>NC_045548.1:61456011-62076011 GCF_009769535.1 Thamnophis elegans | reverse complement strand
AGTGAAAAATCTGGACTAGGGAAGAAAACATCTCTATTATGAAAGCTTACTATCAGTCTGAGCCAGAAAAATATGGATTTCAAAAACGAATGTATCATATTTGGAAGGTAAATCACACAGACTGTGATATAAGTGAACAAAGGCTAATGGACCAACAATGTGTAATTCTAAGCCACAAATTTTTCAATACAGCAGAATTAATAGGAATCGAAGAGAAAGCAACTAATGGTCTGAGTATACCAACAAAGAAGAGTAACATCAAGAATGATTTGCAGACTCAAAAGCAAACTGAGGAAGAAAGGGAGGAAGAGGTTGCTGAAATGGATGAAGATAAAGAACAAGGAAACACTGAAGAACAAACACCAACAGATATTGTTCAATTAGCTGAGAAATTAAAGCATCAAATGGAAGATGCTGAAAGAACATGTTTGCCAAAGCTGAACCAACTGAACCGGAAAGAATTGAGAAAGGTACTAAAAATGGTCAATGAGGCTGTGCAAACTATTCAAACCACTACATTAGCTGAAACAAACCAGCTGATGTATGCAGCAGCCTTCATAACCACCAAAGAATTGGGTTTGAAATACAAAAGAACCAAAGAGGCAAGAAGAGGAAGCCTAAATGGAAACTTTGGTTGGAATTGAAGATCAAAATTTTTTGTGGAGACTTGAGCAACTTGAAGAACCTAAGGCAAAGTCAGCTAAAGATCAACCACGTCAAAAGCAGCCTGGAAGTAAGATACGATTTGGAGAATAAGGAGATTGCAGTAGTAATTGAAGAGCTGAAGCAGAGGGCTCTTGCCGTTGCTGAAAAGATTGAAAGGTATGAAAACTGAGTAACTCAGTTCAAGGAAAACTCACAGTTCAGAGCAAATCAGCACCAGTTTTATAAAAGCTTAGAAAGTGGAGATGGAGTAACAACAAATGAAAAGCCTGATAAAGAGAAAGCTCTGAAATTCAGGAAGAATTTGTGGGAAAACAACAAGAAGCACAACAGAAATGCAAAATGGATCAAACAGACTGAGGATTCTACTAAAGTGCATAAAATGGAAGATGTGAAAATAACAAAAGAAATGGTGCAAAGACAGTCAAGAAAAGTGAAGAACTGGAGTGCACCTGGACCAGCCTACTTGAAACAGCTTATATCCTTTGACGTTACCTTAACAGTTCCTAGGTCCTTGGTTAGGACTCGAGCTGTTGAGCTACCAACCAGCCCCATAGGCTGTGAATCTCACCAAACATTAACCACATATAACAATAACAATAACAACAACAATAACAACAACTTAGATTCAATTCCATTGTGCATAATAGAATGAATTTCTGAGAAAATGTTTCATATCCATGCAACTGTTAATCTCACTTACCTAAGGACTTTTGGGAACCATGCTTGCTTGAAGACAAACAAATTAAGAGTCTTTTCAGTGGGTGGGGGCATTGCACCCTGCAGGAAATAACTCCCTGCATCCTCCTCCACACCATCCACTGCAGCAACATCCAACTATGGTTACAACTCTAAGGAAAAAGCACCAGGTTGCAAAATTGCTTGCATTCTATCCCTTCAAGATGATTGCTAGCAAGTATGACATTGACGTCTTTGCAGCTTTACAGGAAATCATTAGATTAGTTTAATAGAAGAAGATGTATGTAGCTCAAGGATGAACTAGGAGTCCTTGGTGCTCTCTTAGTTTGGCTGTTTGCTTGCAGATATTCCATTGACTAATTAGATAACATCATCAGAAATCACCAAGGTCTCCAAAAGCTTACTATTTAGTATTTAAAAGAAGAAACCGACTGGAAACATTAACCAGTGTCATGGGTTTGGGTTGCTGTCAGAATAACAAGCAAGTGAATATCATAACAAATT
Source organism: Thamnophis elegans (assembly GCF_009769535.1). Classification (NCBI taxonomy): domain Eukaryota; kingdom Metazoa; phylum Chordata; class Lepidosauria; order Squamata; family Natricidae; genus Thamnophis; species Thamnophis elegans. The sequence goes on along the minus strand of NC_045548.1, from coordinate 62,074,145 downwards.
TAATTCAGTTTAACAAATTAAGTAGGTAAGTTATAAAAGATGATGTGTAAGTAACTTGTCTTTTCGGGGATTGGGGGATTTTACTTTTCACCAAGTACCAATAATTTTGCAAAAGAGTAACAAAACTTTGTGCAATGTTATATATTGTAGGTTTGGAGTTTCACAGAAGGTGATGAACCATTACATTCCCGCCCCCCAAATTCTATAGAAATCTTTTTAATTTGGCATTTATATCTTTACAAATATTTTATTGGACATGCTTGCTAGGATCAAATTGTAGTGGAAATTGCATGAATTTGTCCCTCCTCCCCCCGCCCGTTGTTATTTGAATCTACTCCAAGAATAGAGTGAAAGATTCTAGCCCTAGAATCATAGGTGGTTAACTGCAGGCTTTTTATTTGATGATAGTCATAATAGCAATGCTTTTTAAAAAAAGGTATTGGAGTTAGTGCCAGCTGTTACAAAGAATAAAACAATGTAATGTAGAATTTATTTCTTGCAAATGAATTAAAACATAGATAGGGAAAACAAGCACATTTATGGGACGATAAATCAATATGTATTTATCGTCAATATGTATTCACTGCAGACACAAACTAGGTGTGCTAGAGTTGAGCTGTACCTTTGACACAGATTTAACAAAAGTTTTGAAGAGGGTATGACATGATAGTACATTAGAATGCTGGTGACTACATCCATGCCGCTTTCTGGTTGTTATGAAAATTGCTTCTTAAGTATATGTAGAAAAAGAACAGGCAGAGGAGAGGGGGGAGTTAAATGAGTCATCAGCCTAGAGTCATTACATTCCTACTAATGTTCTAAGTCTAACCTCTCTTAAATTCTGTTGACACATACATGCCAAATTAGTACTGAAGTTTAATTGACTAGATTCTTGTGTACAGGCTTGAACAATACATTTTCTGAATACAACTTAATGTATGATTATTTTTTTGTGCTTGAAAGTATGTCTCAGATCCAGTCATGTTGAGGACAAAGTGAAAAAATCATGGGCTGCTTCAAAATACTTCAAGATAATGTATATATGAAAGAGCTAATGATTCAGAAAAGCTCAGAGTAACTACCTTGAGATGTTCTATAACTCTAAATTAAGAACCTTATTTGTGCTATTTTATGTAAAGGAAATAAGCAGTATAGAAATGCAGTACATGAATAGAGATGTTAAGGTGAGTATAGAAACACAGTACCTGAATAGAGATCTTAAGGGGAGAAAAATCTCACAAAATTCATCTTTTTTGTAAGGATATGTCTTAAATTCACCAAAGAACAGGGCAGAGAAATTAGCAGAGACAAACAGCAATAACATTTAGGGGTATCTACTTCCCCATAGCATTTTGAAGCACTGTCTGGGTGATTTACAATGATGTAAGCATTATTTTCATATTGCTCCCAACAACCTGAATGCTCATTTTACTGATTTCAGAACATGGAAGGCTGAGTCAACCTTGAGCCACTCCTCTGTGGACAAAGAGGCAACACCTGAACAAGGAATGCTAATACAACATATAGAGAATTGGCCAAAAGCATTCTTTGACATACTACATGACAAGTTGGCATGATTTTCATCTTTATTTCAAAACAAAAAAATACTTACTTTCACTATTTAGAAAAGAGAGAATACATGCTCAAATATTCACCAAATGAATCTAAAAGTTTAACATTGAATTTGCATCCTGTCTCTATCATTAAACCACCTTTTTCTCTTTTTTTGCCATCAGTTACGATATTTCATGTTAAAAAAAGAAGGTGTCACATTCTTTCCATCCTGCCAACAAATCCTTAGAATAAACAGGTATGTAGGAAATAAAACATGTATCCTCAGGACAAAATAAGATGACCATGGAAGAGTTGTGTTAGGGGTTACTTGCTTTGGCATTTTGTTCATGTGGTGAAAATGTTCAGGATAGTACTAAGAAAAATAATGTCAACTGCCAAAGGCAAGAAAGTGACATGCTGATGAAATTACTAGGTGAGAAAATGGAAATGTTTGACCTTGTAGTTATTGGGGGGGGCAGGTAAGAACTACAGTAGGTAATGCTTTCAACATTTATTGATGTTCTTTGTAATTCACACTGTTAAATAAATATATTTATGGTGCTTAAAAAGAAAAATGTGTAGTTAATTCTAATATGTTCTTGCCCTATCATTTGGAAAACGATGCATTCAGATTTCTGGTCACAATCTACAAAATGCAAATCAGAACAACTGGAATTATGTTTAGTGCCTCAATAGTTCAAACCAATGGACTCTGTTGCAGTATCACTTCTCTATGTGTTCCCAATGCAGTCGTGCGCTGCATCAACAGAGATATAGCTTCAAGATCACAAGAAGTGATAATATCACTTTATATTGCACTAGTGAGATGACACTTGGAGTACTGTGTACAGTTGTGGTTGCCATGATACAAAATCCTAGAAAGTGTGCAAAAAGGAGCAACAAAAAATGATAAAGGGTCTGGACGATAATTCATATGATTTATCAATTGAGGGAGCTGAGTATGTCTATCCTACCAAAAAGAAAAATGGGGGGGACGGGGGACAATAACTATATTCCAGGTTGCATTGAATAGAATAACAGAGTTGGAAGAGACCATCAAGGTCTTCTATTCCAAACACCTGCTTAGGCAGGAAACACCACATAACTTCAGAAAAATGGATATCCAATCTCTTCTTAAAAACTTTCAGTGTTGGAGCACTCACAACTTCTGGAGGCAAGTTGTTCCACTGCTTAATTGTTCTAACTGTCAGGATATTTCTCCTCAGTTGCTTCCCTACTTGATTAGTTTCCACCCATTGCTTCTTGTTCTACCCTCAGGTGCTTTGGACAATAGTTTGACTCCCTCTTCTTTGTGGCAACCCTTGAGATATTTAAACACTGCTATCATGTCTCGCTTAGTCCTTCTTTTCATTAAACAAGACATACCCAATTCCTGCCACCATTCTTTATATGTTTTATCCTTCAGTCCCCTAATCATCTTTGTTGCTCTTCTCTGCACTCTTTCTAGAGTCTCCACATCTTTTCTACATCGTGGTGACCAAACCTGAATGCAGTATTCCAAGTGTGGCCTTACCAAGGCATTATAAAGTGGTATTAACACTTCACGTGAGCTTGATTCTATCCCTCTGTTTATTAGGCCTAGAACTGTGTTGGCTTTTTTGGCAGCTGCTGGCTCATATTTAAATGGTTGTCCACTAGCACTCCAAGATCCCTCTTACAGTTATTACCATTGAGCAAGGTACCACATATACTGTCCCTGTGCATTTTGTTTTTCTTGCTTTGGGTCCATTTGTCACAGAGAAGAGGGGTCAACTTATTCTCCAAAGCACCTAAGGACAGGATAAAGAAATAATGGGGGAGATGTTTATTGAAAAGAGATCCAGAACTAAGGTGAAATTTTCTTATAGTGAGAACAATTAATCAATTGAATAGCTTGCCTCCCAGATGTATGTGTGCTCCATCACTGGATGTTTTCAAGCACAGACTAGATAAGCATTTGTCTAGGATGTTATAAGGTTTCTTGCCTTGAGCAGAGGGTTGGATTAGAAGATTTCTAGAAGATTTCCCTTCAATATAATTTTATGACTATGTTCTGGAAACATCACCCAGATTCCTTTAATTCCTTTATATCCCAGATATAAAACAAACCTATATATACCAAGCAATATAATTAAAGAAGAAAAAAAGGGGAAATGAGAATGTGAGAAAAGTATAAGAGTAAAAGTACAAATAAAAACAAGAAAAAATAAAATATATAAAGAAGTGACTCCTGATCTTATTCACAACACTTAAAAAACAATCTCCATACCTCCCTTTTTAAAATGCAACACCAGATAAAACCAACCACACAGAAAGGAGGAAAACCATCACAACACATTGGCTCACAATCCTACTCTCTTTAGGCAGTCTAGAAAGATAGGATACTTGATGGCATCAAAAGCTGTCAAGAGATCAAAGAGAACCGGGATGGTTACACCACCCCTTCAGTGATTTCCTTCCTAAATATAGTATAGTATGGTATAAATCTATATATACAAGGTGTCTATTTACAGTACAAGAAGCTTGAATATTTAAAGCTCTTATCCCGAACCCAGTGGAAGATTCTGAATTGGTTTCTTTTCTTAAAAAAAAAAAAACTTTGGAGAACAATTATTTAGCAAGATAAATTTCCTCAAGGATGAGAGACAGATTCAGTTTAAAGCTTTTTGATATATACTATAAATATTAGGACAAGACTTTGTAATAATAGTCAGCTTTCACAGTCCATCATTATATACAAACCATCATGTTGCCTAGATCTTTTTTTAAAAAAATAGAACAATATCAAGTTTATTTGCTAAGTGTGTGTAGTAGTAGCACTTAGACTTATATACTGTTTCACAGTGCTTTTACAGCCCTCTCTAAGCAGTTTACAGAATTAGCATATTGTCCCGAACAATCTGGGTCCTCATGTATGTATGTGAATGTATATATTCAAACTGGCAGGAATAGCCAACACTCCAGAAGATAAGCTAAAGATACAGAAGGATCTTGACAAACTTGAACATTGGGCACTATCTAATAAAATGAAATTCAAAGGTGAACAGAGTAAGGTTCTACATTTAGGCAACAAAAACAAAATGCACAGGTACAGTATAGGTGGTATCATGCTCAACAATAGTAACTGTGAAAGGGATCTTGGAGTCCTAGCGGACAACCGTTTAAATATGAGCCAGCAGTGTGCAGCAGCTGCCAAAAAAGCCAATAGGCTACATAAACAGAGGTATAGAATCAAGATCACGTGAAGTGTTAATACCATTTTATAATGCCTTGGTAAGGCCACACTTGGAACACTGCATTCAGTTTTGGTCGCCACGATGTGGAAAAGATGTTGAGACTTTAGAAAGAGTGCAGAGAAGAGCAACAAAGGTGTTTAGGTGACTGGAGACTAAAACATATGAAGAATGGTTGCAGGAACTGGGTATGTCTAGTTTAATAGAAAGAAGGACTAGGGGAGACATGATAGCAGTGTTCCAATATCTCAGGGGTTGCCACAGAAGAGGGAATCAAACTATTCTCCAAGGCACCTGAGGGTAGAACAAGAAGCAATGGGTGGAAACTAAACAAGGAGAGAAGCAACTTAAAACTCAGGAGATATTTCCTGACAGAACAATTAATCAGTGGAACAACTTGCCTCCAGAAGTTGTGAATGCCGCAACACTGGAAGTCTTTAAGAAGATGTTGGATAGCCATCTGTCTGAAATGGTATAGGGTTTCCTGCCTAGGCAGGGGGTTGGAGTAGAAGACCTCCAAAGTCCCTTCCAACTCTGTTATTGTATTGTATTATTGTATATACCCACACATACACACAGGACTGAATTGTGTTTCATAGTGTATTCTGAACTAGTTGTCAGGGTTCCAAATAGCATCGAAAATTAAATCAGAGTCCGAGGCAAAGTTCCAATTTATTAAAAGAGCCATGTTGGCACATCTGGGAAAACCTGAATCTGAAAGCTTCCAGGTTTTCCCCACCCAGTTGAAAGTTCAATATCCTGCCCCAACACCCACAAGTTTATCACATGCTCCAATCTTCATTGCCCCGAAGACAGATTCCTCCCATCCAGTTCCAGCCAGGTGCAAAGACAAAGATGACCTTGAGTTTCTAAAAAGAATGTTATTATGGCTACATATCACCCAACTCCTTATTTATTTATTTATTTATTTATTTATTTATTTGTTTGTTTATTTATTTATTTGACTTATATACCGCTTCAAAGGGCTTTCAGCCCTCTCTAAGTGGTTTACAATTTTTTTTTAGCAAATTGAGTCAGCAACTTGCCCCCACAGTCCGGGTCCTCATTTCACCCACCTCGGAAGGATGGAAGGCTGAGTCAATCTTGAGCCGGTGAGATTTGAACCGCTGAACTGCAGATCACAATCAGCTAAAGTGGTCTGCAGTACTGCACCCTAACCACTGCGCCACCTCGGCTCATACAATACATACATATAATCCCATGTTCCCACAATAGACAGTAGAAAGTGTGGCAGGCATGAAGTCCAAAAGAAAATATGGCTTGCAGTCATGCTAGGCAGCTTCCCTTCAGAAGAAAAGTGTGTCCTGTAAAGACACACATTTATAATGCAGGGGGTTAACACTAGTTTTCTTCTTTCAGATGCTTCACTGCAGGCTAGGAAATGTCAACAGTGTTTTGTGTTTTCCACAACAGTGTCTATTTAAAAAAATACAGCTTCCTTTAAAATAAGGGGGAAAGGTTTTATAAAAGCCTCATATACCTGACATGGATAGTTTCATTAACTGAGGACTCTCTTGGTTTTAGGTAAAAAAAATCAGGATTATAATTATCCTCAACTATGGAAGACTAACATTCCTTCTGAGTCAAACTCAGCTCTTGGTGACTTTACAAATCTGTCAATATTTATTGATTTAATTTATATATCAAATTTAGAAACCATCCATCTCACTTGTACAATGTTACTATTTTTTGAGGTTACAAAATAGAGGTCATTTGGCACTGATTTTTCTTCTTCTTTCTCACTTAGTTTAACTCCACATTCTAGCTCAAAACTCTGATATTTCCAGTAGTCCCTTTTCCAAGTAAGAATCAAATATTTTTCAAGATGACTTAAGATTGGCTTGATGGAGGAAAAGAAACTTTTTTTATCATAATCGGTAAAGTGCATCTTTCAAGTTCTTCATGATACTTTTAAAGCATTTTATGCTGGGTTTTTCTCCCATAGGATAACTAAAGAAAAAAAGAAACATTTTTTCACGAAATTAAGTGGGAACAGAAAAGAGAAATGGGGAGGGAACTATAGCCAGATGTATCTGACAGGGTGAGGAGAGAAAAATAAGCTTGGGAGGTTGTGAGAGAATGTGGGAGAGATGCTGCAGTGGTTCTTAGTACCACCATTTTGTGTAGAGGATAAAATGTGAGCCTAGAAACCAGGAGATTGTGAGTTCTAGTCCCACCTTAGGTATGAATGTCAGCTGGGTAACTTTGGGACAGTCGCTACTCTTTCTCAGGCCAACTCCCTCACAAGGTTATGGTTGCTGGAGAAAAGAGAAGGAGGAAGGTTATGCACATTTGCTTCCTTAAGTTACTTACAAAATAATAAAGGCAGGAGGATTAAAACAAATCTAACTAACTGCTGAACAATATACCCTGTTTCTTCTCCAAAATAAGACCTCCCTGGATAATAAACCCAATCGGGCTGTCAGGTCTGCATTTATATTCCTTTTAGAATTTTGGCCTGCCACACTTTCTCTTATTTCATTATGCTGTTTCTTTAAGTATAGTCAATGGGAGGGGGGGAATAGACAGGAGTGAGATTGTGGAATGTATTGTTTTCATTTTTACTAGAAGTCAAGGTCATCCTTTGTCTCTGGACTTTCACACCTGGCCGGAAGCAGCTGGGCGTGGATGCCAGTGTGGAAGAAGAAGATTGGACCATGTGATGGATTGTGGGTGTGGGGACAAGATCATGAACTTTTAACTGGGTGGGATTCTGATGTCATTTCCAGTATTGGGATTAACACAGATGTGCCTAAAATGTCTGTCTTATTAAATTGGAACAAAAAAGATTGTTTTGCCTTGGACTCTGATTTAATTCTGCATGATACTTGGAACGCTGACACGAGCTTTTGAGTATGCCCTAAAATAAGATCTCCCCCAAAAATAAGCCCTCCCCAAAAATATTGCAACACAGTAGCAGTCATGAAGTGACCACACTTTTTTTTCTTCTTAGAAAATAACTATGAATGTCCTACTTTTATTTTCAACCGCACACAAGCGCCACATTTACTAAAATATAACTGGTCAAGGGCCAAACAACTATAGAAAAATAGCATTACTGTGACTGGCACAATGTTATTCTTGTGGGTGGAACCTCTGAATTTTTTTTAAAAGCCTTTCAAATGTTCAGAACTAATAGCCTTATTTAGCTTGACTTTATCCAGTTTCTTTCCAAAGTTTCTACCTGAGTTTCTATCTTATGGAAGTAAATTCCAAAATTTAACCATCTGCTGAATGGGGAACTTTTTATATGTCCCAAATCTCCTACCATAAAAGTTCACTGAATAGTTCAGGAGTCTCAGAATATTTTATATACATGGTATATGATACTGTAACATTACATCCAGTCCCATTTGCTCATTACTTCCTAAAAGAAGAGGACAAGACTTCTGCAAAGAGTTCATTCAGAGCTTTGCTGTAAAGGCAATTTAATTGGATCTCAGAATGAAACCGGTTTTCTGAATTAGATCTGGGATTCAGATATGAATTGTGGAATTGGATGGTGACAAATTAATTGTACAATTTGAAAGATGAGTTATACACCAGTTTGGAGATAATTATAAGTTTGACCCGTCAATGGGATTTGAAGCATTTAAGCAAAGTGAGTTGATTTTCTGAATCCAATCAATAATTCAAATTGATTCAGAATAATTAGCATAATTCCCACCCACCCTTCAATATTGTGCTCTTTCATTATAAGGAATTGTTGCAGCTCTTTTGATAGCAGTTGATGTACTTTTTAAAAATACATTTCCAGTTCTGCAATATGCATTTTTGTTACATTTTTTTTCAAAAAAGAAATTAACATTTGATCAAGATTTGTAATACCTTATTAGAATGGTAAAGATTAATTACTGATTTTGCGTTATTTTTTAACCTATCCATTTAAAAATATAACACTTCGCTCCCTGGTTGGCTAAATATAACCATTCTTTAAAAATCTAATAAAAATTAAAAATAAAGATGAAAAATGTATTGATGTATATCATATGCAAGCAAAACAAATCCTTCAAAAAGCTGATCCAAAATCCTCAAAAATAAAAATATTCATTTTCCCATTGAAGAATCAGTTATCAATAATTTGATTTCTGGTATACAACATATATGAACAATTAGGCTGGATACAAAGCTAGTGTTTTTCTCACAAACATTTAAGAAGTGGTTATTTTGGTCAAATTATTCAAGCCACAGAAAATGGGAGAGCCAGAACATTACAAAAATTCATAACCTCAGATAAATCTTGACATTTTGTTCAAGATATGGTATGGAAAATTCTGCTCTGGGGTCTGTTCTCTAATGATACTATTCTCATCCTTAATGAAGAGTTTTGGTCTTAGGAAATTAGGAATTTTAAGGAAACCAAGGCAAATCATCTGTCCAATATATAGTTTTGAGGTCACTTGAGTCCTACCAGATTCAGACATGCATTGGAATACCATGGATCTATTTTCTGGTAGAGGATGGTAAGCAGTTTATCCACAGAATTCATGTGTTGAGTTTGCATGATTTCATAATGCCTAAATAGGACTTAAAATGGAAAAGGGATAGAGAGAACTGAACTATCATTCAGTTTCCAAGGCAACCGGGCCATGTTCCTGGTCTTTCTGCACTATGAGGGAACACAATGAAATGCAGCACAGCGTGGGAAATTAGGGAGCAAAAACTTAGTTTCCTCAGCAACAAGCAGACCCTTTTTGTCACCTCTCAAACTTTCTCACCTTCTGCTTTCTAAAAAGTAGAAACGAGATTGCTTTGGGGGTGGGACGTTCTTGAAATATATAAAGATAGTTTAACCAAAATCAAATTTGAAGAAAGATTGATAGCCCTAGAAGAAATAACTATGATTATCAAGGGTGAGTGGCAGAAGAAGTGGAGTCAGAAGAGAAGAGTAAATAGGAGGGATAGGTCTTGGAGAAGTTGCAAGTTATCACTTGAGAGAAATCGATTCATTTAATAATCAAGATGTGAGCCCTTGATTGTTTCTATCTAATATGTATCAGATAATTATTAAATGTACTATATACAGTACCTTAGTTGAAGTGACGTGATGGCTCAGTGGCTAAGAGACTGAGCTTGTCGATCAGAAGGTCGGCAGTTCAGCAGTTCGAATCCCTAGTGCCGTGTAATGGAGTGAGCTGCCGTTACTTGTCCCAGCTTCTGCCAACCTAGCAGTTCGAGAGCATGTAAAAATGCAAGTAGAAAAATAGGAAGCACCTTTGGTGGGAAGATAACAGCATTCCATGCTGGCCACATGACCACAGAGACATCTTCGGACAGTGCTGGCTCTTCGGCTTAGAAACGGAAATGAGCACTGCCCCTAGAGCTGGAAACGAATAGCACGCATGTGTGGGGAAACCTTTACTTTACCTATACCTTAGTCAATATGTGCTGTTTGCTTTTTACATAGGAATTGAAAGAAATAAGTTGTGAAAGACATCCCTGGGAAAATCTAAGTGAGTGTTCTACACATTCTACACATTCTACATGAGCCTTTGAATGTAGTATTGCAGGCTATCTTCCACACAGTCTGCAGTTTGATCCTCTTGGGCTCATGGTTGACTCAGCCTTCCGTTCTTCTGAGGTTGGTAAAATGAGAAGTCAGATTGTTGGGGCCAATACGCTGACATAAATCACCCAAAGAGTTCTTTAAAGCAGTATTGGGCAGTATATGAGACTAAGAGCTAATGCTTTTGCCTTTGCTATTGCTATTCTTACAATGCAGATAGGCATATGCACTTAAATAAATCACAATGGAGAGAGATTTGAATACATTTGTAACCTGGTGTTCCAGGTCCTCATGTGCCTATTATATATTAGATATTTGCACATTTATGAAGTTCTACAACAAAAGTGTATAAATCCATCTATTAAATGTGACTTGGAATCTTCCTTGATTAAACATTCTATTAAGGAGGCCCCGTAAGTATAGGGGAGTCTCTTAGCATTTCAGCCAAAAGTATACTTTAAAGAATTGAACATGAGAAGTTTGCAAAGCAGGTTGAATGCATAAGTATATTGCAGATTGCGGCTTAGATGAACACATGTCCCTTGACCATTTTAGCTTTATTTATAGACAAGAAAATATCTGTATTAATAAAGATTAGATCTGATCTTTATCTTCATATCTGCACTCAAAAGAAGGCTGAAGCTGCACATATCTCAATGGGAAGTATATCTATATTATCTGTATTTTGCATCTTCATTCCTGAATATACACACACACACACACACACACACACACACACACACACACACACACTTGTGACAAGCCGAAGGACAGAGAATGGAAGTGTGATTTTCCTCCCATATTTGGGCATACCAGGGGTTGTGACTTTAAATATATACCTTTCACCCTGGCCTGGCTGATAAGGAGTCGACCTCTGTAGCTCAATGGTTAACACATCTGCCTAAGAGACAATAGAGCACAGGTTCGATTCCCAGCAAGGGTATGGCTAGCTGATGAGAGCTAAATAGCTTGAAATAGATCTATACTAGTCTCCCTTTATTTATTTATCAGCACAAATATAACAAATATATATATATATCCTAAAATTATGCACGTGAAAAATAAATCTGAATTTTGGAAGGATGTGCTACATATGTGGGAAGGGTGTGGAGGGGAAACAATATTATTATAACCATAAAACTATCAAAGCTTTAAAAGTTTTAAAGAGAACCTCATATCAACTACTCCATAATTCAGAAGTGTCTCAGCATCTTAAACTTATATTTAATCTTCAAATTTGTATTGAATTAATCACCCATCTGCTAACATATCTTAACATAACACCTGCTGATGCTGTTTGCCTACAGTCTACCCACACGAAAGCATAAGACTATACATTATTATTAGTTTAATCATTGCAAAGTATTATTCAGTCATCCTTGGAGTATCAGTTCTGTACCCTCACTTAATTACACAAGCCATCAAAAGAACAGATGATTATTTCTTTGTGACTTTAGATGACTTCAAGAAAGCATCTGACATCTTGAAATAGGGAAGCTGCACTTTCCTCCTTCACTAATATGGAATTGCTCCAGGAGTAGTTAAGGTTATCAGAGCTCTTTATGGCACTTTTAAGAGCTCAGTGCTCACTGAGGGATGCCAATCTGGAGAATTCAATGTGACTAGTGAGGTGTCGCAAGGAGATATTCCATCCTGATTTCTCCTTGCAATTGTCATGTAGATGAAACTCAGAAAAGAACTTCAGTTTCATTATTCAATCCCAGTGAGTCCCACAAGCATTGTAATAAAGTCTCAAACAACTAAAGTTAGCTACTGCAAATACTTTTGTAAAGGACATCTCTAACAGCCTGCATAATTTTTCCAATGCTTAACCATGATGTGACATGGAAAGCACCATAGTGAGCAATTTTGAGAGACAGGCTTCATTGTGAATAGCCACAGTCATGCCTCTTTGTCTGACACCTCATTATGCACTTCTACATTACAATATTTGTGAGCAAGGGAATGCAGCTAAGTTAGCTTTGTTTACTTATGCTTGAATGACTAGGTTAAAAATTTGTTTTTAACTCAGTTTACTGACAAATTTTAGAGGATTTGTCATACAGGACAAAATGAGGCATCTATTAAAAGGAGCACGTTTTAAGCAGGTGCATATACATATAAAATAGCCTGACCTCAATACCAGGAAAGATTCTGGAAAAGATAATCAAGCAACGAATTAGCGAACACCTAGAAGCAAACAAAGTAATAGCCAAAAGCCAACATGGGTTTGTCAAAAACAGATCATGCCAGACTAATCTTATTGCATTCTTTGATAATGTGACAAAATTAGTGGACCAGAGGAATGCCATTGATATAGTTTACTTGGACTTCAGTAAGGCACTTGATAAGGTAGATCATAACCTACTACTAGATAAAGTAGAAGAATATGGGTTAGACAGCATCACCATCCCATGGATTTGTAACAGGCTGACCAACCACACTCAATGTGTAGTCCTCAATGGAACTGCATCTTCATGGAGGGAAGTATGCAATGGAGTATCCCAAGGCTCTGTTTTAGGCCCAGTACTCTTCAACATCTTCATCAATGATTTGGATGAGGGAATAAATGGGGAACTCATCACATTTGCAGATGACACCAAGCTGGCAGGAACAGCCAACACTCCAGAAGATAGGCTAAAGATACAGAAGGATCTTGACAAACTTGAACATTTGGCACTATTTAATAAAATGAAATTCAATGGTGAAAAGAGTAAGGATCTACATTTAGGCAAGAAAAATGAAATGCACAGGTACAGTATAGGTGGTACCTTGCTCAACAATAGTAACTGTGAAAGGGATCGTGGAGTCCTAGTGGACAACCATTTAAATATGAGCTAGCAGTGTGCAGCAGCTGCCAAAAAGCCAAAACAGTTCTAGGCTACATAAACAGAGGGATAGAATCAAGATCACATGAAGTGTTAATACCACTTTATAATGCCTTGGTAAGGCCAAACTTGGAATACTGCATTCAGTTTTGGTCACCACAATGTAGAAAAGATGTGGAGACTCTAGAAAGAGTTCAGAGAAGAGCAACTAAGATGATTAGGGGATTGGAGACTAAAACATATGAAGAATGGTTGCAGGAACTGGGTATGTCTAGTTTAATAGAAAGAAGGACTAGGGGAGACATGATAGCAGTGTTCCAATATCTCAGGGGTTGCCACAAAGAAGAGGGAGTCAAACTATTTTCCAAGGCATCTGAGGGTAGAACAAGAAGCAATTGGTGGAACCTAAAAAAGGAGAGAAGCAACTTAGAACTGAGGAGAAATTTCCTGACAGTTAGAACAACTAATCAGTAGAACAGCTTGCCTCTAGAAGTTGTGAATGCCCCAACACTGGAAGTCTTTAAGAAGATGTTGGATAGCCATCTGTTTGAAATGATAGGGTTTCCTGCCTAGGCAGGGGATGGGACTAGAAGACCTCCAAGGTCCCTTCCAACTCTGCTATTGTATTGTATGAGTACCCCAAATCTTCTCTGAATCTATGTGAAAACATTTAGCCTTAAAAAAACACCCTCTGTTGAATTATTGACATAATAATTGTGGCAAAAATACGAAAAAGGTGGATTATAATTTAGTCAGAGGAATTTTGGATTCATTTTTCAATAACTTTTAAAGTACATTGCTTAGTTTCTTTAAATATCTGAATGCCGGTACAGATTCTCAGTCATCCAGGTTTGTCCCTATGGTTCTTTTGAAAAGAAAAAAACAAGAAAGTCCAGTTGCCTCCTGAAAAAAGCACCTTTGGGACAAACCTGGATGACTGAAAATCTCTATAGCCTTTTAGGTATGCAATTTGGATGGTATGGGAATAAGGAATGGATTTCCAGAGGAAAAAGTGCAGACTACAGGAACCAGGAGCACTACTCAGGTGACCCTCAGGTGACCCAGACAAACCTCCAAGTACTCCAAAGACCAGAGGTGGGTTCCTACCAGTTCTAACTGGCTTGGTAGAAGAGGTTCGTCAAATCTACCGTACTGATTAGAAGAGGTTCCACTGGTGGACCTGTAAGTAAGTTCCAGAATGCCTGACCCTGTCCTATCACTTGCTTGCTCTCCCGCCTGTCCGCATTAAACTAGCCCAGCCAGCTGCTCACTGATTGGCGGGAGTCCAGCCAATCTGTGAGAGAGCTGGAGTCGACCCGCCCACCTCTAACACCCATTTAAAAGCATGCGCCAATAGCCAACATCCCTAGCAGCTGTCACATCGCGCTTGCTGATCAGATCCTCCCTTCGGTTTGCTTCGCTTCACCTTCCAGCATCTTGCTGCTTTCCTCAGGTAAGCAGCTAAGAGCGAGGGGGGGTGGCGGCAGGAGGCTAGCGTACACCAGCTCACGGCTTTCATGACAGAAGGCCTTCAGGCTTTCCCTTGTGAAAACCACAGGGTGGCGTACACCATATGGCTGAAAGGAGCATGGCGGCAGGAAGCTAGCATATGCCAGCCCGCAGCTTTCACGTAGGAAAGCCTTCAGACCTTCCCTCATGAAAGCCATGAGCTGGAATATGCCGCATGGGAAAAAGTGGCATAGTGACGGCGGGAATTTAGCGGATGCCAGCCTGCAGATGAAAGGGGGTGGGTGGCAACGGCGGGAGGTTAGCATATGCCAGCTTGCGGCTTTCACAAGGGAAGGCCTTCAGACCTTCTATCCTGAAAGCCATGAGCTGCCATACGCTGCAAGGCCGAAAGGGGGTTTCCTGCTCCCCCCACCCCCAGTCCCCAGCCTTGCCTGGCTGGCTAAGCCTGCCAGGGGGCGGGCCTAGTTGACCCGATTGCCCCTTGTCCCTTCAGTCCAGCTTACCTGCTGCCTTGTCGCCTGCCTGCTCCCTGCTGCATCCATCGTATTGGAGAGCTGCTGATTCTGCCTGCTGATAAGTGACCTGTTTTTTTTCTTTTATGCTTTTAATGTTTTTTAAAAGAATATTTTATTTATTGTGTATAGAATTTTTAAAAATCGTTTTACTTAAAAGTATTGAGTAAAGAATTTTTTTAAATGGTTTATTTTAATTTATTGTTGATGGTATATTTTTTTTAAAATAGACTATTTAAAAAAAAGATTTTATCAACAATAAATTAAAATAAACCATATTAAAAAATTCTATACTCAATACTTTTAAATGTATTTTGTATGGAATTTTTTAAAATTGTTTTATTTAAAAGTATTGAGTATAGAATTTTTAAAATGTTTTATTTTAATTTATTGTTTTTGGAATACCTTTAACTGGTTTTATTTTAAATTATATTGTATGGAATACTTTTAAGTGGTTTTATTTTAAATTACTGTGTGTAGAATACTTTAAAATGGTTTTATTTTAAATTATTGTGTGTGGAATACTTTAAAATGGTTTTATTTTAAATTATTGTTGGTAGAATCTTTTTTTAAATTGTCTTAGACTATTTAAAAATATTCTATCAACAATAAATTAAAATAAACCATTTAAAAATATTCTATACTTAATACTTTTAAATAAAATGATTTAAAAATATTCTATCCACAATACATTTAAAAGTATTGTGTATAGAATATTTTTAATGGTTTTATTTTAATTTATTGTGTATAGAATATTTTTAAATGGTTTTTAAGGTTTTTTATTATTTATAGAATATATTTTTAAAAATACATTTTTAGGGACTTTTTATTTATTTATTGTTTATAGAATATGTTTGTTGCAAAAAATGTTGTTCCTTTTTGCAAATGTTTTATTTATGATGCAATATGTTGCTTTTAAGTGTGCAGGTTGGTGCATGGTTTATGTGTCTCAAAGTGGGCAGGCCAGGTTGGTGCAAGGCAGCTTTTCCAGATTTTTTTGTGTTTCTGTGGATACCTGGTTGTTTAGGTAATTGTGAGGGGATTGCTGTTTCTGTGAACTTCCTGGCACTGTCCTTTATAATTTCCTAAAATGCCTTGATGGTTTTTATTCCAGTAGCTTTGACTTTCCTGTCCTTAGGGTTAGGGAAAAAAACTGGTTTTGTCTGCAGTCTTTTTTGGGGGGGGGGGAATTCTTATTTTTTGATGTTTTCCTGGCACTGTCATAGTTTGTGTGTGTTGGTGTGTAATGTGATGCAGTTATCTACACATTAATAATGATCAAGTACTAATAATATTTCCTTATACATTTTAGTGACCTTTCCTTACATAATTGGTGTTTTCTTTCATACTTTTAGATTTCTTATTTCTGTTTCTGTTAGTTAGCAATTGATAACACAAATCTCACGTGAAAAAGTATTTGAAGCCTGCTTGATTTTAATTGTCAATTTATTCATTCCTGCACATTCTAATATTTATTCATTTTCATATCTTTGTTTTACCACTGTTGTGCAAACACAATTCCAGCAGCTGTTAACATGTGTAAAATTAAATATGTATTGTATTCCCTTTGAAATGCCCAACCAAATATTACTGGTTTTAAATCCATATCTTGCTTTACCATTGCTTCTAACCATGATACCACTAATTCTTGAATAGCTATTTGGTCTGCCCTAAGTACTGAACCTAATTCATATATTCCTGTTTTTTGAACTGAGGAATAAATTTCAAAAAAAGAAATCTGTATTGTTCTGTTAATCTACCTATGACACTCATTCTTGATCTAACTTCTTAGATGAAAAACAATTTCTTTTCTGTTTGTTGGAGGACATCCTTCTTGAAAAGACTGTACATTGTTGGGTGAAAACAGAGGTCCCTTCTGTTACCTGTAGTTTAGTCCTCAGCTTACAACCAAAATCGAGTCCAATATTGTTTTATTTCTTCTGCAGTTAGTATCATTTAACAGGATGAAGAGGCAACAGAGTATGACTGCTAGCGTGTTTTCCCAAAAATACGACAGGGTCTTATTTTCTTTTGCCCCACGAAATATGGCCTTGGGCTTAGTAACAGGGAGGGCTTATTGTTTATGGGTTGTTGGGCAGCTGCTCCCTTGCAAGCGGACTCCCAAAGAGCCAGGCACAGCCTTAGGGGCAAAGCAGCCATGAGGTAAGCATGCTCATGAGCAGCCACCCGGCAAATGCCCTCTCCAGCCGGGCAGAGCACCATTCATTGACCTAAGGGGTATCACTAAAGCGCCAAGCCATGTGGCACTCTGCCCACCCCCAGCTCCTGTGGCTTGGCACATTCAGGATACCCCCTAGGTCAGTTCATGGAGCTCTGCCCAGCTGGAGAGGGGGGTTGCACGACTGCCTGTTCCGCCCCCAGCAAGCATGCCTTCCAGGCTCACCAAGCCCTTGCGCAGCTATTTGATTTGATTTGATTTGAAAGTTTATTTATAGGCTGCCCTTTTCCCTGGGGGGACTCAGGGCGGCTTACAACTCATGGGGAGGGGATACAAACAATGACACATAAGAACAATACATAATTAAAAAGAACACAACATTCATACCATTCGGGTGGGGGTGGGTTAAATCTTTAGCCCCAGGCCTGATGGGATAGCCAGATTTTAAGGGCTGTGCAGAAGGTCTGGAGGGTGGTGAGGGTACGAATCTCCATGGGGAGATCGTTCCAAAGGGTCGGAGCTACTACTGAGAAGGCTCTCCTCCGTGTAGTTGCCAGTCGACACTGACTGGCAGATGGGATTCGGAGGAGGCCTAATCTGTGTGATCTAATTGGTCATGAGGAGGTAATTGGCAGGAGGCGGTCTCTCAAGTATCCAGATCCACTACCATGAAGGGCTTTATGGGTGGCAAGTAGCACCTTGAAGAGCACCCGGAGATCAACAGGTAGCCAGCACAGCTCGCGGAGGATAGGTGTTATGTGGGTGAACCGAGGTGCACCCACAATCGCTCGTGCAGCCGCATTCTGGACTAGCTGAAGTCGCCGAATACTCTTCAAGGGCAGCCCCATGTAGAGCACGTTGCAGTACTCCAGCCTAGAGGTCATAAGGGCACCCAGAGCTATCCCAGGGCACCACCGCTGGCCATCCGCTAGCCACCACCACTGCCATGCTCTGAGCATAACTTCCAAACTCCAAAACTCGGCTGCTGAGTCTTCCAGCATCGGCCGCTCTAGGAGTGCTCTCTATGGTGAGCCGGCTGCCGGACAGAGAGTCTTCCGAACAGAGAGTCTTCTGGACAGAGAGTCTTCCAGCAGTTGGCCCACCATAGAGAGCACTCCTAGAGCAGCAAGGGAGCAGCTGCCTGGCAACTCCCCCCTCCAGCCAGGCAGAACACCACTCCCCAACCTAGCGGTATCCGAAGGGAGCAAGCAACATGAGCGCCTTTCCCCCCCTCCCAGCTCCCGTGGCTTGGCACCTTCAGGTTACCACTAGGTCGGCGAGCGATGCTCTGCCTGGCCGGAGGGGGGGTTGTCCAGGGGGTTTATTTTTTGGGGGGGGACTTATATTTTTGCCCACATGAAAAATGTGGCAAGGCATTAGTTTCGGGACAGGTTGTATTTTCGGGGAAACATGGTAGGACAGTCATCATTCCTTTGTAAATAGCTGTTTTATTGCTTTGTGTGCTTGTTTCATCCTTAATATAGTAGTGCAAGCAATTAAAGTGTTCCTTTCTGTATCTCTTTGTACAGGCCATTCATTGGAGCAAGGTGGTTAGTGGGTGACTTCAACACACAAAATCACAGTAATCTTCCTTTTCTGTTATGTTGTGTGATGGTTTCATCCTAATGCAGTGCATGCAATGAAAAAGTTCATTTCTGTGTCTTTTCTTTGTGCAGGTTATTCATTGGAGTCTGTGATATTGAAGACTGGCAAGGACAGTCATCTTCCTTCTGTAAGTAGCTCTTTTATTGTTTTGTGTACTTATTTTAATCTTATTTAAGTAGTAAGTACACAAAATAATAATTTTCCTTTTTTATTTCTTTTTGTAGATCATCTATTGGGGCAAAGAATTCAGTGACATCGTCTTGGCCACTCCCACCCAGTCACATGGCTGACAAGCCACTCCCACCAAGTCACATGGCCAGCAAGCCACCCCCACAAAGCAGGTCACACCTACAGAAGAAGTTCCAAAAATTTTTGAAACCCACCACTGCCAAACATACTCTAACAGGTTGCAAATTACCAGTAGTCTGCAAGGAATATAAATCCTTCCATTCCCTACTATCCTGTCACAGCTGAAGAAGCTTCTTGGATGAGAAGTGAAACATCTTCAAAAGAAAAAACAAGAAAGTCTAGTTGCTTCCTGAAAAAGCACCTTTGGGATAAATATCTGAATGCATTCTTTCTTTCCTACTTACTCATTGGTAGCATTTGCTTTAAACAACCAGAACAATGACAGATGGAGTGCTCAGAAATCAAATTGACTATATTACAGCTAAAACAGGTAGAGAATTTCAACTATAGCCTCAAAGATATGCTCAGGTTCAGGTTTCTGAACAAATCAGAAATTGTCGAGGAGCAGAAGAAAGCTAGAAGCCTACTCAGAAACTAAAGAAGAAATTTAGTTCAAAACTTAGTTTTTCTGTTCTTTTGTTCTTTTGATTACTGGGCCAGGAAAATCAAAAGCCTATATATGTAACTGAGTGAGTATTGTGCCTAAGATGTAGATGTATTTCTGCAGAATTAAGATCTGAAAAACTTGAGAAAGAGAATTTAAAAAAAAATCTGAAGAAAGTGAAGGCAGAAGGTCAAAGAGGAGATTCTGAAAAATATTGATGATTAAAGAGAGGAAAGAAATCAAGAAGAAAATGAGAGTTCAGGAAAGAATTATCCAGATAAGAAGCTGAGTTTGCATGGATGCACCTAGCCTAAAAGGACACACTCCACTTGTCAAGCTTGTTTATATTGAATTAAAGAAATCCATTGATTTCTGCCTACATGAATAAATCTTTGACATAAGTATTTAAAACTGCAGAAAAGAATTTCATGGAAACTAACATTCATTGGACTGACTTACAAAAGGTTGAGAATAAACCATCACAAAACACTTCTTTCAAATTGTTTCTTTACATTAAACTAAGTCTTAGATAAAAATTAAGATGAGATATGATGATGAGAATATTGTACAGAATAGATTACATCTATAAATAAATTTTATTGAATAATGCTTATTTACAAATAGAAAAAAGTTTAATTGAAACAACAGCAGTGGTTTGTTGATTTAATCTTTAACTCCTTAAAATCTCCCAACAGCACATAGGATGGGGTATAAGGTTGGATCCAAAGAGAGTATCCTATTTTGCAGTTGTGATCCCCTTTGTATGACATATTTAGCCTTTCATGATTTATTCAAGTACTACACACTAGAAAAAGAAATTTCAATCAGCATGAATGTGCTAATATGTTTTATAATCACGCATTAAACAGTGTTTAGCAATTGGACTTAGTCAGGCACCCACAACATATTATATTGCCAAGTTCCTTAAAATCCATCAGATGATGACCCGGCCCGTAAACCAATTTTAATGAGCACACAATTCATTATTCTAGAGTGATCTGTATTATAAGACATCTAATATGCTATGTTCTCCTATACCCATCTACTGCTTTGTATACATAATTGTTTATTTGATGCATCTTTTATGTTCTTTAACTGTTTGTACCACATTCTCATTATTACTGGTCTTTGACCGTAATAAAGATTTGATTTTGATTTTTTGATTTTGATGATTAAGTACAATACAGACTCCCTCATCAGGATATACAGAGAATAATGAAATGAAAAGACTCTTGTGAATGCTGCTCTCCTAAAACCTCAGGATTTGATCATTAATGATGGAATTTATCCATTCCTAACATTTTGAAAATGACTTTCCCAATGCATTGAAGGCTAGACATTTAAAAATTCATGCTGTTTCTTAATTGCTTTTATATAGTCCCTATATGCTATAAATTAGAGCTGCAGAAATTGTTGCTATTTATTGAGGACTAACTGTAGAATAAGAACCTGGAATAATATTCACCCTAGAAGGCTACTTGATCCAAAATTCTTGGGAATCAGTTTGGGAAATAAAAAGCAGTTGGTTCTGTGTCCATTGCTTTCCATGACAACAAGAAGAACCCAAGAAGAATAACTGAAATGTGATTTCCAAAATGCACAAAACTTTACTTAAAATGATCCATTTTTTGAATTGCTGACTTGATCCTTAAGACACCTTAGGAATATTTCAGATAAGTACCTGTGCCTATTGTTTAAAAACAAATCTATTCTTTGAATGCAGATTTTAAATATTTCAGTTTGGAAGTAATCAAACAATATCTAAAATGCAATCAAACGATACCCCTTTGTTGTTGTTAGTTGCAAAGTCATATCTGATATGTCCCGACCTCATGGTCAACATTCCTCCAGGCCTTCCTGCCCTCTACCATCCTCTCGAGGCCATCTAAGCTCATGCCTACTGCTTCAGTGACTCCATCCAACCACCTCATTCTCTGTCGTCCCCTTCTTCTTTTGCCCTCAGTCTTTCCCAGCATTAGCCTCTTCTCCCCTTACTCCTTTTATATTATTATTAAATGGGAAACTTTGATAGGAATATTTTTCTAGAAACTCCAAGACTTCTACAGTATGTTAAATTAATAAAAAAAATGTCTCGGATCCAACTTCGCTCAATCACTTTACTATAATGTTGTCTCTTTTTTTTGATGCATTGTTTTACTTTACATTTTCAATTTTTAAAAATATTTCTTTCTGCAATGTACTATATTTATCACCATTTTATTATAAAGTTTAATGCTATAAACTTCTCAAGATTTTCTTCTAATGCTAGTTAGCAGTGAAGGCTGGCAAGCCTATATTATATGACTGCGCTAATCTATTTTCCTCCCCATCTTAAATTGGCTACAAGTCTTGGCCTCTACTGTACTCCTGGGTCCCATTTCTTTAGTTTAGAGGACATGATAGAGACTGTAGTAACTCTGAGAGGTTTCAGAGTTTATTGCTTAATTCATTAACTCATTTTTATTTTCTTTTACTTATGTGTAACCTGGATTTGATCAGCATCTGTTGTCTTAGTGATTATTTCCCCCCTCCATACAATTGTCAGCTCCTCACGCCCACATCTTTTCACAAAGTAGGAAGCAATCCGATGCAGAGAAATATTAAACATTCATGAGGTTCTTTGTTTTTTTAAAAATATCAGCAATAGGCATTAATACCTGTTCTCAGCTTCATCTTTTGCAGGAAATGACATTTTAAAGATTTCTTTTTAACCTCTAATGAGGCATTACGAAGAACTTTTCCACTCCTGGGTGATTTGGATGACTTTGAACCTGCTCAGCTGAGGAAACATTTCAGTGTTTACAATGACTGTGGAAGGGATCAATGAGTAAAACAAGAGTCTCTGCCAAAAGGCAGTAAAATCCATGAAGAATTGTGTGACAGAGGTCTCTAAGCAGGCATAAAATGGATGTTGCTTAGAAGGCAATTTTTCATTTGTTTGTATTCAATTTCACTGCATCGGGAAGGAATCCTGAACTTCTGACTTAATCCTTTTCAGAATTGTAGACCCAAACTTCAGATGACTATTTTCTTTAATATATAAATTTCATTAAAGTTTTTCAAATCATATACAACTAATAGAAACTAATAGAGGAGAATGTAGTGTAATGTAATGTAATGTAATGTAATGTAATGTAATGTAATGTAATGTAATGTAATGTAATGTAATGTAGTGGAATGGATTGGAATGGAATAGAATAGAATAGAATAGAATAGAACAGAACAGAACAGAACAGAACAGAACAGAACAGAACAGAACAGAATAGAAATCTTTATTGGCCAAGTGTGATTGGACACACCAGGAATTTGTCTTTGGTGCATATTCTCTCAATGTACATAAGGAGAATAAAATACATAAAAATAAGAATAAAGAGAAACAACACTTAGTGATAGTCAAGGTTACTAATAACCTATTAAATAATACTAGTAAATAAATAAAACAAT
The DNA here is from genome assembly GCF_009769535.1 of Thamnophis elegans. Lineage (NCBI taxonomy): Eukaryota > Metazoa > Chordata > Lepidosauria > Squamata > Natricidae > Thamnophis > Thamnophis elegans. The sequence continues at coordinate 62,051,000 of NC_045548.1, read as the reverse complement.
ATAAATTGAAGGATACAAGCAACATGGTTATAGTCATAAGTGGGAAGAGTTAGATACTAGGTGTGAAGTTCCCAGAAGATGACCTAATTAATTTACGAGCCTCGAGACAAAGTTCAAAAGAAATCCACTCATTTATTATGATCAAAATTCTGGCGTGTACCCCTGCAGAGCCAAAACTGCTTCCGCTTAATGGCGTTTGAACCGTACCCCTTATCTCCTCCCTTCTGTCATGCATCATAGATCATATTCATGAACTAGGTTGTAGAAATATGAGATCCAACTCTGGCTGAAGGTATGCATGGAATCCTTCTTCAAATGCCAACCTGATAATAGTCATGGCAAGGCTTTACACGTTGATACTAGGAAGGAAGAGAATAATAATAATAATAATACAGTCTTAGTAAATTATTTGAAAGTGTTGTGGAAATTAGTTGTTAAACAGAGTGAAGAGAGAAAGAGAGAGAGGGAGGGATAGAAAGGAGAAAAAAATCAAAAATACAGAAGGAAAGAAGGGAAAAAAACTAAAAACAACTGTTGACTTCTCTCAAAATGTCTTTTGGCAATTTGTGGTGTCAATTTAAAAATAATTATTTATTTCCTTCAAGTCTCTACCCTTTGAGCAGAATTACCCTATTAAGAATTAAGCAGAATTATGGCCTCCCCTTTAAGCAGAATTCACAGGCATATCTTCAAAACTAAACCAATAACAATTCAACTTTCACAAAACAGAATTGTAATTAGATAGCCTAAAGCTCTAATCCAGAAACACATCAGCTTTAAAAAAAAATGAAAACCAAACCAAACAAAACCCCAAACAATCTCCTGTCTCTTCATTTGAAATGGTTGTAAGGGACACTTTATATCACACCATAATTCATGTGTACAAATGCTCCCATAAATAGATATATATTCCTCTCACAAATTGATTTTGCAAAGGAATTTAGGGCAGTGAAGCCAGATGGTGGCAGATGAGGTGATGAAATAGCTGGTGTTATTTGATGTTACAATTTGAATTTGGACTCATATCAGTGAAAAAGGTTTGCTGTCATCTACTTGTCTTTCCTTTGAACTATGGTGCTGGAGAAGACTCCTGTGAGTCCCTTGGACTGCAAGGTGATCAAACCGGTCAGTCCTAGAGGAGATCAATCCTGACTGCTCTGAAGAAGGCCAGATCCTGAAGATGGAACTCAAATACTTTGGCCACCTAAGGAGAAGGAAGGGCTCACTGTAGAAGAGCCTAATGCCGGGAAAGATTGAGGGCACAAGAAGAAAGGGACAACAGAGAATGTGGTGGCTGGATAGAGTCACTGAAGCAGTAGGTGTGAGCTTAGATGGACTCCAGAGTATGGTAGAGGACAGGAAGGCCTGGAAGAATGTTGACCATGGGGTCAGGACATATCAGATATGACTTTGCAACTAACAACATCAAAGGGGTGTCCTTAGATTGCATTTTAGATATTGTTTGATTACTTCCAAACTGAAATACTTAAAGTCTGCATTCAAAGAATAGATTTGTTTTTAAACAATAGGCACAGGTACTTATCTGAAATATTCCTAAGATGTCATAAGGATCAAGCCAGCAATTCAAAAAGTGGATCATCTTAAGTAAAGATTTGTGCATTTTGGAAATCACATTTCAGTTGTTCTTCTTGAGTTCTTCTTGTTGTCATGGAAAGCAATGGACACAACCAACTGCTTTTTCTTTCCCAAACTGATTCCCAAGAATTTTGGATCAAGCAGCCTTCTAGGGTGAATATTATTCCATTGTTCTTATTCTACAGTAAGTCCTCAATAAATAGTAAGAATTTCTGCAGCTATAATTTATAGCATATAGGGACTATATGAAAGCAATTAAGGAACAGCATGGATTTTTAAATGTCTAGCCTTAAATACATTGGGAAAGTCATTTTCAAAATGTTAGAAATGAATAAATTCCATCATTAATGATCCAATCCTGAGATTTTAGGAGAGCAGCATTCACAAGAGTCTTTTCATTTCATTATTCTCTGTACATTCTGATAAGGGAATCTGTATTGTACTTAATCATCAAAAAAAAAAAAATCAAAATCAAACCTTTATTACGGTCAAAGACCAATAATAACAAGAATGTGGTACAAACAGTTAAAGAGCATAAAAGATGCACCAAATAAACAATTATGTATACAAAGCAGTAGATGGGTATAGGAGAACATAGCATATTAGATGTCTTATAATACAGATCACTCTAGAATAATGAATTGTGTGCTCATTCAAATTGGTTTACGGGCTAGGTCATCATCTGATGGATTTTCAGGAACTTGGCAATATAATATGTTGTGTGTGCCTGACTAAGTCCAATTGCTAAACACTGTTTAATGAACGATTATAAAACACATTTTATTTTATATGCTGATTGAAATTTCTTTTTCTAGTGTGTAGTACTTGAATAAAGCATGAATGGCTAAATATGTCATAGAAAGGGGATTACAATTGCAAAATAGGATATTCTCTTTGGATCTTTTCCCTAAAAGCCAACCTTATACCCCATCCTATGTACTGTTGGGAGATTTAAAGGAGTTAAAGGTTAAACCAACGAAACACTGATGGGGAGGAAAAGAGATTAGCGCAGTCATAAAATATAGGCTTGCCAGCCTTCATTGCTAACTGGCACTAGAAAAAAATCTTGAGAAATTTATAGCATCAAACTTTATAGTAAAATGGTGATAAATATAGTACATTGCAGAAAGAAGGATTTTTAAAAATTGAAAATGTAAAATAAAACAATACATCAAAAAAAGACAACATTATAGTAAAGTGATTGAGCAAAGTTTGATCAGAGACATTCTTTTTATTAATTTAACATACTGTAGATGTGTTGGAGTTTCTAGAAAATATTCCTATCAAAGTGTCCCATTTAATAAGAATATGAAAGGAGTAAGTGGGGAAGAGTCTAATGCTGGGAAAGACTGAGGGCAAAAGAAGAATATAGCAATAGCAATAGCAATAGCAGTAGACTTATATACCGCTTCATAGGCCTTTCAGGCCTCTCTAAGCGGTTTACAGAGAGTCAGCATATTGCCCCCAACAATCTGGGTCCTCATTTTACCCACCTCGGAAGGATGGAAGGCTGAGTCAACCCTGAGCCGGTGAGATTTGAACCACTGACCTGCTGATCTAGCAGTAGCCTGCAGTGCTGCATTTAACCACTGCGCCACCTTGGCTCATAGAAGGGGACGACAGAGAATGAGGTGGCTGGATGGAGTCACTGAAGAAGTAGACGTGAGCTTAAATGAACTCCAGAGGATGTTAGAGGACAGGAAGGCCTGGAGGAACGTTGTCCATGGGGTCGCGATAGGTCGGACACGACTACGCAACTATGAACAACACTTGCCTTTCATTGCTGCTGTCTCTCACACCCTACACTTCTTTTTCAAAGATAGCTCCGATTCTTTAAGTTGGTCATGCATAAAGGGAGAAGTTGAAAAGAACTAATAAAGACACCTTCATTTTCTTTTCTGCTCCATAGAAGGGGAAAACAACCATGGGGATGCTATTTCTTCCAAAACCTCTTTCAGTTATTAGAAAAAAACAATGGTAGACAGGATACTGTTTTTTTGTGAAAAATGGGCCCATTTTGGCCTTTCAAACCCCCCACGCTAGAGGTGGTATTCAGCAGGTTCTGACCAGTTCTGGAAAACCAATAGTGAAACCTTTGAGTAGTTCAGAGAACTGGTAAATAACACCTCTGACTGGCCCCGCCCCATCTATTATCTGCCTGTTGAGTCTCAGCTGATCAGGAGGAAATTGAGATTTTGCAGTAACTTTCCCCTGGAGTGGGATGGGAATGGAGATTTTTCAGTATCCTTCCCCTGCCATGTCCACCAAGTCACACCCACCAAGCCACACCCGCCAAGCCATGTCACACCCACCAAGCCACACCCACAGAACTGATAGTAAAAATTTTGAATCCTACCACTGCCTCACACATCTCGTTTTTGCCCTCTTCAGCCTCCGGGAGCACTCTGTAGGCCTTCCAAATCCACTACATGCCCAGTTTTTGCAAAAAAAACCAGGCCATTTTTGGCAAAAACAGGACACCTGGGCAGGGTTTCGAGAGGCCAAAAATGGCTGAATTCAGCGTATAAGATGCACCAACATTTCCACCCTCTTTTAGGGAGGAGAGGAAAGTGCATCTTATATTTCAAAAATTATGGTATTAGGACAGGGAAGAGTCTTCTCTTCCTAGGAATTCTGATTTGGAATTAAAAGTTTTTCCGTTTCATCCTGGTGTGGCAGTAAACCCTGTAGGTGGTTGATGGGAGTTTTTCTACTGCAATTAGCTGTTATTTTCTATTAATTGCAATTATTCTCTTTTCTCAATTAAGCTATATGGCTCTTTAGATCATAAAGGGTGAGGCAATTTTATAGATTTCCCATATATGCTTTATAGCTTCCTCTGTTTTTGGAAGCTGAAATAGTAACAGAGAGTCTTGCTGTGTTTATATTTGTTTATTTTGTACACACATACTTGCCGTGCTCTAGAAGGCAGTCTTGACAATGCTTTTAGCAAAACAAAAAAGATATCCCAGGTGGTAGAAGCCCGTGGAGGAAAATGTTTGTGTATCAGCATGTTCCCTTAAGAGCAGACCAAAGAATCCATGCAATGATTTCAAATAGTGGAAAATCCACTTTGCTTTGTAAATAAATCAGACCACATGCAAGAATTATTGGAAAAGTTACTACTTATTTCTGCAACTCTTCATCAAAGTGTAGATTTTATGCTAACCATATTCCCCGCTCCTTCTTTTTTGCACCAAAGGTATTATATTAACATCATTCAGAGCACCAATAGGAAACCTACCCCTTCTCAGCATAGTGGGGGTAGTCAGGTAGACAGAGAGGGCCAGTAATTATTGCCAACAATTGCTGCTTTAGTCAGCCAAATATTGTACAAATAGCAAACTATTATACTTAAAATAGGGATGCGGTAGCTCAGTGGCTAAAACGTTGAGCTTGTTGGTCAGAAAGGTTGGCAGTTCAGCAGTTTGAAATCCTAGTGCCGTGTAGTGGAGTGAGCTCCCGTTGCTTGTCCCAGCTTCTGCCAACCTAGCAGTTCGAAAGCATGAAAAAAATGCAAGTAGAAAAATAGTGACCATCTTTGGTGGGAAGGTAACAGTGTTCCATATGCCTTCAGCATTTCGTCATGCTGGCCACATGACCATGGAGAGGTCTTCAGAAAGCACTGGCTCCTTGGCTTTGAAACAGAGATGAGCACCTTCCCCTAGAGTCAGAACAACTAGCACATATGTGCGAGGGGAACCTTTACATATACTTAAAATAACAGTAATACTACCTGCAGTGAATAAAGTAATTGTTATGTCACATAAATATTGAATGCTGTTTGGATATTGGTGCGTGTGATTTCACAATATTATTGATTCATCTGAACCAGTGGTGGGATTCAGCCGGTTTGCACCAGTTTGACAGAACCGATATCTAATTTTTTGTTGAGTTTGGCGAATCGGCTCCAAAATGGCCAGACTAGCGTGCATTCACTCCAATCCCTTTCTTGCTGCTTGCAGAAAGCAAGGGGGGTGGAGACACATAAATGCATGCTAGCCTGGCCATTTTGGTGCCAGTCCACTGAACTCAACAAAAAATTAGGAATCAGTTCTGCTGAACTGGTTGTTAAATTATTTGAATCCCAGCATTGATTCCTCCTGCGTATTCTTTTTTTTCCAAACATGCACTACTAGTAAATATTTGTTTTCTCCTTCCTTCCTTCCTTCCTTCCTTCCTTCCTTCCTTCCTTCCTTCCTTCCTTCCTTCCTTGCTCCAACAATAGTTTATAGTCTTCTTTGATATAAAAATATCTTCCTAACAGAAAGAAAAATAAATGGACCAATAAGAAATTGTCAGATTTCAATTGAATAATATTATCTTTGTTTGTTTGTTTTAGAAAGATACACTTCTAAGCAGGAATAAAGGTTCTGATGAAGGTGGAAGTAGCCTATCTCCCAAATGTGCCACTTTAAATTGAGAGGTTATCTTTTGACCTCTCTTCCCATTCCTCTGGTTAACACTCATATAAATACTGACAGCACATACAAGCAGTAATTTAGCCATTAATACTGACTTGCCAGAACAGTTGACCTGACAGCAAAAAATACCTATCATTCCCTATCTGAAGACTGACACAGAACACTTATATGCCTAGTCCTGTGTGCCAACATTCTTCTAAATCTGGATAGATATAGATAAATATCATTCATATATTCCAATATTTTACTTAACGTTTAACACTTATTGAATGTTCTATTGATTCAACTCTTAATTTTTTAATGCTTCTAGAGTGCACAAAACATGTGCTTGTCAGAAAATCACTAAAATATTGCACCTAGTTTCATTCACTTTTTAAAAATAAATAGCCAAGCATACTAAATCACTTTTGCTTCAATTAGTGAGAGGAATAAGGAAGGAAGGGCATGCGGTATCCAGCACTCTTTCCCGCTTGGTAGTTGGTTCTCTTTTTCTGCCCAGTGGAGAAACAAGAAATCAACATGACCCAGGTGACCAGAAAGGCCTAAACAAAGACTCCACTTCCTCAGGGCCTTGCAAAAAAATAAAGTGATGACTTCCTTTTACTGGTCCACAATAGAAAACATTCTCATTCATTGCATTACAGTGTGGTATGCTGGTTTGACAGCCGTGGATAGAAAGACACTACACAGGGTGGTGAGCACAGCACAAAACTTCGTGGGCTGTCCCCTGATACCACTAGGGCTCGCTGCCTTAGAAGCGTGAGGAAACTCTTCTGGCATGACTCATACCCTGGCCAGCCCTTCTTTATTCTCCTACCATCTGGAAGGAGATATAGAAGTATTAGGCAGTTGCTCAAACAGGCTGAAGAAGTTTTTATCTGTGACTTGTCAGACTCCTAAGTGAAACATAACTCTACAACAACATAGTACGATTGATTTGCTGTGCTGGCGCAACGTGCAATAAGTTCACATGGTGCAATAGGACCAGTGGTAAGTTCTGGATCCTGTTGCAACCGGTACTGTGCAATGGGGCCCGGCGACTCCCACATGCATGTGCACAACGCGTGCATGTGTCCTTACCTCCATGAAGCCTCTGTGATACTCCAGCTGCTCAGCAGAGCATCATGCAGGTGACTTACGCTCCATGCACGTGTGCGGAAGCACCGTAGAGCTCAAATACTGGTAAGGAGCTTGGGCGGGCGGGCCCTCTGGAGCACCGTACCGGAACAGTACCCGGTGCTGGCACTGGTATGCCCGTACCGGGGCGTACCGCCTGCAACCCACCACTGAATAGGACTGGGTGTTTGTTAATAGGATTCACTGGGCTAGGGATTTTGTTGTCTTTCACTGTGAGTTATATTGTGTTGAGGGGGAGCACAAAGGGAGGCTCAGCCAATCTCATTGTACACATGTTGTACTCTGACAATAAAGGTTTGAATTGGAATTGAATTGGAAAAGAAGAATAAAGAATAAGGATAAAGGTGTGATGGTTATCAGTATCCGATACAGAACCATGTTGGAGAAGGAATATATACCGTAGTCCAATGTTCTACTGTTACAAGTTGAGGGAAAAAAGTTTCATCTTCTTCTTAAATGTTATCTTAGCCCATTCAATTTGTATGGGGGGGATATAAACTTAATCATGGAATTCTACCTAAAATATTACTTCAAATTTCTTTGGTTTATTTATTTTTCTGACAGTGGCCAAACTAAAGTGACTAAACATATTAACATATGTTATTCAAGCCGGAACTTGCTATGAAAGTAAGCCAAAGTGACATAATTGTCAACCCTAAAGCTATTTATTGAATCTCAATACCAGTCCTGTCATTTATCATCCTGCCTGCAAGGTGATAAATTGCCTTTTAACCTGAAATATTGCTGGTCATGCAAAAGCATAATAAAAAGACCCATATGCAGAACAATCTTTTTTTTTTTTTTTTTTTTGCTTTATATGTTGGCATTAATCCCAGAATATTTCTGGAATGACACACACGCACATATTTTTTCTCTCATATACACAATAATCAGGTCATTCCATGGATGTGATACAGAGACTTAGAGAGACAACATGGTGTAAAACATTTTAATAGCATGATCTGACAGCATTTGGCTGGTTGTATCATCGCCCAAAGCGATTAGTTAAAAGGAGCAGACACTGCCTTCTTCAAAGATAAATAAATATTGTTTGAAAGGAAAATGGCATTTAGGATCATGGAGCAAGAATAGAAACAGAAAATTAAGTAACAGGAAGTGACATTAGAAAACTCTTTCAGTATTCTGTGCTTCAGTTTAAAGAGGAGGAGGAGGGAGGGGACACTCAGTTTCTATTGATAAACTCCAATCCCAGATTTAAATGCATATTAATAGAGAGTTCAGAATAGAAGCTGACCTAAAAATAATTTCAACATATAATCATATTTGTTTTCTCCAAACCTATCTCCCCCCTCCCCAGTTAACAGGTTGAGGCAGTGATGGAATTCACTTAACTTCCCTATCGGTTCACAAATAGGTGTATGAGAAAGAGCGTGATCACTTCTCTCCCACATGCTGCATCTGTGTATGCACATCGCCTTCTGCTCATTTGCTCCAACTTCTATGCATGCACAGTGCTCTCACATTATATTTGGGGGGCGGGGGGGCAGAGCCTCGTGCAGCCGCTGCTATTGGTTCACCCAAACTGGAGAAAACTGGCTGAATACCACTTCTGGGCTGAGGTATGCTCGGTTCCCATCCCTACCTCATTTAAACCAAGTTTACAAATGTCTGGCATTAATGCTTCTGAAAGGCCAGGCAGTTTATTTAAAATTGCTGTAATCTATTTTATACGCTTACTATTTGGTCAATGTGGCAGGGAATGAAGCAGTCGATGTTGGTCACATTGGGGCCAAGAAGAAATCTTTTAGCCGTGCTTCCTGGCTTTCAATTTTCCTGTGCCAGATTAATTCAGCACCTCAAGCCAGTCAGTGTTTAGCAACAGGGAAAGATATCGCTGGTAATGACTGCACAGTTGAAAGATTCTTAATTTTACACTGCTTTCCTCTTAGTCTCTCTCAAATTAAAACAAGAGCCTTCTCCTCTCTCTCTTTTCCCTCAGTGAGCTCAGGCATTATACAAATTGGAGTACTGCAGATTTATGTAATTTGTGCAAGAAAAATGGTGCACTTCACTTCTGCAAATGTTCTTCTAGGACATCTACGAGAAAACTTGCCACATTCAGTGATGAACTGCATGGCTTCTGATTCATCTACAGAATAATCCTTAGGTTAAGGAGCAATGATTATTCAAGATTGCTCAACAGTCTTCATTATCGAGTGAAAATCAAAACCTGGATCACATTCATAGTTCAGCACCCCAATTGAATACTCTATTCACTTTATAACAGTAAACTAAGAGCCTTGGTGGTTAGAATGTAATATTACAGGATGAGTCTGCCCACTGTCAGGTGTTTGATCCTAAATGAGTCAAGGTGACTCAGTTTTTCATCCTTTTAAAGTTAGTAGAATAAGGACCAAGTTTGTTGTGGGTAATATACTGATTTAGTAAACCACTTAGAGAGTGCTGTGAAGCTCTATGAAGCAGTATAAAAGTCTGAATGCTTTTGCTAACACTATTAAAGGTAAAGATAAAGGTTCTCCTCGTACATATGTGCTAGTTGTTCCTGACTCTAGGGGGTGGTGCTCATCTCCATTTCAAAGCCACAGAGCCAGCGCTGTCCAAAGACATCTCCGTGGTCATGTGGCTGGCTTGACTAAATGCCGAAGGTGCATGGAGCGCTGTTACCTTCCCACGAAGGTGGTCCCTATTTTTCTACTTGCATTTTTACATGTTGTCAAACTGCTAGGCTGGCAGAAGCTGGGACGAGTAAGAGGAACTCACTCCATTAGTTGGCGCTAGTGATTCAAACCACCGAACTGACGACCCTTCTGATCGACCAGCTTAGCATCTTAGCCACTGAACCATCGTGTATACAAGTCTAAATGCTTTAATAACACACTAAATCATAACCTAGTCATTGCCCAGAATTTGGCCTTTCTGATTCAAAGCAATGATCTGGACCTGATTTTTCAAACTTAGACATACTTCAGTGAGACCTTATGCAATTAATCCCAATTAAAATGAAACCTAGCTCTTAACTTCCTTTCTATATAAAGGAAGAGACTCGAGTTCCTAAGACACCATCTTGGAACCATTAAAGATAACTCAAGTCATAAAGAAAGGGAGTGGGAAGAAACCTCCCACATGTTATTCTTAGGCCTCCAAACTAGAGTAATAAAAGGAGCATAAAGTTTATGTTTTTCTCCAGCCCCTGCTGTTTTATGATTTTTACTGCTTCACTCATGCATAAAGATTTCTGTAGACGGTTCTCATTGGGTGAAGAGTAACCGATGGGAATCCTTTGCTGCCAAAGCATTCTCACTGTGTGCTAGTCAGTGTTTAACAACAGGGAAAAATATAGCTGATATTGATTGCAGATTTGAAGGACTCTTAATTTTTATGCTGGTTTACTTTTAGTCACCCTAACATTAAGATGAGGGCCTCCTCATCTCTCATACTCCACAAATCTGATACCTTCATAAGCCCTGTTCAGTCTTTGAACAAATTGAAGCACTCCACATTTTTATAATTTGTCATTTGTGTAATAAAAATGAATCCACTCCACACCTGCCAATGTGCCATTGATTTCAACTATATGAGAAGCTGCTTTGGTTTTTCCATCGGAGAGGCCCTCTTAGTACAGATTTCTGACTCACACAGATGCTAATGCGCCTATGACTACACAGATGTGTAGATATTTGGGTAGAAATGAAACCTAAGTGAAACATTCAATGACTGCATGGATAGATCTGAATCTATTCTAAATCTGCCATTTAAATAGACTTGATGGAACTTGATTTCAAATAGAGATATTGTCTATGCTGGAGTCTCCAATCGCTGGGCCATGGACCAGTATTTCTGGCCTACTAGAAACTCGGTCACATAGCTGGAGATGAGTGAGCAAAAGCAAAACCATCTCCCCCACTCCCAGTCCAGAAAAAAAAAATGTCCTCTACAAAACCAGTCCCTGGTGCCAAAGAGGTTGGGGACTTCTGGTGTACACAGTCATATATTATGTAGAAGTCAAAGGCATCAGCAGAATCTTAACATTTTATCAAACTATTAGGTCAAGCCATAACAAAATTCTTGCAAAATTCTCCTCAAATTTCTGGGTAAGAGAAATTGTATGAATAATTTCTCTGAAATTCTGTGGGGAAGAAAAACTCTCTCTCTCTCTCTCTCTCTCTCTCTCTCTCTCTCTCTCTCTCTCTCTCTCTCTCTCTCTCTCTCTCTCTCTCTCTCTCTCTCTCTCTCTCTCTCTCCGTCCCTCCCTCCCTCCCTCCCACCCTCCCCTATTTGACTGTTTTCCAGCTGTCTTTAATGGGACGTAAATAAATCAGGTAACCTTACACATTACAGCAGTTAATGCATATACTCAAAGAGGTGGCTTGCTTCAAGAAACTCTTGTATATAATATAAAGCTTGTTTGTCAAGGGGAATCCAGTCTGTCTCATTCATGCCCACTGTAAAGTGCAATTACTTTCAGAAATTTAACCTAAGAAGAATATTTATTTGATTTTTATCCTGCCTCCATTACTTTATAACTAACTCAGGGGTTGAACATACCTAATACTTTCTCTCCTTTCTATTTTCCCCACAACAGCAATGCTATGAGGTCAGTTGGACTGAGAGAGAATGATGGTTCAAACTCACCCAGCCAACTCTCCTGCTTAAGATAGGACTATAACTCTTAGTCTCCTGGTGATTAGCCCAAAATCACCCAGCAAGCTTTCATGCCTAAGACAGGACTTAGTCATGTATGTTGGTGATTGACCCAAAGTCCCTCAATTGACTTTCAAACAATTGTCATAGGATATATAAAGCACAAAGAGTGTCTGTTAATTAATAAAGAAATGAGATAAATAGAATTTTAAGACTACTTGGAGAAAAGATTTGTCCATCTCTAATGTTACCTACTATCAGCACAGCCAACCATGGACCTCAAGATGAGCAAATTTTGGTAAGTATGATATACTATCCTGTGACAGAGCTGACAGTCAGTTTCTTTAGATGGTGTAGATACAAATGGAGACCATACGCTGTCCAATGTTAGGGAATACAAGTAAAAGCTGCAGCTAAGAACAGCCTAAAGCAATGTTTTTGTTCTTGGATGTGTTCCAAAATGCAAGACATCAAGATGTAAGCAATACCATAGTCAACATTGTTAGAAACAGACATTTCTTTCTCAATATGGACAAAAAACTGTTTTCACACAGAATTTCAATGAAGCTTACAGAATTTCTGTGAAGTTTACCTTCACAAATTTTAATAACACTTGCTGTTTCCTTGAAAGTTGTCATCTGTTCATTCACCTTCATGAGCTCAACATGGACCTTTTTTTTTCAATCCCACCAAATTGTCCACATGTAGACAATTTAACACTTCACTTAACTTCCCAGCCTATATTCTCATTTGTAAGTGATAACTCTCCTGAAGGGTACGGAGTCCTGTCTAATTGGAGACAGCCTTTGATCAAATAAAATTGTTAGCAGCTAAAACAAGGCAAAAGTAACTGAACGGTAGATCATAGGCTTTTAATGCAAAAACTTACAAGTTCAATTTTGTTTTCCCCTTCCCACCTTTCCAGCCAGAGTTGAATTTTCTCTTTGAAATGTTGTATTATTGCTAATCAATGGCTGAATCTGTACATCATGTTAATCTTTTTCAACTGTAACCTTGATTTTTCATTTCCAACATGTACTAAAAATTCTGCTTGGCTTCTTTGTGAATGAGGTAGAATAGATTAATTCAGTAACCAAATTAAGTGTGTTATAGGAATTCAGTCATAGTACATTAAGGTCTTTTTCAGGGAAGGGGTAAATTATTTGTCTTTGAATATGGAAGCATCAAAGTATGACTATTTGAAAATGATAAATGGATCAATATTTTACATTCAGGATAATAAATTTAGCAGTTAAAATAAGATTAACTTAATACAGCAGTAGTCGGGTTTCCTGCATGGTACAATTTACCAGACCCCTGATTTTAGGAAAGAAAGAAAGAAAGAAAGAAAGAAGGAGGGAGAGAGGGAGAGGGAGGGAGGAAGGTTATAAGAAGAAAATGATAAAGCAGTTAAAAATTAAATAATGCTATCTTTAAATAGGGAAGATGCTAATAGAAATTCTGGATTTTTTTTAGTACGAAAATATATTGTTATCTGAAATAGATGTAACACATATGAAATTTCTGTGTTGTTATAGCTGCATCGGTAGACATGATGTGTGAATTTTGGTAGTTACCAAATATCTTGGTGCTTAGTTTATATGTCTGTCTTTGCCTAAATTATCTATCTATCTCTCATCTATCTATCTATCTATCTATCTATCTATCTATCTATCTATCTATCTATCTATCTATCTATCTATCTATCTATGAATTTAACCAAAGGTAAATCTTCTCCAGGATGTTCTGTCTCCAATCTTGCCCTTACAGATTACTGTAATATAATTATATGGATAATTGCATTCAAATACTTTTTGTATTGTGTTTTAACATATCTCATATGGGCACTGATTAAAAAGTTGCAAGGACTGAACAAAAATATAATGGATTGTATGTATAGAACTACAGATAGACTCCTACAGCATGGTAATTTGCCAATTTTCAGCAATGAGCATGTGATTAAACAGTGATGCATATCAAAGTTGCATATTTGCTATTAGAAATATCACAGGAATTGGATTTATGTGAACTTGTCCATGTGTTAATGTATTTGTATTTTGCTCCTAATCCCAGATTTAGTCATCTAAGTGCTGCCATTTATTGAATGTATTCAAAAGTAACACCCTTCCTTGACAAACTATTATTTTATACAAGCAAAGGGGAAAAAAGAAGGCTCAGTGAATTTGGTGTGATTTTCTTCCAGTTTTTCAGGCATAATATTTTAGCTTTATGAAATATCTTTTTAAAAACCCAATCAAAAATAAAATTGGAATCAAGGAGAAACTTGAATAAAAGTCAAGTCTCTTTTCCTTCCACTCTCTCTGTGTTGGGTGTGTTTGTATGTAGTGATAAATATACTGGTATGTCTGTGAAAAGGAAAGAGTGACAACTATTTCATCGTGTAGAAGGAACTACTGAACTATTCTGATGCATTTTTTGGGGGAAAGAGAATGACTTCACAATTGTAGGACTAATTTGCTATGTTGTATACTCTCAGCTGAAAGTCCTTAGAAAGTCCTTATAAGTGGTATAAAGTTCTGAAAACAAGAAATTGGGAGAAAATAAATTATTATTTATCCTGTTTGAAAACTGTACAGATTTTCAAAGTTCACATCATCTCAACAATTAAGTAGAAGTTAGAACATTGTTATAGAGAGTATTCAAAATGTACACCAGATAGAGAGAGTATTCTACAGAAATGTCTTTTTTTTTCTTTGCATGATCACATCAACAGCATGAATGAATAGCAGTGCATCCCAACTGTTGACTGTAATGGGACTAAACTGAGACAGAAAGGCTGCAAGGCAATATTTAATTTCTTTCCCATTGTTATGGCGACTACCTGAATGGAGTATCTCTCTTTTGCTGAATTTCAAAGCTTCTTTTAATACTTTTTGGATTGAATCTCAGAATGATTTTACCAAGTGGCCCTTTTCAATACAATTTTTTGAACTTCTGGATTCAACAACGTTTTTATTTTGATATGTATTGGAGGTTCATATCGTCAGCTTTAGAGGAGGAAAATATTTCTATATTATATTTAATGTAGAGAATTGTATATTAATAAAATGGAGACAGAAGGGAAAGGAAGGTAAGGTAAGGAACATTTCTGAGGTAGTAAACAAAAGTATTCTTGAGTATGAACATGCTAGTTAGTTCTAAGATGCCACCTTGGACTCAGATCATATTTCCAATCTTGCTAATGGTGTTACACTGCCAATTAGAGTGCTGAAGAGCATACATACCTTGGAAGACTTGAAAGAACAAGTTAAGGACAGATCACCATGAAGAAAATATATGATGTCACTAGAATTGAAAATGATTTGATGGCACATAACCAACCAGTCAGTCAGTCAGTCAGTCAGTCAGTCAAACAATTTACCATCTATCAATATCTTTAAAGGTTTTTTTTTAGGTTCCTTGATGACAAAATAAAACTGTCCCTATACAAAATTCAATTTGTTGAAATGTCCATGAATTTCTCTTCACACTGGTAGCTACTAGGAAGAATAGAAACAGGAGGTGAGCAGCATGCAATTCAAACCCCATCCCCTTTTGCTTATTCCATCTTGACTGTTTTGACCCCTAGTCTCCATAGATGCATATGCACATTATTGTGGTTGTCAGTAAGAGTGGAAAGTAAAGTGTTTCACTGTAAACAATCTCTTTCATATGTAGAAATTAAGTCTGCTTTGCTCTGAATTTTCCCTTAACTCATGAAAACCAGGGCATTCATTAGTTGCTTATTGAGTATAATCAGGACCTCATGGATTGGATCAAGATGATTTTTTTTTTCAGTTATAAATTAGTGATAAACATTACAGAGTTGTGATAAAGTTTTCTGATAAGTTTACAAATATCTAAATTCAGGGGGGAAGTGCAGCGAAAGTAGAGATGGTTTCTAAGAAAAAATAATTACATAGAAAGGAACCCTAGGATATTTTCTGATGTCATCTGAGAAAACAGTGTCAGTAGTTTATCAAATGAAAGTTTCTACTTCAACACAGTAAGAGCTCTTATTGCTCTCAGGAAAATCTAGTGATTTTTTGTTTTCTTTGAATTCACAATCAATCCTGGAAGGAGGGGGGGATACCTTGAAGTGTGCATATGTCTTTTAGGTTCAAGCATCTAATGATTTCCATCTTCAACAGACAAAGAGAATAAAAGCTAATTAAAGAAGTTCATGGAATGATGCACAGAACAGATGTCATATAATTCTTTTTAACTGGTTTTATAAGGTTTCTTCTTTAGTTGTAAAGTTAATGCTATAGAGATCTAGTTTGTAGTTTGCCTATGCCTTATAGGTTTATCCCAAAGGTGTTTTTTCAAGAGTCAACTGGACTTTCTGTTTTTTCTTGGAAGACATTTCACTTCTCATACAAGATAACAAAGACTGGATCAATCAAGTAAAACAGATTGATTGAGTAACCAATCAGGCACTTTAAAAGAATTAGAATGTCTTCAATGCAAGTGAAATAATACCGAAAGAATGGTTTAATTTCCTTTCCATTAAAATAAAAACGGACTTATCTTGGTGGAAGAATTGTGTCTTCAGTTTCCAACAACTATTATTATCAAAATTAATAACAGGACCAAAAAAGTGTTTTATTCAAAGACATTAAAGTCATAAGCAAAATTGTCAAAGAACAAACAGCCTTTCAAATAATTTAGCTAATCAAGCTAATTCAACTTAGCTAAATTTTATGCATCACAATAAACATTTCTATATCTGCTAAATAAATACCTGAAGCTGTGATTAGAGTAGAACCTAGAACCTGACACTCTGTATAGCTGACTCAGTCAATAGTCCAATCTATCAAAAATACTTTAAAATATGTAATTAAATTTAAATTTAAATGAGTGAATAGATATATTTGCAATTCCCAGTTGCAATGTATGGCTGTGAAAATTGGACCACAAAAAGACTGAGTGTCAAAGAATTGAGGCTTTTGAGCTATGGTGCTGGAGAAGACTCCTGTGAGTCCCTTGGACTGCATGGGGATCAAACCGGTCAGCCCTAAAGGAGACCCTGACTGCTCTTTAGAAGGCCAGATACTGAAGATGAAACTCAAATACTTTGGCTACCAAATGAGAAGGAAGGACTCACTGGAGAAGAGCCTGATGCTGGGAACTATTGAAGGCAAAAGAAGAAGGGGACAACAGAGAATGAGGTGGATGGATGGAGTCACTGAAGCAGCCGGTGTGAGCTTAAATGGACTCCAGAGGATGGTAGAGGACAGGAAGGCCTGGAGTTGTCCATGGGGTCCCTATGGGTTGAACACGACTTCTCAACTAACAATAGAGATATACATTTTATGCCACAGAATCATGTCATGAGTAAAAGGAAAACAATAGAAAATGGACAAATGTTATTTTAAAGGTCTATATAAATGAGAAAGTGTTTTGGAAATAAGATGTCATGACCAGAAAGCCCTTTCTTTTACAGTCACTGACTTCATCTGATTTGTTGGTGACATTTAAAAGTAGAAAAAGGGGAGATATTTTAAAAGTGTGGTTGCAAGGTTGAACAAGTGAGAGATGATGGTATTAAAAGAAAGTAAAATCTACTCAGGTAAAGGACTGTTATAAAATTGCTATTACCTACTTCCTATTGGGAGCAAAACAATAAATTTTTAAATGGAAAAATTGATTCAAAAGTACATACTTTTTTATTTGTACATCCCAGAGATAATTGATTTGAATGTATTTCTTATTCAATCTCATACATGTCTACTCAAAAATAGTTTGAATCTACTGGTTTTAATTTCAGTTACCTAAAAAATGATCTTTTAGGAAACTGATAGTTTTTTTCCTTATGTCAAATCAAGTTTACCATATCTCATGGGAATTTAAAGAAACAAGGTAAGATCCCGCTTAAATAAAGCACTTTTCAGGCAAATGTATCAAAGAGCAACAAAGATGATTAGGAGAGTGGAGGCTAAAAATATAAAAAACAATTTCTGGAATTGGATATGTCTAATTTGATGAAAAGAAAAACAAGGAGTGACATGATAGCAGTATTCCAATATCTCAGGGGTTGCTACAAAGACAGTGAGCCAAGCTATTCTCTAAAGCACCTGAAGACAGGAGAAAAAGGAATGGATGGAAACTAATCAAGGAGAAAACAACCTAGAACCAAGGAGAAATTTCCTGATAGTTAGAACAATTAATCAGTGGAACAACTTGCCTCCAGAAATTGTGAATGCTCCGACACTGAAAGTTTTTAAGAAGAGATTGGACAACCATTTTTCTGAAATAGTATACTAATACTATTCTGAAATAGATCTGTCTGGAGTCCAAAGGCATTCTAAAGTCGACATATTTCTTATTACAAAGAAATAAAATGATATTATGCATTTTATAGAACAAGGAGGGGTGTAGAACCAAGAGCTATGACAGGGAATACAGCATTGCCTATAGAGATCCTGTTGCTTCCTCTCAGTAAAGCCCTATATTTGGTCATTTGAAAAAGAAGTAAAACACATCTGAAGATGAAGAGAAAAAAATTGAAATGAATTTCCTAGTACTGTCAGCTCCTATCATTTGGCAGCTAATAGTTTAGGATTAATAATTAATGGTTTAGGATAAAGGGAGTGCTTATTCAAAAATAAGTGAAATTGTTTCGGAAAAGGGCGTCACAAATTCTAATTTCGGCACTTATTTTATCAGAAATTAAACTACCTTTCTTTCTCTGACCCTCCTTCCTCCTTTCTTCCCTTCCCTTCCACTTTGAAATTGGTTACAGGAAAAGATAGAGATCCATTTTTATGCTGCTTTATTTATTTATATATCAAATTTAGAGACAAAGCATCAAGGCAACTCCAGGTGATGGATTTGGGATTTGCACTGAGGCAAACACAATGTTGAGCCCAAATTTGACATACATGTAGCCATTTTATTTAGCTCTCTATTACACTCATTTATTCCTTTTTCTTTCTCTTTACTATGCAAGGGGTCATCACATTCACAGGAGTGAATAGATAGTGAGGACTGTTTTGGCTAGGTCACCTTCTTTCCCGTTGGGACAGAGATTGCTCCTGCTGAGAATGGAAAGTGGAGTTTGAAGACACTGGGCAATGTGGATTGAGAATGTAACTTTTGAGGGATATTTCTAACACACAATATAATATGGTATAATTCTGGTTTGTGTCAGATCAGGAATTACAACACTTTGCCAATTTGATATCTACCTAAGTAAAAGAAATTTGTTTTTGAAGATGGACTTTGCACATTTCTTTTTGGGATGGGTTCCATCACTTGGAAACCTGACATGCAACAGTAGCATCTAACCATGATTAACTTCAGTTCTATGGAAAAGCATCTCAAAATACTTTGAAACCTATTTACCCAAAGATGGGGAAAAAAGCATTCAAATTTGAAGAGAGAAATTGTTGCCCTGTCAGATGCTGTGAATTCAATTGGCATTAGCAATCAGATATTGGAAAGACCCAACAAAATGGAAGCTGATGACGGAAGCACAGAACGCCAGAAAAAGTTACCAATTTACAGAGTCCGATGCTATCATTGTGCCCTAACTTTGCTTTCGATCAGCAGGCTATCGATGTCAACACAACAACTCGTGGCTGTTCCAATCTGCACATTGCATGAGTCAATTCCCTCCCCTTAGTTTCCACTGGAGAAAATCAGCTAAAGAAAAAAAATAATAAAACCCAGCAAGGGAAGGAGAAGTGGTGATGGCACTCCTCACACCCTTCTGCTTTGCTAATCCATTGCCAGCAGGGTTTTTCAAATTGTTGGAAGCTCCGATGTTGGAGCTGTTTACAACATGTGGTAGGATTGCCCTGCCCATCTGTTTCCAGCCCTGTGGTTGGGTTTCTCATCATATTTTTGTATGCAGAACTTGCCAAAATAGCAACCACAAATAAATCATCAAGGAATGGGGAGGGGGGGGGAGAGAAACAAACAAGCAGATGGAGATGTCTATAAAATTTTCTAAGAAGTTTTCACTGATGCATTAATAGGAGAAAATTCTTCAAAAACAAGGCTGCCTCCAAATCCAGATTTCATTTAGTATGTGAAAAGAGCTTTCTTCTTAAAAAAAAATCATTTAAGGAAAAAAAAATGCTGTTAAGAGAGTTTTGAAAGCATTGAAAAATTGTAAGCAATTTTTGTGCACTTACTCTTTCAGTTTCCTTTCTAATCCATGTGGTCAACATCTGTGGCAGCGATGAAACATTTTTTTCCCTTTCCTTTTTTTTGCTGTGTCATTTCTTCATTGCCTGAAGAAACTTGGTTAAAACGCTGTAGCAGCAACAACTGTAATTTGATCCTATAATTAGTTTTTCAATAGGCTTTGCCTCCAAACTTTGAATTCAATCGACTGTTTTTTTGGGGAAAAAACCTTCAATCCTTGTTACTGTTTATATGATATGCCTAACTCAATCCTGTAGATGTGCTGGGAAAGTGGCATGTTTTGATTGAACTCCAGAAGTGAATATCAGCGAATTTCCCTATTGTGTGAATTGTTTTCAGGTGGGTTAACTGTCATTTTCAATGTTCATGATTGAAAAAAAAAGTCCAAGGGATACCCTAGGAAAGTAGAGATTCTTGTGTGCAATACTTTTCTGCGGGGATTTCAATTTCTTCCTTCCACTTCGTCTTTTCACACACATAGAAAAGGGAATGGAGAAAAAGGGGGGAGGGAGAAGGCAGAAGGGAGAAGAAGGGAAGGGAAGAGAAGAGAAGAGGTGTCAGGGTGCCAAGTAACACCCCCAACAAAAGAAGACTCAGAGGCTTGAAGTTCCTCAAAGTTCCATTTTATTAGAGATGTCATATTGGCACATCTGGGAAAACCTGAATCTGAAAGGCTCCAGGTTTTCTCCACCCAATGAAAGACCAAGCCCCTACCCAGCACCTACATGTCCATCACATGGCCCAATCAGGCACCGTCCCAACTGGAAATGCCTCCCAGACATACTACTGCAAGTGCAGGGCAAGATGTCCTTGACTCTCTGAGAAAGGAATGTTATTTAGATTATATATCTCCCATACTCCATATAATTCCCCCTCCATTTTCCCACAGCATTAAATGTGCAGGCCTGAAGGCCCAATGCAAAAGATGGTTTCCAAGCATGACAAAGAGAAGAGAAGAGGCACTTTTCTGCCACATTTTAATAACTGAATAAACACATTTCCTGAAGTGGAATGACAAGGGATTGACAACATTATTAACTACTGGTAGTTCTGGACTGATCCCCATTGAGTTTTTAAATTGAGAACTATCTATAACAGGGCTGTCAAACTTGTGGCCCATGTGCTGGATGCATCATGCATTGGCCACACCCATGCCTGGTTTAACAAGGGGGGGGGGAAAGTCATGATACATCATGTGATGACACCATAACAATGCGAGTTTGACACCCCTGACCTACAACTTAAAAACATGAGACGTACTCAAGAACTGGGATAGATACCACCCCGTTGTGGCCCAGCAGTGGCCAGCTGAGCTGTTGCTGGAATCTGACAGCGATGAACATTATGGGACTGCCCTGGAGGCTGAGGAAGATTCTAGGGGGTGTTTGGAGTCAGAGCAGGGACTAGAGAGGCCTGTTGGCCACCAGGTGGCATCTGAGCCAGGGAGCAGTGAGGAAGAACAGGGGGAGGTTGTTCCTGACATACGGATGCGGAGGGCTGATAGGAGAAGGCAGCAACTGTGGAAACAGGCTTGCAGAAGGAAATAGGACTGATTGGCCCCTCCCAGAGACCTTATAGGTGGACCGATGTGAGGGGAATTTTGCAGAAAACAACAGTTACAATCACAGTTTAAAGTTTGAAGAATTCTGTGAGTTCTGTGAATCTTGTTTTTCATAGAGATAATTTGTCTAGGCTCCTAGCCAAGGGGAGGTTTATCTCTCTCCTTAGTCATGGCAGATAGCCGAGCCGGCATCAGTGTAATTTAGAGGCCTGGGACAGAACACACCCCATCTCTGACATTTGCATATTAGCCTCTGGAGGCATTTTCTTTTTCTGCAACAGTTCACCACTTTATAATATGCAGTGAATCTTAAGACAGTAGATGTAAATAAATGAAAATGAAGACCTTTGACCATTGGAGATAATTGCATTACCTTTTAGGACTTCTGTTTAAAGATACAATTAAAGCAATTTTAGAAAGACGTGGTTATATCGATAATTTTGTATTTATTTATTTTATCATGTTTATGTAGTTTTTGCTGGAGATGGAGACCCTTTGAGAGCTGCATTAAACAAAATTTCATTTTAATGTATGCCGATTAGTCTAAGTTCTAAGTGACAATAAAGCGATTTCGATTCTATTCTATTCTATTCTATTCTATTCTATTCTATTCTATTCTATATTCTATTTTATTCTATTCCATTCCATTCCATTCCATATAGAATTGGTATTATACTGTTTTCAAGCATGAGGAAACTCCTGCTATTAATAATAATTTTTCATCGTGTCTATGGCAGTTAGTTAAATGATTTATTTCTCATAACTCTTTTTTCTTTTTCTTTTGATACTTTTTGGAGAATATTTTTTACTAAGTCGCTTATATATATTCCCCTAGACTGTTTTTATTTTTATTTTAAAAAGATACAGTCTATAGGCAGCACTGCTGAGACACTGTAAGGCTTTTTCTTTTAATTTTGCTTTGCAGAGCAAGTTCCAAGATTCTTTCAATTCCCAGTGAACTTAAAACCCATAATCTTTGTACCAATCATGAAAGGAGACAAATTATCTTTTTGCAGTGGTTATTTTTTTTCTCATTGCAGGAAACCACTTCATTGGAATACGGTTTAGAATTCTTTTCTTTTCTAAGTATTTTTAAGCATATCTTAATAGTAGATGGGCTGTCACAATATGACTATTCTCTGCAGGAATTGTAGATGTATTGTTATGCTGCTAAAAAAAATTAAAAAGAAAAATAGGGGTTTTCCCCCCTTAAATAAAAAAAAGGATTCTATTTCCTCAGAGTATTATATATATATTATTATATGTATATGTATATGTATATGTATATGTATATGTATATGTATATGTATATGTATATGTATATGTATATGTATATGTATATGTATATGTATATGTATATGTATAAACTATATAATACACTCCCACAACAGTTAGTACAATCCTTGACAATATTTCTGTATATATATGTATGTGTGTATAATGTATATATATGTATGTGTGTACAAAAGGCAACAGTAAAAAATATTGGGTTTCTGTCGTGATGGACTCTTGTGACGAGCCGATTGACAGATGTTGGAAGCAGTTAGCTTCCTCCCATAATTGGGGCTTACCAGGGGTTGTGACACTAATATATACCTTCTTCCCTGGCTTCAGCTGATAAGGAGGAGACCTGTGGCTTGATGGCTAAGACGTTTGCCTAAGATGCAATACAGCACAGGTTCGAATCCCAGTAAGGGTGTGGCTAGCTGATGAGAGCTAAATAGCTTGAAATAGATCTATACTAGTCTCCCTTTATTTATTTATCACCACAAATAAACACACACACACACACACACACACATGCGTGTATGTGTATGTGTATGTGTATGTGTATATGTATATGTATATAGTGTGTATATGTGTGTGTGTGTATGTATGTATACACACACACACACACACACACACACACAGATATATATATATATATATATACAGATATATATATATATATATATATATATATATATATATATATATATACATACATACATACATACATACACACACACACACACACACACACACACACACACACACACACACACATATATGTACAGAAATATTGTCAAGGATTGTACTAACTGTTGTGGGAGTGTATTATATAGTTTACTGGTCTTACATCTTCAACTAAATCTAGAAAATTGTGTAGATCAAATAAATAATTCCCTAGTATCTAAAACTGCAAACATAATTGCTCTTTTGTTATAAGCAGAGAATGTCTATTATTGTCAGCTTCTGCCTTGCTGTTGCTTCAGCTGTCATGAAACGGGGAGGGAGGGTTGGTATTTGGGAGGGGTTATTCAATGTGCTGGAGGAATGTTCTAGTATGTACCAGATGGTTGGATTGCGCATGCGTGAGTGCTTCCCGCCTGGACCAACGGCCTCGACATTCCATCTTCGTGATGTCTTTTGAAGTTATCTCACACCTGACACTTGAAGGACTTACGATTGGCCTGAGGCTATGATCCCAAGGGGTGGGGAATGGACTATTCTATATATCAATCGCTTTCGCGCCTAATTAAACAGACTTCGCTTCGCAACTGCTCGCTAACCATTTGTAATTAGTAAAAGTACTTTTGATTTCCAACACATGGAATCTCTTAGTCTTTCTTTTCTAATTATATAATGGAGGGATGCTGACAAGAAGCGAAGTCTCTTTAAAACCCTTTCCAGGAGACCTACGTCTACCGTGAAGGGAGGAATGTCTTCATCGGTCAGGGAAGAAGAGGGGGCCACTTGTGATGTGGATACCAGCAGAGCCGGCCCTCCTGAACTTTCGATCCACGAGCCCGGACCTCCCGACCTCTCACTTCATGAAGATTTGTTTCAACTACAAATATCCAGCCAGCCTGATCCACCCCCCCCCCCACGATGGTCCACTTCGGTAGGACAAAGAGAGGAAGAGGCAAGCTGGAATGCAGGGGTCACCCAAAGGCAACCCCGACAACGAACGCTGGAGACGGGAGCCGTGAGAAAACCCCAGAGGAGTGAATTACCTGATTACTGGGGACAAAGTTATTTTGGGGAAAGGAGTGGGGAAGATGAGAAAGACTGGAGGGGCTGGGAGAGACAGTACCCACGCGCGGCTTCACCCCCCCCTCGACCTGCTTCTCCCCCTGTGGCTAGAGGTTTTGCTGGACTGGGGGCCCCACCTCCCCGAAGGCACAGGATGGCAAAAATCCCTCCCCTGCCTGTGTGATACAATGGAGATTCTGCTACCCTGGCCTCTTTTATTATGCAAGTTTTTAATTACATGGAAATTTATGGCCGTGATTTTGAGACAGATGGTATGAGGGTGAGAATGGTTCTCCTATCCTTAGACGGCAAAGCAGCTACCTGGTCCACGGCTTTACATATGTCTGCCTCCCCCCTCCTGGTGGATTTCAATCGATTTATGGAGGCTTTCCGACGACGCTTTGATGACCTTTTGACTGAGAAGCGAAGCAAATTGAAATTTATAACCCTCGAGCAGGACGATAGGCCTGTCGCCCAATACATCCAGGACTTTCAGTGCCTGTCCCAATACATGAGAGGGTGGGGCGAGGACGCCCTTTTGGACAAATTTGCTTTGGGCTTAGATGAAGACATTTATCAGCAGTGTGTCAATCGCAATCTGCCCAGACGTTTGACCACTTGGTTTGAACACGCAGCTGATGCTGAACTCGACTTAAACAGGCTCCGTTGTGCCAAAGAGGAAAGAAAGAAGAAGAAGGAGAAAGCTTCTAAGAGCACCCCCCCCTCCAGGCGGCAAATCGCAGTTCAGACGAAGAGGCGAGGGGAGGGGGGCTCCTTCAGGGCTCTCCAGACCCATAACATGCTTCCGTTGTGGGGAATTGGGGCACACCGCCCCCGGCTGTTGTGCTAAATTACCCATCTCTGCCCAACCCCCACCCAAGTGAGAGGAGAAGTCTGGCAGAGCCTCCGACAAGAAGAAGAAGGAAGCTGCCTTCGCTGTGGACTCCAGGCCCTCCCGTTTCGGCCAGGCGTTGGAGGGAGACGCGGACGCCAACTCCTCCTCTTCTGAGGACTCCGATGACGAAACTTCACCTCACTGGGTGAGTTCAAATAAAGGGCCCCTGCTAATCCCCATAGAGTTAAAAGTTTCCCCTGAGGGGCAACCAGCAACCTTTCACGCCTTGCTCGATTCAGGTTGCTCCCGATCCATGATCAATCCGGCTATGGTGGAAAAACTGGGTCTCAAATTACGTACTTTGAAAACCCCCATTGTATTTTGCCAAATAGATGGATCCATTGTGGGGGGGGGCACCCATTTTTTTATGGAGCCCTTGGAGATGAAGATGGGTTCCCACACTGAACTAATTTCTTTTGTCGTTGCACCTGGCATGGACAGGCCACTGATTTTAGGCCTCCCTTGGCTCCGGAAGTGGAACCCTCACATAAATTGGCGAACAGGCTGCTTGCGCATTCGCACGAAGGAGCCTCCGGAGGGGGAGGGCACTGCTGACCAAACTGTGACTCACACTCCTGAAGTGGCCGCTAGAGGGCAGGAGAGGATTGAAGGAGAGGAGAAAATTCCTAAAGAGTATTGGGACCTTAAGGAGGTTTTCAGCGAAAAGTCTTCCGACAAACTGCCTCCCCACAGGCCTACTGACTGCTCCATAGACATCTTACCCGGGGTTAAACTACCAAAACCCCAAATTTATTCCATGTCACCGAGGGAGATGGAGGAGATGCGGACTTTCATTGATAAAAATTTGAAACGTGGATTCATTGAACCGGCTCGCCCCAAAGTGGCTGCCCCTGTACTTTTCCGTGAAAAGAAAGATGGCTCTCTTAGATTATGTTGTAATTTTAAAAACTTGAACGCGATATCAACTCAGAATCTCTACCCACTCCCGTTGATGAAGGACATGTTGGCCCAGCTGGGGAAGGGCCGCATTTTTACTAAATTGGACCTCAGGGAAGCTTACTATAGGGTCCGCATAAAGGAGGGAGACGAATGGAAGACTGCTTTCAACTGCCCTCTTGGTTGCTTCCAGTTCCGGGTCATG
This sequence comes from Thamnophis elegans, assembly GCF_009769535.1. Classification (NCBI taxonomy): domain Eukaryota; kingdom Metazoa; phylum Chordata; class Lepidosauria; order Squamata; family Natricidae; genus Thamnophis; species Thamnophis elegans. The sequence goes on along the minus strand of NC_045548.1, from coordinate 62,024,493 downwards.
CCTTTTGGCCTGCAGGGGGCTCCTGCAGTCTTCATGCAATTAATCAATGAGATCTTGCATGACCATCTCTACAAAGGAGTTATCGTATATTTAGACAATATCCTTATCTATACTCGCACTTATGACCAACACGTCGCTCTTGTGCGCACTGTTTTGAAAAAACTCCGAGCCGCTGATCTTTATGCCAAATTGTCTAAGTGTGAATTTCACCAAACTAAAATTGACTACCTTGGATATCGCATCTCCCCTGACGGCATTGAGATGGACCCTGAGAAGGTGAGGGCGGTCACTGAATGGGACGCGCCCAAAACTCGTAAACAGTTACAAAAATTTTTGGGCTTTGCTAATTTCTACCGTCAGTTCATTCCTTCTTTTGCTAAAATTGCACTTCCTATAACTAATTTGCTCAAGTCAAAGGGGGAGCTGAAACCTAAACCTAATAAGCCTCTGGACTGGACCATGGAATGCCAGGCGGCTTTCGAAAAACTTAAACGTCTGTTTGCCGCTGAGCCGGTGCTAAAGCATCCTGACCTAGACAGGCCTTTCGTCGTCCAGGCTGACGCCAGCGACGTCGCCATTGGGGCCATCTTGCTGCAAGCCAACGACCAAGGTAACCTACAACCTTGCGCGTACACCTCCCGAAAGCTCACTGACACGGAGAGACGTTGGGCAGTTTGGGAGAAAGAGGCTTTCGCGGTCCATTGGGCCCTGACCACGTGGTGCCATTTCCTGGAGGGCGCTAAGCACCCGTTTGAGGTGTGGACAGACCACAAGAATTTGGAAGCTTTGAGAACGCCACGACGTCTCTCCCCCAAACAGATGCGTTGGGCCCAATATTTCAACCGTTTCAATTTCACACTTAAGTATATCCCGGGGGGAAAAAATTTCATGGCAGATGCCTTGTCCAGACTGCCTCAATATAATTGCTCTAAACTGAGCATCGTCCAACCGCTCCTAGCGGCTCCAGTGGTCACGCGCCAGCAGACCCGCGCCAAAAAGGATGTGCCTCAGGATCTTCTTTCTGACCTCAAGCTCGCGCTTCCTCACGACGACTGGTTCCTGAACCATCGAGACGAGTGCACTATGAGGGATGATCTGCCGTGGATCGGCGCCAAATTGTACATCCCCGCCTCCCTACGCCTCGTGGTCCTTCGGCGCGCACATGATTCCAGATTGGCGGGTCATTTTGGATTTGTGAAAACTTTGCATCTAGTCAAGAGGCAATTCTGGTGGCCCTCTTTAAAAAAGGACGTTGAACTTTATGTGGCCAGTTGCCCAGTTTGTGCAACCGCTAAAAGACCGCCGGGGAAACCACAAGGGATGCTCCAGTCTGTCGCTCGCCCGGTTGCCCCTTGGAAGGAGATTTCTATGGACTTTATTGTTGAGCTCCCCGAAAGCCAGGGGCATACGGTCATATGGGTGGTCACCGACTTGTTTTCCAAGCAAGTTCATTTCGTGCCTTGCCACAAAATTCCTTCCGCTAAGGCGCTGGCTAAACTCTTCATTTCCCACATTTACCATTTGCATGGAGTGCCCGATTGCATTATCTCCTATCGTGGGGTCCAATTCACATCTAATTTCTGGAAGGAATTTCTCAAACGTATTGGCTCCGCCCAGGGCCTTAGCTCCGCCTACCATCCTCAGACTAATGGCGGATGTGAACGTACTAATTCCGTTCTTGAGCAATATTTACGTTGTTTCATCAATTATCAACAGGATGATTGGGTGGACTTGTTACCACATGCTGAGGTGGCCTACAACAATTCTGTTCATTCCAGCACGGGTTTCACCCCTTTCCGGGTCGTTTACGGTCAGGATTTTGTTCCTATTCCTGAATTGCCTCGGGACCAATCGCAGGTTCCCTCAGTTGCGGACTGGAGTGAACGTCTCAGTCGTGTTTGGCCGTTGACCCTCTCCGCTTTGGACGATGCACATAGGGCCCATAAGAAACAAGCAGATAAGAAACGCTCTCAGCCCTATGAATACCGGACTGGTGATTTGGTTTATTTGTCAACAAAGTTCCTGCACACAACGCAGAAATCAAAGAAGTTGGGGCCCAAATATGTGGGACCGTTCCCCATTGTAACGGTCATCAATCCTGTCTGTTCGTTTACAATTACCCAAACACCTCAACCGGATCCACCCGGTGTTCCACATTAACCTCATCAAGCCTGTTCGGGTTTCCCACTTGCATCCCCCTGATGACCCTCCGCCTGCTCCGTTGCTAGTCGATGGGGAACGTCACTTTGAAGTTCGTGAAATTCTTGATTCCCGCAAGCACCGTAATCGCATCCAATACCTGGTGGCTTGGAAGCATTTTCCTCTCTCCCACACGGAATGGGTTGATAAATCCCATGTTCGCGCTCCTCGACTGCTTCAGAAGTTTTATGCTGCTTACCCTGACAAGCCTTAATTTTCTCTTCCCCCCCTTCTTCTTTTTATGTTTTGTTGTTTGTCTGTTTTTGTTTTTTTTTTTCCCAGGCCTAACAGCCTTTTTTCCGGGGGACGGCCGGATGTCAGCTTCTGCCTTGCTGTTGCTTCAGCTGTCATGAAACGGGGAGGGAGGGTTGGTATTTGGGAGGGGTTATTCGATGTGCTGGAGGAATGTTCTAGTATGTACCAGATGGTTGGATTGCGCATGCGTGAGTGCTTCCCGCCTGGACCAACGGCCTCGACATTCCATCTTCATGATGTCTTTTGAAGTTATCTCACACCTGACACTTGAAGGACTTATGATTGGCCTGAGGCTATGATCCCAAGGGGTGGGGAATGGACTATTCTATATATCAATCGCTTTCGCGCCTAATTAAACAGACTTCGCTTCACAACTGCTTGCTAACCATTTGTAATTAGTAAAAGTACTTTTGATTTCCAACACATGGAATCTCTTAGTCTTTCTTTCCTAATTATATAATGGAGGGATGCTGACAATTATATTTGTCTCAGAAAATGATATTATTTTTCTTTTTTAGGATGTTTTGCTTTCTGGATATTCTCTTCCATTCTTTATTATGCAATAAAATAAATAATTTATCAATTAATTAATTAAATAAATAAATAAATAATAAAACAGCACATAAAGGCCTTGAGGTTGACTATGCCTAGATTAGATGCAAGAAGCCAACAGATCCTGGCTGGTCTAAAGGAGTTCAGCAAATAACCTATTTTTGGGAAACACCAAGATCAGGGGTGTCAAACCTGATCCCATTATGGGCCACATCAGGATTTTGTTTGCCCATGGGGGTGGGGTGTGTGTGGCCTTGTCATCATGGCTGACTGGGTAGGCATTGCTGGGGCATGCCTGGGCTGGGGTCAGGCCGGCAGGGGCTGGTCTCTTGCCATTTTTGGGACAGTCCCGCGGGACAATTCTGGCCTTATCGCGGGGTGGATCTGGTCTGTGAGCCACATGTTTGACATGTCTAACCAAGAGCTGCCAAGTCTAGGCTGGATGACATCCCAGCTTAGTGTCAAAGTACAATTGTTGCCAAGAAAACTACATAGGTAGGTCATGCAGTCATCATTATTTGAGTCAGCAATCCAGTGGTGGGATACAACCAGTACACCTCGGTACAGACGTACCGGCGCCTGCTGGGAGCACCTGGTACTGTACCAATATGCGGACGATACGCAATTGTATCTGTCCGCCCCGTGCCAACTCAATGAAGCGGTGGATGTGATGAACCAGGGTCTTGAGGCCGTTAAGAACTGGATGAGTGCTAACAAACTGGTACTCAACCCGGACAAGACCGAGTGGCTGTTGTGTTTCCCTCCCAACAATTTGGCTAATGTTCCACCTATCAGGCTGGGGGGTCAAATTCTATACCCCTCAGATAGGGTTCGTAACTTAGGAGTCCTCCTGGATCCACAGCTGACCTTCGACCATCATCTGTCGGCTGTGACCAGGGGGGCATTTGCCCAGGTTCGCCTGGTCCGCCAGTTACGACCCTACCTGAATCGGGAGGCTCTCACAACAGTCACTCGAGCCCTTGTGATCTCTAGGCTGGAATACTGCAATGTGCTCTACATGGGGCTGCCCTTGAAGTGCATCCGGCGGCTGCAGTTAGTCCAGAATGCGGCCGCGCGAGTGATAGTGGGCGCACCGCGGTTCGCCCACATAACACCCATCCTCCGCGAGCTGCACTGGCTACCTGTTGATCTCCGGGTGCGCTTCAGGGTCCTGTTGACCACCTTTAAAGCCCTTCATGGTAGTGGATCTGAGTACTTGAGAGACCGCCTTCTGCCGATTACCTCCCTTCGACCGATAAGATCGCACAGACTGGGCCTCCTCCGAATTCCATCAGCCAGTCAATGCCGACTGGCGACTACACGGAGGAGAGCCTTTTCTGTTGCAGCTCCGACCCTGTGGAACGATCTCCCCGTTGAGATACGCACCCTCACCACCGTCCAGGTCTTCCGCGCAGCCCTTAAGACCTGGCTATCCCAACAGGCCTGGGGATAAGTCTTTGATTTGCCCCACCCGAGTGTGAATGTTGAATGCAAGTTGTGTTTTTATTATTTTACTTATTTTGTGCACATATTGTTTGTTTTGAATTTCACCCCCCCCCCTAATGATTGTAAGCCGCCCTGAGTCCCCTCAGGGAAAAGGGCGGCCTATAAATCCAAATAAACTAAACTAAACTAAACTAAACTACTGGTATGGTGCTCCAGAGGGCCCACCCACCCACCCTCCTTACCTGTATTTGAGCCAATTGGAGCTTTCGCGCATGGAGAGTACAGTGCCTGCGTGACGCTTCGCTGAACAGCTGGAGCATCGCAGGTGGTAAGTCCGCATGCGTGCATTTCCCACGTGCTGCATGTGTGCATGTGGTGGATGCCCGGCCCTGTTGCACCATACCATTTGAAGTGGGATCCGGAACCCACCACTGCAGCAATCATTTGAGTTGAGAGGAAAAAAAAACACAAAATTGGCACTTTTGTTAGTGCTTTTATTATTATTATTGGATTTTGATGCTACTTGATTCTGTATGATTCTTAATATTAAGGAGCCTCTTAACATTTTTTCAGGATTAAAAGAAAAAAAATCCATCATGGTCTTCTATTTATGGTAGTTCATATTTTACAGAGAATGACCAAGTTATTAGCTTCTCTCCTCTCCTTTCCTCTTCTCTCCCTCCCCTCCCCTCCCTTCCCCTTCCTTCCCCTTCCCTTTCCTTGAGATTGCAATTTTATAATAAATTTGAAATGGCCTCAAGGGGCCACAAATTGGATTTTAAAAGATGGTGAGAGGGATTTTTGAGACCTTTGTTTTTCTTTTTGCTTTTAAATAGCATTTATCTGAGATTCAGTTTAATACAATAGTTAAGGCACCAGGATAAATCCTTGGGAAGTTTAAGCGCAAAACCAGCTGGCCAGTCCAGGCCTAGGAAGGAGGCAATGGCAAACCAGTTCTGAAATTTTGCCAAGAAAACAGCAGGGACTAGTCCATAAGTCAACACTGAAAGGTACATGCACACACAGAGAGACACAAGCCCTTTATATGAGTAGCTAAAATGAATTTGTTCTGATGGATAATAGACAAAATATAACATCTTTTTAAAACACACATTGGTAATTTAACAAACAGTAATTTGAGAAAAATATTTTTAAGTTAATTGAGAAAGATCACTTGGTACTTCAGACTACATGCTTAAGAAAGGAGTGGATCCTAATTTCTATACTAACTCTTGTCCCCAATTTGAACTTTAAGAAACTAGGTCTACTGTTTCATTATGTATAATTCATTGCCAAGATTCATATATAAGTGAACGAACATAAAAGAAAATGAGTCTTCCAAAACAGTGAATGACAATCAGATAATGAGAAAATGTAATAGATAGCCACGGAAATTTCCCTAACCATCTCTTCAAAACATTGCAACAGGTAATTAGATATTTTTAAGTAATGGTTATCCATAGAAAGTAGCAATTTTCTGTTGTCAAATAATGGTTCCTCTCTTAAATTAGCAATAGTGTTTGAAATCTGTTTGATATATATTTAATTTTGTTTCGTATCCTTTTTTTGCAGAAGCACACTTGACTTTTTTTTAAATAAAAGAACTTTAATTCAAAAATGTCTAATTTTAAATTAAATCCACTAGTTCCAGAAGAGGGCAATTAAAACTAACCAGATTGCAAACTTCTCTCTCTTTGTACCTCCTACTGTCCTACTGCAACATTCTTGCAATTTTTACAATGGGAGAATAAAGTCAAATGTATTATTAAAATCAATACTAAATTATTCCTGTTCAGTTTTATGCAAGGAATTCTTACAGATGTTATGGTTTATACTGTTTCAAATATCCTAAAGATGCAATATTAATATAAAAGTATGAGTTCTTAAATTTTCCCTTCTAGTTTACCACTTTGGAATCAGTACATGAATTTACATATTATGAAGCTATTCTTCCAAATTCAGATGTCCTAATTTTGTATTGCAGTTCTGATTTTTTTTTAAAAAAAAAGATTGTACATCTGAACAGCAAAGTGTGCAGACACACATATACAATGCAAAATGACTTTTAAGCATCAAGGCAATTGCTTGCTCATTTTAAAAAGTTGCTTGCACATTTTTGTAAAAAAAAATGGGTAAAGAAGCATACTATATATTCAAAGAAACACACTAAGAAAAATCACATCCAAATGTGATTTTTCTTAAAAAATGCAAATTAATATTGAAACAGGACAATTCCACCTCAACAATGGAAAAGGGGGATATGGAAAGAAAACAAAACTGGACTTATCAGCATTGAATTCAGTGGTGGGATTAAAAAAATTTTAGTACCGGTTCTATAAGCGTGGTTTGGTGGGTATGGCATAGCTTGGTGGTGTGGCTTGGTACATGTGGCAGGGGAAGGATACTGTAAAATATCCATTCCGTCCGCACTCTAGGGGAAGGTTATTGCAAAATCCCCATTCCCTCCTGATCAGCTGGGACTTGGGAGGCAGAGAATAAATGGAGGCAGGATCAGTCAGAGGTGGTATATACCAGGTCTCCGAACTACTCAAAATATCTGCTATTGATTCTCCAGAATTAGTCAGAACCTGCTGAATACTACCTCTGATTGAACTTGTCCTGTTCTGCAGGAATCAGCTGCAATGATTATGGCATCCTTCATGGCTGCCATCTAGTTCCAGCAATGTGGTTTAAAGTCCTAATTTGGTAGAGCACAATCCATGCCTACTGTAACTGAAGTAGTTGAAATTTCTGGACAGTTAAACTTGGCTCAGCTCCCAGTTTCTGAAAAGGAAGAGAGGTTTTTCTCTCCATGCTTCTTCCCCCCTCCCCCTCTGGAACTCCCTGCATAAAAATATATATTGATCCATGGTGGTGCCATAGTTAGAATACATTATTGCAGACTCTCTCTGCCAACTGCCAGAAGTTTGATACTCACTGGCTCAAGGTTGACTCAGCCTTCCATCCTTCTGAACTTGGTAAAATAAGGACCCACATTGTTAGGGGCAATATCCTGATTCGGTAAACCACTTAGAGAGTGCAGTAAAGCACTATGAAGTGATATATAAGTCTAAGTGCCTTTGCTATATGGAAGCAACATAGAAGACAACCAGCAAGATACCTGTCTCCTCTCAGCAATCTAAGCTTATGCTGTTAAAATGCAACAGCCAAGTGGAAGCCCACATCATATTCAGGTAAAAAGGAATGTGGTTTCTATTATAGAGCTGTTCTCGCCATCTTGACTTCTTGAACCCTGTTCTTTGGCTTTAAGGAACCTGGCATAAGGAAGATAGCATAAGAGAACTCTGGGCATGATCTGGGTCTATGAAATGCAGGAAGCCTGGGAGTATCAGAATACTAACAAGATGTGCAACAGAAAGCAAAATTGGCCAGCTTCATCCAGCCTACAATATTATGAGCCACAGTGGCGCAGTGATTAGAGTGCAGCACTGCAGGCTACTTCTGCTGTCTGATAGCTGCCTGCAATTGGGCAGCTCAAATATCACCAGGCTCAAGTTGACTCAGCCTTCCAGCCTTCTGAGGTGGGTAAAATTGTTGGGGAAAATATGTTGACTCTGTAAACTGCTTAGAGAGGGCTGTAAAACACTGTGAAGTGGTATATAAGTCTAAGTGCTATTGTTATTATTATACTGTATATAAGCTGTGGTCTACCAAAGCTTATATAATAATTCTATTTTATGTGACGATGCTACAATACTTTTTTTTGTTTTGATTTGTTTTCTATTTTTGTAAAATATTACCATACCTCTGAAAGGTTTTTCATATTTTTATTTCAAGATATGAATAGGGTTTAGATTAGTACTTATCTACAAGTCTGGCTTCAGACCTGAGCAGTTTGGATCTCTGGTAACTGCCCTCAGTCTGCAGATGCTTGCATGGTGTAGACATAACATTGTCACAGTAAGGATGGTGCAATGCTAGTACTTTTCCACCCTTATTGTATCTGTAAGTTGACACCAAACAGCCCTCTTTTGGGTGACATAAGCCCTCTTGGATAAACAGGGTTATAGAAACATCTTACAGGGGCCATGGTGCTTAGCATCTGTCATTGCTAAGATCCATTTCCAGTGGATGCCAACTCCATGGAGGTCCAGAGTAGATGCACCAAGAAGGATGTAGCCTGGTTATCTGGGAATGGTTTGATCCTGTTGCAACTCAGGATTTTGACAGTAGCAAAAATGTCTGCATAATCAACTGAACATGCATACAAACTTTCCTGAATTAGGCAGGTTTTCAGTTTTGCTGATATGTGCGAATCATTCTAAACAAGTATATTTCAGTTCTTCCTTTGATACATCTAAGCAATAATAAGTCCAAGTATTATTTGAATACTGATACTATGTACATCCTCATATTAATCATGCTTTTAACCCTTGAATATTGAATATTGCAGACAGCTTGAAAAGTCTGTAGACTGTTGAAGTGGATAGGGCTAATTTTGGGGTTATTCCACTAAAGACTTCAATCCTTAACATTTAAAAAAAATCAAATATTTATTTATTTAGAAAATGTAGATGGCCACACAACTCATTCTTAGTGATTCTGGGTGGCTTACACAAATAAAACCATCACACTCCCTAGCAGCAGCAATCAGACAAGACACTCGATGTGTTCCAACCTGTGGTTCACAGGTCCCCATATCTTCAGGGACCTTCAATAGAGTATCAAAGTAGAAGCCAATTTATCTCCATGAGGATGATGTTTCACAAGAAGGGATCCACATGGAGAAAACCCTTTTTCTTTGTCCCACCAAATGGACCCTCTCAATTGAGGACGGGACCAGGGGTGGGTTCCTGCCAGTTCTAACCTCCTCTATAGAAGAGGTTCCCCAAATCTACAGTGCCTTTTACAACCAGTTCCAGCGCCCTCCCCCCGCCTGTCCACACATCATTAAGCTGAAGAGTGAGAGGAGGAATTCGAGAATTGAAGTACACAAGTCTTAAAGCTGTCAAATTTGAACACCCCTGGGGTTTCTTTCTAAAGGGTTAGGGGTGCAAGGGTCTTGTAACTTGACAGCTTCAAGACTTGCGTGCTTCAAATGCCAGAGTTTCTGAATCAACATTTTGGTTGCTAAGCAAGAGCATTGTTAAGTGAGTTTCACCACATTTTACAAGTTGGCCATGCCCACCCAGTCACATGGCTGGCAAGCCATTCCCACCCGGTCACATGGCCGGCAAGTCATTCCTACCCGGTGACATGGCTGGCAAGTCATTCCTACCCAGTGACATGGCTGGCAAGCCACTCCCACAAAGTACGCCACACCTACAGAAGAGGTTCTAAAAAATTTTGAAACCCACCACTGGATGGGACCTATAATATTCCTGATCTCTGGTAGGTTGGGTAGTTGTAGTTGGGAAAAGATGGTCCTTCAAATAATTTGGCTCCTAGCCATGTAATGTAGCATGATATAATGTATATATGTGTTCCTTCTAAGGTGGATATATAATGTAGGTGTACTGGCAAAATATATAATAGAACAAAATAAGAGAGAGGGGAGGGAAGAAGGGAGGGAGGGAGAGAGAATGTATTGAAATAAATAAAGGAATGTGATTGCATGTAAAATGGAAGAAAGAAAAGCTGGCTTGAGGCTTTCTTTGGCTTTACTTATTTATGTGATCAAAATAAGATTTCTGATATGGAAACAGCCTGAATCTATTTCATATTACTATGACAAGTTTAAGATGTCAAGAGCACAGGTCTTTCTGGCTGAAAATCAACTGGCTGATTAAATTTGATAGCCTTGTAATAGAATTTTATAAAACTTCTGCAGAGGTGTACAGCTTAAAAGGAAAAGAAAAGAAATTCTGCATGCTGCATAAGTTTTTTTCCCCCCTTCTAGGTTTATTACCACCCGCTCCCTTAAACCCAAGCTTACAATTTTTTTACTCTTTGCTTAAAAGAGTTGCTAAATTTAATGTGTAGAGAAGGAACAGCGAATAGGAACATCTACATGGTTCTGATATGTGAAGAAGCAAACTAAGAAAAATGAGTTCCACAAACCTAAAATACGCATACATGCATACATACTGTAGAAAGCTAGCACTCACCCTCTCCTAGAAGAATGAAATATTCTAGGAAATATTAAAAAGAATATTATATTTCCTTGGATGAGAAATAGGAAAATGTGGGGTTTTTTGAGGCAGGAGGCAGACTCATTCTTAATAGTCCCCCCCCTCAATAGCCCACAGCAGATGTCAGCACTTAAGAGATAGAAAGATGGCTGGGTCTAAGCAAATAGCCTCATCCAAGAACCACCAAAGGTAGGATTAGCTCTCAGCCATGATAGGAATTGACTAAATCCCCTTTGTTGCATCACCCAGCAAGATTCAACCAAGCCTTGGACATAGACAGCCTACAAAGTTAGTATAGCCCCCAACCAATAGGATACATTTCTTGCACAGGAAGAGGAAGCTCAAGGGCAAGGCCCAAGAGAGGATAGGTCAGTTAGACGGTCGGTCGGTCGGGAGAGAGAGAGAGAGAGAGAGGGAGGGAGGGGGAGAGAGAGAGAGAGAGATTGTATGTATGTATGTATGTATGTATGTATAAATATAATGTGGTCAGCTACTCAGAATCACATGTAGTTGGCAATTTTGTTTCACCATTAAACCATCCTTATAAGCAGCTGGCATTTTTCCAGTGTCTTTCTCCCCACTTGGAACTGAACCGAAATGGTTTCTTCCAATGATACCTGTGTGTATATATATATACATACATGCATACACAGTGTGTGTGTGTGTGTGTGTGTGTGTGTGTGAGAGAGAGAGAGAGAGAGAGAGAGGGAGGGAGGGAGGGAGGGAGGGAGGGAGGTGGGTGGGTGGGTTCCAGATCCCGTTGCAACCAGTACGGTGCAGTGGGGCCTGGCATCCACCATATGAATGCACGCACCGTGCGCACACACATGTTCAGTATGCACATGCGTACTTATCGCCCCTGATGCCTCTGTGACATTGCGCAGGTGCTGTATGTTCTGTACACGTGCGCATAAGCCCCAAAAACCTCAAATACTGGTAAGGAGTGAGGGTGGGTGGGCCATCCAGAGCACCGTACCAGAGCGGTACCTCGTGCTTCCGACAGGCACCAGTATGTCCGTACCGGGGCGTACTGGTCGTAACCTACCACTAGTGTTTGTGCAATCTAATCTGTAGAATAGTGCTTGCAGATAGAAAGCTCTATCACACAGCAGTTGGTTTCCCAGGCGATGCTTTTGATCAGTGTTAACATCTTTGCCTGCAGTTGGTGAGAAGCATAAACCTGAATGCATCAACTAATGACAGAGTTCATTTGCAAGCTAAATAGCCCTGGGAAAGACACCCATACATTTTCATTTACTTCTGAAAACAAAAGATGTTTTCTGTTTCCTGCCATTAAACTTAAAATAATTTTATTTCCACATTTCTTATTTTCTACTGTGTGTAATCTCCCCTCCCATCTCTCTCCCTCCCCTCTCTTTGCCTGTCCAGTACAAATCTCTCTGTACAGAAAGTTAATGCACAAACACGTTTAATATGAATTTAACAAACAATGGATAGTTTGGGGTATCAATTGTTTCTATGGCAACGTACTCGGGTTGGAGAATTTAGAGGCAACTGCACAATTATGAAGATGTTTTGGAGAAATTGAACATTTGTACAGATGTAAGACTTAAATAAAATAGAAGTGTTTTATTATCACCCAGTGTAATTTTTCTTTAGAAAAAAGTGGAAGAATACATAGTACGCAAATACTTTTCTTTATTGAATAATAGTCTATGTTGGTTTAAATACAGATGAGGCTAATATAGATATCAGCATATCCCTTGTCACTTTTCTTTATGCCACCCTGGTTACATCACAGTTGAGCTTTGGTTTATAAACTAGAACTCAATTACACTAGTATTTTTTAAAAAATAAAAAGTAATAAGTTATTGTAGCCAGGTTTTGTTTATATGTAAGTCAGCCTGCTCAGAAGAAGAAGAATAACTAAGCTGGGATAACAGAAATCATCCCTGGTTTGGCACTAGTATCCTGAGAGAATCCAACTGATAATCGAAGCATTCCAAGATGCTAATAACCCCTAATCATGATTTTACTGCTTCATAGATCTCAAAGTCAAGCCACAGTACAATTGCTCTCCATAGATTGAGGCTGTTGGCCTTTCAACTGTTGTATCTACCCTTGGAATTCCAAAGTTAATCCTTTCAGAAAATTCCTGGTTTGCTTTTCTCTCTAAGACACCTGGCTTCTTTCTAGGGGACTTATCTTGGAGATAGCTTGGAAGCATATTTTGAACTTGGTAACTGGGACATATCTTGGCCAAAATCTGAAGGACTACCATGTTTTTAAGATGTGCTTTCCCACTCCCCCCAAAAAGTGGGTAGAAATGTTTGTGCATCTTATGGAATGAATATTGCATCACAAGCTGGGCCGTGGCAGTGGGGTCCTTTTACAGTGCTGAATCCCGCCTCTTTTGTCTTTGTCCTTGCCCGACTTTTCTATCTCTTTTCCACAGTGCAGGAGTCAATAGGCGGAGCTGGCACATGAGAGGACACCTATCTGTGGTCCTCTCAGGCTCTGCCTGATTTTTTTTTTCTTGTTTTCCTCCTTTTACCAACACTGACAAGGCAAACCACTAGAATATAATCCCCACTACTTTCTAGCACCTAGTTGTTATCTGGTTAATGAAACATATACAAGAGAACAACAAGCTCAAGACACAAAGGACCTTTTACTATGGGACCCTAAATCCTTGCTAAGAAAGTATGTTTTGAAGAACGGCCCTGATTTTGTTTCCATTTCATTTTTATTGAATGTTTTTTACAATAAACATCTGATCTGAGAATTCTTTCCTTCCCCTAATGGAAGTTCAAAAACTTCAAAGTTTTTAGTCTTTAAAGACTAATTTTTAAGTCATACCACCCATATCCCCCTCCTATGCAATCTGTCCACAGCTCAGGAAGTTTGCTGCTGAAGTTTCTGTCTTTCAGGAAATAAAGAAATACATTAGCTTCACTGGCAGCTGCCACTTCAAATTTCTCCATGTACATTTCCCATAGGAAAGAGTCGGAAAACAGCATCTTGCTTCTAGTTAAGGGTGAAGAGTCTGTCAGTTTTGTTTTATCCTTCATTTGAGTTTTCAATATCTCAAGCTCTCTTCATCTCGTTTAAGAAGAAACTGGTTAATTGCTTCAACGTGCTTGGAGCACCTTGTTTGTCAAGAAGCAGCTTCCTTTTAATTGCAACAATAACAGCAAAGGCAAAATTATTTGTGTTTATGAATAATGAACTGGACCTAACTGTTTGCAACATCTCAAGTTCTTTTCATCTCATTTAGGAAAGTGGTTGTGAGTTGCTTCACTATAACTGGAAAAACGTAAAGCAGCTGTTTCTTGAGGAGAAGCATCATCATAGCAGCAGGGACAAAAAATGTATAGGGACAACTTATATATGAAAAAGAGGGAGGTAGATCTGTCTCTCTGTTGAATACAGCCCATATGAGCCACAAATAGAAAGAAATTACAGAGTGTGGTGAGCAAAGCACATAACATCAGGGCTGTCCCCTGATACCACGAGATGACATCACTAGGGCTCACTGCCTTAGAAGAGGGAGGAAAATCCTCAGGGTCGACTCACACCCTGGCCAACTCTTCTTTATTCTCCTACCATCTGGAAGAAAATATATAAGCATAGGTAGCCACACAAACAGGCTGAGGAGCAGTTTTTATCCACGGGGTGTCAGACTCCTGAATTAAAAATAGCCCTACAACAACATAGTACAATTGACTTGTGGGGCCAGTGCAACAACATGGTGCAATAGGACTGGGGGTTTGTTAGTAGGATTCACTGGGCTAGGGATTTTTTTTTTTGTCTTTCACTGTGAGTTGTATTGTTTTTGGGGGAGGTGCACAAAGGGACACTCAGCCAATCTCATTGTACACATTTTGTACTCTGACAATAAAGGTTTGAATTGGTTAGAGTGCAGTATCGCAGGTTACTTCTGCTGACTGCCAGCTGCCTGGAATTTGGCAGTTCAAATGTCACCAAGTTGTGACATAATTGCAACTTTTTCCTCTTTGCTAAAGTGGAGGGGGGTATGGCCAGTACATGACACATTTGGCCTGTGAGCCATGAGTTTGACACCCCTGACTTACTTATACACTGCTTCACAGTGCTTTACAGCCCTCTCTAAGCAGTTTACAGAGTCAACATATTGCCCTTCAACAATCTGGGTCCCCACTTTACTGATCTTAACAATCTGGGTCCTCACTTTACTGACTTCAGAAGGATGGAAGACTGATTCAACCTTGAGCTGGTCAGAATCACATTTTTGGAGCGAGCTGTGAGTTAGCCTGCAGTATTACCTTCTAACTTCTGCGCCAGCATGTCTCTTTAAGCACAGGGAACGGAATGGATAGAAGAAAAATAACAACTCTTTTTCTGAACTTTTTGGAGTTCTAACCGCTTTCTCAAACTGTCCTCACTGACGCCTAGTCTGTCCTTTCAAAATGCTGCAGTCTGTTTCCACTGGCCCGACGGCAGAGTAAAATCCTGCTGGGTCATCAGCTGCAGATTCCTCCTCCAGCTGTGATTCTCCTTTGATTCTTTGGAGAAGATTCTTTCTCCAGCTGTGCCTGGATTTAGACAGCATGTGCAATTAGCACAACACACACACCATACTGGCAACCTCCAACAATCTCCTCCTTTGCCTAAGTCTCCTGCTCTTTTATTTATTTTCATCAAAAAGCAGACATCTCCTAATTAGGAAGATAGTTCCTAAGCATCTATATTACAGTTTGCCTGGTGCCAACATGAAGAGAAAGAAAAAAATAATAATTCTTTTTGATTTTGAAACCATTTTGTCATGCATGGGTCCATCACTTCATTATATCTTGTCACAAAAACACCATTCCAAGGGCTGAAGTTTTAAATTTATCAGAAGGAATGTTTTGCAACTTTTCACTGAAAAACATATATAAAGGAATCATAGAAAATGAGGCTTCCGTAATCTCTAGATCATGCTTTAAGATATTAAGACACAAATTCTGGATAACTGCCATTATATTGCAGTGTTTCTCAACCTTGACAGCTTGAAGAAGTATGGATTTCAACTCCCAGAATTCCATAACCGGCAAGGGGAAATACACCATCTTCAAGTTGCCAAAGTCTAGAAACACTGTATTATATAATACAGAATCTGCATTATAGACTAGTATGTATGTATGTATGTATGTATGTATGTATGTATGTATGTATGTATGTATGTATGTATGTATCAGTGATGGGATTCAAATAATTTAACAACCAGTTCTCTGCCCTAATGACCAACTAGGTAGGCATGGCTTGGTCATGTGACCGTGTGGGCGTGGCCAACTCAATGTCACTCAGGTTGATGGGCGCTTCGCCTTAGTTGTTACAATGTAATAAGGGTTAGCCAGAGACACAGTTTCTGTAAGCAGGGCAATAAAGATGAGGCTAGAAACAACACCAGAATGTTTCCTTCCTGCCTTCCTTACAGGATTAGCCCTGTAAAGTGGAAAAAACCACAAAAGGAGATTTCTTCCAACAACCGGTTCTCTGAACTACTTAGAAAGTTAACAACTGGTTCTCCGAGCTGCTTAGAAAGTTAACAACCGGTTCTCCGAACTGCTTAGAAAGTTAACAACCGGTTTTCCCGAATAGGTGCGCACTGGCTGAATCCCACTACTGGTGTGTGTGTGTGTGTGTGTGTGTGTGTGTGTGTGTGTGTGTGTGTATGTATGTATAGATTTTGCCAGAAAAAAGAAAAAGGCAGTGAGGAAACAATAAACCAAGTAACTCGCATTTTACAACTCAGTGCATTTTATTCACCTTCTTCTGCTGAAGAGAAATATGTTCCTTTCATGTGATATTTGATTTTGTGTCTGTTTTTCCATGGAATAATAAACAATGTTGTCAGGCCTTTTCTTTTTCTCCCCCCCTCCACTCCCCATGTATATTTTCAATGCCTTGGGTCAGACTGTTGGTAGTTATTTGGCTTGTTAATACAGCTCTGTCTGTAAGTGCAAAGGCTCTACTCTACTTGAATGGGTTCTTTTTTCACCTCACGCCTTCAGTATAACAGTTGAAAGAAATGTATGTTTATAAATAGAATCTCTTCTGGCCCCAAACTTCTGCAGTGAACTTGCCCTGATAGTCTAAGAGAATCCAATTTTCTCCACAGAGCTGATCCTTCTCTTCCAAGTTTCCAGTTAACTCTTTGAGAAAGAGGTGTCACTCCCAGTTTAGTCTGCAAAATAGCAAAGTTGTTTCTTCCATTGACAAAAGAACTGATGACCAACTACAGTTGAAGGAGTAGAGCAAATGTGTTCCAATCAGCTGTGGTTAATCGAAAGGTTAATTTTGAGCTAAGCATAATTCTAGTATTTGTTCTATTCATTTACATTAATCTGGGTATAAATATATATGACTGAAATTTCTCTTCCCCTTTCTCTATTTATTTAGAAGGGGAATTTTTTCCCATTAAGATTCATCCAGATTCACAGTAGAGTACTCTGCAGCATAGGAAAAAGTCAGAATTTTTAATGTAGTTTTCTCTCTGGCAATGTTTTGCTGCTAACTAGGACATACAACACCTTTACCAGAGACCTATACTTGAATACTGCTCACTTGTCTGGAACCCACACTGTATTTCAGACATTAAAACATTAGAGAGGTATTTTACAAGAAGAGTATTCAACTCCTCTGCTCTTAATAAAATTCTGTATACTATCAGGCTTGAAATATTAGGACTGGATAACCTTGAACTACGCTGTCTACGTCCCGACCTGAGCTTAGTGCACAAAATAATCTCCATAATGTCCAGCCTGTTAATGACTACTTTTACTTCAACTGCAATAACACAAGGGCTATCAATAGATACAAACTAAATGTAATCAGTTCTAATCTTGATTGCAGGAAAAACAATTTCGGCAATACAGTAGCAAATGTGTGGAACACCTTAAGTGATCCTGTTGTTAGTTTCTCTAACCCCCATACTGTTTACCTTAAGCTGTCTACCGTGAATCTTGCACATTTATTAAGTGGTCCCTAAGGGGGCGTGCATAAGTGCACCAGTGTGCGTATCATCCCTGACCTATTAGTCCCATTTATTTGTACTCTTTTTATGTGCTCATGGCTATGTTTTGTTTATTTATATCCATTTATTTGTGCTATTTTTTCATGTGTTTTCATACTTGTTTTCTTGTACTTGTTGATAGATAAATAAATAAGTGAATAAATAAATAAATAAAATGGCATTGTCAGCATTCCAAAGCAGGCAAATTCTACAGGCAGGCAATTTCCTCAAAGGACAATTTTATTGGGTATATCATATTGGCACAACTGGTGAAAGCCAACTCTAAAAGTTCCTGCAGCTTTCACCTAATTAATCATCCGAAGTGATCATAGCTGAGGCCATCTTGGAGGCTTCAAAGTTGCCACCCATTTTTTGAGGGGTAGAGTTTGGGTAATCAAATGTCTACAAGAGAACCAACCAAATCCAGGAAACACCAAAGGACCCCTCACCTCAATCCTGAACCACAAATATTCTCCTTTATTGTTTCTTTTTTCTTTCCCTTTTTTCTGCTTCTCCATTCTTCTATTTTTTCATTCTCATTTGTTATTTTATATTATCATAAATGTTGATAAAATATATTTTTTAAAAAGATTCTTGGAATCTTATTTGCAGATCTGTTGATTTAGGTATGCTGCACCATCAGTTTAGCAAGTATTTATTTTCAATACTGCAATAGATTAAATTAGAATTTGCAACTAAATTAACCGGTCAAGTTTCCTTTACTTATTCAGAAGTAATGAAAACTGAGGTCAATGGGATTTGCTTGTTTAATTTGCCTTTTAAGTGAATTTTAGTTTACTTAATCACACAGTTCCAACACTGCGTGTCACATATCCTTCAAAAGATTGAGCTTTCAAAGATAATTTCCATGCCTTCAAAAATAAATATATTAGAAAAAATGTGCGCATATACTTATAGTTTAGAATAAATGGATACAGGTGTTCAAAATAAAATTTAAATAGAACAGCTGTCAGAGAATGAATGTCAGATTCCAAGAACCAAGAAAAAAAAATCCATAAATTTACCTCTAGATACATTCCTTTATTGTTTCTCAGCTATAATCAGAGAACTTTCCAAAATAAAGAACTATTTGAATCATTAATATAATATTGAGAATTGCTAGGGTGGAACCAATCTTAATTATCTTTTCCTGACCAAACTATTTAAACTTTTGTTTCCTTGCTCTCTGGAATGCAACCCCCCTCCCCTTCTGAGAACCCAGACTACCTTCCAACACAATGAGATATATAAAGATTTTAAAAAGGAAGAGCTTGAAATCTTGCATAAGAAAAATATTCTGGTCTAATATCATCAGGTCTTTTTCTCTTACCAAGAAGGAAAGATATGAAAGAAAGAAAACTAAAACTTCCACTGCCATCATCCATTCCTAAAAATGGCCACTCCTACTCATTTGGGCTACCTGCCCTTACTGTAGCCTTCTATTCAAGTCCCAAAGGTGCATTTTCAAAAAAGCAATTGAACTTTGTTTTTTCCATAAAGATGTTTAGCTTTTCATCTGTAAGGAAGATGCTTTTTTCAAAAGCTAACTGGACTTTGTTTTTCTTCAAGGAAAAACAAAGTCCAGTTCCTTTTGAAAAAGCACCTTTCTGGACAGCCATGAGCTGGATGACTGAGAATCTCTATAGATGTCTTTCTATTCAAGGGAATCTAAACTCTCTCAAGGTCCCCTGACTCATCCACTATGGCAATTTTTGTCAGTATGTATGAGAGTTCATAACTTGACAGAGATATGGTAACAAGGTCAGCCAATGAATAGGCACAGCAACTAAGTCAGCCAATGAGGGCTGTTTGGAAACTGAAACAGTATTTGCTATGTGAGCAACAAGGAGACAGCAAGGAGCCTGGGCATAGCTTAGCTCAACTGTTCTGTACTAAGGCTGCACACTGTGCTGAGCTCGGAAACTAAAACTGAAACTAGTCTACTGCTCTGAACTGAAACTGAAACTGTTCTCCTCCTCTGCCTGTGTTTTGCTTGTATTTGTTACCATGTTGAAAAACCTGCTTTTGGTATTGTATATTTACTTCAAGTATTCTATTATATATAAAGAGAAGTTAATGAATCCTACTAATGAATCAGTTACCTGTGTGTGCTTTCTGGATGTGATTGCTGCTGCAAACGCTGACAATTTTTGCCCACAAATCCTCTCCTCACCATGGTCTCTCAACATGAGGCAAAACATAAGCTGCTCAGAAACAGTGTTTAAATAGACCTTCTTCCTCTGGGCCATCACTGAATGTCAGGCTGGTCCTCTCAAAATGAAAGGACCAACATTGGCTCCTTGCAAGGAAAACACCAAACCGTTAAAGAGGAAGAGAATCAACAAGAACTACAATCCTTCTCCTCGGAGGAGGTTGCATAAAGCAACCACAGAGTGGAAAAAGACAGAGAGATGTGCAAGTAGCCCAAGAAACATCCTGAATGACTAGTTCAGGCTACCACATTATTTCACCTTATTAAAAAAAAAAACCTTTCAAGTTGCTTTGTGTAAAGCCTTATTGTTTACATTTGTACACATGTGGGAATGTTTCCAAAATTTTTAAAGCTTGGGTGCTAAGGTTTTGCTTTGCTTTTTGCTTTGCTAATAGCAGGAAGGCTAAGCAGGGCTTAGCAGAGACGGCAGTTGATTGGTTGTTCTCTTCAGCCAATCATTATAATGTTCAGTGCTTACTGGAATCTGAAAAGGACTAGACATCCTAGATTTTCCAACAGTCCCAAATCTTTTTCTTCAGAGACTAAGTATGAAGGGTTGAATAATTGACCCACATTTCACTGGATTCCAGTGTTTTTAAGGGACACAACTGGCCAAGAGAGGGTGCTTTGATCCAAAACAAGGCTATACATGATTTGGGATTAGAATTGTCTCACAGCAAACAGTTGACTCATTTAAATATCCCCACCCAGGGGTGGGATTCTACCGGTTCAGTTCGGCTGGGGCGAACCGTTAGTGCCAACTATCAGCTGGGACTGAACTGGTTCATTCTGACTTTCAGCTGGGCCTGCCCACCTGCTCCTGCACAATACTCACCTATATTCCCTTTTCTGAAGCCCAGCTGATAGGTACAGCAGAGTGGATTGATGCACCTCACTGTTTTCCTCCCCAGCAGTAATGCAGAAGATAATTTCTCTTAAATTGCGCACACACGCAAGTGAAGCATGCACTCAGTGAACTGGTAGGATCCCACCCCTGTCCCCTCCTCATGATCAATATTCTTACTGCTATGGGATTGAAATGCCCAACCATAAATAGAAATTATTGTTATATTAAACTGAAAAATATATTGTATACAAGTCCCTTGCAAAGAATGGAAAACTCATTGGTGTCCTTTTTCTACTACCTACCTACCTTTATACCTACCTACCATCTCACATCTCCCATTTGTCACTCTCTTTCTCTCTCATATGCCTGCCTATCTATAATCTGTCTGTCTGTCTGTCTGTCTGTCTCCATCCATCCATCCATCCATCCATCCATCCATCCATCCATCCATCCATCCATCCATCCATGCAATTCTATTCATTCTTTGCAAGATGGAATACTAATCTGAAGTGCCTGAGAGCTAAAACAAAAACAAAATAATACAAGCATACACCTGAAAGAGAGTAAGAGAATAGCTTTCTGCAGTGTTTTATGATGACAACAACTCATAGAAATTATGCTTGACTGGAAATTCTTGAAGGTTTGTTCCCAATACACTTAGCAGGCACCTGATAGAAAATAGAGTCAGTAATAATGAGAGGTAGGTTTTTTTTTCCCTAAGAGTCCCAAGAAATATTCTCCTTTGATTAACATCCATGCATGACAGGAAAGCATGTAGACTTAACAAAGGTTATGAAGCACCAGAAACTGTATTTCATTTTTGTAAGAATATTTTTCCTCAAACATTAATGACCCATAAATCTAAAACATATTGCTTCTAAATTTTAAAAGAGGAGGGTGGAAGACAAAGTTCTTTACTATTTGTAGGAGTAATGTGTCATTTCAGGTGAAAATTGGGTTGGTTATAAACTCTTAATGTCAGTCACAGCTTCTTCCTCTCTTCTTTTCTATTTTCACCTGGAAAGACAAAACGTATTGCAATAACAGTCCATTTCTGATCAAAATCTGACTGGAGAAATATCTAGCAGAGATGGCCAGAAGTTATAGTTTTGCCTCACCATTGTCAATCATTGTCAAAAAGGAACACTTACATCAACTTGCTTACTGAAAAAAAGGAATATATATTGGTATATATATATACTTTAAAGTCACAACCCCTGGTATGCCCAAGTATGGGAGGAAGGTCACACTTCCACTCTCTGTCATTAGGCTCGTCACAAGAGACCATCCAGACAGAAACCCAATATTTTTTACTGTTGCCTTTTTTGTTACATTTGTTATATTTATGCTGATAAATAAATAAAGGGAGACTAGTATAGATCTATTTCAAGCTATTTAGCTCTCATCAGCTAGCCATACCCAAGTTTTGGGAATCGAACCTGTGCTCTATTGCCTCCCAGGCAGGGAGTTAACCATTTGAGCTACAGAGACTTTAAAGTATATACCTCCCACCCTGGCTGGCTGATAAAGGAGTCGTTCTCTGTAGCTCAAATGGTTAACTCCCTGCCTGGTACCCCTGGTATGCCCAAGTATGGGAGGAAGGTCACACTTCCACTCTCTGTCATTAGGCTCGTCACAAGAGACCATCCAGACAGAAACCCAATATTTTTTACTGTTGCCTTTTTTGTTACATTTGTTATATTTATGCTGATAAATAAATAAAGGGAGACTAGTATAGATCTATTTCAAGCTATTTAGCTCTCATCAGCTAGCCATACCCAAGTTTTGGGAATCGAACCTGTGCTCTATTGCCTCCCAGGCAGGGAGTTAACCATTTGAGCTACAGAGAACGACTCCTTTATCAGCCAGCCAGGGTGGGAGGTATATACTTTAAAGTCACAACCCCTGGTATGCCCAAGTATGGGAGGAAGGTCACACTTCCACTCTCTGTCATTAGGCTCGTCACAAGAGACCATCCAGACAGTGGAAGTGTGACCTTCCTCCCATACTTGGGCATAGCAGGGGTTGTGACTTTAAAGTATATACCTCCCACCCTGGCTGGCTGATAAAGGAGTCGTTCTCTGTAGCTCAAATGGTTAACTCCCTGCCTGGGAGGCAATAGAGCACAGGTTCGATTCCCAAAACTTGGGTATGGCTAGCTGATGAGAGCTAAATAGCTTGAAATAGATCTATACTAGTCTCCCTTTATTTATTTATCAGCATAAATATAACAAATGTAACAAAAAAGGCAACAGTAAAAAATATTGGGTTTCTGTCTGGATGGTCTCTTGTGACGAGCCTAACGACAGAGAGTGGAAGTGTGACCTTCCTCCCATACTTGGGCATACCAGGGGTTGTGACTTTAAAGTATATACCTCCCACCCTGGCTGGCTGATAAAGGAGTCGTTCTCTGTAGCTCAAATGGTTAACTCCCTGCCTGGGAAATTATATTTTGCATTAAAATAGGAAGAAGATTTTGAAAGTTGCTGAAAAATGAAAGAGGTTCTTAGTAGCATCTTGAGAATCACTTGTTGCTGTGTCAAATTATGTTTAATTATTTACTGCATGTTGAATGCTCAACTTTATTTTTAAATCTGTTGGCTTATTATTAAAAGTTAAAGGAGGGATAAAACGTTCCTGACAAAAGGTTTTGTTACTGTTTTTGGTTATTCTATTGGGTGGAGACATACTGAAATATTTGATCCTTCCTCTACACTGCCAGCAATGCACAAAATAGGACATTTTTATTTATTTAGGAGATTTATATTGCCGCCTATCACCCATAGTGACTCAAGATGGCTTACAAGAATATAAAAACATATAAAAAAGCAATAAAACTAATAAAAGACAGAATCATATATGATAAAATAATAAAATAACCCCCTGTCCTGGTGACAACATATCACACAAGCCCTTTAATGGGCTCCATCCCACTCTAGGTTCCCCAGGCCCTCTGGCAGAACCAGGTCTTCAGTGCCTTCCAGAAGAGTGTTAGATTGGGAGCCATTCTGATCTCTGGAGGAGTGGTGTTCCAGGAAAAGGCAGACACCAAGGAGAAGGCCCTTCTTCTGAGTCCCACCAGGTATACAGTATTTCCCTAGGGGATGGAACCCGCAACATTCCTTGCCTCCTTGCTCTGGTGGGTTGGATAGATGTGACCAGCAAGAATCAATACCTCACCTAACCTGGTCCCAAGCCATGAAAGGATTTAAAGGTGACAACCAGCACCTTGAATTGCACCTGGAAGCAAATCGGCAACCAATGCAGCTCCTGCAGGAGAGGTGATACATGTGCACAATGAGGTCTGCACAAAACCATGCAGGGCATTGCATTTTGCACCAACTAGAGTTTACGGATATTCTTCAAGGGCAGACATAAATATGGCTCTTGGGCCACAGACTGTCCATTATAATTCCTTTGATACCTTCAGAGCATTCTGGAGTGAATATGTTAAAAAATTCTAAAAAACCCTGAGGATGTTTTATATTTGTCATGATTTTAAGAGACCAAATGCCATATTTTTGGAGTATAAGACGCTCTGAAGTATAAGACGCACCTAGCTTTTGAGGAGGAAAACAAGGGGGAAAAATATGCCTCTGCCTCCCAGCTATTTGCTTCCTTGCAGCAAACAGAAAACAGTACAGACAATATACACTCTCTGTGGTGTTACGTTTCAGATTATACTTGTACAGATGCTGTTAAAATTGATGCGGCTTTCTGGAAGTATAGTTATTCTCTGCTATTTAAAAGAAGATACAATAGCACTGGGCCTCTTCAGATCAAGCATTTATTTTAAAAAGCTTCTTCATTTTATTAAGTTGTCTAGAACAATAATAAAGTAGTCTTTAAAAAATAAGTCTAATAATTTGAACATTCTATAGGCATTTATAGTTATTGACTTACCTTCTTGTAGCAAACAGCAAACAGCCTGTTCCAGTTTAGCCTGATTAGAAAAAAAAAATCCGCCTCTGCCTCCCAGCCAATTGCCCCTTGCAGCAAACACCAAACAGTTGTTTCATTTTCAATTTCAGTCTCAGCACCGGCCTCCAATAATCAGCTGTTTCAGGATGCAGGGTTTGCCATAGCTTATTGCCGCTCCCACAAGCCCCATTTTCCCATTTGCTGCAAAGAGGTAAGTTGCTGGGAGGCAGAGGCCAAAGAGTGGGGGCCGGTGAGTGTATAAGACACACCCAAATTTTCACCCTCTTTTAGGGAGGTAAAAGGTGCGTCTTATGCTCGAAAAAATATGGTAGGTAAGTGGAGTTATGCATGGGCTTAAGACATTCATTTCATGCCTTAAAAATTCCCAAACTGGATTCATTTAAGGTGTTTTCCCCACCAATTGATGCATGACATTCAATATTCTGGAAAAAGCTCCATTCGGTTCCAGACCAAGAGCAGTTGTATGCTCCTAATTTAGGCTATTTGGTTGAATTAATATATGATTATTTCATATTTTAGGAAAAAGGGAAATACAAGGCTTCTGAAGAAATTATTCTCATAAAGGAAGAACATAAACAGAACCAACTTCTAAATATCAATTAAAAATTCAGTGAATACAGAAGAAATTTTGAATTGCCAAACAGATTTTCTTCTGAGTTTCATTTCTTATGGCAGATTAAAAGTGACAACAAAGTTCCTCTTTGGTGTTTTGTTTTGCTTCTTTAAAATATTACACAACAAAATCTTTTCTGCAAGCATTTAAAATTAAAAGATAACTTACCATGATCAATTCTCTTCTTTCCTATGTTCCAACGCAGAATGTATCACCCAGAAAGCTATATGGATATTCTGGTGTATTTAATTCAGTACACAAATGGTTCTTGAAAGTAAATCTGGGGGGGGGGGGGGAATCAGTTAATCTACAAAAAACAAAGAAAAAGCTCTTCTGCTTGATTATTTTTCTTTTTTTTTAGCTTACCACTTACAGGCTCTCTGTTTTTGACCTCTAGGGACCTAAATTATTACTGCTGGAGGTGGTGCAACAGGAGTGAATGCAATATTTCTGACTGATGGTCCATCTCTAGCATAAATACCACTATAATGACTCATGCTTTGAAGGGTTAGCTATTTTCAATTATATTAATAGATAATGGAAACTTTTCTTACAGTTGCCTCATTTATTAGGAACAAAGTGTACCAAAGTCTTCATGTAGCAAGCACATGAAGCCACAGTTGCAAGACTCTTCTCAACATAAGTGTCAGGTGTGAAGAATCAGGATTGCACATAAATTCCATAACTAACTAACTAATTAACTAACTAACTAACTAAACAAACAAACAAACAAAAATATGTCCATAAAGATCACAAAATGTATTGCTCAAACCTATACATAAGACTGATTAATTAACGGTCATCACTAATTTGACACTAGATAAAAGGTAGTGGAATTTAAGGGAAGCTGATTTGGAGCCTTTGTCGACACATAATAATTCTAGGCTGAGTCCTCTCTTGACTCTATCCCCAAGTTTTCTCTGCTCTTCTCCTATACTAACAGTGGAATATTGATGGTGGTACCACTGACATCATCCATAATCATATCACTTTACCTACTGTACTGCACAGCAGAATGGAGAAACTTATTCCTGTGCGGACTTCATAAAAAGCAAGAGAAAATAATAAAGCCAAGCAATTTAATTTCAATAACTTACTTTCAAATGCATAATAATAATCATAAGTCCCAAAGAGTGCTTAAGGAACTACAAACTTGGTCAAGCTATTGATGCCAAATTCTAAATGCATTTAAAAAAAAATCATTAATATCAAAAGGGAGAACATTTGACTTTTCAGGGAAGAGATTTCTAAAAAATTAGGGCTGTAAATCATTCATGATGGTAAATATATAATAAAAAAGAAAGTTTGAAAATAGTATATTATGTAGTTTTTGATCATAGCCTCAGACCTGCAGGGTACACTTGCTAAATTGCCTTCAATGGCAGAACCATATAGTAGATCCTGCAGTAGTCTAAGCATGGTGATCCCAGAGAATTCACTATTGTGGTCTGATGACGCCCATCCATGAAATTGCAGAAGCATGTATTCTGGGAATTATTAGGGAGGGACTGACTTCACCTCTTTCTCTTACACAAACTATCTGAACTGAGTTGAGTTGCCTCCTACTTGTCTGGAATGCATCCCTCTCTCTTGGGAATCCAGCCCACTACATTCCATTACAGAGATGAACTATGGGAAAAGCTGTTTTTCTTTTCTTTTCAAAATAAGCGATAAGTTATTGTGTTAAAAGGAAAGAAAAGGAGATATAAAGATGGTTTATTTGATTGAGGTTAAAATATGTATGTATGTGTAGCTGTTTCTGGTAATGCTTAATGGACTTTTGATGATTAGGATTGAATGATGAGCTTTGAAGAATTTGTTTATAGATGAAAGATGAAATATGGGAAGATGAAATCTTATGATAGAATCAGAGGTGATAAATTATTGAAATTGTACTTGTGATGAAGGGGGAAGTCATTTCTTTACATATTTCTTTTCTTTTTTCTTCACTATCTTTTCTTTCTTTTTCTTTTTTCACTGCACTTTTTGTGTTTTATTTTTACTTTATTATTTTTTACATGCTATGCATTAGCTCTTTATATTTTAGTATATTATTTTAATAAAATTATTATTTTTAAAAAGAGACAGCTCTGATTAAGGGACTAAAACTGAAGTCCTAAGAATATTTAGTGTTGAGAAGAGTGAGGGAGGATTAAAATAACACCATTCTGTGTCACTTGAAAGGATATTATACAGGGAATCAAGGCTCATTCATTATCATTCTACAGTGCAGAAGATCAAATAATGGTTTTAGCTGCAGAAATTCAGATTTTTATAGAAAATTAGAAAAAGGACAACAACTTCCATCAATTAAAGGAGTTTGACAGTAGAACCAAATATCCAGAGGAAATTTATTTAATGTTGAAGATGCTTTATCCTGCTTTTAACATGTTATAAGTAAGTCAAGGTGGCAAATATAAATAATACTCTTTCCTCTTTCTATTTTCCTCTAAAACAACAATTCTGTGAGATGAATTGGGCTGGGAAAGAGTGACTGGACCAAAGTCACCCAGCCACCTTTTGTCTTTAAGGAAGGACTAAAACTTATCTCCTGGATTTTAGGCCAACAGCTTAATCACTACACCAAAAAAAAGAGCTCTTATTTGGTGGATGTGTTCAAACTGAAGTAGAATTATCTATAAAGGGCACTTTAGATTTTAGGCTTCAATAAAGGGTTAAACTCAATGGACTAAATGTCCTGTTCCTATTCAATGGTATTACAAAACACCAACAACTTCAGGACTGGATTAACTATGAAGTTAAGTAACACACATTTTGGGTATCAAAGGAAGAGCATTTTTCCCCTCCTTACTATCAGGCCTTTTGCTGCCATACTTAAGTTGCATTTTTAAATAATTGTCTTTATCTGCCATGTCCTTTGGCATTGTGATTAAAGTTTAAAAGTGGAAGAATTTTCAAAATTAAAAAGTATGCTTTTGAGATCACATAATTTCAATAGAGATAATATTAGCCATTATTTTGCCTTATAATTGTTGGCAGGATGATTTAAAATAGTTTTCAATAAATTGAACAACGTTATTCTATTTTTCTGGCCTAAGACCAAGCCAATGGTGTCTGTGGACTCTCTCAGTGCTTTCATCAGAATGCTGAAAAAGATTTTCAATTGGAATATTTTCTGGTGTCATGCCAGTAACATTTCTCCTTTAGGACATATATGCAATAGTCAGGTATGAAATCCTCTTACCTTCACTAGTGGTTTGGAACTGGGAGTGTACGCAGAGTGAAGATTAAGATTAAGATTTAGTTTATTTGTATGCCGCCCTTCTCCGGGAGGGACTCAGGGCGGCGAACAACTCAAAGGGGGAAAAAGGGAACATAAAACACAATACACGTGATTAAAATAAACAAGAATCATACAGCCATACAAGTCGAGAGGGGAGGGGAATTCATCAGCCCCAGGCCTGCCGGCACAGCCAGGTTTTGATGGCTTTCCGGAAGGCCTGGAGAGAGGTGATGGTCCGAATCTCCACGGGGAGTTCATTCCAAAGGGCCGGAGCTGCCACAGAGAAGGCCCTCCCCCGGGTAGTAGCCAGATGGCATTGGCTGGTGGACGGAACCCGGAGGACGCTGACCCTGTGTGATCTAACAGGTCTTTGGGAGGTAATTGGCAGCAGACGGTTTCTCAAGTACCCAGGTCCAATACCATGAAGAGCTTTATAAGTTACGACTAGCACTTTGAAGCGTATCCGGAGACCGATCGGTAGCCAGTGCAGCTCGCGGAGGATAGGTGTAACGTGGGTGTACCGAGGTGCACCCACAATCGCTCGTGCGGCTGCATTCTGGACAAGTTGGAGTCTCCGAATACTCTTCAAGGGCTGCCCCATGTAGAGCGCATTGCAGTAGTGTCCATGATGATGTCTGGGTGCATGGGCAGAGCCTCCCACCGCCCCCACTACCGGTTTGCCCAAACTGGTGCAAACTGCCAGAATACCATCTCTGGCAATAGTGTGATCCACATGGGGGTGGGGGTGGAATTTAGATGCAAGGATTGTATGGTGATGCTGCAATGCAGCATCCTTTATCACTCTAAGGATGCTGGTGGATAAAGTCTTCATGAAGTTAGAATAGAAGGATTTTCTCTTCTGTGTGTGCACATAAACTTCCCAAAGTACAGAAACATGGTCTGTACTTGAACAGGGGTGTCAAACTGGATTTCTTCGAGGACCAAATCAGCATTGTAGTTTTCCATGGGCCAGCTGGGTGGGGAGGATGTGGGACGGAGGCCTCCTACAGCACCCTGCAAGCCAAAACAGGGCATGGGGGCTGTGCATGGTCTCCATACCCTATTTTGGCCGGCAGAGTGCTGCAGGGGCCATCCAGGCCAAAAATGGGGTGTGGAGACACATATAGCTCCCAGGACCCCTTCTGGCTTCCAAAGGCACTGTGGGCTGGTCCTCTGCTATTTAAATCTGACCCCGTGGGCCACATTTAAGCACCCCGAGGGCTGGATCTGGCCCACAGGCTTTGAAGTTGATATCCCTGGTCTAAGCAATGATTAGAAAAGCAAATTACAGATTTTGTATTCCATGCAAGTGTGTTGGGAAAAATATAGCTAGTTAACTATCACTAATACCAATGTTACCCAACCTTTCCGGCTCTAAAAATAGGCAATGGCGGTGGGGAAGGACGGAATGGTTTACCACATGCACATTGTTTGTGCAAATGTATCTTTATATGCTCACATGCCACTTGCATGGCCTGGTATAGGGCCACAGCCTGGGATTGGGGACTCCTGATTTAGGCTACAATGAACAATTTCTTAGATAAAGAACAGGCAGGATGACAGGCAAAGAAGAAACATTGGTCACATCTATAATTTTCCTATCTCAACCTCATTTCCTCTTGTGGTCAGTAGTCTTGCGATGTTGAAGAATCAGCATCATTGGAAATTCTCCTCCAATACTAGCACATATTGGAAAGTTGTAGAACCAACACAAACAAATTTTATGGGTTATGAGGTATTGGAGATTGTGGTCCAGGGCAGTGGTGGGATGCAACCTATTTGCTAGAACCTGTTGTTAACTTTCTAAGAATGTCAGAGAACCGGTTGTTGGAAGAAATCATTGCATTTTAACTATTTTAATTCCTCAAGGTGCTCCTGCACCTTGCCTGATTTGTAACTCTAGGTTGCAGGTATTTCTAATCTATTGTTTGGTATTTAGGGTAGCTTTTTGCCAGCAAAGAAGCTTTTTGTATTTTTGTACAGGTAATCCTTGATTCACAACAATTCACTTAGTGACCATTCAAAGTTACAATGGTACTGAAAAAAGTGACTTATGACTGTTTTCACACTTATGAGCATTGCAGCATCCCCATGATTATGAGAGGCCAGGTGAGAAGCGCCCCTCGATGTGAGTGATGTCGAGTTGGCCATGCCTACTTAGTCACATAACCAACCAGCCATGCCTTCCTAGCTGGTCATTAGGTCAGATTAGGTAAAATTATTTGAATCCCACCACTGGTCCAGGGTTTGGATAGACACTGTTACTTTAAGAGAACTGTTGTGTTTCATTTACTTTATTTTAACAGAAACGGATGTTGCTTCATTATATTATTTCAAGGAGAGATGTTATTTTATTTTGTCTGATTGAAGCAAACATTGCTTTATTATGTACTCCAGAATGAAGAGAGATTTGATTTACAACAATGATTCGGCGCTGGTTAGCTTTCTTTCCCTCAGATGTTATTTGGATGTGTGTGCAGTTAAGATTAGGCCTAAAAACAGCAGATAAAATCAAATAACATTTTGCACACAGGCTCTGCTTTCTGTAGCATCTTCCCACTGGTTAAAAACATTTTATTTAGGGCATTGTAAAAAGATAAAAGTTGATAAATTCTCTTTTTAACATAAAACTTTCTTTGACAAATATATTCAAGAATGCATCATTTATTTTATCTATTCAGCCAGTTATGCATCTAGACTTTAAGAAGAGTTCATCACCCATTCATCTTAGCTGGAATGATAAAATGGAAATGACTATCAACTACTCATTAGTAGAGAATTTTGTGTCCAACCCCATAATACAGGTAATCCTTGACTGGAACAGTTTGTTTGGTGATTGTTTGAAGTTACCACGGCACTGAAAATAGTGACTTATAACCAAGTTATAGGTTATGGCAGTCAATGCTGCCGGTTCGCTCATTGGCGCTTCACGCACGTGCACAGTGCAATAAAAATTGCTCTGTGTATGTGCAGAAGCAAAAAACAAGATGGCAGTGCTATAGAAACTTCCCAGAGAACCAGTTCGGAGGCATAGCAGGCAGGCCTGGGTCGCTGCTGATTCCAGCTACACAGGCTGCCAAACCATTACAGGTTCAGCCAAACCAGTAGGACCCCACCACTGCTTATAAATATTTTTTATGCATATGACCATTGCATAAAGGTTGCAGTGTCCCGGAGTCATGTGATCCAGTTTTGCAACCTTCTGATGAGCAAAGGCAATGGGGAAGCCAGATGTACTTCACTTACCCACTTGGGATCAACTGCAGTGATTCACTTAATAACCGTTGCAAGAAAAGTCATAAAATGGGGCAAAACTCACTTAACAAATTGCTCACTTTGCAACATAGATTTTGGGCCTCACATTGTGGTTGCAAGTTGAGGAATACCTATAATTTAAGTTAGAATCCAATCACCCTCAGATTATAGCAGTTAGAGCCCAAATATGCAGTTTGCCAAACCCTGATGGATATTCATTGAGATAAACTCTTCAAGTTTATCTAACTTCAAGTATCCCTCCCTGTTAATCAAATCATAAAATATTGCAAAATGTATCTCTAGTACTTAAGGTTGTTCCCCCCCCCCTAATTTGGGTATATATTGCATAAGGTAGGGGCAAAAAAAAAACACGTTTACAGCATTTTAAGCCTAAAATATTTTCTTTCTTTCCACCAAATACCAAAGTGCTACCAACTAAATCAAGAAGTCAGTGATGGCTACCTTTGCTAGGAAAACCACATAGTTACGCCGGGAAAGAACTAGAAGTTCATCTTCTCACTTTGAAGAAGCATTGTCTTTCCATGAGCTAAATATGGAAATGTGAAACAGCCTTTGCAATCCTTTTTAGCACAGTGGGGCTTTTTAATATATGCATTAAGTACAATTATTAAATGTATTTGTGTTAATTAGATGATAAGAGATACTGCATAGCAATAAATATAAAAGTATTCTCAGAAGTGCATAAATATTAGGGCTATGCAGTGCTTCAGATCTAATTGCAAAAAAAAAGATCTATGTAGCATATGGCGATGCCTACATGTGACTCTTAAAAATAACTGGGTCTTAATCGGGGATCACACAACAGCTGCAAAGCCTGGGTAGTCACATGATCCTAGAAAAAACTAGAAATGCATTAAAGAATTTCAGGTGGGTATAGTATTCCTTTTCCTACATGCCCCAAATGGTTCAAATGCATTTAGTGCAAATAATACATAAACATAAAAGAATACAACAATCAACTAATCAGAAAAAAGTAGCAAATGAAAAAAGAACCACAATTCCAACCATTTCTGCAGTATTTGGTTTTCTGTATCATCTCAATGTCGCTTTAAAGTCATACCTTTATTAAAACATCTGCACAATAACATAATACCCGGAAATTCATTCTAAGCTGTTAAAATGCAATCTTTGCTGAACACAAGGAAATACTAGATCCAGGACTGTTTTTCACATCTGGTGAAGGTACAGGATTAATTTAAATTCAGGTGCTTTTCCTACAGAAATTGTTTAACTAGCATCAAGGCTATACATTAGTTAAACTTGGCTATCTGCATTTTGAAAAACAGAGTGGCTATGTTGGAATAACCACAATATGATGTTTTTTATGACATAAGATCCTTCCTGCAATCTATCTTTCTGTTCTTAATCAATTAGATCTTAGGACATTTGATGTTTGGGAACACTATTAGAAAAAAATCTATGCGAACTTCAAATTTTGAGAGAAAGTTGGAAACACAAAATGACTGCCATCTGAGGATTCTATTTCACAAAATGCCTGATGATTACAAAATATCAGATTTTGTATATCATACCATATCAAAAGGCTATATTGCCGGGGTTGTTCCCTCCCTTTCCTTACTCCTCTCAGTTCTTTCCAACAAACACACTGTTTTCTCCAGTGGTGGGTTCCGAATCGCGTTCCAATCGGACCGGTTGGAACGGGCCCGGTGGCATCCACATGGCTGCACACAGTGCACATGAGTGCAGTGCGCACATGTGTCTTACCTCCTCTGCGAGCCTCCGCGATGCTACAGATGGTCAGTGGAACATCGCGCAGGCACTGTATGTACCATGTGTGCGTGTGGAAGCACCAAAGACTTAAAACACTGGTAAGAAACTCGGGCGGGTAGGCCCTCCGGAACACCATACCAGAACAGTATCTAGTACTCTGGGCAGGCTCCGGTATGCCTGTACCAGGATGTACTGCCTGCAACCCAACACTGGTGTTCTCCCATAAAAAGATTGCAGACTACACTCTTGAACAAAACAAGTAGGTATCCATTTAAATATTCTAAGGATGCCTATAATACAACTACTTTGGTCTGGGTGGGGGCAAAGAGGTAAATTTTGTAAATAATGATGGTGCTTTTTTCCTCTTTTTAACATGCAAGTTTCTATTCAATTCTTTCTTGTTTAAAATAAAAACATGTTTAACAAAAATAGATGCCAAGGACAAAGAAATATGTAGGTATCTTGATAAATGTATGAATGCATGCTTGCGTTAACACTTAAAGCTTTTCTTCTTAAATACACAAACCCATAAATTCTAGCTATATCCCACTTTACAATTTTTTGCACCCCTAGTTTAAATAGTTTCTCCAAAGAAAAGGGTAAAATATTTTGTAGGCTGGGTGGAAAGATTTATTCATAAGTAGGATAATTAATAAAAAGATCAAATCACTTTCTATTAAATATCATATACGTATATATCTATACTAGGGATGCAGTGGCTCAGTGGCTAAGACGCTGAGCTTGCTGATCAGAAAGATCAGCAGTTCAAATCCCTAGTGTTGCATAACAGAGTGAGCTGCCATTACTTGTCCCAGCTTCTACCAACCTAGCAGCTTGAAAGCATGCAAAAATGTAAGTAGAACAATAGGGACCATCTTTGGTGAAAGGTAACAGCATTCCGTGTGCCTTCAGCATTTAGTCATGCCAGCCACATGACCACAGAGATGCTGTGATCTTCGGCTTTGAAATGGAGATGAGCACCACCTCCTAGAGTTCAGAACAACTAGCACATATGTGCAAGGGGAATCTTTATCTTTATATATCTAAACACATAGACAGACAGACAGATACATGTCTATATATGTGTAATTATGTTAATGTTAGTAAACTATTCTTTGTATCATTGATACAATATAGAATTGATTGAATCTCTGCCTTTTCCTTCTTTCTGCAACACCCCTTCCCACAAACATACTCTTTTCATTGAATATAATGTTGCTTAGGAAGGTGGGACAGAGGATCTCAATGTAACAACTTTTGTGTGAACACCAATGTGAAAATCCATCCTTTATAACCTATAATTCCAGTATATCTGGTCATTTGTCCATTTCTTTTGCTAATGCTCACACATGCAATTCCTAAAATTCCTAAAAGGAACCCTCTAGAGATAAGTAGTCAATAAATTTAAATAAATATAAACATGA
Organism: Thamnophis elegans; assembly: GCF_009769535.1. Classification (NCBI taxonomy): domain Eukaryota; kingdom Metazoa; phylum Chordata; class Lepidosauria; order Squamata; family Natricidae; genus Thamnophis; species Thamnophis elegans. Next base: position 61,989,663 of record NC_045548.1, on the reverse strand, counting down.
ATTGGAATCCTAAAGTTGTATAAATACAAATCTTGCAATGAACTCCAGATAGTACTAGTTACCTTGAAATGGGCACTTGGCAAGTTCAGTTGTGTGTCATTTGTTGGGGAAGTAAAGGTGTTAGCTGGGATTTTTCATGAAACAAAGTCAATTCCAAGCTGATTAAGCTTTTCTGAATTGTTTAATTGGCTTTGTAAATAGGCTATTCTAATAAGGCGTTTGAACTATGGTGCTGGAGAAGACTCCTGCGAGTTGCTTGGACTGCAAAGTGATCAAACCAGTTGGTACTACAGGAAATCAACCCTGACTGCTCTGTAAAAGGCCAGATCCTGAAGATGAAACTCAAATAGGTTTGGCCACCTAATGAGAAGGAAAGACTCACTGGAGAAGAGCCTAATGCTGGGAAAGATTGAGGGCAAAAGAAGAAGGGGATGACAGAGAATCAGGTGGCTGGATGGAGTCACAAAAGAAGTAGGCGTGAGCTTAAATGAGCTCCAGAGGATGGTAGAGGACAGGAAGGCCTGGAGGAACGTTGTCCATGGGATCGTGATGGGTTGGACACGATTTTACAACTAACAACAAAACTTAAAATTGTATAAAATACAAATCTCCAAATAGGACCAGTTACCTTGAAATGGGTATTCAGCCAGTTCAGTTCTGTGTCATTTGATGGGGACGTCAAGGTGTTAGCTGGGATTTGTCATGAAACAAAGACAGTTCCAAACTGATTAAGCTTTTCTGGATTAAATTGATTAATATGTTTTGTAAATAGGTTATTCTAATAAGCATGATCGTTGCTCAGATTGTCTGGTCCAACATATCCAAAGGTCAATATATGGAATTCAACTGGAGGTAGATTTTTGCCTCTGGAATTTCATGATATTTGCTCATTCAATCTATGGGGCATGGAATCTTACTTTAAGCCCTAGTAACCTGAATTATGGACCCATTTGTCTTCATGCTGGATGAACATATTAAAAGGTGTAAAGATTTGAAGAGTCTTTTGCTTCAAAAAAAGATTGAGTGAAACATCAGAGCAAATGGCATAGTCCTGAAGCATATTCCTGTTATTCTTAAGAAAATGGAGAAGTTGTTTTCCACATAAAGTCATGCAGAAATCCGTCTTCTTTTCCCTTCTGTGAAAAAAGTTTTCTGTGTTTGATATCCTTCTCAGTGTAATGGGGGACTTTTATTTTTCTGAATTTCCCCTAGTCATTTTTCTAAACTTACTTTATTTTGGATGGATGGTTGCTGATAATGTGATTTTTTTTAAAACACACTTTTGTTTTTCATGCTAAAGTCTCTCTGTTCTATCATTCCTCACAGAGAGAAAAAAGTCAAAGGGAAGGAATTGTGAAATTCATTTGTTTTTTACCAGGAACCTAGAAACTGGAGAGGCTGAATATTGTAATTATCCATTGAAACATAGGCTACTCATTTACTCTCTTTGTCCGTGAAATATAATAGTCACAGGTTTTCTGCCTGGCTTAGAAGAAAAAAGTTATTTCCTGCATAAGACAATTTAGATCCTATGAAGATACTTCTCTTCTTCACTTATACTTGTTTATGCCACCGATGCCTTAAATATTAAATGGAAATCAGTGCATGAATTATTAATGTTTCAAGTTCTAATTTGAACTTTCTCTCCTATTAGAGAATTTAAAGAAAATCATTTACGAACCAAAATTGTCTCATTGGGAATGAGTGGGAGGTTGATATGCAGTACAAAAAAAAATGATATGAAGGCTGTGGGAGGACATTTTTCAAGATTAAGGGTATTAACATATAGCTGATAAAAATGACTAATGCTTTAATAGCTGAAAAGAGATATTGTTGTTGAGTCATTTTGGAAGTGCTAGAAGTGTTTGATAGTTAGCTGGGAGCTTCATGAAGATTTATGCCATTTAGTGTCATCTAGAGTTAGCTGACAGCAAAGAGTTGCTTCACTTATATATAAAACAATACCTTAGCTGGTTGTTATTTGACTCTTGATCATTTAAATCATCAAGTTGGCCATTGAGTCCAACCTTCTCTTCAGTGCAAGGATCCAAATTTAACCATTCCAGGTAGATGGCTTCCTAGATGGGTCTACTTCCAGTTAAGGAGAACCCATCGTCTTTCTGAATAATTGATTTCACTGACACTGTGATTTCCTGAACCAACTTGTGATGATTAACCACAGGCTATAAGTAAACGAACACTATAAGATGCTTCAGGGTTAATCCAAAACATTTTAATGTCTGAGACAAATTACAGCGCTTGTCATCCTCTTCCTTATAGACTAGGCAACTTAACCTGCAGTTCAAATATTCATCATTATTAATTTTGGGGCTTCTGAAGGCATCCAAGGAGCTTTAGCAACCTTCATACATGAAGCTTTTTCCTGGTTTCAGTTGCCTGAAACAGTTACATGGCTATGGTTAATAATGTCAGAATTGAGATTGATGAGAATTAAGGATAGATTCCAAGGTTAAATATGGAGCCAGCAATAGAAATAGCACTTAGACTTATATACTGCTTTATAATGCTTTTACAGCCCTCTCTAAGCAGTTTACAGAGTCAGCCTCTTACCCCCAACAATCTGGGTCCTCATTTTACCCACCATGGAAGAATGGAAGGCTGAGTCAACCTTGAGCCTGGTGGGATTTGAACTGCCCAAATTGCAGGTAGCCGGCAGTCAGCAGAAGTAGCCTGCAGTATTGCACTCTAACCACTGCACCACCTCAGCTCTGCAGCCAGATCTGCAGAACAAGAAACAAAGCAAGTAGAAGATGGACTTTTGCAAAACTTCAGAGTGGAGTTACATTTATTTCTCTGTCAGAACTATGAGTATGCTACACAGTCGTGTGATACAGAATGTAGTTAGGTGCATTTTGTTTAAATTATTTATGCCTACATGCACTTTTGTACTCCTAGTGACAGTGAAGACATTTTGCATAACCCCAAAGTGACAAAGGGTCACTGAGAGAAGGTGGATGAATAAATTACCTGGTGGATGGAAGGGAGATGAGTGGGCGGGAGCTTGAGTGCTTTGAATTCTACAACTTGAACAGAATAAAATTATGCAAAATAAGACTTGTGCAGATTTTTATGGACCGCCAAATTCTGATGTTCTTGGCAACATAATGGATCACCTTGTGGCTTTGACAATAGCATATTCCATTGTATACTGTCTCCGTGTTGCTAAGTGGTTGGAGAAGATGAAAGATTAGCCTTATGTTTTTGATGAACAAGTATTCCTCTATAGGAAAAGTGGCAGGCTAAAGTCAAAACTGCTGAATTATCTATAATAGAAAAGGAAACAGATGAAAAATGTGAAGTCATAAATCATGCTTTCCTTATGCTAACATTTATAAATTAAACGAGAAACTATAAATACAAAAAAAAAAAAATCCAAAGCAGAAATATTTTCAATAGGACTGTAACATCCACAAAAGATAACACAGTCACTTGCAAATGAACTTTTCACCTTTCTTTGCTTTCATACTATTGTTGAATCTTACATTTTGCTTTCTTTTGTAGCATAAGAATTATCTAAAGACTAGGATAATGGCTACAACTCATTCCTTCGTGCTCTGGCCGAATGCTTCTTTGTCTCCTTTATAGGAAGGAATTTCATTTCAGCCGCTGGATGTAAATGTAAAGCAACAGAGACAAAATCCTATCTTATTAAAAAGTGAGAAGCAAAAAAAAAAAAAAAAAGCATATATCCCAGACATAAAAAATAATAATCAAAAAAGCCTAGGAAGACAAAGTGCATTTCCATTAAAAACAAAAGTCCGAAAAATAACATAGTAAGTAGGGAGTGAGAAACCAAAGAGAAAGGACCATGAGTGAGAAACCAAAGAGAAAGGGCCATTCTCCAAGCTTGTGGGTCGATTTCTGAACATTTTGGTACCAGGCTAAGTAGCCTCTTCAGCAGAGTTTAGAGGTTGTTAATTTCAGTGTTCTTTTGTTTATAAGGGCTTTGTGTGCTCAGTAGGTTTTGTGATGGCTCATGTATGGGTGTGTCAAGTGAGGGTTTTGTTATGGGTTTTGTGATAAGTCAGCTGTGGTCATCAGTGAGAGTCTTATGATGGGTGTCAGCCTCTGTTTTGCTGCTTGCTTTTGGCTGCCTTTGAAACGGGGAGGGGGGTTATGGTATTTGGGTGGGGAAGTGTTCAGTGCAGGAGTGACTTTAAAAAGGGAGTTGTTCTCACCATGTACTGTGCATGTTGCAGATAGAGGATTTGCCACCAAGGCCAACTGTCCGGCATACCAGCCTGATGATGCTTTTTGAAGGTGTCTCACACATGACACCTGTGGGGTGTACGGATTGGACTATGGGATGGTGTTACCAAGGAGAGGGAGCTTGGGTCACATATTGATACCTATGATTACGTGTGCTTTTGCCTCAGATCTTGCTTTGCCTAGTTGCTATCTACTCATGACCAGTAAAAGTACTCTTAATTCTGCAAAATGGAGTTGAGTGGTTTCTTTCTTGGTTACTGAGAGAGGCTGCCATGACAATGAGTTTTGTGAACGAGAGATTACATCAGGTGAGGGTCATTGGGAGGTTAATGCTCGTTGTGGGGGATTGTATAGCTTGAATAAGGTTCCATGCTATCTCTGGTTAGCTGTGCAGTTGATTTGGATTCTGAGGATTTCGTAGGCTGGTTGTAGGTCCATGTATCTGTTGATAGAATTGCTCGTGGAGTGCATCTTAAGTTAACTCCAGAAACGGGCATCTTAATTTTAATCCATAATAAGTAACTGATGAAGCATGTTATCAGATTTGTATGCAAACTATTCAGGCTGTCTATATTGATTTTATTCTACATCTGGATTCTATACAGCATTGTACATAAAACCCAGTTTGAATCCATATCAAGAAGAATCTGAATATTATCTGAATTTACAACTTAAACTGGATCAGAGCTGAATCACATCCATCAGCTATGAGATGCCTAGCCTTCTCCTAAAATAATGTTACATTATTGGAAATTGGGAAAAAAGTGCCCAAGCACTGTTGTTCAAGGACCAAAAAGTTGAAAATAGCTCCACCTTATTTCATCCTGTGTGACATCCTGTCCCAAATGAGGTCTGCAGGGAATCACAAAGTAAATTTAAAAAAGCTAAAATAACCAAAATCATGTGTTAACATCAAATCCCATCAAACATTTACATTCCTAAAATTTGGAAAATCTTGAGATTTGTTAATCTCTTTATATTTGAGGCATAAAAAAAATTATCTTGGCAACTTCAGAGAGGTCCACTTGAAGGGTTGTCACCGACCACTTGTGCTCCCAAGTTTAGAAACATGCCATTTACGGTGTTGGGCAAGTCCAGAATAGTCTAGGACAGGGGTCTGCAACCCATGACTCTGGAGCCACATCAGAGGTGGTATGCTGCTGGTTTGCACCTGTTCAGGTGAACCGGTAGTGGTGGTGGTGCGAGGCTCCACACACCGACCCAGATGTCATTAAGGCATGTCTGCTCATGCACTCCCGCTACCGAACCGGTAGTGAAGAAAATAGAATATCATTACTGAGCTGCATATGGCTCTTTCATCCCTTTGCTGTGGCTCCCTCTCACCGGTCAGCTCCACAATTGATAGGTTAGTACAAGTAGAGGAAAAAGGATGTTGCGCTTGGAGGAGACTCTATGGTGGGGGATCTAGACTTCAAGTTGGCTCCAGAATTGAATGTGGGGGGGGGGGCTTCCGGTTAAGACATTTGTGGCTCTTTGAGTGTTTAAGGTTGCTGATCCCTGGTCTAGGATATGCGTATGATCTATACAATGAACTAAAATGTTGCATCTTATTAGCCATGAGCAATATATCGTCTCCCATTTAGTTAAAGACATCACATCATGGGAGATGGGCATTTGGGGAGGAAACTGGGTGAGACATTCATGAAAGAGATAGCCAAACTTCTTTCATATCTTTGATGCTCTCTGGGTGTTTTTTTTTTTAGCAGACATTTCATTACCCAAATTAGGTAACATCATCAGTGGGTAATGAAATGTCTGCAAGAAAGCAGCCACCCTCAGAGAGCACCAAGAACCTTCATTTCAACTCTGAGCTACAAATATTGGTTTTTCAGTATCTTTTTAATATCCTCTTTTCAAGTGTGATTCTCTGGAGAGATTCTCTCCCTCTCTTTCATCCTATTCTTCTCTCCTTATTCAAAGGAGGCAGCCACTTCACATTTACCCCAAGCTTGTCTGCCTGTTAGCTTCTGCCATCCCATACTGATATTTTTAGTTTATAATGAGACCACAAATGCCTCAAGCGACTACCAGTGTCCAAAATTATATATCAGACTAATTGTAGAGTATTAAGGGCAACCCTTTAGATGTGAAATTACAAGGAGACAGCTCAGCAGTAATAATAGAGCTTTATTATTGAGCTTTTGCAAAAGGACCTCCATACTCAAATGGCTGAGCCAAGGAGGATTTCATCCATAAAATACATGATAGTTATACGCATTTTCAGAAACTTGGCTTTGTTATTTCCCTCTCATCCTATTGGCTAAAGTCTGGTTATGTAAGGGCCCTCTTTCCGTAACTTCCATCCCATCTGTTTTACTCATTTCCAGTAATTTCCATCCCTTTTGATGTATTCTCCATCCTGTTTGGCAGCTGCTACTATAATCAGCGTTACAACTAGACAGCCTGACCTGCCAGCTATCTTTAACCAGAATGTGCAAAACAATCTTGTTATTGTAACTACAGAGAACATTCTTACTTAATATGTCAGTAAAGTATCTTCAATTTCTTGGAGGCTAAAAATGGCATTACCATTGCTCTGTCTTTTATAGGAATAATTCTTATTTATCACATAAAGGTTTGCTAAAATATTGATAATTGTGGATCAATCATGAGTAAAACTTAGGATATTTCCTAGCATTATTGAGACTTCCTCCAAGAATCTTCTGAATTACAAAATAGTTAAACATGGCCAAGTCGTCGTAACTGGTTAGGAAGGTGAATTTAAGACAAAAAAAAATAAATAATAATAGACAAAAGGAAAAAAAAATGTAACATGAAAAAATGCCTACTGGCCAGCTTTCCTTCTTACCTAGGGTTCCCAACTCTTAATATAATTTATCCAGGTAGTCCCTTCCTCATAAAAAAGTATATAACACCCTTGTGTCAATGTTCCGAGTAATGCACCAATCGAAGACAGAACTCCGAAGCAGGTAGATTCCTCAAAGAACATGTTTATTGGATACATATCCTCACAGCTGTTGAAAACCAATTTTAACAGTTCCCATGGTTTTCACCTAATTAAAAGAGTAAAATCCCCTCTCCCAGGTGTCGCCAGTCACATTGTCCAATTAGGATGGATGGCAGGCTTGTCTTCTCCTTTAACGACCACCTGTTACAATGACCGTGGTTCCCACAGGAATGGGGAATGATTAGCTGGGCTATCTACTTCCCCCCTCCCTTTCCCCTCTCAGGTGTCATGGCAACTATGGGGAAGCACAAGATAACTTCAGCCATTTTCACTTCAAAGTTGGCAATGTGTGTGTGTGTGTGTGTGTGTGTGTGTGTGTATGTTTGTGTGTGTGTGTGTGTGTATGTTTGTGTATGTGTGTGTGTATATATATATATATGTGTGTGTGTGTGTGTGTGTGTGTATATGTATATATATGTATATATGTATATATATATACACACACACACACACACAGAGAGAGAGAGAGAGAGAGAGAGAGAGAGAGAGAGAACTATTATAACTATACGCAAATTGGTACAGCCTCTCGCACAAATAGAAACATAACCATAAGTTGATCTGAGATCTCATTTTAGAAAGAACACCCACCAAAATACGATTAAATGAAGGAATGGTTAAAAATTCATTGCCAGGAAAATTAGGCATTTCCTTCCTGAAATTAAGTCATTTCCCCATCGGCACATGCATATATTCTTTGATGTAAACTAAGTGGTCACGTGCTGGGAAGAAGAGACTAAAAATCTCAGCTCAACAAGCATAAGCTTGCTACTTAACTGGAATAGAACCAATTGACTCCAATGACTTTTATTTTCAGTTAAGTATCCATGGGCTACTGCTTATACTTGGATTTATTTAGCCAAGCTTATTCTGTGTAAATTATCGTAGAAACTGGAGAAAACAAAATCCTTGATCCACCGAGCTGTTTTTTTCATCCTACTTGCAATGTGTGGACAGGTTGAAAGAGGCAATGTGATTGTTAGCAAACAAAAGACAATGAAAAAAGGGCAAGGCTGATGTACTCATCTCAGGACCCTTTGAAGTTAGCATGCAGGCTTCCTCTCTCCTACCTTTGTTTCAGCCATATACTTTCAAGAGTGTGCAAGCTACCTGTTTACTCCTTTCAAAATCATCTTCTCTAGCTGCATTCTCAAAAAATGAGGAGAGCAGAACTGGCCTCTTTGTTCCCCTCGAAGCAATGGTTCATTTTCAAATTGCTTATTTTCCACAACATCTTCTACTGTTACTATATTATGGGGCAATCCAAAATGTGCTGTTGGATTCAATTGGTCCTGGAAGTTTCCGAATTGACTCACATTATGCGATAATCTGACATTGTGGTAAAGTAACAGACTGGTGATTTGGAGACTGACCAGGTCTCTTGATATGCCAGCCTTGAGTCCCTCCAGCATTGCTTTGAAAGTGTTCCAGGCTTGGGTGGCTTCTACAAAGTCTAGGGGCAATCCTGACATTACCCAACGTTGGCCAATGCTGTGGAAGAACCCTACTTCTGCATCACTAGTCAAAGCAATTCCAGATCCCATAATCTGTTTCATGGAGGCAGAGTGGGTGACCTCTATGTTGCAACAAAGTGAACTGGACCCCTTCCATGGCTCAGATCATTTCATTTAAGTGAATCTGTGTTATTTCTCACTGGCCTGGTTGTCAGCACTGGATGTTATGCATTTGTATCTCTGAGAAGTACATTTATTCCAGTTGCTTTTCAACTCAATCATATCATGATATGAATAATGTTTGACTTCTAAGCTTGGCTCATTGTAGTTGAGAAACTATCAGTTCAAAGAAGCTTTTCAAAAGGTGAGATTGCAGATGATTCTAGGTTGGGGACCAGGAAGAAAGAAAGCACTTCTTTGTTGAATAGGGAAAATAGTCACAAAGTGTAAGAGAACTACTATAAATTGGATAAAAAATAAATATTATATTTAATATGAGTATTAGAACATAGGGATATATGCAGGAAATTGCCTAAAACGCTAAAGAGCAGATTTCCAGGGATTACTAACGTCCTTAAGATCCTCTGATGAAGTCTTAATCTAGTTTCAATTATAGAATGCTTAGATGCTAAATACATTTTCCACCCACTGTCTTAGAAATCTCTATTAGTTTAACTTTTTACATTCTGTTTTACTCTACTCAGCTTGCCTTGAGTGGATTCACTCCTTCAGAGATTTATTTCTGTGGACTTCAAGGAAATAGACTTACCTGCCTAGTCTTTAACTACTGTAGACATTGGCAGATACGACCTCAAAGCATTTATTATATCTTAGGTCTTCATGGTGAGTAGGGCACCAGGAAAAAAGAAATCAGAGAGCTGCTGAGAACCATAGAAAGAGCTTAACTGTTTTGTCCAAGGTTAAATGAATTTTGTCTGAGATGCAGCTGAGAATATCTGTCTCAAATGGAATCACCAATCATTTGCTGAATCTCAAATTAGTACACATAAGAACTCAGTCAAAACCACAAAAGGACAACAAAAGAGAAAATGGTTATCATGACCTTTGTTCTGTACAATCCAGAAGTCAAGTTGATTTTCTATTTGGGGAGCCATGGCTAAATTAATGTCACACATTGCAGTCAAGTGGCTTGAAATGTTCAAGTCCCTCTGCATTACCTACTAGTTCAACTATGAAGTAGAAATGTGTCAAAATTTGTCTGCCCTTGCCATCTATGATAAAGAAATAGTAAAGACTCTAAAAATGTACATCTATTGGATATGTGTAATCTGTGGTTTATTGAAAACTACTGGCAGTGCATGATGGTACATCAGGGCATTTATATCCTCCTCCCCACCCATCACCCACCCCATTTCTCAGTTTCTTTTCCTACCTAGCTGAATGCAGAAACAGGATTATCAAATGTTTGGCAGTCCACAACGCATGAACAATAGCAAAGGCACTGTGTAAAATTCTTCCTTTGGATAAAAAAAAAATAGACTTAGATATCCATGTATAACCTGCACTCTTTTGTCCCCACATTTGGAGATACTTAAATTGAGGATCCTATGTGCATCCAGCTTTAAGACTGCATAAAATCATTTTGTTTTAGAAAACAATAAACTAACTAATCAATGCTGTGAGGTTACCAGGCTCTTAGGATAAAAATTCAGAATTCTGTTTGGATTTTAAGGAAATATTGAAGTCCTAGTAAGTACCTATTTATTCTGTGCAATCAGGATTGTGAGGAAGCATCTTACTTCCATGCAGTGGTGGGTTGCTCCCATGTGCACACAACACTTCTGCACAGAAGCATCCAGGTGGGTGGGTGGAACCTCCCGCCACCACTACTTCTGATTTGCCCAATCCAGGCTGAACCGGGAGCAACTCACCTCTGCTTCCATGTTGTCAACACATTCGTGGCACTCAGACAGTAAAGGTGGCATAAAACTAAAGTTTTGAAAAAGGAAATTTAAAAAAAAATACTACAGTTCTATGAGTAATTATTGTTGCTTTTTCATGTCAGGTTCTCAGAGTCTGCCTGGACAAATCCCTACAGTTGTCTTGGCAAAGTTTTTTCAGAAGTAGTTTGTCATTGCCTCCTTTTAGAAGGGGTTTATCATTGCCTAGATCAGTGTTTTTCAACCACTGTGCCGCGGCACACTAGTGTGCCGTGACATAGTGTAAGGTGTGCCGTGGGAGAATTACTTTATATATAGTCAATATAGGCACAGAGTTAATTTTTTTTAACATTTTCTAATGGTGGTGTGCCTCGTGATTTTTTTCATGAAAAAAGTGTTCCTTTGCACAAAAAAGGTTGAAAAACACTGGCCTAGATGACTTCCAAGGTCTCTTTCAACACTGTTATTCTATGCTTCTGCTCTTCGTTCCTAGAAAAGAGAGGGGGGAGGGAAGGAGGGAGGGTGGGAGAGAGAGATAGATTGGTCCAACTGGCTTTGTGTCTAAGGCAGGACTAGAACTCACAAACTCAAGCCTGATGCCTTAAACCCACTACACCAAACTCTCATTGGCATCTTAGTTATCAGCAAATTAAGATGGACTGGGACTGGAAACTTTGAGTCAGAAGTTCACACTATTCAGAATAGGAAAGAGAAGGAAGGAACAGCATGGCTTTCATAGTCAATTTGGAAATAATCAGTATACAGTAATTTTGAAACAAATGCAATGCATCTTGTTATAATGTTGAAGCCCCCATGGTTATATGCTCAGTTCTGAAGGATGATTCCAGAACTTCTAAAATTTCCAATTCTTTTTTTTAAAAAAAAAAAAATTAGCTAGAAATTTAGACTGGATGGTTGTTAGAAAGTGAGGGCAGCTTTTAAACAGAAGAGTATCCTTTTTGAATTAGGACACAGGGCACCCTAGGCATTAAAGAAGAGAACAATGTGCACTCAGCAATATTGTTTTTATAGGAGAGCATATAATTGAGAGGAATGTTAATCTTGTTAAGCATTAAGATTGCTTTGGAGTTCTTTATAATTTAATAATAACAGCAAAAAAAAAAAAATCACAGGCTATTGTGTGTTGCTGGAGAGAACAATACTTTCCAATGATGCCAGTCCTCTAGGAAATTTGATTTTCATCTGCTCACTCTATGAACATTTCAAATATCAATACTTAATTGTTTCTGAACCATTGGCTCGGGGGGTTGACTTTTCTTTCTTTTATAATCCCAAGTGGCAAAGTAATTCCAAGGGAAATAGCACAATTAAAAGGAAAAATGGAAAAGCATATTGTACAGTGGAGGTGGAGAGGGCTTGGCAAAGAACCTTTACGTTTTTTGATGTGCTGAATACGAAAATGACCTCCATTTTGTCATAAGATATCATGTTTCCTGACAATTTAGGTAACTATGTTAAATAAGGCAATACCTCAAAATAAATGGAAATAGACTTATAAAATTAAAGTTTTATTACGATATTTTCATGAAAATCCTTTTTTGAACTGAAATGAGCTCACCTACATACACTAAACTCGATTCTTCTTCCTTGTGAGGCTCCTCTTGGTTCACTTATGCTTGTGAGTAGCATCTGGAATGTCTCTCTGAAGCATCCAACAGTAGTCTACCATCATTGTGATGCTCCAGTTTCCCTGGTATCTCCTTTCCATCTCTTTAATGTCTTGGTGTAATCATTCACCTTGTTCCTCACTCACAGCTCCCAAAGTTTCAAGAAAGTAGTCAAAGTGGGACTGGAGAAAAATCACTTTCAAAGTCATCAGGCAACCTAAAGCTTGAAATGCTTTCAGCATTCTTCCGACGATCTTTTTGAAGTGAGGATCTTTGTTATTGCCTAAAAATGTCTGTATGACTTCTTTAAATGCAGTCCACCCTTCTTTTTGAGGATCCATCATGGTATTGACGAACTCTTGATCAACTATAAGCCTTCTAATGTCTGGTGCGACCAACATACCTTCCTTCAATTTTGCCTCCGACAGGCATGGAAACTTAGTGACCATTTGAAGCATTCTCCATCTCTTGGAAGTGATTTTAAAAATTGCTTCATCAATCCCAATTTTATGTGGAGAGGTGGTAGAAAAACTTTATGGGAATGTACCAAAGTTTCTCAGAGGACATTTTTTTCACTGATTGTTAGCACCCTTGGCTGCCAACTCTTCTTGGTCCAGTGATTTTGTCAATCTTGACTATCCCATAGACACAGAAAACAAGGGTATTTGGTATACCCAGCTTGTTGCCCAAGCAGCATGCACAAGACCTTCAAGTCCCCACACACTTGCCAACCATGGTCTTCCTATTTAAGTTTACGAAGAACCAATTCCAAGTTCTCATGGGTTTCCTTCAAGTGTACGGAATGACCTACAGGTATGGAAGCATAAAAACCGTTGTGGAGTAAAACTGCTTTGGGACTTCTTTTTGAAGAATCTATAAAAAGACACTATTGCTCTGAATCATATTGGATTTTAAATTGATCCATCAGACCTTCAACATCGATGCAATAAATCAGCTTGTCTTCCTGGGCAAAGTAAGGAACGAACTCCTTTTCACGATGTCTGAACCATGAAGATGACACTCCTGGAAACAATAAATTCCTGCTTTTCAGCCTTGATCTGAATAACTCAGCGGCATCTTTGGGAAGATTCAAGTCTCTTACCAAATCATTCATCTCCTCCTGAGAAAACAGTTTTGGTTTTGTATCATCTTCAAAGTCAGAACTTGATTCGTCATCTGGTTCAGGTATGACTTCATCGGAGCTAGGTATCTCTTCCAAGGTAGCAGGGGGGCTTGGATACTGGTATATCTGTGCCATTGGGAATTGGATGAATTGCTGAGTGAAGATTGGGATATGAAATGGAATGCTTCCATTTGGTATTAAACCCTTTCACATCACATGAACAAAAGTAACAGTCATCACTATGGTTCTTTTGGTCTTGCCATACCATAGGAATCCCATAATGGAAAGATTTTTTTTCTTACCCTTGAACCAGTTTCAGAGGTCCTCAACACTTTATGAGGCGCCTAAAGTTTATCTTGATCTCCAATTTTTAGTCCAAAGTATGCAAAGTATACTTTTTTCACAAAGTCTGTAATATTCTGCTATTGCTTCAACACTGTATATTCACCACAGATGAAACAGAAACTGTCTGGCAAATTAATATACTTTCGTGGAGCCATAACATAACTATTGAAGAATGATGAGCTAACATGAATTGCGATGAAAAAGTGTGAATGGCCTAGAACCAAGAACCTGATGATGATTTGTGCACAAGTGTGGCATGTAGGAGAGAGCAGCTCTGTGTCTGTACATGAGACGTCACAGTGCTGACCACGTCCCCTGCACTGACCGGAGATGCTGCTATCTGGCTTGTGTCTCCCTCCCACTGGATTCTTCAGGAAAGATTAACCCCTTCTACCATTAGAAGCACAGACTTAAAACTTGCTTAGCTTATCTATATATTGCTGACCATCAGATTTACAGTGCTATATTTTTTTTACATAACTCGGACAATCCTTTAAGGGGCATTTTTGGCATTTTATATCTTAAATGCACTAATGTGAATTAATTAATAGTAATTTGGACTTTAAATTTGGTTAAAAACCCATAATATAATAAAATACAAAATTTTTAAAAAATGATAAATTTGAAGACAATTTTGCATGTTGTGGCAAATCATGACGTCTAGGAGTTTTTCAATATTTTATTTGTTTTCAGCACACCAAAATACATGGAAATTAGATGAAAATAATCAAACAGCTTTTTAGTCGCAGACCTGTGTTACGTGGAATAACCAAAACAGCTCTGGAAAAAAATTTTTTTGCAGACCTGTGGAATGAATATTGAGCAGTGATAAACAAATCACAAGCATAAAGAGAAATCAGTATGGAATAAAATCCTAAAGAACCCAGTGCTTTGCATCCAGTGATGGAACTAGTTATTACAAATGATAAATTTGTTTTGCAGCCCTGGAAAGTGAATGGGTAAGATTCAATTGTGTTTCCATTCATTCATTCATTCATTCATTCATTCATTCATTTCATTTATCAATTATACATGGTGCCTAGCAACTTTATTACTTTTCAATCTGAGTAATACATATTCAACGATATTAAACAAAAGAGTCAGCACAAATGGCCACTGTTCAAAGATAAAGGGATTTATTGTCTTATGTCTAGGGAGACTACTAGACACTAGAGATGATCTCTGCTCTGGCAGTTCAAGTCCTAGCACTGCATGGTAGAGTGAGCTCTCATAACCTGCCTCAGGTTCTGCCCACCTAGCAGTTCCAAAGCAGGCTACATGTGAATAGACAAATGGTACTACTTTGGTGGGAAACACGGCAGCATTTTGTGCAGATGGTTGGAACTTTGATGGTGCTGGACCTGCTGGTGCT
This sequence comes from Thamnophis elegans, assembly GCF_009769535.1. NCBI lineage: Eukaryota > Metazoa > Chordata > Lepidosauria > Squamata > Natricidae > Thamnophis > Thamnophis elegans. The sequence continues at coordinate 61,974,624 of NC_045548.1, read as the reverse complement.
GGATCTCACCCAATTGTGAAGGTGACATGAGTGGTGATAGAAGGCCCTAGAATACATTGCAGGATACCACTTGTATTTCTGATGTGGAATTAGTTCATCCCCTGTGGTGACCCTGGCTAGAACAAGAAAAAAAAGTACTAGCACTCTTCAACAGCCAAATAACACTATGTACTACTGTGCTTCCCCCAAAATAAGGCAGGGACTTATTTTCTCTCCCCACTCCAAAAAACAAACAAACACTTGGCCTTATTTTTGGGGAGGTCTTATTATTTTTGAGGTGCAGGAGGTAGTGAGTATGTTCACTTCAAGGTTGGTGCTGTGTTGCAATATTTTTAGGTAGAGCATATTTTCGGGAAAGGGCTTACTTTAGCACATGCTCTCGAAAGCCCGATTGGCCTTATTATGAGGTCTTATTTTCAGGAAAACAGGGTAAGATTCTAGTTCCCTGCCTAATTGTACCATTGCCATATGCTAAATAAAATAAATTGAGAATATGGAGACTACTGGATTGGGAGAAGCTGTTGTACAATGTCCTATGCTTATCAAATGACCTCGACTAAATCTATCATTGGAGAACCAGAAAAGTTTATAAGGTCTGAGATTAGCAGTTGGGTAAAAGAGTGGAAGTGATATTTGGAATATAAAGCAAACAAAAAGTCCAGATCTCTAAGTACAGTATGTTAAAAAAAAAAAAAAAACCCTCTTGATTCCTACTAAGTACGTCAGAGACATCCATCACAGCCCCTCCCCCTCTTTTGCTACCTATAATTTTTAACAGAAAGAACCACACAAATACATGTCTTAGAACGTATAATTCTAGAATAGAACAATATTTTTTTAAAATTATGATTATGATCACAGGTAATGATCCAACTTGTGAAGCAACTTGGTAAAAGGAACCATTCTTTTTTCCTTCTTCTAAGCAAGGTGGAAAAATTTAAGAGAATATTGCTTGAGGTTGTATTTTCCAAACTGTATGGCTCTAACTCAGTGGTGGGATTCAGCCAATTTGCACCTATTCGGGAGAACTGATTGGTAATGTTCTAAGTAGTTCAGAGAACCAATTGTTGGAAGAAATGTCCTTTTGTTTTTTTCCACTTTACAGGGCTAATCCTGTAAGGAAGGCAGGAAGGAAACATTCTAGTATTGTTTCTAGCCTAATCTTTATTGACCTGCTTACAGAAACTGCCTCTCTGGTTAACCCTTATTACATTGTAACAGCTAAGGTGAAGCGCCCATCGACCTGAGTGATGTTGAGTTGGCCAAGCCCACCCAATCACATGACCACCAAGCCCCACCTACCCAGATAGTCATTAGGGCAGAGAACAGGTTGTTAAATTATTTGAATCCCACCACTGCTCTAACTATAGTGTCTCATTCTACCATTTGCCACCAAATTAAGATTTCTTTCTTTCCCCTAAAAAGAGGATGGATATTATAATGATTTATAGAAGGGCATTCAATGGTTAATAGGTTTTTATTTATGAAATAAGTGTTCTTTCAAGAAAGTTTAATTAATTACAGAATTCCTTCATGACTTCTCAATCCAATGTCCCGAATTCTCACTGACAATATACAGTTCCATCCATTTTTGTGGTGGCTTCCCTTTTCCTCCTTCCATAGGAAGTTAACTATAGTTGGATTTGCTCAGAACTTGGATCAGTAACTGCCAAGGATATCATGATTGTATTATTAGGTTGGAAATAACAAAGATAATAGCGACATTTTTTTTTGAACTATTTCCAAGTAAACTGAATAAACATGTCCATAAATGGCATGGCATATAAGGAGCAATTTATGAATTGCCTCCCTAAAAATACTTGGCAAAGCTACAACAAAAGAGGAAAAAACTAGATTTAATTAACTGGGAGATAATCAAGAGGATTATTCTTTGATGATGCATTTCTCTGCCATCGTTTAAAATTATGATTTCACAACAACAGAACAACAAAACTGATATAGTGTTCTGTATGATATTGTTTTCAGTGTCCTTGAAGCTTTTCTGTGTTATCCCTTGCTTCATGAAATATCCTTCTCCCAAAATGCGTTGGGCTTTATCCTTTTTAACTTACTAGAAATCCCTCAAGTCTGGTTATATCATTAAGCTTGGGGACCTCAGGGAACTAGAAAAACATTGAGATTGCTCCAGTAATAATTAATAGTAGTAAGCAAGTAAGTAAGTAACACCTGCTGTTCACCCAACCTCTTTGACAAATAAATAATTAAATACACTAGAAAAATTATTGTGCAGGTATGCTTTCATTTATTTGGTTTGACTGTAATAAAGCAACTAACTCAAATTTAGTCAAGCAGGTTCTTTAATTTAGTGTGTAATTGCTTATATCTTTGCAAAAAGTAGACCTCTCCTATTTCCTAAAACAGAGAAATACACAATGTTATTCAGGTCAAGGACCACTCTTGGCATAAAAGGGGCAATCCATGAATTGCATTCTTAAAAGTGCAGCAGTTGGCAGAACCACAGCAAAAGAGATTTTAAAAAACCAAAATTAATTTACATTTCATTAAAATTAAATATAATCAAGATGATTACTCTCTGGTGATACATTTAGCATTTTTTTTCTTTTCCATCCTATTTAAAATTATTCTTTGATAACAACATGTAGATGCTCAGTGACCAGAAGTTAAGTTGGGCAGATTCTGGAAAAACCAGACTCTAGGATCCTAGGAAAATCACTTTCCCCATGACTTTTCCAAATTAATTTATATCATGCTACAGATGTTTCCTTTCTCCTTTGCTTTCCTTTACTTTACTTTCCTCTTCCCCTCCTCTTCCCCTCTCCTTCCCTCCCCTTTCCTTCATCTTCTTGTGTAGCTGACTTCAACATTCAAAAGAACAGTGAAATGGTGGTGAGGTACCATGACCTCCTGAGTTTGGAAGGAAGTGGGCAAACACTGAGGTGCTGACATCGAGTGAGGGAGAAGTTGTCATCACTTGCAACATTGCCATCTGATGTTGTAGTTAAAGGCACTAGGCTAGACATTGGGAGGCTGTCAGTTTTAGTCTTACCTAAGGAGAAAGCTTGCTTTCTCAGGCCAGCCACTCTCTCTCAGCTCAAGGAAGACAGCAAAGGCCATCCACTTCTTTCATTCTGTCAAGAAAACTGCAGGGACTTTTCTAGGCAGTCACCAAAGCTCAAGAGTAATTGAAAAGCAAAATTTAGAAAAACCACAAACCCCCCATAACCCTATAATTCAGCTGCAGCTAAGATATATAATAGACTCCTTCCATAATGCTGGTAAGCTTGTTTCCTCATTTTCTCAAATGCAAACACTATCCTTCCTGTGCAAAAATTCAGAGCACTTAAAGGAAGTCCATTTTAAACCCCGATGGAAGCAATTATGATAATCTGCCTTTATGGCAGGCAGAACCCATAAAAAGTATCTGATTCTATAATCAAGGCCACTGCTGCGTGGAATATGTTCAAACAAAAGAATGAATGAATGTATAAATAAATTCCCATTTTCAGTCTTTCCAGTTGAATTGCACTGCAGAATTTCCAGTCCTTGACCTTGTTGAGGAATTGGGGGAGTTGAAGTCTGCTACATCTGGATAGCACAAATTTCAGAAATGAACTTTAAACAGTACAACCCACTTTGCATCTATTCAGAAATGGACCTATGCCTAAATTTAAACAAATGAGGATGACAAAGAGATTGGTGCCTCTATCATTACAGAGATAATATTTGGATGTCAGGAAAGTCCCATGTGGTTATTTATTTATTTAACGTATATACCACCCATCTCTCTATGAGATGTGGTGGCTCAGTGGCTAAGATGCTGAGCTTGTCAATCAGAAAGGTCTGCAGTTCAGTGGTTCAAATCCCTAGCACTGCGTAATGGAGTGAGCTCCTGTTACTTGTCCCAGCTTCTGCCAACCTAGCAGTTCGGAAGCACATAAAAATGCAAGTAGAAAAATAGGGACCACTTTGGTGGAAAGGTAACAGCATTCCTTGAGCATTCGGCATTTAGTCATGCCAGCCAACTGATCACGGAGATGTCTTTGGACAGAGTTTTGAAACGGAAATGAGCACCGCCCCCTAGAGTCAGGAACGACTAGCACATATGTGTGAGGGCAACCTTTACCACCCATCTCACTATACAAAGCAACTCTGGTGGCTTACAAGAGAATGAAAACACAATTCTAAAAAAATCAACAAGAGTTAGATAAAACAAAGTACATAAGGAGGTAGAATCTATGTTTACTCTACTAGCTACTAGAAAGTAGCTAGTATTAGAAGACTACCATTGGGGGCTCCAAACTGATTGACAGAACCAGATTTTGAGGCCCTTCCAGAGGCCTAAAAAGGTGTGTGGGGGGGTGGATCTCAGCTCTGGTGGCAAGTTGTTCGAAAGGGCAGGATCATGTAAGAAAAGAATCTTCTCCTAGATCCCACCATGGATGAGAAGCCAAACGTCGTCAAGCAAAAACAAAAGAAATCCAGTTGCCTTCTGAAAAAGCACCTTTGGGGCAACTATGACCTGGATGACTAAGACTCTCCATAGGCCTTGCCTGACAGGGTCCACAGCATACCCCCTCTGCTTCTTCTCTTCTTTTAATTATTTTAATTGTACAGGTCTCATATGCAGAATAATTCATTTATTGCAACTCTAAATTGAAATGTGGTTGTTTTTTTGAAAGAAAATGAAAAGTTGGTCTTATGAAAGAATTCCTGAAATAAATACCAGTCTGGCATTAACTTCTCTAACTGAAATGGTCTCTCTCTAAAAGGATGGTTACAAATGGGTTATCACACTGTACATGCTGTACAAGGGAATTATATGTATCCTTAAGGAAACTCAAAGTGAAAGTCACTGCAATAGTTATCTCCTCGGGAGTCGTCATTTGTGATATTTGGAAAAATTGGAACTATAGGCCATTTAAAGTTTTTTTACTACACAGTAAGAAAAATGGGCCATTCTCATTTCTGCAGATGGGAGTCAATTTCAAACAAATCAAAAGAAGACAGCAGCCCAGTGGGGATGAGTGGGTGGGTGGGTGGGTGGGGGAACTGGTGATCAAAAGAACATTGTTGGATGAAGAGCAGCAACAAAGATTACCAAGCACTGCTGAAAATACAATTGAAGTTACATGCATAACTTTCAGGCTGAGTTGGGTTTGCTCTGGATTTTTCTTCACCTGAAGGAGTTTAGCTTACTTTGTGCATTACATGAACCAAAAGATATTGTGCTTCTAAAATTTGGTGCTAAAATTTTATGGCAGGATCTATTTTCATTAAAAGTAATAATCCCCTGGAAAGCATGTCACCATGTCATGAATCTAGAGCAAAATAATAATAATAATAATAATAATAATAATAATAATAATAATAATAATCCTCTGATAATAAATAATAAATAATAAATCCTCTGATGATGCCAAATGCAGACTTTGCAAAGAAGCTGACGAAACTGTTGATCACATTCTCAGCTGCTGTAAAAAAATCGCGCAGACTGATTATAAATTGCGGCACAATTCAGTAGCACAAATGATCCATTGGAATTTGTGCAAAAATTATAATATTAAAACCGCAACAAACTGGTGGGAACATCAGCCTGAAAAAGTCACAGAAAATCAGATGGTCAAGATCTTGTGGGATTTCCGTATACAAACCGACAAAATACTGGCGCATAATACACCAGACATCACACTGGTTGAGAAAAATAAGGTCACAATCATAGACATCGCAATACCAGGTGATAGCAGGGTCGCCGAGAAGGAACATGAAAAAATCGCAAGATACCAGGACTTAAAAATCGAAATTCAACGACTATGGCACAAACCAGCAGTGGTAATTCCAGTGGTAATTGGCACACTGGGTGCTATTCCAAAAGCACTGGAATTACATTTAAAACAGTTAAAAATTGACAAAATCACCATCAGTCAAATGCAAAAAGCCGCACTGCTTGGATCTGCACGCATATTACGAAAATATGTTACGACGTCCTAGGCCCCTGGGTGGGGCCCGACTAGTAACCAATGCCAAATCCGGCGAAACAACTGGCCGCTGTGATACAATTGTATAATAATAATAATAATAATAATAATAATAATAATAATTTATTTGTCTTGTATGCCGCCCACTCCCGGAGGACTCCGGGCGGCTTACAAAAGACAAGGGAAAGGGGGGAACAAGACAAAGACAACATATTAAAAACAAAACCAACATTCACAATTTCTATGGAGGTAGATGCTTCTCAGCTCCCCCCAGCCTGCTGGAACAGCCAGGACTTGGTGGCTTTGCGGAAGGCCGGGAGGGTAGTAAGGACCCGGATCTCAACAGGGAGCTCGTTCCAGAGGGCCGGAGCTGCAACAGAAAAGGCTCTCCCCGGGGAGTCACCAGCCGACATTGGCTGGCAGATGGAATCCGGAGGAGACCCAACCTGTGCGATCTAATTGGTCTGAGAGAGGTAATCGGCAGGAGGAGGTCTCTCAGGTACCCAGGTCCGATGCCATGTAGGGCTTTATAGGTAGCGACCAGCACCTTGAAGCGGATTCGGAGACTAATAGGTAGCCAGTGCAGCTCGCGGAGGATAGGTGTTACGTGGGTGTACCTTGGTGCACCCACAATCACTCACGCGGCAGCATTCTGGACTAATTGGAGTCTTCGAACACTCTTCAAGGGCAGCCCCATGTAGAGCGCATTACAATAATCCAGTCTTGAGGTCACAAGGGCGTGAGTGACTGTCTGAAGGGCCTCCCGATCCAGGTAGGGTTGCAATTGGTGCACCAGGCGAACCTGGGCAAAGGTCCCCCTGGTCACAGCCGACAGATGGTGTTCTAGAGTCAGCTGTGGGTCCAGGAGGACTCCCAAATTGCGAACCCTCTCTGAGGGGCGTATAATTTCGCCCCCCAGCCTGAGAGATGGAACAGTTGGACAATCTTTGGGAGGGAACATCAGAAGCCACTCGGTCTTGTCTGGATTGAGTGCCAACTTGTTTGCTCCCATCCAGACTCTAACAGCCTCCAGGCACTGGCACATCACTTCTACTGCTTCGCTGAGTTGGCACGGGGCAGACAGATACAGCTGCGTATCATCTGCATATTGGTGATACTTAATCCCGTGCCAGCGTATGATCTCACCCAGCGGCTTCATGTAGATGTTAAATAGGAGGGGGGACAGGACCGAACCCTGCGGCACCCCATACTTGAGGGGCCTTGGGGTCGATCTCTGCCCTCCGAGCAACACCGACTGTGACCTGTCCGAGAGGTAGGAGGAGAACCACCGCAAAACAGTGCCTCCCACCCCCACCTCTCACAACCGTCGCAGAAGGATACCATGGTCGATGGTATCGAAGGCTGCTGAGAGGTCAAGAAGCACAAGGATAGAGGGGTGACCCCTATCCCTGGCCCGCCAGAGATCATCGATCAGCGCGACCAAAGCAGTTTCCGTGCTGTAACCAGGCCTGAAACCCGACTGAAAAGAGTCTAGATAATCGGCTTCATCCAAGGACCGTCGGAGTTGCGAGGCCACCACTTTCTCAACAACCTTCCCTACAAAGGGAAGGTTGGAGACTGGACGATAATTGCTCAAAATGGCTGGGTCCAAAGACGATTTCTTCAGGAGGGGTCTCACCACCGCATCCTTTAGGAGGGGTGGGAAGATTCCCTCCCGGAGAGAGGTGTTCACAATCGTCTGGATCCAGCCGCGTGTCACCTCCCTGCTGGTCGAGACCAGCCAGGAGGGACACGGGTCCAGTATACAAGTGGAGGCACTCACCGCTCCCATGGCCTTGTCCACTTCATCAGGAGAAGCCCGTTGAAACTCAATCCATAAAGCATGCTCAAGACCCTCCCCCGGTACCTCAGCTGGTATCATGCAATTGGAGTCCAGCTCTGTCCGAATCCGAGCGACTTTATCCGTCAAATACTGAACAAATTCCTCAGCTCTACCCTGTAGAGGGTCACCCGCATCCCTCCCTTTCAAGAGGGAGCAGGTTATTCTAAACAAGGCGGCTGGGCGCGATTCGGCGGATGCAATAAGGGCGAACATTTCGCCGCCCGTATTGCCACGAGATAGGCTCTAATAAAGGCTCTCATCAGTGCTCGGTCTGACTCAGATTTACTGGCCCTCCAGCGGCGCTCTAGGCATCTCTTTTGGTGTTTCATCTCCCGGAGTTCCTCGGTGAACCAAGGAGCCCTCCTGGATCCGCCGCCTCGGAGAGGTCGCAAAGGCGCAATCCGGTTTAGAGCCCCCGCCGCCGCTATATTCCAAGCAGCGACTAAGGACTCCACCGAATTGTGGACGATAGTGTCAGGTATTTCTCCCAGCGCCGTCTGAAACCCCATTGGGTCCATCAGGCGCCTGGGGCGGAACCACCTAATCGGTTCCTCCTCCCTACAGTGGGGGATTGGCCTCCGAAAGTCAAGCCTCAGCAGGAAGTGATCAGACCATGACAAGGGCAAGGTTTTAATGCCCTTCAACTCTAGATCACATCTCCACTGCTCCGACAGAAATACAAGGTCAAGTGTGTGACCCACTGAATGAGTCGAACCTCGAATTACTTGGGTCAAGTCCATGGCTGTCATGGAAGCCATGAACTCCTGCGCCCCATCAGAGCATTCACCAAGTGTAGGCAGGTTGAAATCCCCCAGAACCATAAGCCTGCGGAACTCCACCGCCAACTCGGCTACTGTCTCGAGGAGCAAGGGGAGGGCTGTTGCAACGCTGTTGGGAGGTAGGTACGTTAGCAACAGACCCACTTGACCACCAAGGTCCAGCTTCATCAACAGGGACTCACACCCGACAAACTCCGGAGCAGGGATCCTACGAGGAACTAAAGACCCTCGGACGATGACAGCCACTCCTCCACCCCTTCCCTGGGATCGCGGCTGATGAAGCACCTGAAAACCTTCTGGGCACATTTCAGTGAGGGGGACTCCTCCCTCTGGGCCCAGCCAGGTCTCAGTAATACATGCCAGGTCTGCCCCCTCGTCTAAAATTAAGTCCCGGACAAGGGGAGCTTTGTGAACCACAGACCTGGCATTTAGCAACAACAGCCTGAGACCAGGGCCCTGACAATTCTCGCCACCTGGCCCTGGAGTGGAACTAACAGGGCCGGAAGGAGGGATCTCTGTGATGTAGCGAATCATCCTTCCCCGGTAATGGCCAGCCCAGAAGTTCCCGTCATACCTGCCCCTCCCCATAGTGACCGTAATGCTCCGGATGGATGGATGTTGTTGAATAACATTTCCCCTGTTCAATTTTTATATGAACTGGTCCAAATTTACAAATGTTGATTCCCTGCCAATGTTTAAAAATAAATATGGCAGAAAGCAGGCAATAAATCCATGTTTTGAGAGTCTCTAGTTTATGGTTATATGCCATCAAATCAAGAGTGTTAACTCTTAGTGACCAAATAGATCTTACTTTGTTTTCCACAGATTTAATCCATGCGATGAATTGGGGATTCTATATGTGGTTTGATTTCTCTTTCGTAGAATTCTCATTTTTACCAGTTATATTGGAGGATATAAAATTCCCTGAACCAGTCTTGAACATTTAATGCCACTGAGAATTAAAGTTGGCAAGAACATATCAAAATCCAAAAGTACAATTAAGAAGACAACAAAGAGCTTATCAATGTCGATAAGGGACAAAATAAAATGATCAGCCTCATCATTCCTTACTGCCTTGCTAATACCAGCTTTATAGCATGAGAACCATTTCTGTTCCATAAAGACAGGAATGGTTCTCATTCCATAAATCATATCTTTTTCACATGTTTAATTCATAGAGTGCAAGATTTCATATAATTCATATTTTCCTGATTAGATAATAATATATGTGGCAGTAGATGGTAATCTTTGTTTCCCTCCAGAGCTTGTAAACTCATTGACCCAGACTATACAACACAATGAACCTTAAGTGTGCAGTGCTAATGATTGGCTGACTTCAAAGAATATAAATCCTTCCAATAGCCATAAGTTAGTTGGAACTAAAGACGCTTCTTGAATGAGAAAGGAAACATTTTCAAATAAAAAAAAAACAAGAAAGTCCAGTTCCCTTTTGAAATAAGCACCTTTGGTACAACCATAACCTGAATTATTGAGAATCTCCATGGACATTGAATCTTAATGTTTAGAAGCTCTTAAAAGATGACAAGCAGATCACACTTAATGAAAGCTGAAACATGAAATAAGAATGTTCAGTGAAGTAGTATCTCAATCAGTAGCCAACCTTTCCTAAAATGAATCTGTCATTGTCAGTGGCAAAACCTAGTTGACCTTGTTTTGTCACCAAAAAGTTAAGCTGGTTGTTAGAACATGGAAGGAGGGATGCTAGGAAATCCTCACTAAATTTGAACAATAAAATAAAATATATGTACCTCAGGGTTGAATTGTGTAGTCCTTGGTGCTTTCCAAGCTTAGTTGTCTGCTTGAAGATATTTCATTACTCAACAAAGTAACATCATTACTACTTATGATAAATAACCAAGTCCAGCGAATACCAAGGATTCAACACACTGGAATGAATCAAAGGCAAACAATTTATGTATTCCTGCCAAGAAAGCTACATAGTTGTGTCCCAGATAGTCAACCTTAGCTGAGCTTGACCTGAGAAGCCTTTTCTTTTGTTCTTCACGTATCATGACATTTTCCTTTAGTATTTTAACTCTCAAGTCAATCCTGACTTCTGGCAACTGCCTGGATTAGTCCCCTGCAGTTTTCCTGACAATATTTCAGAATATTTCACATTCTCTTCTCCCTATAGCTGTGAGAGGGTGACTGGCGCAACATCACCAGTTGGCTTTGTGCTTAAGGCCACACTAGAAGTCATAATCTCCTAGTTTCTACTGCAAAGTCTTTAACTTTTCCATCAAATTTACTCTCACATATCATGTTATCACCCTTTAAGTCAATATTTCAAATCCAAGATATGTAGTCATTACAGCCAAATGAATTGTTCCCTTGAATAGTGTGTAGCCTAAAAACATTTTAAATAACTTTCTGATTGAATACATATGAAAGTATATCAAATACAAAATGAGCTCTGTCCTCACTACACATTACTCTGTGTGTAGCTCAATGTTCAGCTAAACCCTTCTATCCTTTACTTGTAAATGTGTTTTTATTTTCCATTTTCATTTCGTACAGTCACATATATACTGTGCATAACCGGGGCCATATAACAATAAACAATAAACACAGCCATTCCTCTTGTCAACAATACCCCCCAAAATAGAAACCCAATGTACCTCTTCGACCCTCCATACACCCTTTCTTTCGCCCCCCTCCAACTTTCCATCTTCCCTCCAACATTCCCCTCTACCCTACTTCCCCTCCCCCTCTATCACTCCTCTCTCCCAATACACTCCCTTCCTTCCTTCTCGCCCTCCCTCCAATCCTCTCTCCCACCCTCTCTACCCCTCTTTCTTCTTTCCCTCTACTCCTCCCTTCAGTGTATTTCTACTATCTATTAATATATTCAGCTTGTCCTATTTTTACAGTGAAATTAAAGAGCAACAGTATACAAGTGCAGTCGTGTTACTTTAAAATCTAATACATACTATATATCCCCCCTCACCTCCCCCCTAACACCCCACCTTCTATCCTTTAATAAACCAAATTATGTACAGAGATCTTGATGCTTTATTGGAGAACAGGATATAGTAAAACAGTGATGCTGTGTATTTTGTCTTCAGAAGAACATGTGTCACAGACTAAACTGAATTCTTCTAGATGTTTCTGTTAGCTCAGAATATTACAAAATGGAGTTTGGTTTCTCATACAGTATGGGTATTCATTATGGTCAAAATGTTACCAAAACCAACATTTAAGCAATGAAAGATTACCTTTGTCCACCAAATGGAGCTTAAGATACATTAAAGAACAACAGCAATAAAAATAAACAAATTATATGTTGGAGGCATGACAGTATGCAAAGAAGATATTCTTTCGCAGCCAGATATAACAACTATTTGTGGGTAAAGTTCAATAGATAAACACACAAATGCAGTACTGTTGCAAAAATATGGCCAGTTTTATTATGTTTCTTTATTAGAAATAAATTTAGAATCTGAATACTGTACCTCAAACAAGTACAAATTGTTTTAACAATTAGCTACCATAAAATAGATCACACATAACAAGTGTTTCTTCAACATGTTATTGAGTACTAACTAAATTGTACATCAAAACATTTTAGATAATTTGCCTATAGATAAATGGGAAAAACGAAGAAATTAACCTTTGCTGAATGTGCCAAAAAATATAATTTAAAACTCTTCATCTAGTCAGAAATATTTCTTATTATTCATTTTCTCTCTGCCTCTCCAGTTACATTGCAATAATGAAATAATAAAAAAGAAAAAGAATGCCTACACATATCCCAATGGTACTGTTCCACCTCTGACACTATCCCAGATAATTGCTTACGGTTTATCAGATTAATCTTTCAGAATTTATGTTTTATATTCATGCAACAATGCTTATGCTTGAAATGTCACACATGTTGCACCAAATGTGTGTGCTTTTTAGCCTTCCACAAAATTTCTGGGAAAAGAAATATTATTAATTGACATTTGGCTTTATTTGATTCATTTTTTTAAAAAAATTCTTGAATTGTGTGGAACAGCAATTTTATGCAGTGTTGATGCATGCTATAGTCAAAACTATTCCTCCATGCTTACATTTTTTTTTTTAAAAAAAGCTGAGTCTGGATAATACCACATACTTAATTCAGATTAACAAAATACATTTTTGTTTGGCCATATAACATGAACAAAATGCCTGAACAAAATTAGCATTCCTTAAGAAGCAACATGATGATTGTCCTCACACAACATGCTAAGGCAATGGCAGATTGTCACACCATCTCCAATCTCATTGTACTCTGATTTAGGATGTTGCCTGAAGTCAACAAGTTAGCTACTAGCCAGTTATTTTTTTTTAAAAAAGATCTATTTTGACTGTTAGTTACTTCTCACGGAACATCACTTACTTATTAGATTCTGAAATTCTAGATACCTAGATTTGCACATAAACTTTCGTTGGAGTATTTTCTCTTTTGATGGATACATTTTCTTTTCCTCTTTGGTGGCAAAATTGTTATTTATTGTGAAGCTCTTGACTTCAGGGATAAAATGCCATAATTACAGCAAGGAAAACATTCTCTCCATCAAAGAGAACTCTGTCCTACTATGGAAAAGCAGCAGATAAATAGGTTGGAAATGGAAAGTAGATTAAGTTAAGCAGTTGATTCAGATTCCAGACCTGTCTCACTAGACTTGATGACTATATTTCTTTCCATGTCAGGAATTTAATATAGCCTGATAACTTCCAGAATGTACTAATCAAGCAACATATGCCATGGAATAGTATTTAACAACTGAAGTAGAGTTATGTGAAATTCTTGAAAAATTCTTCTGGTTTACTATAGCTATTTAGGTTAAAAGTTGAAGGATAATTACCCGATTCCTTACTGTATAATCACCACAATAAGATTGTTGTGCAATCTTACAGATGTCTAGTCAGAGGTTAGCTTCTCTGAGTTCTTAGAGTTATCATAGATTCAGTAGGTATAGCCATAATTGATTTATTGATCACATGCTATTTTTTTTAATCCAGCTTTTTTATAAATAACTCAAGTAGTGAACATACTTATATGAACTTTCACAATAGTCCTTCTTTCTCCTCTTATCTTCCCAACAAATACCCTGTGAGAAAAATTGGGATAAAAGAGAGGACTGTCCTAAAGTCACCAGCTGGCTTTCATACCTGAGGGGAAATTATCAATGAGCCGGATGGCACTGTGGCCATCCGCATACTGCAGGCTGCTTCTGCTGATCACTGGCCGCTACCAGTTTGGTAAATTGAATCCCACCAGGATCAAGATTAACTCAGCCTTCCATCCTTCCAAGGTCGGTAAAATGAGGACCCAGATTGTTGAGGGCAATATGCTAACTCGGTAAACCGCTTAGAAAGCACTATGAAATGGCATATAAGTCTAAGGGCTAAGTGATATTGCTATAGTTTCTTTGTTTCTAGCATGTCTTAATCACTAGACCAAATATCCTCACACTTTACTTAATGAAGTTTGTTTCCTTGTAATAACTAATCACACAACAGTTTGAGGCATACATACCTGACATTTCATTGAGTGCAGCCCCATAATCTTGAGTTAATTTCTATTACATTTCCAAATCACATTTAAATTCAAACATGAGGATATCTTTCTAAAAATAATAAATTTATACTTATTCTATAAGAAAAGTCCAAAATGTATTTCTGAAGAAACATTTTTATTTCACAAATGCATACTGCTGTTATTAATGACATACAGATGGAAAAATGGGGGGGGGGGGTTACAGGAAAAAATAGTCTATTGATCTCATGTTAATATTAAATAAATTTATTATTAAATTTCATTTGAAATCCAGTAAAGTGGTACAATATTTAGTACAAAAATCACAAAATGTCACATTTAATTTCTGGGTTTTAAAAAAAACCCAGAAAAAAACACAAGCTGCTTTCAAGTAACTATTCATTAGAAATAACTATGTTTTTCATTGGTGGAAGAAAAAAATAGAACTAAACAATGTAATTAAAGAATTCTAGAAGATTTCTGCCTCTATTTTCATGGCTTAACAGAGATTCATGCAGAATTAAAGATAGCATCATAAATCACTTATCACCAAACCAGGCCATAAAACTGTAAATGAGACCATAGGCCTTCATCAATGTTGCAGGAGCTGGGCAAGCACAGCATTCAGAGGGCCATCAGTCTGACATCAAATTGTCAGAAAATGGGACACAAGAAGTGATCAAATATAGATCAATTAAGAGCTCAAGAAATCATATTATCAGCATGGAATTATCTATAAGAGAGATCAGCTGTTATTAAAAATTTTCCCAGCCACTTCTGCACAGGCTTGAATGCTTGTCCCTTGTATACATTAGCTGAAGATCTGAAAACTTGATTTTGATGGCCTGTGATCCCACAAAGATTCAACTCTTATTCTAAATTTTCTGTGTTATAGCCATTCCTTCACCATACATCTTCTGGCTCTCTATTCAGTATCTTTTTTCATTCTTGGATGCTGAGAGGACTTACCTCTAATTCCAAATATCAGACCAAAGAACCCACTAAACTCATCTGGATGACCACTGAATGGCAGCAAAAAATTTTTTTTGCTGTAGGTCTTTGTTGTTGTTTTTTTGTTTGTTTGTTTGTTTTTAGACTTATATACCGCTTCATAGGGCTTTCAGCCCTCTCTAAGCGGTTTACAGAGTCAGCATATCGCCCCCACAGTCTGGGTCCTCATTTTACCCACCTCGGAAGGATGGAAGGCTGAGTCAACCCTGAGCCGGTGAGATTAGAACCGCTGAACTGCAGATAACAGTCAGCTGAAGTGGCCTGCAGTACTGCACCCTAACCACTGCGCCACCTCGGCTCTTGTTATCTAATTTTGTTTTGTTTTATTTAAATAATGTAATATAACTGTCCAAAATAAACATAATTCAATGATAATGGCATATTGTGTACATTGTGTATGTTTGTATGGGTATGCTTATAGCAATAGCAATAGCAATTAGACTTATATACCGCTTCATAGGGCTTTCAGCCCTCTCTAAGTGGTTTACAGAGTCAGCATATTGCCCCCAACAACAATCCGGGTTCTCATTTTACCCACCTCGGAAGGATGGAAGGCTGAGTCAACCCTGAGCCGGTGAGATTTGAACAGCCGAACTGCAGAACTGCAGTCAGCTGAAGTAGCCTGCGCTACTTCACTGCGCTACCTCGGCTCATATGCATAAGCATATGTAGTACACACTGATATATGTGCACAAAGTTGCTGTCACCTAGAAATAGTCTGGAATTTTGAAGACTTGGCAGTCCTAGAGTACAAGATCTATCTATGTCAACAACTAGATTCCCAGAAGGAAGAACTGGGGGCGATGCTAAGATGTGAGGTAGTTAAAAAAGTTAAATATCTTGGAGTTAATATTTTAATCTCAAATGGGAAATTATACAAGTATAATTATGAATCACTTTGGCATAGTACACAGTTGGAGTTGAAAAGGTGGGAAAAACTGCATTTGTCCTTGCTGGGTAGAATAGCGGCAGTAAAAATGAACATTTTACCAAAATTTTTATTTCTTTTTCAAATGTTACCAATACTTAAAAGAGATGTGAATCTTTTAGAATGGCAGAAGGGTATCAATAAATTTGTGTGGGCAGGAAAGAAGCCGAGGGTAAAGATGAAAATAATGCAAGATGCACGTGAAAGAGGAGAACAACTAGATTCCTCAGTCGATCCTCTTTTGATGATATTTCCTACAACTCAAGAAGCCAAGTTTTGTTTTCAATCTGTGAATAGGAATCATTGGGCAAGGAGTGTCCTTCAGTTATGAAGAAACAGAGGTGCATGGTCCAAAGTATAAAATGTATAATATATAAATATCTGCAGGAAGTGTTAAAAGAAAATGTCTGTGAAGCTTCATTCATTCATGGTCATGGTTGTCCCAAAGGTACTTCTTCCAAAAGGGGAATGGACTTTCTTGGTAACTCTAAAGGACCACATTTTGGGAATACATGCTCCTCCCCCCCCAGCCTGTGTCTTAATCATCGTGCAAAAAATATTTGAGAGTTCACCTATAATGCGAGAGGCTGCATTTGACAATTGCCATAAAGCATGGTCAGGAGTAATGACCTTTTAAATTATAATGAATATTAATACAGTAGCTGAATGTGCAGCTTTGTGGAATTTCTTAAGCTGTTCTATTAAAAAAATAATCAGTTTTCAGCAAATGTTCACTGTCTTGAAATGTAAAGCCTAATTTTTCATTGTAGTGTACCAATAAATTGAAGAAAAACAGGGATTTTGTAGCATGGATATGAATCATGCATTTGTTGATAATTAGACTTTTGGATTCCTTCTTAGACACAAAAAATGTTGGTGAGTTTGCATAAATTCTCCAAACTAGTAGCCAGTTTAGAAAAGAGAAATGTCAAATGTAAAGGTAGCTAGACATCAATCTCCTGAAAGCCTATCAAGATTAATAAACATAAGGAAGCGAAAACCACTTCAGTAGCTTGGAGTTTTTCTTTCCACAATATGAAAATAAAAGATACAGTCCAGATAATAACTGCTACTGAATTTTAAATTGAACATACTTGGTTAATGCTAATGAAACTATAAATTTAAAGGACGAGGAAGGGAAGGGGAAGAAGATGGAGAATGAGAAGATGGAGAAGACAGAGGAGCAGTACAGAGAAGACAGAAGGAGTAGTAGTAGTAGTAGTAGTAGTAGTAGTAGTAGTAGTAGTAGTAGTAGTAGTTGTTAACTAAGGCATGAACAACTGTCTGAAGGGACCCCTATCTAGAAAAGAACACAACTCACTTTAATACTGACAATTACAGACCAAGAAAAATATGATTCAATGGGGAAAAATTGCAAATCTCCAGAGTGGCAGAAAACTATAACATTATAATCCAAGAATGGTTTCCAGTCAAAATTGATTAATTCTGCATTATTTTTACTTTTAATACAGGCAATATTGATATTGAAGCATAATCCCACAATTAGATGAGCCATTCTTTCAAAGAAAGAATAAAAAACATTTTCCAATCAGAAACTTAACAATTCTTGTAGCTATTATATACAGCGATGGTTCAGTTATTTTTGAAGAAATACATATGGTTTGGTCAAATTAAATAGAAATATATCAGATGAAATGAATTGCAACTTGCGAAAGTGGGAATATTAACACAATAATAATAAGTAAATATCAAACGTTATATTTTATTTTATATTACATTTAGAGAAAAGAGATACAAGATTTCTACTACAGATTACAATAGCATTATTTGCTAAAATAGTTCATTTTCAAAAAAATTGTTTGGAACACACACAAAAGAAATCAATTGGAAGTCAGGTGAAAATAACAATAACACTCCAAAAGCTTGGGCTGTAAGAGCATGACTTCCCAAAGAAGAATTGAAAATTCAGTTGCATAAACAATATTATAGTTCAGTTTGTGAACATTTGCCCAGATATGTAGTCACTTATTATCATGGTTAGAGATGTCCCATGGTTAATAAATTCTAGATAGATGAGCATTCTATGCAGACCTGTAATTAGACATGTAAATCAGATTCCCTCCCCTGCTATGTTTCTTTTGACATACCTAATTCAAGAATCAGTAAAACATGCTTACAGTATGTTAATTGAATAAAAAGCTTTATCATATCACTGAAATAATGGACAGCATGTTATTTTATATACATCATTCATCCTTCAGCCCATGCATGAACAAATTATTATTTACTAGTTACACTAACAAGATAAATAATTAAACCTTAAGTGAAATAATTTCATCATCATCAGTGCTTTGGAAGTGTATTGATATGAGATGTTAAATATGTAGAGACTATGCAAAGCATTTAGGCTTCATGGATCCATTAACATGATTTCTACTCTATGAAGGCAATCATTTAATTTGGGAAGATAGTTTGCTGTTCAGACTATGAAACTAAAAGTGGACATCCATTCACATCAGGCTGAAATCAGAAGTACATAAAATATTTATTTATTTTATTTATTGCAATTTATCAAACAAAAACAGGAACAATTATAATGCATTTTCTCACCCCATCCCTTAACTACCATGTCTAATCAGTATTATTACAATCTGGGAATCATCCTGTGTCCCTCCCCCCTCCCACTCCGATTAGCCCCTTTTCAAAGAAAGTGCTCCCTCTACTGACTGTAAATGATGGTACACCAAATGTAGTTTGCTTCTGCAGCTTCTTGAAAGAGCGCCTGTTTTAGTTTTGGCAAAAGCTCATTTTATTGGCTGAAGCCTTTAGAAACTAGCCAATAGAAATTCAGACAGGTTTTCTCAGGAAATGTGTATCCCATGTTATTATGGACATTCAGATCCACGTTCCAGTTTGTGTGGGTTTCCAAATGAATGCTTGTAAGAGTTTTCAAAATCATGGATTTATGATGAAAAGGGAGTTTAAACCTCTATTAGTTCTTTTGGACTGGGAGATAAAATGTATTTCAAATGCAGTTGGACATAAACCAACACTTTGGGAAATAATTAAGTATCTTTCCCCTGTCTTCCTGGATTCAGTTATCTCTTTTCCAACCTGGAATCTCAGATAATTGGTCTGCTACAGTTTGATTTTCATTGTGGGAAGCCACTTCCCTGAAATATTTTGGGAAATATTAAAAAGACAGAATATTATATTTCCCTAAATGAGAAATGGAAAAACATGTTTTTTTAGAGGCAGGAAGCAGACTCACTCTTAATAGCTCCCCTCCTTTTGTGCCCATTGAGAAAGACTGGGCCAGCCTATCTACAAAACAAAAGACCTTCAGCTCCAGGATTATGGGATTAAGAAGAACAGGGCATGATCCTTCAGGACATAATAGGATTAACCCACTACTATTTAGCAGAAGACACAGATCCCCTAAGGATATTTCAGACATTAAATCATCTCAACCAAATTTAGCTCAAACACCTAGGATTTGTACTTTGCATATAGAGCCAGGTATGATCTGTACATGGCTCCTTGGGAATCTGGCAACAGACAATAAAATATCTGTTTTTGCACAGGAACAGGAAACTCAAGTGCAGACCAAGAGAAGGTATACACTCTCCCCTCTCAACTCCATGTGGTCAGCTGTCCAGAGACACACCTGGTTCTGCTTCATCAATAAACCATCTTTCCAATCAGCCTTCATTTTTCCAGTGTCTTTCTCCCACTTTGGAACTGAACCAGATGGATCTTTCTTCCCACATCCTCATCCCTTCAGATTTCTGTAATGTTTTCAGATGGCCATGAGCTGCATTTCTGCCCCATCATATTTCAATATAAGCATGATCTCTTTTGTCAACTATGCTGAAAACTTTCTTTTCATTAGCTGAGCACAACAAATTGAGTAATATTGCCGGTTCATTGATTTTTTAAGTCCGTTTCTCCCTTTTCCTGAATATGTCATGAAACTAAGCACACATCCATCATTTTGACATGATAAGGCAGCCTCCAAGCATTTTTAATATTACACTTCATTTTCTATTTTTTATTTATTTATGTTTATATTTTTTAAATTTATTTTTCTATTTATTTATTCTTTTTTTTATTTAACTGCATTTGTTACCTAGCCGTGCATAAAAACAAATAAGACATTAACAAAGCTAAAAATATACAAGAACCCTATTGAAAATCTAGGTGTCATCCACACTAATCTTCAACCCTCTGATCTTAAAAAGTTTGCCCTCCTCTGGAGTAAAGGAATATTCACCTGTAGCATGGAGTAAAGAACAGCTCATTCTTATTGTTTTATTTTTCCCCCTTCTCTCATTTCCAGCTGTTCCTGACTATCCATTAAATGTCTACTAGTTTATTCTCTGAAATAGTGTTGACTCTTTCTTGCTTTCAGATGACCTCCTGTGAAGTCTCCTGGTCTCCTGAAGTGTTGATAACTGGCTTTAATTTTGTTAACTGAAACAGATTTGTTCTTTTGGTTCTAGCTTTCAAAAAGCGAGCTTTAAAAGGAATGCCCATCCAGCATTTATTTTGGACTGACAGAAGGTTCATATTTACAATTGTAAATGAGAACAGAAACATGGAAAGGTCCCATTTACTCACAATGCAGTTTCTTTTTCATAAAGCCTTCAATAGTTCCTTTGCAATGCTAGAGCAAGCCAAGCAATTCTGTTTCTTGTAATTGAATCTTCATTCAGACTAAGTCCCTAGGCAGCTTTTTGGTATGTTCCAGTCTTCTTATCTTCATCTTTGCCAGAGGCTATTGAAATTTCTTCTTTTATGTCTGATGATTTTGGAAGATACTTTTTGGGCAGTGTTGAAATGCTTCAGTCTTCTTTTCCTATGCAGGGCTCAAGGGACATTCCTCTTAATTCAAATATGTTGTCTTCTTGTTTTTCACTCTTTCCAGTTGCTATTTGTTTTATTAGCTAAAATAGTCTCAAAGTTGAACAGCACAGTGGCCTAGAGGTGAAGACGCTAGTCTCCCATTCGGAAGGTTGAGAGTTCAATCCTAGGGGGTGACAAATGTTTCTCTAGGATACAAAGAGAAAATATCTACTGCAAACTCCATGTAGGTATCAGGAAGGTTATCTGGCTAGTAAACACTCAGCTCCATCCAGTTGCCCAGACTCCATCCCGATAAAAGGGATTACAGGGTTGTAAAAAGAAAAAAAGTCTCAAAGTTTCTATATAAGATATCCTTCTTTTCTTTCCTTTCCGTATGTGTCTATTCCTGCTTCTGTTCTGATGTTCTTAACTAAATTGGTGAATTTTTTTTTAATGGCAAGCATTTTTACAGAGTCTCTAAAATATGTAGGTTAACTGTTATATATACATCAATGATATCCAAGATTATTCTGCCCTAACTTTGAATGATGCAATGTGACCTTCTTTCTCTTAGTGCCTTAACTGCAATCTTCAATTGGATTAATTTAAGTCAAAGCTTGATAACACTGAGGATTTTTCATTCCAATCGTTCTCCTCTATTACCTTCATGTTTCTTTTACTTTTTAGAACTGTCGGATAAAGGAGTCTTCTGTGGAATTTGATTTCGGGGTTCTTTATGATGGGAAACATACTCCAAAGTCTTTCATCAATAAAATCAGAAAAGTGGACATTTGAATTATTTGTGTGTTAGATATCCCCCCCCCACTGACAGTGGTTTCCACCAAGGTCCTCTGTTCCGGCGGGAACAGAGGTTTAATCCCATTGGTCACCTTTAAAAGGTGCTGCTGTCCGACCCTTCCTCAGCCGGATGTTTACCTTACTTGCAATAGAGAGCTGTGGTTCTGAAGCCTTTGTGTGCCTTCCTTTACCCGATCCAACATTGTGCTTAACTTTAAAAATGGCTAAGCAGCTGTTGATGATATCCTACTTCCTGTAGTTGATTGGCAGACTTTCCTGATTCTGTTTTCCACCCACTGATTAAAGGCACAGGATATTGGACTTCATGTAGTCATAGATCTTTCTTGACTCATCACTATAACTTCTTTTTAGCCACATCTACTTTGGTTAGACCTTTGAAAGCATTTTTAATTTTAAAAAATCAACAAATAAAATTACTTCTGCTACTAGCAATGGTGTTTTTTCAAGAGGCAGCTGGGCTTTCCTTTTCCTTGAAGATGTTTGGCTTGTCATGCAAGAAGCTTCCTCAGAATGCTGGGACAACTATGGCCTGGATGACTGCAAATCTCCATAATATCCAGCTACCATAATTATTACCAGCCCTCCATCCTTTGGAAAATCATTGAAGTTGCATTATGATAGGTTAGACAATTGGTCCATGTATACAATTTTCTAGGCTAACTGGTGACAACTCTCTAGGACATTATGCAAATACCTTTCTCACCACTAGCAAAGTTCTGTTTTTAAATCGAAATACTGGAAAATTGACTGCATCTTGTTTTCTGTATAAGATATGCAATGACCTATTAGGGACCAAACTATGGTCCTTTACCACTTCAAGCCTTAATTGAAAACAAACTTTCATTCATACAGAAGGCCTAAGGACATACATTAAGTGTTGATTTTGTTATCAAGACTTTATTAGCTATTAGGGCTGGGCAAATATTTGAGTATTTGCTTGGGGTTTTTTGAGGGTTCCCACCCCCCCTCAGATCAGATCCTTTCAGTTTCAAATCCCAGATGATTCTTACAATTCAAATAGTTACTGCAGAGTTAAGTATGTGTCAGAGTTTGTTGCATTAATTCAATTCCAGAAGCACACACAGATAACTGATGCAGCAGGATACCAACAGGTGGTACAAGGCAGGAGACTTACAGGAAAACACAAGCAGTTCATTTCATTTCAGCAGATAAGCCCAGACAGACTGCTAGTTTACTTCTCAGAGCAGCAGACTGCTTTCTTCTTAACTTTCTGTTTCAATTCTTTGCACAGATGTGTTTAAGCTCCCATTGGCTGACTTAGTTGCTATGCCTATTCATTGGCTGACCTTGTTCCCATGTCTCTCACAGTCATGCATATTTTAACAGTATGTACCAACTTCCTTGTTAATATGTTGCAACAAAACCAATCAGAACTAGAACTTTTAAGGCAAATGAATATATTATGTCATGAGCAGATATAGTCGGTGAACATTCAGGCCATATTACAACGAATGCTGTTTATGGTTCTATAAGACTTTTCCTTTTTCCTACTTCAAAAGTATTTTAGAGGTGTCTCTGAAATAAAATGTTTGCTTTTAAATCTGTACATCAGAGATCTTGAGCTGATCATATGTATTTCATCTGAAGTTGTTCCTTTCTATTGATCACAACTGTAAATAGTTTACTAGAGAGTTATGAATGTTTCCTTTGGAGACAGGAGAGGGCAATGTGCCATTATATACTTTTGCAATAGCGTTGCAGCAGATGTAAACTGGGCTATGATCCCATTTTTGAAGCATCGAGTTCCCTAAGTTCCATAGTTATGTAATGGTTATTTATGCTTTTACAGCAGGATACAATGAGATGTAAAACAGCCCACTACACCATGCAATGCAGTGGAAGATGTAGCAGTGTAACAACACTGTGTCTTTATAATGAGCCATAAACCTGATTTATTAAACAAACCCCATTAATGCTACGCCAGGGACAGAGTGATTACAGAACCCTTTACATTGTAAGAATGTATAATTATGACTCCTCCTTAACAAGAGAGCCTCATATTTACAAAATGCTCACTAGCTATTCCACATGCTGGGCTGGATAAAAACGGATAATGACTTGAAAATTAAGACTGTCAGCAGCATATCTCCCTTGCAAACATATACATAGTTAAATCCAAACACAATTATAGGTACACATTCATCTTCCTTCCTTCCTACTTTCCTTCCTTACACCCAGTTCATTAAAAATACAGGATGCTTCCCAAGAAGTCGGCAGATAGAATGAAAATATCACTTACAAATTGAGTACTTAATCATGCCACAAATAATACAAATAGTAAATATTTAATGGACTAAGCTAGCCAGCAATTCAGAATACTTCTGCTCCGAAATTTGCAACAGAAGAATTGGGAAACAAGAGCTTTTCCTTAGTGTCACCAATGCCACTTCATTTACATAGCATCATCTTAATCATGATTACTTAGAAACAATTCCCGTTGATTTCAATGGACTAAATATTGTTACGTGAATGGTGTAAACCCAGTTCATTTGGTTCATTTATGAGTCAATGTGGTAACTGCAAAAAATAATGGGCTAATTCAATAATTTAGTTGAACATGTTATATGAATGAAACTAAACAAAATTCCTAGTCAGTTCAGTTACCTAAGCTAAATAATTAAGTGAGGGCTCGAATTTGTCTCATTTAAGTCTCAGACCAACACCAAATCATGCTTAGTGAATATATAGAAAGACTTTTCAGATTATTTGGAAGCCTGGAATTATGAGACATGTGTATCCTGCAAGCATAATTGCATGAGTGAAGAATGCTTTTTGATGATGTAAATAGGGATAATCATACACACACACACACACACACACACACACACACACGTGTGTGTGTGTATGTATGTATGTATGTATCCATATGAGTCTGCCAGGAAAGATGTGGAGGACCCTGGGCATGGTTCAGACTCAGAGCAGGGACCAGAGAGGCTGGTTGGCCACCAGGAGGCACCTGAGGATGGAGCAATGGGGAGGATTCAAGGCAGTTTGTTCCTGATGCCAGACAAAGAAGGGTGGAGAAACAGAAGCAGCAGCTGCGGAGGCAGATTCAGAGATGATAATGAAGCCCAGGTGGTTGTGGCTTGGCCCCTCCCAAGAGAATATATAAGTAAAGAAGTGGGGAGGGGTCATTTGCAAGTCACAACCGTTTGAAACAGTATTGGAATACTCTGTCTGTCGTGTATCTGTGCCTATTGGATTTTCAAATAGTCTTGCATGTGAGTCGTGTCTGGGCCTTCAGCCAAAGGATTTGATAAAGCCATGATTAAAGAGTGGCAAACAGCCAAGCCTGTGTCTGGGTGATTTGCAGGTTGGAGGGGGCGGGGTCAGAATATATAAATATATGACATATATATATATGACATATATATATATATATATATATATATATATATATATATATATATATATATATATATATATATATATATATATATAGTGTGTGTGTGCGTGTATATATATAATTTACATAAATCATATGATTTATGATTTATATAGGGACGTGGTGGCTCAGTGACTCAGTGGCTAAGATGCTGAGCTTGTCAATCAAAAGGTCAGCAGTATAGTGGTTCGAATCCCTAGTGCCACATAATGGAGTGAGCTCCCGTTACTTGTCCCAGCTTCTGCCAACCTAGCAGTTTGAAAGCACATAAAAATGCAAGTAGAAAAATAGGAATCACCTTGGTGGGAAGGTAAAAGCATTCTGTGAGCCTCTGGCATTTAATCATGCTGGCCACATGGCCATAGAGACATCTTCGGATAGCATTGGCTATTTGACTTTGAAACAGAGATGAGCACCGGCCTCTAGACTTGGAAACGACTAGCACATATGTGCGAAGAGAACGTTTACCTTATAAGTCTTAGATTTTATATATGTTGGTCCAATTTTCATAAGCCTAATAAGGAGCATCTTGAGGGAAAGTCTAGATTAAAAGAACATTCTTATTGAAAAGCCAGGGATTAGATGAATTAGATGGGCCATTTGATAGGTCAGATAAAGTCTATGGGCTGGAGGTTCCCCACACCCAGCTCAGATTCTGCTCTGGGGATCCTTGGAAAATTAATCAGTGTTAGCCTCTTCTTTGAAAGTGAGCTCCTGGCCCGCAAGTAATTATCTTTCTATGTAATGCATAGCTGGAGGTAGAAATGGATGTGTTTATAAGTGTGCTGAATTCACATGAGAGAAATGTTGAGGCTGAACAAGCCTGGTTAATATTTTGCTTGCTAATTATGCATGCAAGTCCAGAATCCTCCACTGGAAACAGCTGTTCTTTGACAAATACACAGGCTGTCCTTCCAGATATGATAATGTATTTTTTTATAGCAAAGAGTTTTAAAATCTGTGCCTTAGACAATAACTCCCAATAGTTATTTAACATGATGAAAATAATCATTGCTGGTTGGAACAGGCCTTTAAAACTTGCTTTGTGCTGACTTATGATTATGGATTCTTCCGTGTATATCACACTGACAAGGAGACTTTCTACACACCTGAAAAGGGCTAATATCTACAGACAAATGAAAGCTTGGGCAGGATGTCATAGATGAACAGGGGAGATACAGTGTGTAGGAAGATATAAAAACTTTTCTTTATTTACTAAAGAAAGGTCACCTTTGACAAAGTTTTCTGCATATGGCCTGCATTCCTTTAAACAATTGATGTTTCAGCAGAAACACACAATCCAGGATTTGGCATAATTACAGATCTGATCTATCAGCAGAGATGCATTTTACATCTGTTTTTTTCAATATCACATTTTTTTAAAAAAAATGTCCTTCCTTATGTACAATCAACAACAACCATGTACATTTTTAGAGAGCTATGTTTCAGTCTCCCTAACACATGATTTTAAAGAAAATCTATGTTGAATTAAACCTTTAATGTATGGTGGGTTGTTTTTTTAAGGCTTTGGATTAATGGGAGTTTTTGCTAGCATTCTTTTTGCATGAAATGCAGATTCTCAATTTACCTCTGAGAATGAGAAACATGTTTTTATTGATAGAACTTCATAATTAGAAAAGTATTTTTAATGTTTTCGCAAGATTGGCCTATCCATTATAATCAAAAAGAAAGGAAATTTAATTCATTAGAGAATAAGAAACAGTTTTATCAAGTTCTTGTGCAGGTAGTCCTTGAGGTGCAACCACAATTGAGCCCAAATTTTCTGTGGCTAAGTGAGACAGTTGTTAAGTGAATTTCACCCCATTTCACAATCTTTCTTGCCACAGTTGTTAAATGAATCACTGCAGTTGTTAAATTAATACCATGTTTTCCCCAAAATAAGATAGGGTCTTATTTTCTTTTGACCCCTGAAATAAGCCTTATTTTTGGGGTGGTCTTATTATTCTTGGGGTGCAGGAGGCCGCAACCGTGGTTACATAATGGCTGCTGCTGTGTTGTAATATTTTAGAGGAGGGCTTATTTTTGGGAGAGGGCTTATTTAATATGAGTCAGTTGCTAAGCATCTGAATTTTGATTATGTGATCCTGGGGATGCTGCAGTGGTCATAAGTGTGAAAAATGGTCATAGGTCACTTTTTTCAGTGCCATTGTAACTTCGAACACAGGCACTCAAAGAACTGTTATAAGTCAAGAACCAACTGCATGAACTAAATGAAAAAAGTCAAGCACTTGGGTGATTTATTTAACAACAAAAGAAATTCTCTGGTAATATTTCAAGAGCAAAATATATCTTTAATAGTAAAACTGTACTGGAAAATATCAATAGCGGATAGTGTGGGAAGCCAGAAAACCCACAGATTGCTGGCAAATGAATTGTATTATGAAAGAGATCCTCTCTTTCTCTCATCTCCATTTGCTAAATAAAGCAACTAAATAAAGTAAGAGTTATCTGGATGCCTGATAAATTAACAGATTACCTGGAACTCTTCCAGTCAGGATTCAGTCCTGGGTATGAGACAGAAATAGTATTGATTACTTTGGTTAATATTGAACCCATTAGACCCCTCAGCAGTATTAAATGTCACCAACCTGTTATGATTCTGGATTGCTTGCAAGAGTTAGGAATAAGAGATATCCCTTTTGGTGCATCTGCCCCTTATAAAGAGAACAGTTTCATCTGGTGATATTTGTCTGGAAGGAATTATTGAGTCATTGATTATTCATGAGGGTGGGATGTTACTGAACTTGATATTTTCTTTAATTTAACTTAAATTCTGCATAAAATTGCTGAGGGAGGCCATCCATTTATTTAGAAACAGGTGTCATGATGAAACTCAAACATATGTCGCAGAGGTGGTATTCAGCCAGTTCGGACCGGCTCAGCCAAACTGGTAGTGGAAATCATGGGTGGCCACCCACATGCCCCAGATCTATGCCGTCCTATTTAGGTACATTTTCAAGCCAAAGCACATGCGCAGAAGGCGGAGTGCGTGCGTGGACAGGGGCAGTGTAAGCTAAGTGAGTGCACACATGCACTCAAATTTGCGAACTGGTAGGGAAAGTAAGTGAATACCATCCCTGATATGTTGTCATCCCAATGTTATTACAGTTCTCTATGGAGATCCTGACTAGTGTTTACATACTTTGAAGTATGTAAACTTGAAGTAGGGATGTAATAAGGAAACCACAAATCCTGCATGGCTGAGTGTCTGTTCTTAGGTGAGCAACACAAATTGATTCTGGTCTTTGAATGAATGAATGAATGAATGAATGAATGAATGAATGAATGGATGGATGGATGGATGGATGGATGAATGAATGATCTGTGACTTGATGATGTTTGGAAATGGAGGCTAAGACCAAGGGGATTTCTCCCATATCTGACAGGTATGCCAGTTGCAGACCTTTGCACTGGACAGGCCTCATTGTAGTCACTCATGTCCTTACCACCTTCTGTTTGAAATGCAGCAATACTGTACATGTGTGTCTGTCCTTGAAAATGACCCAGAAACTGCATTTGGTTCAAAATGCAGTGTCCTGGTTCCTCTTGAGAAGGAATAGCATTAGCAGCAACATTGGTGCCAGTATCTTTGTTGGTTATCTAACCCTTAATTTTTTTTGTATGCTTATTGTGGTTGATTTTATCTTTGTCAATATTGGAAAGATCCCCAAGCCTTTTGAGATGTATGATACATAAATGTTTCTATAAATGAATAAAACTGCAACTTCGCTCTTTGGAGTTCATCATTTCTTATCCACATGTTTTCATTGAGACAAATATCTTAATTTTAAATGTGAGATCCCTGTTTTCCTGTGACTAAATCTACTGCATAGAAGCAGCTATGCATTACTACAGATAAGAGGAAGCATACTATTAGATAGCCGCTGCTTAACTGTGTTATGATCCTTCTGGAAGATGCTAGGTCCTAGCATCCTAGCAGTTAGGAGATAGATCTTCAGATAAGGAGGATGGGGGGAAGATAGAGTCAACAGCATCCAGAACTATTAGTTGATGGGTGGCTATAGAAATAAAGTAACTAAGTAGTAACAGTTCTGTTGGAGATATCAGTAATATTGGAGCCAGTGATCCCCACGCTGATTTTGACAAACCCAGGAAATTCACAGGATCGCTCATCTGCACCCACTGACACTAATTTAGAATGAGAGGTTCAGCCATGTAGTCCTAGGCAAGGCACTTAATGATGATCTGAACTTTGTTTATCTGAGAAGCCAGTCAAAAAGTGAGAATATATTCTGTAGCTGAATGTTTGACACAGCAATAGCGCTAGCACTTAGACTTATATACTGCTTTATAGTGCTTTATAGCCCTCCCTAAGTGGTTTTAGAGTCAGCCTATTGCCCCCAACAATGTGAGTCCTCATTTTACCCACCTCAGAGGTATGGAAGGCTGAGTCAACCTTGAGCCAGTAAGATTTGCAAATTGCAGTCAGTCAGCAGAAGTAGCCTGCAGTACTGCACTGTAACCACAGCGCCTCCGAGGCTCTACAATAAGTATAGCTGACATGCCTCAGCTGTACTTATTGTATACTTATTGGTGTGGCTTATTTATTACCCTTACTTCTTATAGACAATGATGAGAACAAGTTATCAAAACTTCAACTCTTGGGTGCTAATATCTTCTGTTGCTTTCTCTGGTCCTTGGACTTTCTTTGACCTTGTCTCTTCTTTTTTGGATTCCTCATCTGATTGATAGCTCATGGGTCTCGATCTCTGCTTGCTTCTTTCAGTATCCTCAAATGGCTTCTTTGACTCCAGCTAACTACAATAAAGCTTACATTTGTTTATGTCTAGCCTACTGGAGATTTATTGCCTGCTAATTTGTTTCCTGGCAACTTGCCCTGTTGGCCCAAGGGAGTGAGCCCTTAAGTTATGGTGGAATATATGTTTAAATAAATAATAAACAAACCAGCATGTATATTTGCAGAAATGTAGCTAAAAGCATTATTGTAAAACTAACAGTGTATAATATTTTACTTGCAAATCTAGGCAGCTCACTGCTAAGTGTAATAATGCAATACTGCCAGTATATTAAAAAAAATGGATTTCTAATGGCATATAAAAAAAAATACCAGTTTTTATTAACTCCTCCAAATTTGTTTGAGTTGTCTACTAATCAAATTCTAGAATCTGCTATAAATGTTATTTTAGCTTGCATTTCTCTTTCTTAATGTACAGATTCATTTCGCTTGAGATAAGAGAGCCATTAGATGGCACTCTGTGTAAAGTTGAAGGAATTATTTAACAAGGCTGGTGTAAGCTTCATTACTTGGGCAAAACAGAACAGGAAGAAAACTGGCAAACAAATTAGTCAGCAAATGAAAAAAAAGGGGGGAAATTCTTTCTGTTTCATATTTTAACAGCTTGGCTCTTTGAAACAGATTTTAGAACCAATCATTAGCTCAATTTGTAAGGAAATAAATTCATTTTTTAAAGGAAAGGAAATACAAAGACATTAATGAAGCTCTTTGTGTACAAGGACTGCCTATTCCTCCTATTTTCATTTTTGCCAGCTCTTTGAAAAATGGAGTAAAAGATTAGGTTAATACAGAAGGTCAAAAGAAAATAGATTGAACTGAAAATATGGTGGTGTTACAGAATAATAGGGAAAAGTGTTCATCCACAGAGGGGTCTATTGTAGTTTGTTTTCCGCCTTCCTATACAATATGGCAAATGTGAATACTTTCAAACACACCACTGTGCAGTTTCCTCCAACTTCGCTTGTTTTATCCAGTTACTCAATGCCCCTCAGTGGAATCAGTGCCAAAAAAAATATTCTGCACTTTTTTCAACCAGATTGAAAAAGAGGGATCTTGGAGTCCTAGTGGACAACCATTTAAATATGAGCCAGCAGTGTGCAGCAGCTGCCAAAAAAGCCAATATAGTTCTAGGCTATATAAACAGAGGGATAGAATCAAGATCACGTGAAGTGTTAACACTACTTTATACTGCCTTGGTAAGGCCACACTTGGAATATTGCATTCAGTTCTGGTCGCCACGATGTAAAAAAGATGTGGCGACTCTAGAAAGAGTGCAGAGAAGAGCAACAAAGATGATTAGGGGACTGGAGACTAAAACATATGAAGAACGGTTGCAGGAACTGGGTATGTCTAGTTTAATGAAAAGAAGGACTAGGGGAGACATGATAGCAGTGTTCCAATATCTCAGGGGTTGCCACAAAGAAGAGAGAGTCAAACTATTCTCCAAGGCACCTGAGGGTAGAACAAGAAGCAATGGGGGAAACTAATCAAGGAGAGAAGCAACTTAGAATGGAGGAGAAATTTCCTGACAGAACAATTAATCAGTGGAGCAACTTGCCTCCAGAAGTTGTGAATGCCCCAACACTGGAAGGCTTTAAGAAGATGTTGGGTAGCCATTTGTCTGAAATGATATAGGGCTTCCTGCCTAGGCAGAGGGTTGGACTAGAAGACCTCCAAGGTTCCTTCCAACTCTGCTATTGTATTGTATTGTATAGATTCATTCAAGCTGATAGGAAACAATTATATTTAAAATGTATTTAAAAGAAAGAAAAAACAATGGCCATATGCAAAGAATGAGGTTTTGATTTTCTAATTGTATGACCTTTACTGGAGAAACAACCATTCTCTCTGAAAGAAAATAGTCTGCCATCAGATTTGAGCTTTCAGATATAGACATAGACTCATAGGGCTGAATAAGACCTTGGCGGTCTTCTAGTCTAAACTCCTATTCAAGACAGAGATCTTGTACTATCCTAGATAAATCTATTAGAATAGAATAGAATAGAATAGAATAGAATAGAATAGAATAGAATAGAATAGAATAGAATAGAATAACAGAGTTGGAGATCTTTGAGTGCACCCCCCTCCTTAGGCAGAAAACCCTATACCGTTTCAGACAAATGTCTATCCAACATCTTAAAAACTTCCAGTGTTGGAGCATTCACAACTTCTGGAGGCAAGTTGTTCCACTGATTAATTGTTCTAACTGTCAAGAAATTTCTCCTCAGTTCTAAGTTGCTTCTCTCCTTGATTAGTTTCCACCCATTGCTTTTTGTTCTACCCTCAGGTGCCTTGGAGAACAGTTTGACTCCCTCTTCTTTGTGGCAACCCCTGAGATATTAGAACACTGCTATCATGTCTCCCCTAGTCCTTCTTTTCATTGAACTAGACATACCTAGTTCTTCATATGTTTAGTCTCCAGTCCCCTAATCATCTTTGTTGCTGTTCTCTGCACTCTTTCTAAGAGTCGCCACATCTTTTTTACATTGTGGCAACCAGAACTGAATGTAGTATTCCAACTGTGGGTTTACCAAGGAATTATAAAGTAGTATTAACACTTCACATGATCTTGATTCTATCCCTCTGTTTATACAGCCTAGAACTGTGTTGGCTTTTTTGGCAGCTGCTGCACACTGCTGGCTCATATTTAAATGGTTGTCCACTAGGATTCCAAGATCCCTCTCACAGTTACTACTATTGAGCAAGGTACCTCCTATACTGTACCTGTGCATTCATTTTTTTTGCCTAAATGTAGAACCTTACTTTTTTCACGATTGAATTTCATTTTTTAAAAAACTTCTAGTGATGGAGTACCCACAACTCTGAGAGGCAAGCAATTCCATTGATTAATCATTCCCATTGTCAGAAAATTTCCCCTTAGTTCCAGGTTGTCACTTATTCCATTGACTAGTTGCCACCGAATGCTTCTTGTCCTATTCTTCAGGTGCTCTGGAGAATAAGCCAACTCCTTATTTTCTTTGAGAGCTCCTTGAGTATTGGAATACTTCTATTATGTCAACTCTAAACCTTCTCTTCTTGAAGTAGACATAGCTAGTTCCTTAATGGTTCCTCCTCTGATTTATTCTCCAGACCCATTATCGATTCCATTGAACTTCTCTACACATCTTTATCAGCATCTTTTTTTAATATCTTGATGATCAGAATTGTATGAAATATTCCAAATGTGGCCTCGTTAGTGCAATATAAAGTGCAATATAAGGCAGTACTTTCACTTCTTTATCTTTTCTCTACATTGATGAAAACTATTGATTTCAATGGGTATTTTTCCCCTGCAGGGAGAAAGCAATCTAAATATATGCTGGACTTTGTAAGTAATCACTGAAAGTTGCTAGTCTAAAAAGTTAATTTTCGTCTGAATTTCATAATAGCATTTACAGTGTGCCTTGAACAGGATCTCCGGAATATTTTGTTCCTGTAGACCTCCTTACAGGCTGCTATCCATTAAACAGAACCATCAACCCATGGTTGGATTTATGTTCCCATCCATTCTTCTACCTATAAAGGTTAAAACAGGCAAGGAGAAATAAGGGGAAAATAATCTTTTACAGTAATGAAATAGAATAAATGGAACATAATAAAATCCCATTAAAATCAGAAGAAGCATCAGCATCTTCTGCAATTCAGCATCTTCAGACTGCTTACATACCTCAATAAATATAAATCTTGCCTGTACAGAAATATAATAAAACAGAAGCCAAACTGATCTCCTCTGACAGATACTGCTAGTACACAACAAGCCAGATGCTTAAATTGAAGTCCACAAATAGACAATAGGACATTTCCACCTGCATTTTGTTCTAACAAATGATATTCACCAAACTATTGCTTTTGATCCTAGGGACAATATATTGTGATCATGACTAGTTCTGAAATAAAATCCTTTTTAACCATGAATGTATCTAATTCTCATTTGTTCAGCCACTGTCATCACATATTGTAGTGCCCAACTAAACTACATATTTATGTGAAGACACACTTATATTTTTTTCCTGAATCTCCAACTCCTACATTGTACTACTTTATAAAACAACCAAACTAAGGAGCTTAGCAAGAGTCTTGATAAGGGATGTCTCATGAGTTACTCTTACATCGGTAGAAGTGCTTGACTTTTTATTTGGCATATAGATCAAGATTAACAATACAAATATTACTAAGGTGAAAATTGTCATTTCAATCTTAATTTCCCAGATAATTTTGCAGTGCTGGACAGTGTCCATGTGAAGGACATGTCACAGAAGCAGGTGTAACAAAGAAGATAAAGAGGCAGAGGTGAGGAAGTCTAGTGTCAGACATTCAGATCTAACAGTAAGGTCTTGGTGGAGATAGCCACCTAAAGTAGCCTGAAGTGATAGATAGGTAGGTAGGAAGGTAGATAGGTAGGTAGGTAGGTAGGTAGATGAGAGATAGATAGATAGATAGATAGATAGATAGATAGATAGATAGATATAGATAGATAGATAGATAGATAGATAGATTTCTTTATTGGCCAAGTGTGATTAGACACACAAGGAATTTATCAAGACTTAAATACAATTTAAGTCCTGAGATATTATAGAACCTAGAAACTTGAATGTGTCTACTGTTGATACTGTGTAGTCTATACTATACAGGATCTCTCCTAAAATCTACCATCTGTACAGTTTTGAATGTGTTCAGTTCAAAATTGTTCTGGCTAGATGCAACAGAAGATGTTATTGCATACTTAATATTAAGAATTGAATTGTTTGTACATAGGATGTTCTTTAGGATGATATGAAGAACACTGCTGGAGGAAGCCAGTGGCCAATCCTGCCTTCTGATCAAATAATGATCACCTGGATACATTGGGAAATTCAGAAATCTATAGTGGACAATGGTAGCCACCTTGTACAATTACTTTCTCTCAACCAGTATAAAGCATACTGTCTATGTGACTCATGAGGCTGCATAGTCCACTTTATAAGCCCAATTGACTGTCATGTCCAAACAGCTGGCAGCAAATCTTAGGTTAACTATGTACTCTATGAAAGACTATTTTCTTCTGTCAGCCCTACATCTCCTCTGCATTTGATTTCAACCTCAAGTTGTAATATTTTGAGGAAAAGCAAACACATAAGCAAAAACATTCTCTCTGTGTGATCTATGCCACTCATAATAACAGAATAACAGAGATGGAAGGAACATTGGAGATCTTTTAGTCCAATCCCTGCTGAAGCAGGAAACTCTGTACCATTTTAGATATATGGTTGTCCAATCTCTTCTTAAAAACCTCCAATATTGGAGCACCCACCACTTCTGGAAGCAAATGGTTCCAACGATTAATTGTTCTAACTGTCAGAAAATTTCTCTTTAGTGCTAGTGGTTCTCTCATCCATTGCTTCTTATTCTGCCTTCTGGTGCTTTGGAGAAAAGATTGACCCATTCTTCTTTGTGGCAGCCACTTAGCTATTGGAACACTGCTATATAATTTTTGTAATATTACTGGGAAGATGCTGCTTGAGCCGGTTTGCAAGTCACCATCTCTGACAGGATGGGCAGCACATATATTTAATCAATAAATATAAATAGTAACCCTATTTTATTGGAAAAAAATATAGTGTATAGTGAAAAGTCGGCTAATCTAAAATAATAAAAAACCATTGTAAGTTTATTATTTTTCTTTACAAAGGAAAATTCAGAAGAAAAACTAAGAAAAAATAAAAAATGTATGTCCTAATAAAAATATTCAACAGTATGTGTAAACATATTTATAAGGCAATCCAAGTTACATATGTTTCTCACAAAATATATGTGTATGTGTATGTGTATGTGTATGTGTATGTGTATGTGTATGTGTATGTGTATGTGTATGTGTATGTGTATGTGTATGTGTATGTGTATGAGTATGTGTATGTGTATGTGTATGTGTATGTATGTATGTATGTATTTATGTGTGTGTGTGTGTATATATATACATGTATATATATACATGTAGATATGTATATGTAGATATGTATATGTGTGTATGTATATGTGTGTGTGTATATATATACATACATACATACACACATACATACACACATATACACGTACACATACATACACACATGCACACATACACACCAGTGGTGGGATTCAGCGAGTCTGCACCACTTCGGGAGAACCGGTTGTTAACTTTCTGAGCAGTTTGGTGAACTAATTCCTTGGAATCCTGGCATGCTTCAATAAAATTGGATTATGCTATGTGTACAGGCAACAGGCATAGATAAGAGGATAGGATAAGGGCCATATGGAGTATGAGGTATGGAATGGGAGATGTATCTAATATGCCAAATTTATCTCATTTTAATTCCTCTGGTGGAACCATATTGTGCCCTGACAGATGACCAAGAAATTGCTGCCTCAAATCTGCTTCCAAGCTGCTGTTCCCCTGTAATGCTTCGTAGAACCAGCAATATTTTTGAAGGTAGCTGGCTGCTCTGAAATAGCAATGTTTACACGTCCCCAAATTGAACAGTGACTCTGCGCAAGTCATTCGTCTGTGCCACCAACAGCCTGCTGTTTTCAGAAATCTGAAAGCAGCAAGGAGTGTAGCAGAAAATGGACCTTCAGCCCCTCGTTGCTTTCCTAAAACGAAAATGACAGGTTGCAGATGGGAAACTTGATTTTGCTTCACACGGCAGAAGGAACGGAAGACGAGAGCAACCAGGTGCACGTCGCAAAAAGTTATTGCAACTCACTTTTCTTATATACGTAGAATAACCTAGCATGAGGAGGGGGGGGACAAAGTATTTGCAATAGGATTCTGGCTCAAAAAATATAGCACAGAGTTTTCCTTCTTTCATAGAGGGTTTCTATTTTCTAAAGAAATAAGTATAAAAAGCACATGTCAGTGATTATGAAAGAACATTCAAGTTGGGCAGATGTCTCATTGGAGATTGTGAGTACCATGAAGCAACAATGAGGTTCTACCAAAGCTTTGATGGGAAACCAAGCATGTCCTCCCAAATGTAACAGTGCCTTTTTGGAAGGTAAAGGAGAGAACACAGACAGACAGGTGCATGATGGGAGTTGCAGTCTCTGCCGATAGGGGGCCCAATCTCAACCTGACTGGAAGTACTGTGGACAGATACTTTTTCCTTATGGTGGGTAGTTGCTGGGTTTCAGATAGAGACATTTCCTTTGAGTTTAGAAGAGCGAGTTCATAGATATAGTCAAAAACCTGTTGGGTTTTTTTTGGCCAAAATATGAAACTCATTTGCTTTGGGTTTCTTCCAACAAACAGAATAGAACAATTCAATTTAGTCTACAGACTTGAGACTCCATGCAACAAGATCTAATTCTGCTTACAGTAACTGTTTGAGACTAGATAAAGTTGACTAAGTGCATCAATGACCGTATTATCTTAATATGCTATCAGAAGACTTAAAAGATACACCATTTTGCTGGCCACTAAGAAAAAGTAGGTAATAGAAGATAAGCCTTTCTCTATTCTTATAAGAGTGGCAAATAAATACTTTCATTAAAACAATTGGGTGATTGAAATGAAAGTATCCTTTCTAGAAAAAGAAAATCTCTTTGAATTTGGATTTATATTTCAATTAAACTTGCTTGTTTCACATATTCAGTAGAATGAAATTTAGCTGACTTACTTTGCACACATACATATCAAGAAGAGCCACAATCCCAATTGAAAAACTGTCTAAAGGTGCCAAAATTTATACAGCTATGTAGCATAGTAATCCAAGCCTTATACCTTTTCTCTGATGTCTCTACAAGAAAGGTACTCCTACTATGAATCACCAACATTAGGTAAACACAATTGTAGTGTGTCTTTTGGCCTGTGTCAATTGAATATAATTCCACAGTCCTAGGACAAGGATATATCCCTTTAAATGTATTTCTACATTAACAATTTCAAAGTTAAATAAAGGCTAAACACTGAAGTAACATTATCAGTTCTCTAGCAGCAAATTCAATTCCCACATTCAGCCAGAAATAATAATGAGCCACTATAGGTTATCAAGAAACAAGTGGAACAGATCAGGAATTGTAGGAGGAAATTCATGTCTTGTGGAATTGAGGTCAACCTCTGTCTGTTTCTGTCTGTCTGTCTCTCTCTCTTCCCCCCCCCCACCCACACATAGAAACACCCCCCACACATATTTATATATCAAATTTAAAGACCACTCCATCTCACCCACAGAGCAAACATGCTGAACAATGCAAACACTGCTAAAATAATGCAGCCTAAATGCCAAATAAGAGCCCACTAAAACATCACATATTTTTTGAATAGAAAAAGGGCGCACCACAAAGTTGAGAAAGAAAATAAACAATGAAGATTTGTACAATATGTACAAAGGAGTGGGACACCAAGATTTGTCAGTGTTTAGGGCACCAGTGAGCCTTAATTTGCCACTGGCTGAATCCTATAAACTACCATTTCAATATTGCATTGTAGCTTCTACTTAGAAATTTTTCTTCTTCTTCCAAAGCTGTTAGAACTGGAAGTTACTTGGCCACAAATGGTTCAGATTTTTCATCTCTGTATCTCACAGTTCATGGGATAGTTGTTTAAATAGCTCACTTGTCCCAGAAGAAAATGAAACTTTCCTTGTCTAGATAAAAATAGTGTTTTATTAGTAAAAAATAGAACTTTTTCTGTTGTTGAAGAGTTTTTGACACAGTAAAATAATTTCTACCTATGTACTGATGACACATAGTTTCAAGCAGATCTTCCAATAACTCTTCTTGAGACTGAAAGACCTATGTGGCCCTATTAAACAGAAGATGAAGAAGAAACTATAGCCATGAACAACAACTAGTCCAATTCCATCTGTAAGATTTCATATGCCAGAACAGAAAGATGAAATGGGATGGAAAGAAATGCTATAATTTCTTAGCCTATATTTCTGAAACAACTTTCAATGCTGCTACAGCATTTTTATTGCTTACAGGATAAATTTGGGGCTGAGTGAAATGATTAAAGTAGCTTTCTTCCCCTATTTCCTTACCTTTTTTTAAAAAAAAACGACAACAAATTGGTAAATGTAGTGTTCTAGTAAACAGTATCCCCCATACACATTTGAATTGAGTCAAGTACCAGACTTAAGAGATACCCACTTCTCATACTTGTGAACTGCTTAAAGTGCACTGGAAAAGTATAATGCATATACTCCCTGGCCATATCTCAGAGTGTGGCACGACAAAACCGCGCTCGTCAAAATAGCGGTGATAAAACCGCGTCGCTAAAGCCGCAACGTCATCACCGCGTGTCATCACCGCCGTGACAACAGCGCAGCGACAGAAGGGCGCTTTAAAACAGCGCGGCGGCAGAAAGCCGATTTAAATTAAGGTAAGGGTTAGGATTAGGTTTAGGGCTTTGCTTTAGGTTTAGGTTTAGGTTTAGGTTTAGGTTTAGGGTTAGGGTTAGGGTTAGGGTTAGGGTTAGGGTTAGGGTTAGGGTTAGGGTTAGGGTTATGGTTAGGGTTAGGGTTAGGGTTAGGGTTAGATTAGGCTGAGTGCTTTGGAAGGCGCGGATTTGCCCTCGCGCTTATGTCAGCGCGGTAAGGTCGCATTTGCTTTAGCGATTCGGACGGCGCGGATTAGCCCTCGCGCTTATGTCTCCGCGGATAAGGGCTTCACGGTATTGTGGTGGAACCATCTCAGAGCAGGTTGACCTAGTAGGAAGGAATAAATATTGAGAAGGCCATCCAGATGAATTTACTGAAAGCCATGTTGTAATGTCTACTATATCTGCATTTCCTTTGTCTTGCTTGGAAATATTGTAGGTCAAAGGTATATAAATTCTGGTTCCATTTTTTTTAACAGGGGTGCTATGCTTTGCTGGGAGCTCAGTGTACATGTTATCTGCTTTTCATGCTTAATACATTTAAAACATTTATATTAAAAAAATAGTTCAAAGTGATTTGGTTGTTTGAAGTGAGCCACACAACAACCTCTACTAGGGGGATGGCAAGCAACTGAGATGATGCATAGTAATTATGTCGAAATAGATTTGCAAGGAAATATTGCAGACATTGTCTCATTTCCTCCCAAAACCAGCATATCTTGATCAGGTTAATCTGGAGAAAGAATATAATTGTTCAGCTAGTAGTTTTATCAGTAGAGCTATGGTGGTAACTCTGCCCACAGCATGGAGTTTGATCCTGACTGGCTGGAGGTTGACTCATCCTTCCATCCTTCCGAGGTTGGTAAAATGAGGACCCAGATTGATGAGGACAATATGCTGACATGGTAAACTGCTCAGAGAGTACTGTAAGGTGCTGGTATATAAGTCTAAGTTCTATTGTTATTACTAGGACTTTCATATTTGATTGTAATGATAAGGTTATTGGAAATAAATAAAAGGTTCTTATGCTTTCTTTTTTTTTTTGCATTTATGTCATTGTAGGCTTGTTGTAGCAGTAGCAGAGGCAACAAAGGCAGCACTGGCCTGCACTTACTTACCTGTCTGCAGTGCTGTCCAACCTAAGACTGAAAAGCTGACTTCTCTAACATTTTTTCTCTCATGCAGTGATTGAGCTTAGCAAAGTAGAAGCTTTACACAACTGATGA
Organism: Thamnophis elegans; assembly: GCF_009769535.1. Taxonomy (NCBI): domain Eukaryota; kingdom Metazoa; phylum Chordata; class Lepidosauria; order Squamata; family Natricidae; genus Thamnophis; species Thamnophis elegans. Next base: position 61,934,190 of record NC_045548.1, on the reverse strand, counting down.
ATATACTCAGGGGAATTAATTTTGCCACTGCTAGTAGTAAGAACAATTGCCCCAATGATGTACAGATACTCCTCAATTGACAATCATAATTGAGACCAAACTTCTCATGGCTCAGCAAGGCAGTTAAGTGAGTTGTGTCTTATGTTAACATCTTTTTTGCATTGCTTGTTAAGTGAATGACTGCAGTTAAGTGAAACATGTGATAGTTAAGAAAACTTGACTTCTCCCATTGATTTTACTTGCTGGAAGCTGACTGGAAAGTGATGATCATGTGATCCCAGGATGCTATAACCATCATAAATACATGTCAGATTCCAAGCACTCAAATTTTTATTTCAATGTGACGGGGCATGCGGCCATTGTCCTAAGTGCAAAGACTAAAACACCTTTTCCAGTTCCCTTGTAACTTCAAATGGTCACTGAACGAATGATTGTAAACTGAGGACTACCTCTAATGTCTGGAAAGGCTGATTTTTTTTGACTGAGAATCGTAGTAAGCCTATATATTTGTCATTCAATACTTTCTCATTTATTCCAAGTAATACAGTTCCTCAACAGGATGAAAAAGTCTACACCTTCATACTAACACTGAGAAATTTGGGAGGAGTTGTCAGATCACTCTATATTATAGGGGAAGGCAGAATATTTAAGTGTTCCACTGAATCATCAGTGACATAAACATCTCTGGCAGTATGTTCCTCTGAGACTATAATTCCTTTGAATATTTTGCAGGAGAGATCATAAAAAGCTATGATGAGAGGCGCACCTAAGGCACCAACTCAAGATTCCTAAACGGCCCTGGGAAGATTTCCAGAACAACTTTGTAAGAAGCTGGCAGCATGGGGATTTTTTTAAAAAACACAACTTCTTCCAGACTAACAAAACCTACAAATATCATTGTAGACATTTGTAGAGACCATTAAGAGGAAGGTTTTTAAAAAAAAACACAAAAAAAACCATTAATTAAAATGAATGATAGTGGAGTCATTGACTAATCAAAGTACTTGTGAGTTCAAAACATCTGGCTATCTTTGAGGCAAAACAGATGTTGTGTAGATTGTTGCTGTGGAGGAAAGATCTTCACAAGCATGTCCAAAAGCTTCAAGATGGCAGCACAAGGTTGTAATACTTTTTGCTTTATCTTCTTTTTTATCTGCAGGACTGCCATCTTGAAGTTTTTGATCATAACCTACCAACACCTCAGCTTATGCCTTCTCCAATATTTTATTTTGAACTCAGGCATTCAACAATTAATATTGAACTTAACTAATTGGTAGCCAATATCGGCTAATCTTAAAAAGCTGTGTCTGATTAATATTTGATTAGAAGACCACCAGGGAACATTATAGACTGGAAAATTAAATTATATATGTAGGAGTATATATGTAAAATTCAATGGTGAACCACATCTGTAGACATGAAAACTCAGTAAACATGTCCATAAAGTCTACAGGATACAAGCTTAATTCAAAGTATCAGTTTTACTTGCTGTTGACTTTTATATATTTGTCAGTCATTGAATAACTTTATTTTTATGTGCAGGGTTTCTGTTTTTATCTATTTCACATACTACCCACACAAAACCATTTTAAATTTCATTACCTTGCAGTTTCTCTCCTAGTTTATCCACTGGCACAAGGTAGCAGCAATCATATTTATACCAACAATAATATAGTGGGTAAAAGATGTCCACACTTCCCTTTAAAAAAAACAGACTAGGATAAACAACTTCACAATTTTTCCACTTTTAATGTAACATATATGCTGCACAATTCAATTAAAAAACTTTTTTTAGGGTTTGCAACAGTGACGTGCAGTCAGGGGAGGCAGGGGAGGCACAGCCTCACCACTGTCAATCATAAAAAAGAAAAAAATGTAAATGGGAAAAGGCGAGTGCTGAAGTTAGGCTAGCTAGCTGCTGCCACACCATGAATGACTGCCTGTTTAAAAAAGCCTCTAAAAAGAGCCCTCTACTATGAGGCAGGAGAACTGCATGCCTCATCTAGTCTGACTTTTTAGGCGCTCGAGCAGAGTTAAGCGAGGGTTAAAATCCTAAAAAATCCTGAGGTAGTTGAGGCACGCAGTTCTTCTGCCTCATAGTAGAGGGCGCATTTTTTAGAGGTTTCAACTCTGTCATTCTGTTTAAAGCTGCAGCGTCGTGCTCACTCTTCCTCATTTCTTTCTCTGTTTCTGATGCCCCCCCCCACCCCACGCTCCCTCTTTTCCTTCAAATTTCCCTTTTTTTTCTCTTTTTTCTTTAATAAATGCAAGGCTCAGGCATTCTCTCCTCTCCCGCAACACCCCACTGCCTAAAGAACTTTCTTTCACCGCCTGTGATCACAGCAGAGCTCAGGCGGGCTGCCGTGAGCTCAGGCGGGCAAAATAAAATGCTTTAGTCAGTGGGGTGTTGGTGGAGAGGACTGCCTCACCAGCCATAAACCTCACCGCATGTCACTGGTTTGCAAGATGTGAAAAGGACAACACTGCCATACATTAAAAGTATCTCAGAAACCTCCAACAGACTATTATAACCATATGACATCAGTGTAGCACACAAGCCAACTAAAGCCCTTCAAAACACCCTAAGTAAACCAAAAGACCCCCAAGAGAAACAACAGCACAGGAGTCATTTACAACATACAGTACAGAGTAAAGACTGCAATATCCATCATGTAAGAAAAACAAACTGAAGACTAGCAGAATGTATCTATGAACACCAACTAGCAGTTAGAAGGCACAATTAATTTCAAAGAACATGAACAGACTTAACCATTGTGTCAACTGGGAAATTGTGAACATCTTAGACCAAGCCAAGTCCAAAAATGCTAGAGAATTCCTGAAAGACTAGTACTCTGACAAATTAACCATCAACAGGCACATAGGCATAAACAACATTTATATATGATTAAAAAGAAACAATTAATAAGCCAAAAAGGGGAATAAAAAGACCAGAACCTCCTCACCAGCATTAAACACCCAGATGAGCATAGATTATTACCAAGGTTAACATTAGAACAACAATCAAGCAGTAAACAATATTCTGATCAAGGAACTGCCAAACTAGCTAAAAATAATCAGCCCAACCAAAAAACCATCAAGACTCCTCCACCAACACTGACAGGGCAAGCCACTATAATTTACATAAGAACAAACCCTACTCCTTACTAGCAATAATGCTACCTAGTCTATAAGAAAACAAACAAGCTCAGACAACACCTTATTTCAACTACAAATATTTTCTTCTATTAGTCTGATTGATTTTTACATCTCTCAGACTTGGCATTTTAACAGGGGTGTATACACTTCTTACATTTTCTGTAGTTGTTAATTAGTAGTTACTAAGTTGATAAGTAGTTATTGGTTTTTCATTTCGATGATTTCTCTTACCTTTCTGTTTATAGGTAGCTTAAAATTAAAAATAGAATGAAAAAGAAGTTAATGATACAGCAGTTAAAGTCAACATCAAAACTAATTCGAATGGAGACCAGCTGGCGGAAGAGGAAGTTCTTCATTCCGTTCTTAAGAGTGGAGAGAGAGAGAATGTTCAAAGGTAGGAAAGGAATGGAGATGTTTTCTATAAGTAGAGCACTTGTAGCATTTAATAACAATGTATATGGAGATTCTCAGTCATCCAAGTCATGGTTGTCCCAAAGGTGCTTTTTCAGGAGGCAACTAGACTTTCTTTGAAGACCTTATTCAAGAAGCTTCTTCAGCTCTTCCATTCCCCACCATCCAGTCAGAGCTGAAGAAGCTTCTTGAATGAGAAGCAAAGTATCTTCCAAGAAAAAAAACAAGAAATTCCACTTGCCTCCTGAAAAATCATCTTTGGGATTCAATATGGGTCAGTTCTTTACATAAGTCATTGTACATGGTTCAGTACAATTTAGTCATCAGGAATGATCTTATTTGCCATGCCAGCACCACAATCAATGTCACAGATTGTTCAGCAGCTCAGAAGATTATTTCAAAAATATTTTCCAATTTCTCAGTTATTTTCTTCTCTTGAGAAAGAAGATTGTTTTCCAATTTACAGTTGTAATGGACTTTAAGGGACTCCTAATCCTATCCCATATCCAGGACATGGATTTTTTTTTTTAAAAAAAATTCCTCTTAGTGCTGTGAATTTATTTGTAGTGGAAACTCTGCTGTTTGTTTGTTGTTGCAGAGATTAATTGTGTGATTGCTGCTGCTATTATCTGTTTCACAATCTGCAGCTTTGCTGCTTGCCATGTCTTCTAATCTGGATAAAAATAAATCAGAAATTTCCCCTTATGATATTGATAACATGGCAAGACATTTAAAATTCAGATCTTTTGCTCATAGCAAAAACAACAACATCAAGGGCTTTTAAAGGATTTTCTATCAAAAAATATAACCAATAACTTTTATTTGTTTCTTGAGTAGAATAACTCACAATCAATAAACCTTAAATCAAATCCAAAATCCTTTCAAGGTATTGCAGTTTTGATATGTGGGATGTTTTCAAAGAAGCACATTGATAAATTTCTTAACAGAAGATATTTTACTGATTGTTAAGATCATAATAATTATGATGGAGACTATTTTAGCTGCACACACATGTACATATAGATGTTTGTAATGCTGGAACACACACACACACACACACACACAAATCCAAAATACATACTATCACTATCAAAAGTACTGTGATTTGACACTATAAATAAAATTGATTCCTTTTCATTTCACTTGCCCAGGCATTCCAGAGTTATGCTGGAACACACACACACACACACACACACACACACACAGAGCCATTTTTATATCTATAAAGAGGTGTGTATGTGTGTGTTTGTGTGTGTGTGTAAATTTATACAGTTACTCCTAAACCTACAACCTCAATTGGGACCAGAATTTCCATTGCTAAGCATGTCAAATAAGTCACAGCAGATTTTACAACCTTTTTTGCCACAGTTGTTAAGTAAAACACTGGCTTTATTTGTCGGAAACCAGCTAAGAAGGTTGCAAATGGTGATTTCATTATCCCACAATGCTGAAACCATCACTAATACATGATGGTTGCCAAGCACCTGAATTTTGATCATGTGGAGATACTATGACAGTTGTATGTGTAAGAACCAGTCATGTCACTTTTTTAAAGTGCTGTTATAACTTCAAATAGTTGCTAAAGTTGAAGCCCAGCTATTTAATAGATAAATAGGTATGATTATACAATAGGCATCTTGGATTTTTTAAATTTGTTTTCTTTCTTTTCTTTTTATATTGGTCTTATTGCCTCTCTTTTTATTACTGTTGTTAGCCACCCAGAGTTATTTGCTACAAGATGACTGGCCATATAAATGAGCATAAAATAAAACATTGCACAAAGTCTATTTTTTCTAGGTGATTTTCAGTTAGGATAACAAACATAGTAAAATAACACTAATGGGACTCCCTTTCATATCCAAGTATTCTCTGCCAAGCATTGAGGACACGGTAGAAGGAAGGGGATTAGCTATCTGTGGGAAGCCTAGGTTGAAAAATTTGGCCCCATACTTCCTTGCTGATTACTCTGATTTCTTCAGAGAACAGATTTAATAACCAATGGCCTTTTTCCAAAAACAGTTGCATCTCTTACCCTGAGCTCTTTTTCTGGAGATTGACAGTTCCATTTTTCCCAAGGAAATTAGTTGTCAGGAAAGATCACGATCTTGAAGAAGGGGTAGTTTTTCATACATCTTGGGCCAGTCCCAGGGAAAGTTTAAGAGCAAGAGTCAACTTTTTAGACATTAGCCTCAAGTGGGAAACTAAAATAAGGAGTAAATAAATATGCACTCTGACCAGGCTTTCTTGCCAAGCAGCCAAGCTACTATGCACCCTATAAAAGGGAGCATTTTAAATATATACGTATATTCGTGCTTGAAAATAAAAATGCTGAATATTCAGACCAAACTACAGAGGATTTTTTTCTCTCTCCCTTGATAGTGAAAGGGGGAGAAAAGTTCACCAGGAAAGTGACCTTAAAATTAGCATAACACATACACTCTTCCCTGTCCTGAAGATAAAATATAACACAATGGATAAATTGGAAGCTGATGCTATCAACATGTATGGCTGTAACTTTGTTGCAGTCTATTCAAAAAGGAAAGAAGTTATGATTCTCCAACTATGATCTATAGCTTGTCATACTTATAATCCCAAGTGATGCAAGTGTCACAACAGATATCGAGCTAGACACTGTAATGTATAAACAGAAGATAATATGAAGGTTCTTCTCTAATTTCCATGTAGTCAATGGGGAGTAGGCTTTCGACAATGGGCTTTTTCGGGCCCTGCACTATATATGATGTCAACATACTAATTAACAGAATGCAGGGCATGTTGTGTTGCCAACACAACCACAGGTTGTGACTGGTCACACATTCTGGTCACACATTCTCAGTCTCTCCTAACTTCATCAAATCATACCACAAACCATGAATTGTAACTTGAAAGGTGATTCCTATTCCCCCACACCAAATCTGGTTGAGCGGAGGCCCTGAGATTCCCAAAAGCTGTTTTTAATATAATTATCTAGTGAAGGAGATTAGTTCCTGAAAGCATTACTTTCATAAATGTACTTTGGACAGATACATATCTATATTAAGATGTTAATGTAGACCTTCTGAACCTATTGGATGCATCTTCATGAAAATTCAAAATGAAATTTTATGAAAAATGAAGCTATCGTGTCTAGATAGAAAGTGAAAACAGGAGACAATGCAATGCATATGTATGTATGTCGGATTCTTTGTTTTTAGAACTATTTTGTAACCGAGGAAATGCATGCAAACTATATGTATTGGAGAACGTGTTTACTCTGACTGTATTAAGAAAAATATAATCATTTTCCATTCTTTTAAAAAAAATGTATATATGAAGGGAAATGGTCATCACAATGTGTGCAAACAGAGGAAGATCACAACTGCATTTGGAACGGAGATATTTAAATGCATAGTATTTGGTGAAAATGGAGAGCAAAGTTAAAGGGCTCATCTCATTAGTTAACATGTGCATTTGTGGGAAAAAAATATAGATTTCAAATATATATATCTGTCTCTCTGTCTCTATCTCTCATAATGGAATAATTTGTATTCTTGTCTCTAAGTATATTAATTCAGCCTCCCTGCCTGAAGGGTCATTAACAATCCTCTGACATGTCCTGTCAAAGGAAGACTGATATGAGCAGCATGGATGCCCTTAACAAGGCCACAGAGGTCTTTTATCCCAAATATGTCTCAGATCAACTAGAAATATCTCAGTGCTAATATTCCAAATATCTTCATTTTTCTTCTGAAAGTCCAACCTAACCTTAACACTGCAGTATAGAGGCAATTTGACCATATTATTCTTGGAAATTAACATAGCAATATAGCAATAGCAGTTAGACTTATATACCGCTTCTTGGGCTTTCAGCCCTCTCTAAGCGGTTTACAGAGTCAGCATATCGCCCCCACAATCTGGGTCCTCATTTTACCCACCTCGGAAGGATGGAAGGCTGAGTCAATCCTGAGCCGGTGAGATTTGAACTGCTGAACTGCTGAACTAGCAGTCAGCTGAAGTGGCCTGCAGTACTGCATTCTACCCACTGCGCCACCTCGGCTCAACATGACAAACTTGAACATTGGGCACTATCTAATAAAATGAAATTCAATGGTGAAAAGAGTAAGGTTCTACATTTAGGCAAGAAAAACAAAATGCACAGATACAGTGTAGGTGGTGCCTTGCTCAACAGTAGTAACTGTGAGAGGGATCTTGGAGTCCTAGTGGACAACCATTTAAATATGAGCCAGCAGTGTGCAGCAGCTGCCAAAAAAGCCAACACAGTTCTAGGCTACATAAACAGAGGGATAGAATCAAGATCACGTGAATTGTTAATACCACTTTATAATGCCTTGGTACGCTTGGAATACTGCATCCAGTTTTGGTTGCCACGATGTAGAAAAGATGTGAAGATTCTAGAAAGAGTGCAGAGAAGAGCAACAAAGATGATTAGGGGACTGGAAGCTAAAACATATGAAGAACAGTTGCAAGGAATTTGATATGTCTAGTTTAAAGAAAAGAAGGACTAGGGGAGATATGATAGCAGTGTTCCAATATCTCAGGGGTTGCTGCAAAGAAGAGGGAGTCAAACTATTCTCCAAGGCACCTTAGTGTAGAACAAGAAGCAATGGGTGGAAACTAATCAGGAAAGAAGCAACTTAGAACTGAGGAGAAATTTCCTGACAGAACAATTAACAGTGGAACAGATTGTCTCCAGAGGTTGTGAATGCCCCAATACGGGAAGTCTTTAAGAAGGTGTTGGATAGCCATTTGTCTGAAACAGTATAGGGTTTCCTGCCTAGGCAGGGGGTTGGACTAGAAGACCTCCAAGGTCCCTTACAACTCCGCTATTGTATTGTATTGTAACAGGAGGAAATAGCAAACTGAAGATGGTTCCACATAAGTAGAGCTGCAACCTCAATAAAATGAAGAAACTGAAAGTAGACCTTTCTGGATAAGGAAAAGACTTGAGATCACCCATAAATATTTCAGAGAATTGCTTCTCATGAGGATGTTGCAAAATAGCAGGTTATTTTGGCATGTTTAGAATTCCAGGAGATAAGAGAGCAATTATGTTGCTCAAACCATGGTTAGCATCTTCAAAAGGACACTGGATTTCCATATTTCCTTTTATAATCACTTTTAGAAATGGCTTGAAACTGCTTTGCAGCTATTAGAAACCTTTGGAGTGACAAGTCTGAAAATACTGGGTGAGTTTCCTTCAATTCTTAGTGAAAGGCTAATGCAAATTTTAACATTTAAGGACATTCTTTTTGAATAAACAGCAAAAGTGTGATCAGAAGTTTGATTTTAGAAAGTAACAAACAGGTGAAGAATCCAGATAGAATTTGGAATTAATTATAATAATCTTCCTGTTGGAAAATGAATTCTTTTAGGGGGAAAATGATAAGTTGGTCATTTGAAGGCTAGACACAAGGGGGAACTAGAAAGAACAAAATATACAATTAAAGGAGAAGACCACTTAAATTTAACTACTGTGTTTTTTCAGAATATAAGACGCACCAAGATTTTGAAGAAGCAAATTTAAAAAAAGTTTTTGCACTCTGCAGATCTCCCCAAAACAACCCATTTTCGTGAAAACAGGCCCATTTTTTGTCATAAAAAGGGCATGCATAGCTTTTAGGAGGCTTATAGAGTACTCCTGGGAGCTGGCCTGTTTTGCGCTCGCTTCTTCCCTGCCCAGCACCCAGAAGGACTCTGAAAGCCTCCTAAAGGTTATGCATGGCCATTTTGGTGAAGGAGGCAGGGTTTGAGGAGGCAAAAAAATGCTGTATTCAGTGTATAAGATGCACCCAGATTTTCAGCCTCTTTTTTGAGGGAAAAAGGTGCATTTTATACTCCAAAAATATGGTAACTAATTCAGAATGGACAAATACTTTAACTTTCAACATATTCATGAATATTTTTGAACAATGTATATAGAACTTAGGAAAGAAATGGGTCATAGTAAATCTGTGAAAAAACTTTATATAGACCCCAAGACCTCAGATTTTGTATCTCTATTTCAAAAAGCGTTAACTGAGAATGAGTCAAGTCTATTGTTTCTCCCAATTTTAAAATTATTGTCACAGTTTCCTCTATTTTTTTTCCTTTAAAAGCCATTTCAGTTCATATTTGCATATAGAGGACACTGAGGTTAGAAGTATAATTTTTTTGATTGGCAGCTATTGATTCTTTTTTTTTAAATTGAGTTTGAGGCAGAACATGAAGCTCAACCCTAATATATTATATTGTCTGGACTTAAATAAAATTCATTAACCCTGATCCAAAAGAAAGCCTGATCCAAGCAACTCCCTTTTATTACACCTGTAGTTGACATATACAATGTGAACCTCTTTATGGAAAATTATCTTCAAGAGTCCAATTTGTCACTGAATCTAAATGGAGTGACAAAATGGCAATCCATATAAATGAAAGTTTCAGAAATAAGCAGTCACTTTTTGCTTGTACTCCGATCCAATTTATTTTCTGGATCTGGATGGAAATCTGGATAACAGAATTCAAATTTCCCATCTTTTTTTCCCATAAGGTAAAAGTAAAGGTTTCCCTCGCACATATGTGCTAGTCATTCCCAACTCTAGTGGATGGTGCTCATCTCCATTTCAAAGCCGAAGAGCCAACACTGTCCAAAGACTTCTCCGTGGTCATGTGACCGGCATGACTTAACACCGAAGGTGCATGGAACGTTGTTGCCTTCCCACCAAAGGTGGTCCCTATTTTTCTACTTGCATTTTTACATGCTTTCGAACTGCTAGGTTGGCGGAAGCTGGGACAAGTGATGGGAGCTCACTTCGTTATGCGACACTAGGGATTCGAATGGCCAAACTGTCAACTTTTCTGATCTTAGCCACTGAGCCACCTCATCCCTTTTTCCCCATAGCTACAGCTAATTATAGTTTTTCAGCAAAATGTGACAAAATGTTCAGGTAAACTAGAGCTTAAGGAAGGGATGAATCCTGCCAGCAATTATAGAATTTAGTGTAGGGATTGCAAAATTTGCTGGGTGTTTCACTGATTCCTTTATTTAAGTTAGTAATTTTGTTTAGAAACAAAACATGATGAAATTAGCAGTTATAATACTGCCCATCTGTAGGCAGTAACCTTTTGGGGATTTCAAAAATGCACCATACATATTTGTCTGTATCTTTGCATAGAATTGTACATAAAGCACCATCACTTACTTTTCTTTCAAATTCAGCTTAATTCCTGATGTTTTTCTTATGATGTCATCTAAGTAGTTTTCTTGACAACAATACAGAAGTAATTTGGTACCGCCTTCTTTCAGGATGGTTTGCTAACTTCCCAGTATTCCCTGCCAATTTCCATCAAAATATGAATTAGCCCAATCCTACATATTTTTTTTGAATCCAGAGAAGGTCAGACAAAAGTAGTCACCTGTTGGGTTGGTATTTACTTACTTTCCATACTGGTTCGCAAATGTGAGTGCATACGGTCCGCATTCCACGCTTGTGCTTTGCCTTAAAAAAGGGCCTAAACGGGATGCTATAGAGGGATGGGCCACCCACCATTTCCACTACCAGTTTGAATGAACCAGTCAGAACTGGCTGAATACCACCTCTGGTCACCTACTGAGATACAACTGTATATACTTAAATTCATAGATTCTACTCCTGCAGATGTCTATGCTTGCAAAGCAGTTAGAAGGACCTTTGATGTGATTGTTGAGTGTGAGTACATTTTGGAAGAGGGCACAGGCCTATGAAAGATTTGTAATTTCAGTTGTTATTCTTCAACTTCTACATGGAGAGATTTGAATTTACAGCTCTACACCTATTTTTGACAGACTTCTTGATATGGGATGGGGTATAAATAATGGGCAAATAAATGATAATGTAATGTTTAAGTTATTCATTCCTATTGGAAGATGGGTGACGAATAAGTTGAACAAATAAGTAAATAAGTAGGTAAGTACATGAACGTACATGGATTTATTTTGTGATAGAATAATTACTTACTAAGAACACGTGAGGAAGAAGAATATATTACATAAACCCTGCATGTGGCCATCATCTTGCTATTTAGCCAAATAGTTAAAAATAAAAGCAGCTCTAGGACAGAATTGTAAAATATATGTTTCCATCTCAGAGGTTCTATTGAGGTCCCAAAGGCAGATGGAGTGGATTTGTGTTTGACATGTTTGAAGGGGGAGCATAAGCTACTGTTAATGTACATAGCCTCAAAACAGCATAATGGAAATTTAAAAAAAAATGAAATCTGGAATAACCTGAAGAACTGAATCAATAATTTTAGAAAACATAACTTTATGAACATTATCAAATTGCCTAGAATTTTAATATAAACATATTTTCCCCCTTTGGGTAATGACTTAAAATGTGTGGTTTGAAAACATTTTCATATGTTTGCAACTTCAATATTACAAAGCCCTTTAGAGATAGTGTCAAACTTCAGGAAGGGTTTGGGGTTTCTTTAGCAAGTGAGAAAAAGATAAGGAAGAGGAGTAGCTTTTCTTGAAACCCACCAGTGGAGGGAGAACAAATGATACAGAACCCTTCCCATCAGAGTATGGCTGTGTGTGTGTCTATGTGTATACATCCATATATACCAGTGGTGGGATGCAAATTTTTTTACTACCAGTTCTGTATGGGCGTGGCAGGGGAAGGATACTGTAAAATCTCCATTCCCTCCCCACTCCAGGGGAAAGTTACTGCAACATCCCCATTCTCTCCTGATCAGCTGGGACTCAGGCAGAGAATAGATGTTGGCAGAGCCAGTCAGAGGGGGTATTTACCGATTCTCCGAACTACTCAAAATTTCCGCCACTGGTTCTCCAAAACTGGTCAGAACCTGCTGAATATCACCTCTGATATATACATATACACGTAGTCCTTGACTTATGATCATAATTGAGTCCAAAATGTATGTTGCTAAGCAGGACAGTTGTTAAGTGGCATTTTATGTGTTACGTTACTTAAATGGTTTGGTTGGTTTGGTTTATTGGATTTATATGCCGCCCTAGTCCCAAAGTCTCAGGGCGGCGTACAACATTAAAAAAAACAACACATATTACAAAAGTTAAAAAAAAAATTAAATAGAATATCCAAAACAAACCGAATTAAGATTAACAATAACATTTTTTTAAAAAAAATTGATTAAAATTAACAATAATCAATAATTTATTTTGTTTTGTTCAGGCCAGGCCAGCTTGCTGGAAAAGCCAACTTTTTAGGGCACGTCGGAAGGACCGGAGGTCGGGGATTATACGAAGCTCCAGAGGCAGCTCATTCCAGAGGGAAGGCGCTCCCACGGAAAAGGCTCTCCCCCTGGGGGTCGCTAACCAACACTGTCTGGCCGACGGCACCCTGATGAGGCCAACTCTGTGGGATCGCACTGGACGGTGGGAGGCTACTGGTGGAAGTAGGTGGTCTCGCAGGTATCCTGGGCCTATGCCATGGAGCACTTTAAAGGTCATAATTAGTAGTGAAACTGGCTTCCCTGTTGACTTTGCTTGTAAGAGGTTTGGAGAAGTAGTCACATGATCCTAGGACACAGAAAATGTCATAGATATGAGTCAGTTGCCAAGCATCTGAATTTTGATCATGTGAATGTGGGGATGCTGCAATGGTCATAAGTGTGAAAAACCATCCCAAGTCACTTTTTCAGTGTCATTGTAACTTCAAATGGTCACTAAATTAATTGTTGTAAGACTACCTGTATATGCTAGCCGCATGTGTGCTGTGTTCATGTTTGGTTAAATCTTTTTGTTACGTAGCTCAATAGACAAAAATCTATTAAGGAAGATGAAGAATTTCCAAGTTCCTGAATTAATGGAAGAGATGTGGCTGCAAATGAGTCATGGGTCTCCAGCCCTTTGGTTATATGTAGTCCATATAAGTTAAAATCTTGTTAGCAAGATTTTGTTTCAGTTCAAGGTGGAAACTAATCAAGGAGAGAAGAATTAAGGAGAAACTTCCTAACAGTGAGGACAATTAACCAATGGAACAGTTTAACTTCAAAAGTTGTGGATGTTTCATCATTTTTTTAAGAGACTGGACAGTCACTTGTCTGAAATGATACAGGATCTCCTACTTGACCAGGGAGCTGGACTAGAAGACCTCCAAAGTCCCTTCCAACTCTATTCTGATAACAGGAAAGAGAAAAAGCCTCTAAAAAAGGACTGATTTTCTTCATTTGTGAATCCGGTGTAAAAAGCAAAATAATATGGCTACCTTTGTTATACTCAATGCCATAATATATAGGTGACATTGCATATACTAGTATTGGTCTATGGTAGAAAATATAACAGCCAGGATCGATTATTTGCAAAATAGTCTCCTTGAGTAGACACAGAATTAGGGACGAATTCTCCAGCAGTTTTAAAGAAATGAGGAAAACAAAATTTTCAGAAATATGTCAGAAAACTGCTTCCTTGCAGCTTCGGCTTGGACCTACATGCAGTCTAAATGTAATGTAATAACTAAATGTTATAACTAAATGTAATAACATTTTAAGCTCCTGCTCTAGGGTAAGTTATCTCTTATCTGACTATTCCCAAGCTGCGGTGGCTCAGTCGCTAGGACACTGAGCTTGTTGAGTCAGCAGTTTGGCAATTCGAATCCCTAGCGCTGCATAACAGAGTGAGCTCCCATTACTTGTCCCAGCTTCTCCCAACCTAGCAGTTCGAAAGCAGGTAAAAATGCAAGTAGAAAAATAGGGACCTCTTTAGTGGGATGGTAACAGCGTTTTGTGCACCTTTGGCATTTTAGTCATGCCAGTCACATGACCGCAGAGACGTTTTCAGACAGCGCTGGCTCTTTGCCTTTGAAACAGAGATGAACACCATTCCCTAGAGGAGGGAACGACTAGCACATATGTACAAGGGGAGCTTTACCTTTACCTTTAACGTTTTAAGATATTTTCATAACATAACTATATCTACAGTCTTGAGGTAGTAAACCCTACCATATTTATTCTTAGTAAGCAGTAAATAACTTCTTAAGGAATTAAGAATGTATAGATAATGTATATAAGCTTGTTCTGCTTGCCTCACCATCCATCCATCCATCCATCCATCCAGATTTGCTATTTATTCAAAGAAAATCTCACTGATATCATATGCTGCAATTGCAGAAATAATTTCAACTAGTAGGCACAAAATGTCACATCAGGACTGGACCTTCCCTCTGCTTTTTCAAAACAGATTGTGACTTTTCTGAATGATTGTCACTGACATTCAGATAGCTTCTAATGAACATGAAGCATTGTCAGAGGTGCTGCTCAGAGAAGACGGAAAGACTGTCAGCTTCTTGACAAACAGGAGCAGAGCCAGAATAATTAATTCTACTTTACTGTAATGTTACATTAACAGAATCTTGCAAGTCTGAAAGTACAATTCCTCCCCATCACCTTTACAGCCTGTGAAAGGAAGGCGCCTTCTGAGATTACCCCCCTCCCTTCTTATGCTCCTGCTCTAGGGTAAGTTATCTCTTATCTGGCTATTCCCAAGACTGAATCTCTTCACTTTGTCTCCAAAGCTGTTACAGATTAATAGAGTTGGAAGGCACCTTGTAGGTCATCTAAAAAACTCCGTGCTCAAGCAGGAGACCCTACAACATTTCTGACAAATGGCAGTCCAATCTCTTATTGAAAGTCTCAAGTGATGAAGTTCCCACAACTTCCGAAGTCAAGCTGTTCCATTGGTTGATTGTTTTTACTGTCAGAAGATTTCTCCTTATTTCCAGGTTGAATCTCTCCTTGTTCAGTTTCCATCCATTATTCCTTCTCTGGCCTTCAGGGGTTTTGGAAAATAGCTTGACCCCCCCTTCCTCTCTGTGGCAGCCCCTCAAATATTGGAACACTGGTCCTTCTTTTCACTAGACTAGCCATGCCCAGTTCCTGTAACAGTTCTTCATATGTTTTAGCCTCCAGTCCCCTAATCATCCTGGTTGCTCTTTGCACGTTTTCTAGAATCTCAACATCTTTTTAATAGTGTGGTGACCAACACTGGATGCAGTATTCTAGGTATGGTCTTGCTAGGGCTTTATAGAGTGGTATTAGTACCTCACTTGATCTTGATTGTGTCCCTCTGTTAATGCAATTTAGGATTGCACTTGCTTTTTTGGTTGCCACGGCAACACTGCTGGCTCATATTTAACTGGTTCTCCACTAAGACTGCAAGATCCCTCTCACAGTCACTGCCATTAAGCCTGGTTTCACCCAGTTTATATGCGTACTTTTGGTTTTTCTTGCCTAAGTGTAGGACTTTATTTTTCTCTACACTGAATTTCATTTTGTTAGATAGGGCCCAGTGTTCAAGACTGTCAGGATCCATTTGGATCTTGAGCCTATCTTCTAGGCTGTTAGCTATTCCTGCCAGCTTAGTATCATCTGCAAATTTGGTAAATTGCTCTTTTATTCCCTCATCTATGTCATTTATGAAGTTATTGAAGAGTACTGGGCCTAATATGGAACCTTGTGGTACCCCACTGCTTATTTCCCTCCATGTAGACTTACACCCATTAAGGACTACTCATTGAGTACAGTTAGCAAGCCAGTTGCAAATCCACCTAGTGGTGAAGCTGGCTATCCCACTTTTTTCTAGCTTACCAAGAAGTAGGTTGTGATATACTTTGTCGAATGCCTTGCTGAAGTCTAAGTATATTTTGTCCACAGTATTTCACTGGTCTGATTTCATCCCTACATCCCTAAAATTACAAACAGACTTCAGTACTGAACTTATTATCCAAGTATCTATCCTTACTGAGCGAGGATGATTCAATAGAGGGATATCAACAAAACTAGGGAAAGATAAAATAGAGCACAGAAAGATCTAAAATGTCAGAACAGAAAAAAATAACTGATGAATGAAGGGCATAAAAGGTGGGGAAAGTTAATGGATTGCTCATCTGCCTCGCTGAAACTTTGAAAACTTATTAAAATGTATATTAAGAATCCAAATTATGAGGAATGAAAAGGCAGCAAAGCGATCTTCACCTATTACAGGATTTAGTATAATATTATGGCATAATATTATAACAATGTGATGGAAATGGTACAGCTAGAGAAGGACGGATACATAACCTCTGGTGATTAAGTTTAGAAATGTATGAGTGTAAAAGAGATTTGGAGCTTTGTTTCAAATTTCCCATGTTAAGAAGCAACATAACTGACATTAGAAGCCAGATAAATGCAAAAACTGCAACTAGATCATATATAAATTCCATGAAGCTGTCTTTGGAATAATCTGTAAAGCTCCGTTCCTGATTTTAAAATGGTACATAGATCCAGAAATCCTACCGTAAAGAGTAACCTAGGCATCAAGAAACCAGAGAGCTTCTTAATCTGCTAAAGAAATTGTGTATTTTGTCTCTTAGAAGAGAAAGAGCTTAGCAAGAGACCTTACGGGTGACATATAATAATTTGGCAGAGAACAGATAATGACAAAAGGCAATTAGCATCAGCCGGGGCCCTGGATACAGCTAGAAGGACATGAACATATGTTACCAAAGGGCAACATCTTCTTAAGGGCTGAATCTTGTTTTGTTTAAAACATTGTGCAAAAATAGTTCATATATACAATTATAAAACAAGCTACTATATCTGGATATGCAAGGACCGTTATTATTAAATATAATGGCTACTACTAGTTCTTATTTTAGCCCAATTATGTGGTAAGATCACAGGAGAAAAAACTGAGAGCCATCCATTTCAATGTAGATCTTAGGGATGGACAGAAACAAATCTTTGTGTATTTGAAACCATTGATATGAACCATTAAAAATATTTTACGGGTTTTTTAGTATTCTTGAAAGCTGATTGAGGGCTTCAAGGGACAATGTAAAGAATCAAGACAAAAAGAAGAAATTGCTGAAGAAGAAGCTGAGGAAGAAAAGGGGGAAGAAACTTTACAGGTGGAAATGTAATATCTAACTTTTTTATCCCACAAAGACACAAATGTAGCAGCAAACAAAGTTAGTAACGAGCTTTAAGTCTTTATTGTCCTTCAGCCCTAGTCAGTAGATAATCAGCTGAAATTTAATCTAAACGCCAAAAACAGGAAAAGAGAAAGATTGTGGGTAAACACATTTCAAGTTTGTTTGCTAGTTATAGTAGGAGACAGAAGATATTTATATTTCTTTCTTGTTTTACTGTTTACTATCCGGATATTTAATGATGTCCTGAAAGACGAAAATAAGCAGACTCATAAAAATGTTTCAATATTGCAAGCAAAATTGAAGTAATATTTGTTTTATGGATGCTGGTGTTAGCCAAAAACATCCTTTCCTCTTTCTTGAGTGCTTCTTACAAGAAATGGCAGAATTGTTAGGTATGCCTCTTAGTCTTTTTATCATCATCATCATCATCATCATCATCATCATCATCATCAAACATGAAACTCTGTCAACTGAATGTTTAAAAATTCATCACAAATATTATTGACTGGCAGTGATACGGGTTGCTGCCAGCATCCTAGATATCGACCAAGTATCTTCTCACAACAACTTTCTGTGCCCCAGTTCTTTTACTGTTAATTGGATCTCTTGCTTATCTGGGGACCAAACTTCCCTGCTAGTGCTAGGAATCAGTTTGGGAAATCCATACTTGTTAAGACCTAATGTTTCTGACTTCTCCCTAGGGTTGAGCTTTAGCCAATACAGAAGAAACAGTTCTTTATCAGACTGATCTGTTAGCTTGTGCCTCTTATTAGGCAATTCTTCCCACTTGTAAGATTATTTCTGTCAAACCACCGTCTGCCTCTCTCTTTGGGTGATGCCAGACACAAGGTGCATGGGGACCAAAGCACATGATACTTTGGTTAGTATACACCATATATAGACTGTGAGACTTTGACCTGTTAAGCTTTGTTATGTCTAGTTCATACCCACCCTGTTCTTTCCCAATAATTCCATCTGT
Organism: Thamnophis elegans; assembly: GCF_009769535.1. NCBI lineage: Eukaryota > Metazoa > Chordata > Lepidosauria > Squamata > Natricidae > Thamnophis > Thamnophis elegans. The sequence continues at coordinate 61,915,734 of NC_045548.1, read as the reverse complement.
ATGATGATACTCTTGCCTTCCATTTCTAATGCTTAATTTTCTGGCCATTGTTATTTTTTTTCGGCAATATAGGAAATTCTATACAAGGTGGAATGCTTTGTTGTCTCTCTGCACATATTTTGGGTGTGGTACCTCAGTTTCCTGGTCTAGTTTTGACTTCTTTCTTTCTTTCTTTCTTTCTTTCTTTCTTTCTTTCATTCATTCATTCATTCATTCATTCATTCATTCATTTATGAAATTTATATACAGTACAACCCATTTCACCCTGCAACTCTTGCCATCAAATTCCAAGGACATGATGGAAACATTCTTTGAACCTCATGCTGCTTGTCTAGAGATAACTAACAGGACCTGACATTACAAAGTTATTCTTTTTCTTCTCATCAAAATTTAATAATTTGTGTAGTGTGATATATGAATCTAAATAAACTAATCAAGGACAAAAACCACCCAGAACTAAGGAGAAATTTCTTGACAGATCAATTAACCAGTGGAACGGCTTGCCTTCAGAAGTTATAGTTGCTCCATCGCTGGAGGCTTTTAAGAAGCATCTGGTTAGCCACTTGTCTGGAATGGTATTGGGTCTTCTGCTTGAACAGTGGGTTGGATTAGAAGATCTCCAAAGTCCCTTCCAACTCTGTTATTCTCTTATTCTGGATTTGTATCTCCTGCAGTCTCATAAATTATTCAGTATCTTTATTCTTTCCTCACATATACAATTCAATTGCTTAATTTTTTGTTTGTTTGTTTAGACTTAATGCTTAGAATCAGATATTATAACGTTCTCATATTTGGACTTCCTTCCATGCCATAGCTTTGTGCCATTGACTGTACAGGTAGTCCTTGACTTACAACTGTTCGTTTAGTAAATGTTCAAAGTTAACAATCACATTGAAATAAGTGACTTATGACCCTTTTTCACATTCACAATCATTGTGGCATCCCCAAGGTCACATTATCAAAATTCAGATGCTTGGCAACTGACTCATGTTTATGATAGTTGCAGTGTCCCAGGGTATTGTGATCAACTTTTGCAACCTTATGACAAGAAAGTGGACTTGTGAACTCTCTGTATGACCTTGGTTTCAAGTGGGTAGTAATATAGGACCGTGATGGCGAACCTACAGCATGTGTGCCCGAAGTGGCATGCACAGCCACGTTGCCTGGCATGTGCAGTGTCATCCATTCTTCATTGGGGTTTTGGCACATATGCGTGCACGGCGATCAGCTGGCCTTCACACGTGCGGCAGTGCCAGAAACCAAAGAGCTGGTCTTCCATTTTCTGGCACGCACATGTGTACTGGCCAGCTGATCGTAGCAAACTCATGCATGCCAGAAACTGGAAGTGCGCATGCCAGAAAGCAGAAGTGTACTTACCAGAAACTGGAAGTTCATTTCGCGGTGCGCATATGCCCCCTGGGCAGCTCCTCTTCTGGGTTGTGTCTCCAATGAGCATGTGCATGCATGCACTCTCTCTGTCTTCCTTTTTGGCACTCAGTGCAGAAGAGGTTCACCATCAGTGACAGAGGCTCTTTCCTCCATTATATACTTGCATTCTGCTGCATTAGCCTTACAATTTCTATTGAAGAGTTGTAGATTCCCTCCCTGTTACACCATACCATTCTGTCAAATAAGTCATATATTGTGATGTAAGGTCCTGTCTCCCCCAAATTTCTTCTTTAATGGTAAATGTTCTGTGCCAGTATCTGGCAGGATAACTAAGGGTTTGTTTGTTTGTTGTCAAATGTCTGATCTCGGTTGTTTTCTTATAGACATTTCATTACCTAACTAGGCAACACCTAGCATGTTACCTAGTTGGGTAGTGAAACATTTGCAAGAAAATAACCAATCAAGGACCAGTCAGTTCAACCCTGACCAGCAAAATATTCTCTTTTATAAGTTTGTCAAATTTGTGGATTACCAAAGCCATGTGGGTTTAGAATTTCTTCAGTTCTTCATTCTTTTCACTGAGAAAGTAGAAAAATGCAAACCAAATCATCTATTGATATTTGGTACCTCTATTAATTAGCATCTTGGTTTTGCTTGATGCAACTATTTGCACTGAACCATAAACGTTGCAGTGGATGAATTATCGAGATTGCTTTTTTTCCCCTTTGCATCCTCTCTCTGGAATTGAAGGTCTGGTTCTTTTCCTCTTTATACAGCAGGGCCATTTTGGCTGGGCTACACATGGCTGGATTCAGAGTCCTTTTTGCTAGATTCTCTAATTTCTCATTTGTTTTGTTGCAGGGAATTACAGCTCCCAAATGCTAAGCACATATTTCCTCTCCTGGAACAAATCGGATATTCCGTTTCTATGACTTCTTCTCAGCAGGTCACAGCAAAAGTTTATTGCATTAGTATTTGTGAGTGACTTCTTCACCTATGAGGCTGCTGAAATTATGCAAACAATTATACAGTGCAAATTATCATTATTAATTTTACTTATTCCAGGCTGTCTGTATGCAAGCCAAGACTGTGTAAAATGGTTGGGAGCAGCAAGTCAGCTTATTTAATCTGATCTATTTCCACTTGGCTGTGAGATGTCCTGAGAGCACCTTATGCAGAAGTCATCAAACTCATGTTTAATTTCAGCTGTCACTGGGAAAGAAACCCCTCACTGAGCAACAAATGGTCTTTACTATTCATGTCTTTTCCCCCTAAAATTCATATTTCAAACTGAATGTATTACAAAAACACACATACTATTTCATGTGTACAATTAGTGTTGACAGTGGTAATCATAGTCAAATACACCAAGGTTTTCTTAATTTCCTTCCCCTTAAATTTAATATTTGTCATTACTTCAATTATCCCCTTTTTAGATGTAAACCTTTTAATACTAAACTTGCAGAAAGGTATCAGCTTGCAAAGCCCTTTTGCTTCCACATTTCAAATAGCCTACAACTGCCATCTATACAATTCCAAAATAATCAAGATGAATTGATTGTTAGTAAGAAAGGTTGAATCACATTAATGTAGAGAAAACAGATATGACTGTATTAATGTACTAGACATTGAGAGATGCATGGGTAAACCCATCTTCAGTTTTAAAATTATTCTAATTGTGTACAAAATAATAATAACAGTATTGTCGATTTCCTAACACCCTGGAGTATACATCTGTTACTATTTCCCAGGGGTAAAATGCAGCAGGTTGACAGTTTCTGGAGAACTGATAGCGGAAATTTTGAGTAGTTCAGAAAACTGGTAGCAGAAATTTTGGGTAGTTTAGAGAACTGGCAAATGCCAGCTCTGGCTGGCCCCAGAGTGGGTTGGGAATAGAGATTTTTCAGTATCATTCCCCTGGAATGGAGTGGGAATGGACATTTTACAGTATCCTTCCCTGCCGTGCCCACCAAGCAACACCACACCCACCAAGCCACGCCCATAGAACTGGTAGTAAAAAAAATTGAATTTCACCACTGCTATTTCCTTGAATCAAATGTATCTTATTTAGTTATTGCACACAAAGACAGTAAAAGGTACAACTTGTTTAAGAACCAACTACAAATGTAACATGTATTTGCCAATGTATATATCAGAAAAAGCTATCAGAGCCATTCATGAATAGCAAAAGTGGGTAATATTATTATCTACCACCTATGTTGCAAGAATCTCACTAATCAGCTTGCCTTCCCTGGGAATGACCAGATAAGGGTTCATGGATCTTGGGGGAGATCCATGCTGTTTGTGGCTGTTCAAGGACTCTGAGCTAGGTCCCTACTTGACCCCTCCTTCCAGTCTACCTGGCAGTTTCCCAACAATATACTCCTTGAAATCCAGTTCATTATACAGCCTTGGTAGAAAGCAGGTAATTTAATCGACAAAAAAAAAAAAAAAAACGGTAGAGAAAAATAGAACAATAAGACAATGGATAATGCACATGATTTTCATTTTATTTTTCATTTATTTGACATTTATAGGCCGCCCTTTTCCCTGAGGGGACTCAGGGCGGCTTACAATTTGTAGGAAGGGAGTGCAAGACAGAACACAAAAAGAAAATGTGGAATATAATAAAATAAAACAATAAAACACAGCATTCATTCAGCATTCGGGTGGGGCGAGATTAGGGTCTTATCCCCAGGCCTGACAGGATAGCCAGATCTTGAGGGCTGTGTGGAAGGTCTGGACGGTGGTGAGGGTACGAATCTCCATGGGGATTCGTACCCTCAAATATATTAGAAGAAAAGGCTTAGAAGAGATAGAATTTGTATGAGAGGTAGGCCATAATGATAAATATTTGCCTCTGTTATAGTTGTAAGATACTCAACTTGATAATATCTAACTTCTCTCTAAATATCTAACTTCACAGTGGCATATAGGGCTGATACCACAATGTTAAAAATGTAGAAATTCTCTGCCACTTTAAGTATAGTAACAAACATAGCTGTCACTATGTGATAAAATATTGTCAAGCCATTATATTTTATTATATTCCTGACAATAAGGTTATATTTCCTTCAAGTAATGTGATTTTTTTAGCAACATTATAAATATGCTTTGCAATTCCTTTCTTCTAAAATAGTTTTTGACATCCCAAGCTAGTCTAAACTCTGGAAGTAATTTCTTATCCAAGTACCATTAAGAATTGATCCGGTTTAGCTTTTGAAGATCAGTCAAGATGTTCTGTTTGATATTATCACCACAATTTATCCAGAACATCTCCAGTAATCTCCTACCATTAGATAGATAAATAGATAGATAGATAGATAGATAGATAGATAGATAGATGGATGGATGGATGGATGGATGGATGGATGGATGGATGGATGGATGGATGGATGGATGGATGATAGGTAGGTAGGTAGGTAGGTAGGTAGATATAGATATAGATGATATAGAGATAGAGATGATAGAGATAAAGATAGAGATAGAGATAGAGATAGAGATAGAGATAGAGATAGAGAGAGAGAGAGAGAGAGAGAGAGAGAGAGAGAGAGAGAGAGATAGAGAGATAGATAGATAATTTCAAAATCAGTAGTTAAAATGATGGCTCAATGGTAGCCTTCCAAAGCACATTAAAATGCAACAATTATTCCAAAAGGTCCTGTAAGCAGCCAATGTAGGTAAGTTAATTATTATTTTTGCATAAAAAGATGTATAGTGAATTATTTGTAACCTAACAGGTCATTTGTAAAAAGCATGTATTCATTAATGAGAAACATACACATAACTACAGTTGCAAAGAAGCAGAGATAGAAAGCAGACAAAGGTCCTAATATATTTTGAAAATAGAGAAGGTTGTAGTAATTTCAATAATGCTTTTCAAGGATGTACTTTGGTACTTCTCTAGAACAAATTCTTAATCATGGTTCCATTCCGATATCTCTGTAGCTGGCTTACTTCAATTTGGTTCTTTGCATTTTAGCAGAATAAGAAATAATATTTATTTTTTAAAGGGTGGCAAGAAGACTTTAATGACAGGATAGTAGTTGGGAAAAAAAACAAAATTTGAAATTGGCAAACAGCAAAAAAAAACCGAATGGCATTTCTTTAAAGAGAACAATTGCAAACTTTGTTACACTGAGATTCTTTTTTTTTTTTTCATTAAAACTTGAAGTCCTTGCCAATTGGAGATTATACTTTAAAAAAAATGACAGATAGCCAATTTTGCCTTTCATATCAGCCAAGGACTTAAGGATGAATAGATCCTGGATTTCTTTCCAAAATAAATGTTCCTTTCTTCATTCTCTTAATTTGATTTGAATTAATCCTGCCCTAAGAAAGTGAAATCTGATATAAGAGGCAAAGTTAAGAACACATGAGAGTGCAAGATCAAAATCATGTTTCATACACAATAGGGATGCCACTGAAAAATTAATCTTCAGGTCATTTATTTCCCTCTCCACTGTAATCTGTTAAATCATAGATTTGATAATGTAAGGTTATCTTTGTAATTTTTTTTTTACATTTACTGGTGAAAAAGAAAATCCCAACAGATGAAAATAAGAGATGGATGCTCAAACTTCTGAAGATAAGTACAGGAGAAATGACCCAATCTGTGGCATGTTTGGGAAGAAAAACTTTCACCATGTGAAATCTTGACCTAGGATTGCTTTTGTAAATAAAAATGAGCATTATTTACAATTTCAAGAGTTTTAGAACACTGCCATTTCCTAAAGTTCTATCACCATGAAATTATGCCCAAAATCTTCTCTTAAGTGTTCAGGATCTTTTGTGTAAATATGAAAAGGTACTGATCACATCAAACTTCATCTGTTATGAAATGGCTAACCAGCTTGGTGCAGTAGATTACGAATCAGGTTAGAAACAAAAAGAGTAATTGACCCAAGGACACTCCACTGGTTTTGCACCTAAGTGAAACTTAAACTGAGTTTTAGTTTGGGTCAGTTACTCTTTCTCAGCCCTAGGAAGGAAGCGATGGTAAACCACTTTTGAAATCTTGCCTAGAAAATTACAGGAACTGGTACCAGGCAGTTGCCAGGAATCAACACTAACACAATGATGCGTACAAGCACAAACACACACAGGAGTTCCCTGTTCAAAATCAAAAGTGATCACTTCGATAACAAAAGAACTTGAAGGATCTGGATGGTTATGAAGCAGAAGGGCACTTATCTGATAATGTAAGCCACATATTATTTGGTTTTGGACTTGGGAGAATTTATTGAATAATTCAACCATGCTGTTTCTCCACATAATTGCTTTAGACTGGTCTTTACATTATTTGATCAAATGGAAGTTTATTTTACTGTCTTATAAGGGCAATGTTCCAGCTGCTACTCAAGAAATCATAGCAATATGGAGCTCTCTCCCCCTCTCTCCCTCTCCCTCTCCCTCCCTCTCTCTCTCACACACACAGACACATACACAGAGCACCCTATGGACATAGTGTATGAAATGATATCTTAGACCAAATTTCCATACATCCTTTCAAAATTCAAAATGGAAGCAATTAAAGACTTAATTTCAAACATTAATAACAACCTAAAGATAGAAATTAATCTTTCCTTCAATAAGTTCCAGCCCTTTCTGAAAGAAAAAGTGAATTGCTAAGGACTATTAGTCAATTCATCATCTAGATTTGTACTTCTTACCACTTCTTGAAAAATATTCATATTCACCAAACTAGACCCAAGGAGGCTTCTAATCTGCTACAAATTGACAAGGGTAATTAGTGGAAAGCTGTTTTTCATACCTTCGATGTCCACTTTAAATACTCTATGATGTTGTTTTGTCTCTTCAACATCCTGGAAGAATGACATCTTCCAGGATTTCATGACCCAGGTTTGTCTTTGTCTATTTGGATGACTTTTTAATTTATTCTTACTCATCATCGTCATTGTCATCGTCATCTTTGCATGAGGATAGTGAGTCAGGCTGAGAGGTTTGGGTGAGCCCATTCAAGAGAGCCCAGTAAGCAACTCATAACCATGTGCAAAGCGTATGAATGCCAGGGAAAAGAGGGCATGAGCAAAGGAGTGCCGATGCGTCAGGAGACTTCCCAGTTAGTTAGAAAACATGAAACTATGTGATGGATCAGGTGGAACATGCATCTGGTCCAGAAGTGATGTTACTAAGACTGTGCTTCTAATTTTTTGAGAATTAACTGTGGATGCTGTCATTCCCATTGAGTTTTTTTTTTAGGCAAGCTGGGGATGATGGCATCAGCAGTTGAGAAAAGGAGGAGTAGAAGGAGAAGGTATGGGTGTGATGATTTCCAGATTGGAGATTTGATTGCCTTCAGAAGTTGTTGGTGCTCCATTGCTGGAGAGTTTCAAGAAGAGACTGGACAGCCATTTATCCAGAATGATGTAGGGTCTCTTGCTTAAGCAGGGGCTTGGACCTCCGATGTCTCTTCTACCCGTATTATTCTATGTTCCTGAAGATGAAGATGGAAGCAACCTTTCTTGAAGTCATCAGTGAAAGCTTCAGTCTCTCAGTGAAGGGTATAATATCTATGGCTGTCTGTTTTCTTTGATCAATCAGTTATACATTCTATTTGAGAGTGATTTACAGAAAAAGTATCTCAGGATTCAAGGGGAAATATACAATAAATTTCTCGGAATTTCCATTATACTTATCAGACAAAGAACTAGGAGGCTATAACTTAAAACTGTCATTACTGCTGCTGCACCTATAGCTCCAGGATCTTGCAATTCTTGGTGGAAGCTGATTCTTCCATTAGCGCTCATCTGTTGGTTTTCCTGGGTTATTGCCTGGTTTGAATGCCAGCCATTTTATGTTCACTCCATTCCCCAGCTGTTATTAACTTTGATTATGACCCAGACTTACAAGACATAATCCATACAATTCTTAAGACTGAATTTTGGATATATATCTGATCTTCAATAAAATCATTGACTATCACATGCTATATTTTTAAAGAGAAAATGACTTTGATTCTTTACCATTATGTTGATGCATAGAACAAAAATAACGCTGTTCTATCAGGTTTTATCTCTCTATATTTTTTTTTAAAAAAAATCATTCAGAGGATTTAACTCCAACTTCATTTCCATTAGTAATCTTTACCATGTTGCTTCCTGGTTATTTTAAAATTTACAGCTTTCTGTATCTTACATGTCTATCAGAAAATGACTTTAGGTGACCACTTGGAGCAAAGGGACATCTTGCAAGCTATGCCACTTAAGCCTTCTGAAGACATTTCAATGCAACTAATTACATGTGTCAGCAAAGACACTTCTGAATGATACACTTGCTAAATAATGCATGGGAGTTCTATAAAGTTTTTTGATTAAGAATATTAACTTATCTCTTTCAGGTTACAGAGAAAGTAGAGGTTTGTGCCCCAACAGTGTTTGAACATAAAGTACCCAGTGAAAAAATTAGGAGTTCTAATTTCAAAATGTCTCCAGCTAGTATATTTGTTTCATCACTAGAGATTTCTAAGGAGAGATTGGACAGCTATATGCTCAGAATGTTATAGAGCAGTGATGGCAAACCTTTTCGGGGTACACAACCAGGAGGAGGAGCAGCCCAGGGGCAATGTGCATGCCAGAAAATGCACTTTTTGTTTTCAGCGGGCACCTGTTCACGCTAGAAAATGGAAGATCCTCTTCCAGTTTCTGGCACTGATGCGCACACGAATGCCAGCTGATCATCGTGCAAACATTCACACCAGAAATGCAGAAGAGGAATGGGTGATGCCATGCATGCTGGGCAATATGGTTCCATGTGCCACTTCGGGCATACATGCCATTTGTTCTCAATCACAGGTAGAGGGTCCCCTGCTCAAAAAGAGGGTTGGACTAGAAGATCTCCAAGGTCCCTTCCAACTCGGTTATTCTATATTCCATACTGAAATACAAATTATGAGCTTTAAGATATTATCTTATGTTAGTGCACCTCAGGTAAGTACATGTAGCAATTTAATCTTATTCCAAAGAAACAACAGAGTGATCAATAATGGAAGGGATATATTACCAGCACAATTGTATGGCATTGTATTAAAAGCTATAACTTGGTATATTTAAATGTCTCTTCATTGAACTCTCAAACAGTCTATGCAACTTCAGGAAAATACATTTGTGGTTTACTGTGGTGTTTTATGAGAATTTCAGTGAAAATGCATTAAAAATGAAGAATCAATAATACCTCTAAGAATAAAAAAGATGAAGTGGCAACTGCTTTTCATCAACATTTAAGGTGGTTAGTTGAACTGATCTATTCACAGTTTCTAGGTTAATGTATTATTATACACTTATTCTTTAGATTTTATACTTCTCTGCAAATGCAGGACTCAGCTCCTACATTTGTAGAACCCAGCTCAAAAACTGTATATGAAATACAAAGAGCTGTACAAAAAGTGCAAAAAGCTGTACACAAAAAATATCTAAAAGGAAAGATTGAGTAACAGTTGCATATAAACATTTCATAAGAAAATTAATGCAAACCTTAATTCATTCATTCCTTCTTAAAATCTCATGCAGAGTGATATAGAATATAATTTTAAAGTCTCCATGTGACTGCCATACCAAAAACTTTTAGGAATTTCTTTTTAACATTTGCAAACTTCCTTTTCATGTATTTAAAATGATCAAAGGATTCTGGACAATTCTTCTATTGACTATTTTATATTCTTCATTCCAATTTTGGATCATATTTCCTTTTTGCCTAAGAGAGTTTCAGCTGCCTATTTCAGCTGTCTCAAATGTATTCAACGTGATATATTTGTGCAATATTCATGTAACTGAGTTGTCAATTAATAAAAGTTTTCAGAATCTGCCTGTGTGAATATATCTGTCATTGGGCAAAAGAAACAATTTGAACATAAGATTTTATCACTAGTGGCAGGCACAAGAGCCCTAGGCTTTTTCTCTTTCTTAATTAATTGGTACAACTCATTTCAACAAAATACATGCCACTAATTTCTAAGATGCCCATTGTATAGCATTACATTAATTCTTAGAGTTAGAGCTACCATATTTGGGCTGCAAATCCAGACAGCCACATTTATATATACTTTGCAGGTATTCAGGATAAGCACATGATGATGTTTTAAGTAATTATTGGTATTTTATTTCATGAGTGGGTAGGAATAGGAATATTCTTTATTGACCAAGTGTAATTGGACACACAAGGAATTTGTTTCTGATGCATATCATAAATGATAAGGTACAAACAAATGATGAATCATAAGATACAAGAAGATATTAGGAAAGATGATAAGATGAGAAAGATAATAGCAATACAGCCCTATTACATGGATATATATTTGGAGGCGTAAGACAGTGTGGTGGGAATTAGGTGTTTAAAAGGTGTTTAGTGATGGCATGGGGAAAAATTATCTTTGTGTCTAGTTATTTTGACATGCAATGCCACATGGAAGTGGTGTAAATAACAAATACTAAATGATTTGCATCACAAGATTATAACATGTCGGATGTAACATAATTACATAATTTGCATGATGCACAGTGACATCATTACCTGTGTGATGTCATTATCATTTTCCTGGATGCTTCTGATAGTTGTTTCATTCCTGATGAATTTTATTTGGTTTTATTGTTAACCACGTGAACAGACCTATAATTCCAGAAGTGTCCTAAAATAGTTTAGGACTTAATAATTTACAAAACTTGTAGTAAACACAAACTTTGTATGGTAACAACGTGCAATCTTTATTTACCCCATGAGTAGCTGACAAGATACACAGGGTGGTACAGAAAATATGATAGAACGCTAGTTTAGCAGACAAAGGAAGCAGACTAGAAAAGGAGAATCTGCTTGGTAGCTAAACCGGTGGCAAAAGAAAAATTTAATGTCATTGGTTTGTTTGATTTACCCCTTGTAAAGCAGGTGTACAGATGTTTTTTTTCTTAACTCTGAAAAGTATTAAAAATTGTATACACACATACATACATCCTTCATGCACAGAAAATAAGCATTAAATTAAAAGTGAAATAAATTAGAGATAAGAGGAATGAAATGAAATATAGATAGTCATAGTCATAGTCACTTTATTTGTATGCCGCCCTTTTCCCTGGGGGGACTCAGGGCGGCTCACAGTTCAAAGGGGGGGGAGGACAAACAATTTACAACATAAAGACACTACATCATTTAAGAACACAACAGTCATACAATTCGAGTGGCGTTAGAGTCTTTAACCCCAGGCCAGCCGGGACAGCCAGATTTTAAGGGCGGCGCGGAAGGTCTGGAGGGTGGTGAGGGTCCGAATCTCCACGGGGAGTTCGTTCCAGAGGGTCGGAGCAGCCACCGAGAAGGCTCTCCTCCGGGTAGTTGCCAGTCTACACTGGCTGGCTGATGGAATTCGGAGGAGACCTAATCTATGCGATCTTATCGGTCTAGTGGAGGTAATTGGCAGTAGGCGGTCTCTCAAGATGAATCTCGTTTGTACATTAGGTGTATTTCACTTTTCTATCCATAGAAATACATAGGACAGGGATACGTATATATCCATCCTTCCTTGTTGCCATAAACTCATAATCTAATTCATAGACTGCCCTTTGTTGTCTTTTGGAACAGTTCACCAATTCCTTCTGTACACAATTTTCTCAATCTTCCACGTCTCTCTCTTTTCATTCATATATTTGTTCTGAAATTCAATTCACATTCATTGTGTGAATATAGTCAAACTATCTCAATCTACTCAGTCAACCTTTATTCAACACCCAGTTGTTCTTAACCTGGCCTTATTGTACCCAATGTGTGGTTTTTGCTGGTGTATCCAACCTTCAGTTTTCATAAAACATGCTGCTATTTTTGCTTTGTTTCTCTATGTATTCATTCCTCCCAAGAGATCATAAACTACCGTATTCATGTTTCATGCTATGGTGAGTGTCTAACCTTGTTTATTTCAGTGTATTGGGTATTTATTTCTAAGTAATACTTTGACTAGAGCTAATTGCATGTTTGCTTTTAAATTGTACAAAAGCCTTTCCTTTTTTTTTTGTCCCAGTATCTGTTTGGTTTCATTATTAATATGAAATAGGGAAATAGAGACTCCCAGCTAAAACTTTCCCTCAGAATTAATCCAATTCGAAAGGGTCATCAGGAGCACAATACACATATTTTCAAACTGACTTTAGATTTTTGAGAACAATTTACCTCGGCCTATGCATGTTTCAGTAATTTATTGAACAATGGTTGAATTTTTAAACGTCATTTTCTTATTTTATAATTTGCATTTCATCACGTCTTGATCTGCAGATAATATAAATAAATGGGTTCAATATTTCCATAATAAGTAATATTTTTTTTTAAAAAAATTGCAACTCTGCTTACTATCCCCTCCTTTGTTGGCACAATAAAAACTTGCATAGTAGATTAATGGAGTTTTAGTTTTTAAATCTGTAGCTGTATCTATTTGGATTCAGTGAAGCTTATTTGAAGTGCGCATGTATTTGGTTGTACTAAAAATTCACTTAAATCTTCTCTTTGTGCTAATGTTCCATCTTCAAGTTGAACTCATCAATTGATAAAACTGAATCAGATTATATAGAGTCATTTAAGGCCTACTTAAATAAATGGGAAGTGAAGAAGACACTAAAATAATATAAGAAAAGATAATAGGTTGGAAGCAGACTGGATCTGCATTTATCAGAAATGAATTTGGTTATATCATTGTACTGCAGAATGCATTTAATTAAATCTGAGGACACTCACATAAGCCTGCATTATTGATTTTTTCTATTGAACCAAACTTTGAGTTGGAGAACTTTCATCAGTCCCATTACTTTCCCACCTTATTTTAGAAAGCCCTGGCAGCAATAGCAATCACCCACTGTATTTCCTTTAAGTATTACTATTATTTAAATCTTCTTAGGTGGAAAATGATTGAATAAAAACAAGTCCATCTTTCCTGCTGCTGCCCTTGTACTAATGAAGCTTTGTGATGATCCCATGCAAGCATCTTCATTATCAAGCAAGTGGCGCAGTGGTTGGAGTGCAGCACTGCACGCTACTTCAGCTGACTGCAGTTCAGCAGTTTGGCTGTTCAAATCTCACCGGCTCAAGATTGACTCAGCCTTCCATCCATCCGAGGTGGGTAAAATGAGGACCTGGATTGTTGGGGGCAATATGCTGACTCTGTAAACCGCTTAGAGAAGGCTGAAAGCCCTATGAAGCGGTATATAAGTCTAACTGCTATTGCTCTTGCTATTTCTAGCAATTCAGAATGAAGGCCAAAGCAGAAAACTATGCTTCTGTCAGCTTTGAAAGCCATAATAACTCCGGATGCTTCCACGCTGCCACATTCTTTTGCCTGGGAACGTAGGAGAGGAGATTTAGTAGAGGGGGTATAGTTAGATAAAATAGTATTCTTCTTTTCAGCCAAGGTCAAGGTATTCCTGCATCTGGAGGAGGGGTGGTTGGAGTAATGTCTTCAGTTGGGATGGATTGGGATTGGATGAGGTGATGGATTGATGGGTGCATGGGATGGGTTTCGACTTTTGACTTACTGAAGGAAAGACCAAAAATCTCAGATTCAGGTTTTCCCAGATGTGCCAGTATAACTACTCTAATAAATGGGAGCTTTGAGAAAATGCCTGTCTTGGAGTTTCATTGGAGTTGGGATTTTCAGGAATACTGACATTAACCCAAATCTGAGATTTCCTGGCTTTCCTTCAGTAAGTCAAAAATCTAAGCCAATCCCATGCACTCATGCACCCATCAATCCATCACCTCATCCAATCCCAATCCATCCCAACTCAAGACATCACTCCAACCATTCCTCCTCCAAATGCAGGAAGACCTTGACCTAAAAGAAGAATGCTATTTTATTTAACTACACCCCCTCTACTAAATCCCTCCTCCTGCTTTCCCAGGCACACGAATGTGGCAGCATGGAAGCATCCGGGGTTAATATGGCTTCCAAAGCTAACAGATTCATTTCTTTAGGTTTGTATTCTCCTTGGTAAGAAGTGATAACAAAATGTAATGGAAATATTCCCCAGTGAAAACAGGGATTGATTTTCTGATTTTAGTGAGGATAGGGGGAAATGAAGAACATTTCACTGAGGGGAAATCTGGATACTTGATTTAGCTCTATTAGTCGATGGTAGGTTTTCCAGTTCTCCCCTTGCTTTCAAATTTCATTCAGCCCTATTCCATTTAGAGGCAGATGACTGTCTCTTCAAATTTCTAAGGTTGCACTTCTTGAAATGCCTTGAAAGCAACTCTCAAGGTATTTCATTAAGTGCTGTCAATGAGAAACAGAAACAGAAAAGCTTTCCATTTCTGAGGATGCCACAGTAGGAGAGCAATGTGACATGATGACTCTTCTAAGGCCATTCCAAAAAAGATGGGCTGCTGAAAAGTTCCAGAGAGCCTTCTTTATTATTTTAGAATAGAATGGAGTAGAATAGAATAGAATAGAATTCTTTATTGGCCAAGTGTGATTGAACACACAAAGAATTTGTTTTTGGTGCATAGGATCTCAGTGTACATAAAGAAAAATAAAATAGAATACATTCATCAAGATACAACACTTAGTGATAGTCATAGGTTACTAATAAGCAATCACATTATACTAAGGACCAAATGAAACAATATAAAATTTAAAGATACAAGCAACATGGTTATAGTCATAAGTGGGAAGAGATATGTACTAGGAAGGGAGAGAAGAATAATAGTAATACAGTCTTAGATAATTTGACAGTGCTGTGGAGATTAGTTGTTCAGCAGTGTGATGGCATTCATGGGAAAAAACTGTTCTTGTGTCTAGTTGTTCTGGTGTGCAGTGCCCTATACCATCATTTTGTGGGTAGAAGTTGAAACAATTTATGTCCAGGATGTGAGGGGGCTGTAGATATTTTCACAGCCCTCTTTTTGACTCGTGCAGTGTACAGGTCCTCAATGGAAGGCAGGTTGGTAGCAATTGTTTTTTCTGCTGTTCTAATTATCTGTTGAAGTCTGTGTCTGTCTTGTTGGGTTACAGAGTTATTAATATCCTCTCCTGACAATCTGACAAAACATCATTCCTCTATGGTGGTAATGGTAGCTATGAAAAACAAACAAATAAATAAACACACAAACACACACACACATTTTACACAGCAAATTGCTAAGGGATATATAAGTTTTGATGCTCTTATAGGGTCCTGCTGGGTGACGGAAGACTTTGGCGGCACCATCTGAATCAACTACGGCGTCGGGCACTGGAGGGACCGCAGCCACCAGCAGCCGTGCCCGCTCGACCATTGCAGTCGGGGTCTGCCTACCCAGTGGCCGCTCATCCTATCCAACCAATGCCAGCCGTGGCCTTTTCATCTCCAGCCGCGTTTGCAGATCCATGACCGCCGCAGCTGGGGCCTGCTTGCCCAGCGACTGCGCATCCTGCTTAGCTGCGCCCAACCGTGGCCCTGCCAGCTCCAGCCGTTTTCCCCACTTTGTGTCTCCGCCGCCCCAACATTCCTGCTCAAAATGGCAGCCTACCTTTAACTTTTCCCACGGACTCCGGGGCTGGGCCTTCCCACCGGCCGCATCATGACTGCAGACCACCTCCTCTTCCAGTGACAGACACTCCCTCTCTACAGCGATCCCAGAGCATGCACAGAAGGCTGGCGTACTTAAAAGACTACACATGCGCTGTCTGGGGGGAAGGGGTGTTGCGTCCTCACGACGCAGCCGACAGGTGGGGCCAGAGCCGCAGGCTCCTGATTGGCCCCAGAGCACCTGCCAGCTGGCGGGAGAATCACTGGCCTCCTATTGGTCAGCCGCCTGACAGCTCTCATATATAAAGAGCTGTCAGGCGGGCGAGCGCTGTCCGCGTTCTGAAGTTCCTGTTGTACTGTTAACTATTAAATAAACCAGTTATACTTTACCTCACGCCTCGTACTTAATAAATAGAACACAAGCATGATGTTTGAGAATCATATGATAACAAGGATTGAATGGGAACATCCAGTATTATTCCAGGTTTCTTTTTAAAAAAAATCAAATTATTTGATCATCTTTGTTCTTGAGACATAGTAATAAATACTGAACCATAAAATAACCCTAAGAGTTAAGTGTTCCTTTCCCCTTTAATTACAAACAGAACTTTACTAAAGCCAGAAATTGGAATTATGAAACAGTGTTCCTTCTCTTCACCCCATTGTTTCTTTGAATTGGGGAGATAGGTAGACACATTTGCAGACTTTGTTTCAGAATGATCAAATAATGTCTAAATCTTCAGTCGGATTCAGATCTGATTTACTTGGGAAAAAATTATTTGGATTTGATTATATTTCAAATTCTGGATGGGGTACATAAAGGTAACTGTGTTCTTATGCTCTTTGCTTAGGTGATAGGAGTTGGATTTTCAAACTATGCTTTTGGAAACAACAATTAAAAAAGTGATTTGTCTTATATGTTATTTGCATGTTTCACGATATATGTTATTGGTCTTCCTTTTATTTTAATCAGAGGTGGTATTCAACTGGTTCGGACTGGTTCAGGCGGAGCTCGTGGGTAGGCCTGCTTACCCGCCCCAGTGCTATGCTGTCCTATTTAGCCACGTGTTTTAAGCTGGGCACATGCACAGAAGGCGCACACACAAACAAAGCACATGCATGGAAAGCATGCGCAAAAGGTGCAAGTGTGCACAAAGTGAGCTTGTGCATGCGGGGTAAACCAGTAATAAAAATAAGTTAAACCCATTGCTGATTTTAATGGTTGAACAGAGTTGCTTTTGGGGGGTTGGATTTTATTGTTGCTGTTATTGTTGTCATTTTTACCTAGCTCTACTTGTTCTGTTACAAAAAAAAATACGTCTATGAATGTAATTGCTCTTACATACATTTTACAGACAACTGAAGTATTATCGAAATAATGTCCAATACCATTATTGAGTACGATTTCTTGTTGTTGAGTGGGAAACATCTAATAACAATAAATACAATAATGAAAGTATTTCCTCCTCCTTGCAAGTTTCAAAGGTTGGTACTCAAGTCTTATAATAGGTGTTTATTGATTACGCTGTATCACTGTATCTTGTATTTTATTTTTTTTCCTGACTTACAGAGGAAGAATTGTATGCTCTCCAGAGTCAGCATCTCACTGGGCAGCCTGTAAATCATGCAAATAAATATATAAAGAAACAAACTGCTTAAAATTCTAGACTATGTAAAAGGATTTCAACTACTTACTTAGCATATGTCATCCTTTTAAGAGCCATGGTGGCACAGTGGTTAGAATGCAGTACTGCAAGCTAACTCATTTGAGTCATGTTGACTCAGCCTTCCATCCTTCTGAGGGCAGTAAATGAGGACCGAGATTGTTGGGGGCAATAGGCTCAGTCTGTAAAACTGCTCAGAGAAGGCTGCAGAGCACTGTGAAGTGTTACATAAATCTAAGTTTTATTGCTTTAAGCAGGCAAGTCAAGAAACAGGCTTGACAAAGATTTCAAGAATGGTCTTTATTGTTGTAGTGTAGAATCACAGAATCTTCAAAAGTATCAGTTTCTGCCAGCCACATCCAATAAAATTAAGGTAGTGTTAGCTTGAGTTTCTTTCTCATACTTTCCTCTTTGAGGGGGTCCTTGCCAGCAGCAGATTGAATTGCAGGTTCTGGTTTTTTTTTGCTCCTTTCCTTGTTTGCAATGCGGAAGTTCAATTTTTGCTAAACTGTGCACATGTGTGTAGCATGCGTCTGGTGCATGGACGTGAAACGAACCAGTTGTTCACTTGATAGGATCCCACCCCTGGACATTTCTGATCAACACGCTCAGTGTCTTAGCCACTCAGCCACCGCATCCCTTGTTTTTTTTTAAAAAAAATAGCATTTTCAAAAAATTCCTTATTGAATGTCAGGACATCTTTAAGGAAATTAAACTTTGTTTGGCTCTTAGGAAGCTGTAAAGGAAGATTCCAGCAGAATTGTTACAATGAAGAAGATTAACAGACACTCAGAATCAAGATCAAAGATCTCTTCATCGACATGTGGAAGTTACAAAGATAGATTGCCTCTGATTTTAAAGGTCATTCTATTTGAGGGGAATTAAATATTTTTAAGGCTAGATCATCATTTAGCTCTGTAGAGGATGTCAGATTGACAAACTCCATTAACACACCTACTATAAAGAGGTTGACAAACCATAAATAACGTGATTTGGCCTTTTGGTGGTTTGGAGTCAGCCATCATAACTAATAGAATATTTGAAGCACAAAAAAAAAACCCTTTTCCTAAAAGGAGGAAATGCTTATTGTAAAGAATTTTAAAATGGATCTGTGATAATGTTGTTCTCTCTGTGAAATATGCATTGCATCTTCCCAGGGGAAAAATGCCCACTCAACAGAAGGCAACATCATAATACTATTTAAAAATATCTGTGAATTCACCAGGATTCATGTTCAGTTTGAAGAAGTCTATAAAGTTTGATCTAGTGGTTAAGGTTCTAAGTCCCACCTTAGCCATGAAAGGTAAGGTGAATTTGAACCAATCACTGTCCTTCAGCCCAACTCCCCCATAGGATTGTTGCTGTGAGAAAAATAATAGAATAACCGAATAGAATAGCAGAATAACAGAGTTGGAAGGGACCTTGTAGATCATCTAGTCCAACTCCAAGCACAAACAGGAGACCCTACACCATTTCTGACAGATGGCATCCCAGTCTCTTCTTGAAAGCATCCAGTGATGAAATTCCCACAACTTCCGAAGGCAACTTCTCTTCCTTTGGTTGATTGTTCTCCCTGTCAGAAAATTTCTCAATATTTCTAGGTTGAATCTCTCCTTGATCAGTTTCTATCCATTATTCCTTGTCTGGCCTTCAGGGGTTTTGGAAAATAAGAGGACCCTGCTTCTCTCTGTGACAGTACTGGAACACTGCTATCATGTCTCCCCTGGTCTTTGTCTTCACTAAACTAGCGGAGGAATAATTGGAGGAGGAAAGTGTGTTGGATACATTAGCTGTCTTGAGTTTTTGTACAAATAATAAAGTGGGGTATAAATAATAATACTAATAATAATAATAATAATAATAATAATAATAATAATTAATTAATTAATCTATTAATCGAAGTAAAGAACAAAAATCTACTGAAGGCCCAACAGACGAAACAAGAATACAGAAAAGATGTGATAAAATCAAGAATGGAGAGTTGGCAGAACAAAGCACTGCATGGCCAATTTCTGGAAAAAATAAAAGATAAAGTGGACAGTGAACAAACTTGGTTATGGTTAACAACAGGTACATTAAAGAAAGAAACAGAGTCACTAATCCTGGCTGCGCAAGAACAAGCTATCCGCACAAATGCCATTAAGGCCAAAATCGAAAAATCCTCTGATGATGCCAAATGCAGACTTTGCAAAGAAGCTGATGAAACTGTTGATCACATACTCAGCTGCTGTAAAAAAATCGCGCAGACTGATTATAAATTGCGGCACAATTCAGTAGCACAAATGATCCATTGGAATTTGTGCAAAAATTATAATATTAAAACAGCAACAAACTGGTGGGAACATCAGCCTGAAAAAGTCACCGAAAATCAGATGGTCAAGATCTTGTGGGATTTCCGTATATAAACCGACAAAATACTGGCGCATAATACACCAGACATCACACTGGTTGAGAAAAATAAGGTTACAATCATAGACATCGCAATACCAGGTGATAGCAGGGTCGCCGAGAAGGAACATGAAAAAATCGCAAGATACCAGGACTTAAAAATCGAAATTCAACGACTATGGCACAAACCAGCAGTGATAATTCCAGTGGTAATTGGCACACTGGGTGCTATTCCAAAAGCACTGGAATTACATTTAAAACAGTTAAAAATTGACAAAATCACCATCAGCAAAAAGCCGCACTGCTTGGATCTGCACGCATATTACGAAAATACGTTACGACGTCCTAGGCCCCTGGGTGGGGCCCGACTAGTAACCAATGCCAAATCCGGCGAAACAACTGGCCGCTGTGATACAATTGTATAATAATAATAATAATAATAATAATAATAATAATAATAATAATAATAATAATAATAATAATAATAATAATAATATATAAAATAATAAAAAATAAAGTAAAAATAATAATAAAATAAATATTTTGGAACCGCCAGAATAATTGCTTAAATTATTCGGAGAGTGGCCAGAAGCGGTTATTTATTCATTTATTTTTGCCTAATGTATTTAACTTGTTTATACACTTCTGCATAGATTCCTGGAGGATTATATTCATAATAATAAGATTTAATCAAAACATGATTGTGAAAACATAATGCAATAAGAGAAAGATACACACGGCAGTCAGTCATTAATGCAAAAATGCCCTTGGAACTATTCTGTTTTTACTAGCTTCCTGAAAATCCTCAAGGAGGACTCCAACCTCGCCTGAAGGAGGAGGCTGTTGTGTAACATAGGGCTTCTAATGGAAAAACATTATATGTTGTCACTTGTCACTTTCAATGCATGGGACAACTAATTGATTTTGTCAGGGAGCTCATACTGGATGAGTCTTTTCTTCTTTTTTTTTACCCATATGGGGTTTTGTACATTAAAACTAGCTCTCTGAACTGCAGTCCGAAAGCTGCAATCAATGTAATACCCCAAATACAGATGTGAGACATCTATGGCAATTTTTGTTTGCCAACAAATGACACACATGGTTTTATACTATTTTTGGTGTCTGAGTGCTCTTCCAAAGTTGCTTGGTGTAAAGTGCATTTCAATGATCTAAGCTGGTGGTGGTAAGAGCATGTCATTGTTGCCAGGGCTTCCTGTTGCAGATAGAACTAACTGTCCTGTTGTAGCCTTGTAGGAAGTTGGCACTCACCTCTCCTATAAAATGAAATATTTTAGGAAATATTAAAATGGCAGAATATTTCCCCATGAAAGGCAGAAACTCATTCCCTCACCTTTGTCAATGGGCCATTAAAAAGCCTGAGCTAGTCTACTCTATATAACAATGGTAGGATTAGCCTTCTACAGAAACTCATCACATGGCATCTGGGAATTCAACCAAGCTTGGAACACAAAATAAACACAACCTACAAAGTTTGCTAAGATCCGCCCACCCCTGGGAGTCTCACAACCAATCAGAATACATTTCTTACACAGGAACAGGAAACAGAGCAGTGGGGCCAAACAGAGAATATAAAAAACTCAGGAACTCTTAGCAAACCCTTCCCCCCCCTTTTTTTTCTTCACCCAATATCTTGAAGCATGCGATTCCACTTTCTGTTCAGGAGCTTAAGCCATGTGATCCTGCCCACCATTAAACCATCTTTCCAAACAGCCTCTATGTTTCCAGTGTCTTTTCCCCCACTTGGAACTGAACCCAGAAAGGCATCTATTCCAACAGCCTCAGAGTACCATTTGAATGAATCAAGGAGGACTTGGTCATTGACCTGCTCCTTGAAGGAAAGGACACCCATCCAGATCTGACAAAGAGTCTTTCTAGTCATATGACAGAAATTGGTCATTGGGAGCAATTGCATTAAGCATCCAGATTGCCTTCAAGTTTCAGAAATCTATCAGATGCTCTCTGAACCTCGTTGCCAGCTTGTTAGAAAACTTCCCCAGAAACTTTTGGAATCCATCCAGATGCATTAGGCATCTCCATTGGTCCATCCAACAGCAAGACCACTGGATAGTGAGAAATCTCATTAACAACAGGAAGTGACCTGACGACAACACAAGACTTCTAATGTCTTCCACATCTAGATCCCAACTAGTGTACACAAGTAGATTTCAACTACCTCCGAAATGAAGTTAAGTGTATTTCCATCTGTGTATATTGGAGAGGACGAGGAACAGATATTATTTAGGAAAACCTTGCTTGCCTCCAGAAGTTGTAAATGCTCCAACAGTAGTTTTTAAGAAGAGTTTAGATAACCATTTATCTGAAGTGGTGTAGGGTTTCCTGCCTAAGCAGGGGGTTGGACTAGAAGACCTCCAAGGTCTCTTCCAACTCTCTTCTCTTCTCTTCTTTCTCTTCTCTTCTTTCTCTCCTCTCCTCTTCTATTCATTGTGAAAGCAATTAATGCCCGGCTCAGTATTGATTCAGCTTTCCATCTTTCCTAGGTTGGTTACCCAGATTGTTGGTTATATATGTTGTTATTATATATGCTGGCTCTTTAAATCGCTTAGAGAGGTCTATAAGCCACTATGAAGCTGTATATAAATCTAAGTGCTATTACTATTGCTATTGCTAATGCCTGAACCTTTTTAGAACCCAGTTCCAAAATGTGAATGTTGAAATTTCTTGGCTAGACCAGTGAGATAACTTTAAAACCTGTTCAACAACAAAGTTCAGGAAGAGGTCTTGGATCTATGAATGATGTATTCAGGCCATAATAGATACAAATGGTTCTGATGCCCCTAAAGGTAAAGGTAAAGGTTCCCCTCACACATATGTGCTAGTTGTTCCTGACTCTAGGGGACGGTGTTTATCTCCGTTTCTAAGCTGAAGAGCCAGCGCTGTCCAAAGACATCTCCGTGGTTATGTGGCTGGCATGACTAAAAACCGAAGGTGCACAGGTGCTGTTAGCTTCCCACCAAAGGTGGTCCCTATTTTTCTACTTGCATTTTTTATGTGCTTTCTAACTGCTAGGTTGGCAGAAGCTGGGACAAGTGACAGGAGCTCACTTTGTTATGTGGTGCTAGGGATTCAAACTGCTGAACTGTCGACCTTCTGCGTCACTGAGCCACCACGTTCTCAAAATACATCGCCACTAGAATGTCTATGGAGATTCTCAGTCACCTGTCCCAAAGGTGTTTTTTGAAAACACTTTGGATTGCCACTGGAATGTGCTCATCCCCTTTTCCTACATTAAATCATCAACAATATATTTCCATTTCCCTGGTAAATTCCACACTCCCAAAGACCATGACCCATAACGTCAACCTCAAATCACTCTGACTTGTACCGGTCCTGGTCCAATAAGCCTTTTACCTTGTTCAGGACCACTCCAATTGATTTATTAGGCTTCTGCCAATCATATATCTGTACCCTTTCTGTATGTGATAGACTCCTAACCCAACATACTGTAGCTCAAAGTAAAATGCCATACGATCATCTGCACTACCACATCCCTAAATAAGTAGATTTCACAAGGTTTTCCAATTATAGAAATAATTTTAAGAAGAGGATACAGAGGTGTGTGTGCATGTTTGTGTGTGTGTGTGTGTGCATGTTTATGGGGTGCTTTTTTGTTGTTTTTGAAGTAGCAGTTGGCTGAAAAATGCACAGCAAGGCACTCTTCTCTAGTCATCCAATTAAAACAAATCAAAAAGAACATACAATAATGGACAGTGTGCACATATTGATAAATATACTTTATCATCTTATACCAATGGCAGCAGTTTCTCTTTTCCCAAGCAGAAAGGGTATTTCTGCAAATCTGATCTCTTCTTCTAACATTATAGTATTGTTATATTGGATTTTAATCGGAGGTGGTATTCACTTACTTTCCTTACGAGTTTGCAAATGTGAGAACACACTTGCACTCAGCCTTCTGTGCATGCGCTTTTGGTGAAAAAAGGGCCTAAATGGGATGCCATAGAACTGGGGCGGGGGACCACTCATGATTTCACTACTGGTTCAGGTGAACTGGTCCGGATCGGTAGAATACCCCCTCTGATTGTATTGCCTACAGCTCAGTTAATTAGTCAGTTAATTACATGTTTGATGTTAAGCCTTTGTTTATCTTAGTTGATTAGATAGTCATGCTATGTCTTTGTGTAACTCAGTTAGTTAGGCAGTCAGTTTGCATTTTTATGCCATGTTTTTTGTTTATCTTTAGTTAAAGGCTAGTTGATAGTAGAATTTATAGTGAAATAGGTGGCAAATCAATTTAACAAATAAAATAAAAAAGTACAGACAAAAGTCACATCAAGGTCCAATTACAACACTGCAGACTCCATCTTGAGGCCTTTTTTTTTTAAATCATATTCTGCAGATACCCTTATTTGGTACAATTTGGAAGTACCCTCAGATTTTTTCCTTCTCCCTTCAACTAGGATTGTTTTATTACTCTGCCGGTTAAAATATACTGTCATCGTTTGCGTTGTGAAGGAGAAATTTGCCTTGACAGGTAGAGCTTGTGTTGTGCCTTTTATTTATAAGTGATTAAAGTCAGTTCAGCATGGATAATTTGGGAAGGGGAAAGTGACAGCTTCTTACTAAGATCTCAGTATGCTCATATGTTTCTGGCATACTGTCTGTTGGTTGCTCACAAAAAAGATTTCATAGACTGGAAAATGGTTATCAATTAGCTGTTTGTACCTGGAGAGAAGCCATTAAGTTCACTGAGCAAAAGTGGGTTGCTCAGTAGGCAGATTACAATATATTTAATACAAAATTCTGTTTCAGTGAAAATGTATGGGATAGGAGAGGGCTAACTATCAGTCATGGGATCTTGTGTAGTGTGGACTGAAACAGACATAAATATGGATCAATAAATAAGTCATGTCTATCTTCTTCCAATTTCATTTTATCCTATTTCATTTCTTTAGGCCATTTTGCATAAATTACGTAGAACTGTGCCCTAACATGAAGTGGGTCACTTAAGGATGAATTTTTAATTTTAATTCACATGCAGTAAACAGAGAGATCAAGCAAGAATCTTTTATCTATATTAATTTGATCCATACATCCTTGATTTTCCTTTCATTAGAAAGAAGAGCTGTGTGGCACAGTGGTTAGAATCCAGGCTAAATCTGCTGATTTCTAGCAGTTCAATTCTCAGCAGCTCAAGGTTGGCTCAGACTTCCATCTTTCCAAGGACAATAAAAGGATGACCCAGCCTGTTGGGGGCAGTATGCTGACTCTGTAAACCGCTTAACAAGGGCTATAAAGCACTATGAAGCAATATATAACTTTAAATCTAAGTGCTATTCCAATTGATATGAATTTATTCATCTTTTCCTACTTTTCAATTCCTTCCCTTCCTTCCTTCCATTCACAATATATGCATTACTGTCTTCCAATGACGTGCGGTGAGGTCTATGGCCGGTGAGGCAAGTGTGCAAAAGCCGCCCTATGTCTGCCAGTGCCAGGGCTTTGGTGGGGCTTTCGTAAAGCCATGCCAAAGTCCCGGTGCGGCTGTCCACCATAGAGTGGGACGCGTCCTGCTCTATGGTGGGGTGCGGCGGTATGGCTTTAAAGTCCCGGCGCGGCTTTCCGCCATAGAACGGGATGCGGCGGCATGGCTTTAAAGTCCTGGTGCAGTTTTCCACCATAGAACGGGATGTGGCGGCATGGCTTTAAAGTCCCAGTGCAGCTTTCCGCCATAGAGCGGGACACGTACCGCTCTATGGCGAGGCACGGTGCATGGCTTTAAAAAATAAAAAATAAAGTGCCAGCCCGCATGCCAGCAGAGGTGGGTAAAACACACAAACACACACACACACACACACACACACACAAACACACACACATACACACACACACTACTTTTAATAATACAAATTACAATTACTTACAAATTACAATAATTTTGAATTCCTTCCCCCTCCCTCCGACCCACATACCTTTTCCAGCTGCGTCACAGAGGATTTCAACTCTCCTCTTGTCTGCCATGATGAAAATGTAAAAATGTAAAAAGAAAAAGGCAAGAGCTGCTGAAGTAAGGCTGGATTAGCTGCTGCCAGAGTCTCCAATGGATGACTCTGCTTAACTGTTTTAAAAAAGCCTCTAAAAAAAGTGCCCTCTACAGGAGGAGGTGAGAGAACCACGTGCCTCATCTACATAAGGATTTTTTCACCTTTTAACCCTTGCTTAACTCTGCTCAAGTGATCATATAGACTGAAGGAGGCACGTGGTTCTCTCGCCTCCTCCTGCAGAAGGCACTTTTTAAGAAGTTTTTTTTAACAGTTAAGCACTAAGCAGAGTCATCCACTGTGACTCTGGCAGCAACTATCTCAGCCTTTTTCCTTTTACATTTTTTTTTCTTTTCATGATGACAGTGGTGAGGCCCTGCCTCCCCAGCCTCCCCTGCTCTCTTCTCCTTTCTCCTTCTCCTTTAAGGTTATGTAGAGAGGTTGGAGAATGTGGGACATGTGCTCTAAACAAAAGACCTCATAATTTGGAAATCTTGTAGATTTGTATTGCAGGATAATTCTGCTGACTGCCAGCAGTTCAATTTCACCAGATCAAGCCTGACTCAGCCTTCCATTCTTCCGAAGTCAGTAAAATGAGGATTCATATTATTGGGGGCAATATGCTGACTCTCTAAACCACATAGGGCTGTAAAGCACTATGATGCAGTATATAAGTCTACATTTTCCCCCTATTGCTAAAATAAAAGAGATTGTGCCATTCGCCAATGCCATTTCCCATTAACATTTTCACTTACAAAGAAAACTGATTTTCCAATTATACAACTATTGAAATTCATGTAATTCTTCAATTATGAGCTGAAAATCAATCACTACCCAAAATCAATCATACGGTATTTCAATGCACAGTGATAAGCAATTCTTCACTGTGGCTTTCATATAGTTCAGCATGAGTCATATCCAAGTTTAAGGGAATTATGCATCCATCTTATTCCTAAGCAGTTTGACATAAACCTGACAAGAAAGGTTTAAGAAGATGTTGTGTTCTACTTTGAGAAAACAAGATAAGCTGACAGAAGGAAGAACATAGTGTGACCTTCTTGTACTCATTTGTGTTGTTTTCTCTGCCAATATCAATTTCTTAGTAGAAATAAATGAAATTTTGAGGTTAACCCTTCAAATATAATTCTAGGTCCATTTTGGCTACCGCTAGACATTTCTCAATGGCTGTCCTAGTCAATGGAGTATTCACTCAATGAAAGAACTGAGAATTAAATAATCTTGATAAACAGAGCTTGCTGCAGAATTATAAAACCCATATAATTATGAAGGGACCTGGTGGCTGGTAGAACTCCATCCATATATGACTACTGTTACACTGCTGATTAATGAACTAATCACCATATGCAAAGCTCTCTATCTTCCTGAATCTAAAATGGCATCATTCATGTCAAGGAGAAATGCCAGCAGATTTGGGGGAGGCTTCAAGTATTTTTCTCAAGTACAAGCAGGGGGATTAAAAATGTCCAGTGGGAATAAGCAAATGCCATAGAAAAAGAAAGAGAGGCAGTATCTTAGTGGCTTAACGATGCTGGAGATTATTTTTGCTCCAGTGGTTTAAGTCCTGGCATTGTGCTGCAGAGTAAGCTCCCAGCATTTGCCTTGGCTTCTGCGCACCTAGCAATTGAAAAGCATGTTATACGCAAGTAGATAAATAGGTACCACTTTGGTGGGAAGACAAGCTGGTGCTTTGTGTGGACAGCCAGAATCCTGTTGTCATTGAACCTTCTCAGTTGTGATGCCTATTTGCAAGGTGGCTTCAGTGGAGGGAGGGGACCCCAGATGATGCTGCAGGATGCCATTCATCTTTCTTTCTGGTATGGAGCTCACTCGCTCTCTGTGGTGTATCATGGAAAGCACACAACCATGAACCAAATAGTGCTAGCAGTCTTAGGCAGACAAAGTACTATTCTTTATTAGTTTCCGGAATAATGTAACATAACTATACACTAAACAAATACTTGAAGAAAGTGAGGAGAAATAGATGAATAGAATATTTTGGGAAGTCATAGTTTAGCTTTCTCAAAGTCTAAACCTGATTTACTCAGTGCTGCTCGGATATTTTAACCATTGCTCCAAACATTGTGGAGTGGGTATGTTTAAAAATTATCTCTGTAGCTTAGGTACTGATTTCAATTATTCTTTTGGACTGAAGATGTATCAACTTAGACGGGCAAATTACTTTCGTGTAACTTTGTGTGGTGTACCTTTTCCTGGATTTTGGGGTCCTATCAGAGTTGGGTTGCTCCTGGTTTGGCCTGATTCAACCAAACCGATAGTGGTGATTTGGCCTGGGTCACAGAACCGGCAGCAACCCAGGCTGGCCATTCCCACAAACCAGTTCCCCAGTCTCTTCTGCCATTGCTGACATATTTCTGCACATGCGCAGAACGATTTACAGTCAATTGCGCATGTGCAAGCAACGTGCGGCGGGCATGCAAAGCGAATCAGTACCAACCGATACAGGAGCCCACCCCTGGGTCTTATGTTCAGCCACTCACAGACTAGCACAGAATAGTGGACCCCAAGCTCAAGTAACAAGACAGTTGCATGAAAGGTGCTTTTTCAAGAGACAACTGGACTTTCCGGTTTTGGTTGAAGACATTTCACTTTTCAGCCAAGAAGCTTCTTCAGCTCTAACTGGAATGCCTCACCATCCAGTCAGAGCTGAAGAAGCTTCTTGGATGAGAAGCAAAACGCCTTCAAAGAAAAACCAGAACATCCGGGTGCCTCTTGAAAAACAAAGCACATTTGGGACAAACCTGACCTGAATGACTGAGAATCCCCATAGACATGGAAGACATACTTTACTGATATATCCCATGGGCTGCATTGTCACTAAATAAATATCACAATTTCACTCTCAGTTCATGAGAATTTCACTAAAGTTCTTTTCTCCTTTGAAATAATGTCAAAAGCAATTTCTTTCTGTCATTAAAGGTGTTGGATACATCTAGCATGGTTGATATCAGAATGAAAACAAGTAGGCAAAAAAAATGTAAAAAAAACAAACCCACCCATACCTCTTGTCCTTCAAAATAAACTTCTTCAGCATAAATCCATGATATTGCTGAATATTCTGAGAATGAATTTATAATACTGTATATCACAAGTCAGAATACTGAACCATATCAGTTCATGTTGAACCTTACAAATGATTAGCTAGAAACTGCCCCATGAAGGACTGAGTGTTTGTATGTAACTACGAAATAGATCTGGAAAGGTTGTTTTCATCTACAATAGGATCTGAAGAATATATTATATACTCATATATGAGCATATATATACATATCATTTATTTATAGGTACTAATGACAGAAGATAAAAAGAAAATTCATTTCATTCCCACATATTATTTTCCATAACAAAGTCCCTTTGCAGCCTTTAGCAATTGTTCTATTACTTGAGATGTTAAGAAACTATAAATGTCCTTCTTGATTTAATGTGTTTTCTTAATGGCTTAACGGTGCATAACTCAAAAGAGTATTAACAATCGCTAATGCACATTCATATGGCATCCTTCTAGTAGCATTTTGGAAATATGCAATGGATTCCTTTCTACAAAAAAACCAACCCCATGAATTATGTACCAATCTGTCTAAAAACTAATAAATATTAACCATCATTTTGATATTATCTTGTGTCTTGATTTCATCAGCTTGTTTTGTCAAAAATCTAGTTAAGATTGGCCTGCTTTCTGCTAAAATGTGTTCAACTGCACCTTTGCTCATTTTTGGCTCATAGGTAGATGAATGAAATCGATCATACACGTCCAGGTGTTCCAACAGCTGCAGTTGTCACCTAAGACATATTCTCTAGGAAAGAAGCCAAACATTGCAAAACAGAAATAGACACCAGTGTATAATTACAAAATACTTTTTTTTAAAAAAAAAAAATCAAGCTTGATGTACTTAGTCAATGCCATTTTTGCAGAAACTCTGTAATACATATGCATCAGCTGAAATTGCTTTACAGCAAGTCACTCACATCATTATCCAGACTGGGTACCACAGTGAGCCTTCCATAAGCCATGGATCTTTTGTGACCACTGCAGCCAACAGAATCTCTTGGGCAGAGCTACTAAATTGAGATGGAAATCAGAGTCAACAGTAATTTTTAGCCAAATTTGGACAAGAAAACAAATACAAAGTCAATGGATCTTAACAGACTTTAACACTGGGCGCTATTTGACAAAATGAAATTCAATGGTGAAAAATGTACGGTTCTATATTTAGGCAAGAAAAACAGAATGCACAGATACAGCATATGTGGTACTTTACTCAATAACTACGAGAGGGATCATGGAGTTCTAGTGGACAATCACTTAAACATGAACTAGCAGTTTGTTGTAGCTTCAAAAAAAAAAAAGCCAACACACTTCTAGGCCTCATAAACAGAGGGATGGAATCAAGATAATGTGAAGTGTTAATCCCATTTTATAATGTCTTGGTGAGACCACAGTTGGAATATTGCATCCAGTTTTGGTTCTCACAATGTAAAAAAAGATATTGAGACTTTAAGAAAGAGTGCATAGGGGAACAACAAAGATGATTAGGGGACTGGAAGCTAAAACATATAACGAACAATAACTGGAATTGAGTATGTTTAGTTTAAGCAAAAGAAGAATAAGGGTGACATGATAGCAGTGTTCCAATATTTCAGGGGTTGCCACAAAGAAGAGGGAGTCAAGCTATTCCCCAAAGCACTTGAGGGCAGGACAAGAAGCAAGGGATGGAAACTAATTCAAAGAGAGAAGCAACTTAGAATGAAGAAATTTCCTGAAGTTAGAACAATTAGTCAGGGATATGACTTGCCTCCAGAAGTTGTGAATGCTCCAACACTGGAAGTT
Organism: Thamnophis elegans; assembly: GCF_009769535.1. Lineage (NCBI taxonomy): Eukaryota > Metazoa > Chordata > Lepidosauria > Squamata > Natricidae > Thamnophis > Thamnophis elegans. The sequence continues at coordinate 61,884,896 of NC_045548.1, read as the reverse complement.
TTTAAGAAGAGATTGGATAACCATTTGTCTGATTACTGGTGGAGAGGTGCTGGTGTCTTTTTCTCTTTTGGGCTGGTTGGTTGTCCTTTTGCATACGTAGATATTAATGTCTATTGTGTCTATTAGTGGCTGATTTGTCAGAGTGTCAGGCTTTTACAACATCTCTCCCTAGAAGTGAATTAGCTCCCTCCTTTTCTCAAGACTATGTTGCCAGCCCTGGAGATCCCAGGGGATCAGGGAAATTTTGTGATGACTCCCTTATTGTAGTTGACATCATCCTCTCCTCTTTTGCATGTCTTTTTATAGTTAATTTTAAAGTGATATTGTTTGCTTTTTTAAAAAACATTTTGTGCTGTATGTTGCTCTGATATAAGATAGGCAGGTATACAACTATGACAAACAAATACATAAACTATGCAATTATGTATTTGACCCATAAAAATAGCTGTACAAGTGCTGCCTATTGATTCGTTTGTGCTGCTTTCAGTTGGGAAAACTATGAAATTGCAGGCTGAGAATGTAGCCATATGAATGAATACACAGAGGCCTGTTTATTGCAATGCCTTGTTTCCTTCAATAGTCAACCATTGCAAATGAAATGCTTCAAAGACAATAGGAGGACTTTCAATATTATTCCCCAATGATGGCTATTCAAAGGCTATATATACATTGTAATATAGCCCAGGTTGAAATCCCAGTAAGGGTAAATAGCTTGAAATAGATCTATACTAGTCTCCCTTTATTTATTTATCAGCACAAATACAACAAAATGTAACAAAAAGGCAACAGTAAAAATATTGGGTTTCTGCCTGGATGGTCTCTTGTGACGAGCCGAAGGACAGAGAATGGAAGTAGTGATCTTCCTCCCATATTTGGGCATACCAGGGGTTGTAAAAATCATATATATATATATATATATATATATATATATATATATATATATATATATATATATATATATATATATATATATATATATATATATTTATACTAGTCTCCCTTTATTTATTTATCAGCATAAATATAACAAATATAACAAAAAGACAACAGTAAAAAATATTGGGTTTCTGTCTGGATGGTCTCTTGTGACGAGCCTAATGACAGAGAGTGGAAGTGTGACCTTCCTCCCATACTTGGGCATACCAGGGGTTGTGACTTTAAGTATATATATATATATATATATATATATATATATATATATATATATATATGTGTGTGTGTGTGTGTGTGTGTGTGTGTGTGTGTGTGTGTGTGTGTGTGTGTATGATATATGATATATGATATATGATATATGATATATATATATATATATATATATATATATGGTAGATATATATATATATATATATATATATATATATATATATATATATATATATATATATATATATATATATATATATATATATATATATATATATATATATATATATATTTCTAATAACATTTACTTTGTTTTGGCACCAGAGAAGATCAGTAGAGAGATGGAATTGGCTCCCTGTTGGGAATTAATCAGAGCTTAAATAGCTGCCTTTATTTTCAGCATATCCCATCTCCTGTAGACTATCATGTCTTGTGAGTTAAACCTATGTTATGCATGGAATCTTAGCTGGAGATTTTCTTTCCAATAGATATATAATATTACTAAACAGACTCCCTCCTTCCCTGACACTATATATAATATTAGCATACTATGTGTGCTCCTTTTCATATGGTTTTAGCAATCAAATCCTATTATTTTTAGATTGAGTATAAGTATTACACCAGAGGAAAGCAGGTAAAAAACATTCAAGCAAATAATCTTGCATCTTTAATGAGATGTTTGCATTTTCAATCTCTAACGTCTTTGAGGAAAGCAGATAAATCAAAAGTTTTTTTTTTTAAAAAAACCTGTATCATACATTGTTGAGCTACAAGTGTAATTTTCTGACAATTTAAATATTTAGGATGGATCAGAATAAATATTAAGAGAGGCTTACTACTCAGGAAGCTGATTTATTTTGAATAATTCTGATTGAACTTGAAGAGGTTTCTTTCTTTTTTGTTTTAATGTGGAAGGAACCACATGTAAGTTCGAATGGAAGAGATAAGATGGCAATGTTGCATAATGATGGACCTGTATCAAAAATATGAATGCACCAGGATATAGAGTATGTATGTATATATGTATGTATGTATATAGATAGGTAGATAGCAATAATACTTAGACTTATATACCACTTCATAGTGCTTTCACATCCCTCTAAATGATTTACAGAGTCAGCATTTTACCCTCAACAATCTGGGTTCTCATTTTACACACCTTGGAAAGATAGAAGGCTAAGTTAACCTTGAGCAAGTGAGATTTGAACTGCTGAACTGCAGCTAGCAGTCAGCTGAAGTAGACTGCAGTACTGCACTCTAACCACTGACCACCTCAGGTAGATGGTAGATAGGTAGATAGGTAGATAGGTAGATAGGTAGATAGGTAGATAGGTAGATAGGTAGATAGGTAGATAGGTAGATAGGTAGATAGGTAGATAGGTAGATAGGTAGATAGGTAGATAGGTAGATAGGTAGATAGGTAGATAGGTGATGCATTAATGGATGGATGGATGGATGGATGGATGGATGGATGGATGGATGGACATATGGATGAATGGATGAATGGACAGATGACTCGACAGACAGATATGGTTGGATGATGGATGGATAGATGAATAGTTGGATAGTTGGATAAATGGATGGCAGATGGATAGATGGATAGAAGGATAGGTGGATAGATGAATATTTAAGAAAGGAATGAAAGTCATTTTTGGTTTTGTTAAGACTACTGTTATACAACACATATGTCTTTCCCATGTCACATGAACCACAATGTAGAAACATAGAATATCAGCATTTATTTTCTTTAAAAAAGATCCTCCCTATGTATGTAATCTTGAACCTTTGCTTGGAGAAAAGGCAGGATATAGGACTAATTTTAAAAAAGGCAAAATAAAACCCCAAACCCTACATTATCAGCCATTGCAATGGGGAAGGGTGTCTTAGAGTTGCATGCATCTCTGGGGCTTCAGATCAGTTGAAAAATCAGCCTTTTGAAAAAAAAAAAAACACCTTTGGGACTCTTTGGGCACTGTATCAGTGGTCGGATTCAAATTTTTTGACTACCAGTTCTGTGGGCGTGGCAGGGGAAAGATACTACAAAATCCCCATTCCCTCCCCACCCCACTAACCTGCTTTCCAGCTCTATTCTCCTGTGCAGGGCAACAAAGAAGACCCAGCCGATCAGCTGGGACTCAGGAGGTAGCGAGTAGATGGTGGCGGAGGTGTTATTTGCCGGTTCTCTGAACTACTCAAAGTTTCCACTGCTGGTTTGCCAGAACCAGTCAGAACCAGTTGAACATTCCCTCTGCACTATATATATATATCTGATGAAAGAAATTTCAACTTATGAAAACTTTAAATAAAATTTACTAATCATGAAAGATCTTTCCAGATTTCTCGCCTCTTTTTCCTCTCCTTCCTCTTCCTTTTCTCAGTTCTTTTTGCCTTGGTGGAGTCTCTTTGTTAATCTCTCGTCATAAATTTCTGAAAAATTACTTTTATTTACATCAAAATTACTCTTCAATTGTTCTGCACACCTCACAATTTCACCAAACACCCCACCCTTTTTTTATTTCCCACTAGCGTAACTGAGCCATCTTAGTCCAGCAGTTCCTCCTTCCTTCACTGGTGTAATTACATTCTGTAGCATTTTGTAATATAAATATGTACAAGAAGATTTATTTATTCACTCATTTAATATAAATTGTTCCAATTTAAGAATCTGTTCTAAATAACTCCCATACCTTTTTCCTTACAGGCATTTTCTATTCATTCTGTTGAGAAATTCATCTATCTTCTAGTAATTCTTTTATTCTTTTTGTTTCTGCAGTCATTTTAGTTTTTTGGGGTTTTTTATGTTCATTTTCCTCTTGAATCTTCTCGTAAAATTATACAGTAATGTTCTTTCCTACATTTAGAATTTCACGTCATCCTTGCACCCTGCATTTATTCTTTCTCTCCTTCATAATAAACAATTGACTCAGTCATGCATTGAGGTTTACATTCTTTCCTTTCCTGTATACGCATATTAATATTTATCCTTGTAGCAAATAATCAAAAGAAGCAGCATTTTTTTGAAGCAGATTCTCACTATTCAGCCTTTTTCTTTCCTTTCCCCCTCTCTCTTTTAATAGTTTTAATGGCATTTAAAATAATGATAGAGGAAGAAGAACAATACAAGACAGAAATACATACTATACGTGGTAGAAAAATATATCTCAAGTGCTCTAAAATGAGTGGAAAAATAAAAGGAAAAATATGGAGTTGCAAATAAGCAGTTACAAGCCCAAAGCGGATTTGATATATCTATAAAGGTAAAGGTTCCCCTTGCAAATATGTGCTAGTTGTTCCCAACTCTAGGGGCAGTGCTCATCTCCATTTCAAAGCCAAAGAGCCAGCATTGTCCAAAGACGTCTCCGTGGTCATGTGGCTGGCATGACTAAATTCTGAAGGGACACGGAACGCTGTTACCTTCCCACCAAAGGTGGTCCCTATTTTTCTACTTGCATTTTTACATGCTTTAGAACTGCTATTTCGGCAGAAGCTGGGACAAGTAAGGGAAGCTCACCCTGTTACACGGTGCTAGGGATTCGAACTGCCAACCTTCTGATCGACAAGTTCATCATCTTAGCCACTGATTCATCACATCCCATTGATATGTCTATACCTTTCCACAAAGAATGTATAAAAAGTCTAGTTTATCTACTTTTCCAGATCTAGAAAGAACTGTGATATTGACAAATCTATAATATAGTCTTTATTGTCATTATACATCATGTATACAATGAAATTGGTTAATCTGACTTTTCATTGAGAAAAGAAAAAAAGAAAAAAATGATCTTTTTTTTTTTAGTTTACTTGCCAGTTTAGAGGTGAAACCTGGGAGTATATGAGCCATGGAGGCACAGTGGTTAGAGTGAAGTATTGCAGGCTAACTCTGCCCACTGCCAGGAATTCGATCCTCACCTGCTCAAGGTTGACGCAGCCTTACATCCTTCTGAGTTTGATAAAATGGTAAAATGAAGACCCTGATTGCTGGGACAATACGCTAACATTGCAAACAGCTCAGAGAATGCTGTAAAGCACTATGGAGCGGTATATAAGTCTAAGTGTTATTGCTGTATATAATTATCTTTTTCTGTCTCTAAACATATTATTTACTCACTCATATTGTTCCACTCATCCATTGGTGCCATATAAGAGAATAGCTTTTCATCTAGATTCCACTTATTCTAGATTACATGCATACTTTCCCCCAAGTAATACAGTACATGGCTTTTGCATTATCACCATTCATAAGCCCCCTATACAATTTAAGTCTACAATCAGTTCATAGTTTGTGGGATACATCGTAACATTTCATTCATTATTCAATTTACATTTTTAGTGCCATACTAACAATCATCAACTTTATTCCTTAAGAAAGACAACTTCCTTATTGAGATCTATTACAGGTAATCCTTGACTTACAACATTTCATTTAGTGACCATTCAAAGTCACAACAGCACTGAAAAAAGTGACTTATGACCATTTTTCACAGTTGTGGCTGTTGTGGTATCCCCTTGGTCACATGATCAAAATTCAGACACTTGGCAACTGACTCATATTTATAATGGTTGTAGTATCCCAAGGCCACGTGATCACATTTTGCAATCTTCTGACGAGCAAAGTCAATGGGGAAACCCAATTAACTTAACAACTGCAGTGATTCCCTTAACAACTGTGGCAAGAAAGGTGATAAAATGGGGCACAATTCACTTAACAAATGTCTCACTTAGCAACAGAAATTTTGGGCTCAATTTTAAGTTGTATATCTGTTCTCTTTTTTTAGGCCTACAGACACAAAGCTTCCTTCCTTCCTTCCTTCCTTCCTTCCTTCCTTCCTTCCTTCCTTCCTTCCTTCCTTCCTTCCTTCCCCCCTTCTTTCCTTCCTCCCTCCCTCCCTCCGCATTATTTACTCATCTTTCCTTTCATGCTGCAATCTTCCATAGAACCAGATGGATTCATAAATATTAATCTCAACTGAACTTTCATGTTCAAATTGACTGGTGTGCACAACCAAAACCTAGTTCTATTTCTTCATGTTTGTGCCATTGTATACAAGGTAGGGTCTCTAACCGAGACACTATTAATTATTTTGGGGGAAATGGATACGCTGTGGAGGAAATAAAAATATTTTGATTAGATTTTCTTTTACAAAAATGAATTCACAGAAAGATTTCACATCCCTGCAAAAGGAGAGAAATCATTTCTGAAATGCAAATTATACATACATACATACATACATACATACATACATACACACACACACACACACACACACACACACACACACACACACACACACACACACATATATATATATATATATATATATATATATATATATATATATATATATATATAAATTTATATGTAATATAAATATTTCACAAAAAACTCATGTATATTAGGAACTATAAAATTAATTGAGACATAAGGAATTACAGATTGGTATTTCATTGTCTTACATTTACACAAGGAAGATAATGGCTTAGGAAATTATACTACATTTTTCTGTAATGATTGTAATAATTTGTAAAATATGGGTATCAGTAATTAATTCATACAATGAGCTTAACCTTGGCTTGGTTAAAAAAATTAAAGTCTGGAGGCAGTTCATGAATCTTTGTTATAGCTTAGTTATTAAGATTTATTCAATGCAATTTCCCAAGAAGATTTTAATCTGCTTTTGTATCATATTCTGTGGATGACACACAAGGTGATCAAGGCAAATAATATTTGAATTTCAAGCATAAAATTTTTACATTCAGAAATGTTAGGTAGAAAAACTGCAACCTTCTGCAAAAAATATATGAAAACATAGTTATAATTAGGAATCTCATGTATCACCAAATAGAAAAAAATATATAAAACTTTGATGAAATTATTAGTAGCTTTGTCCTCTGAAGTCTTCAGCAGTTTTAAATCCCATTCTAATTAAACTTAATATTAGGTCAAGTTTAAATAGTTTTTGTTAAGACAAGGTGATACCAAATTTATGTAGCTCACCATTTATCATGAGAGCCGAGGTGACACAATAGTTAGAGTGCAGTACTGCAGGCTACTTCAGCTGACTACTAGGTGCAGTTTGGCAGTTAAAATCTCACTGGCTCAAGGTTGACTCAGCCTTCCATTCTTCCGAGATGGGTAAAATGAGGACCCAGATTGTTAGGGGTAATAGGCTGACTCTGTAAACTGCTTAGAAAATGCTGTAAAGACACTATGAAGCCTATATACGTTTAAGTGCTATTGCTATCATATATTTTGAGAAACATACTTAAGATGGTACTATCACTGACATAATGTCAGGGTTCCAAATATTATTCAAAAGTAAATCAGAGTCCGAAGCAAAGGATTCCTCAAAATTCCAATTTATTGAGAGAGCCATGTTGGCACACCTGTGAAAATCCAAATCTGAAAGCTTCCAGGTTTTCCCACCCAGTTGAAAGTTCAAGATCTTGCCCCCACACCCCAAGTCCATCACATGGTCCAATCTTCCACTGCCATGCTAGCAGCTTCCATCCACCCAGTTCCGGCCAGGTGCAGAGACAAAGGATAACCATGACTTTCTAGAAATAATGTTACTATGGCTACACATCACCCAACTCCATATAATTCTCCCTCCCATTTTCCCACAATAGAAAATGCATAATAGAATAATAGAAAGTGTGGCAGGCCTGAAGTCCAAAGAAGAAAAGATTGCTTGTAGGCTGACATATATTGAATTTTCAATAAATAAAGAAACTGCACAGATGAGCTTGATATAGCTATACCTTTCCACAAAGAGCAATAAAAATTATACTAGTAGTTTAGCTACTTTTCAAGAAATAGGAAGATCTATGAGACATATTGATAAATCTGACTGTTCTTTGATTTTACTTGCCAGCTTAGAGGTCACATTGCTCGGGGGGCAGTAAACTGTTCAGAAAGTGCTGTAAAGCACTGTGGAGCAGTATATAAGTTTATTGCTGGCTGCGGAACTCAAGGTTGAAGACCACAAAGCTTTCAGTGGCCAAGATTGAGAAACATTGAAATATAGCAATATACTGAACCTTGCTCTGAATTATCTAACCTTCTTTTCAAAATGGCATCCAACACAGTGAATTATTAATTTGTTTGTTTATTTATATATTTGTTGATCCATTTTTTCCTTTCACCGTTATTATTTTTTATAAATAGCTCCATGTGCTGAGCAGACCTAATACTCCTTCCTTCCCCTATTTTCCCTATAATAACAATATTGTGAGGTGGGTTGGGTTGAGAGAGAATGACTGAGCCATAATCAACCAGTTGGCTTTCATATCTAAGGCAGATCTGGAACTCACAATCTTCTTGGTTTCTAATCTGACGCCTTAACTACGGGACCAAATTGCCTAACTATATAAATAGTTACTACTCAACTACTCTGTAATTATGTGTTGGCCATCATTTTTTCCCTAAAAGTCCCAGTCAAGATGTCTTGTATCTACCAGAAGCTTATTGCTGTTTTTCATACTGGATTTGTTTTCCCCTAGGAAAAGATTAATGCTAACCAGATTTATTCCTTCCAATGTTTCTCTCATGTGGATGTATTTATTCCCATGTGATCTGTGACCTGTTCATTCAAACACCTGTGAAAAATCATTGGGGGATGAAAGTTATTTTTTTCTCATTTTTTTTAAACCCTTTTCTATCCCATCAGCCATTTAAGAATTCTGAGCAAAACACAATTATTTTGACGTTCATCTATAAGGATTAAATTTCTGTAGTGAAGGGTTTTATTTTTTACTCTGTTTGAAGTGGTATTGGTTTTATAGTGGTGCTTTATCACTTTATTTCTTTGTTTTCTTTTATGAAAGCTGCTAGGACGCAGCGGTTCCTCTCTCCATCCTTAACACTGCAACTAAACTGGAGGCTGGAAGCTGTATGAACTATTCTGTTTACTTACTAAACTTTTTCCTTCTCTCTCTAAATAAGTGTGGGTGTAATATATAATTTTGAGAAGGCCTTTATGGTGGCAATTGTAATTGGTGCTCTTAGCTTCCTTATTCTAAACCATATTATATTTTACTGCAGATTTCATGGAACTGTGCCAAAAGTTAAGACATACAGCTGCTTATTCCCTGCTATCGGTGGTCTCAAACCGGATTTAAAAGTGAAACAAATGCATCTGTCTATCCTTCCAGATGCCTATCTGCCTTTCCAATTATCTAGTATAAAAAGATCTAAGATTTTTAGATGGTTTTATACTTGTATCATATCGGTCTGCTGCACAAATAAAGAAACTAACCTGACTGTAGTATGAGGCAATGTATATTTTATGCCTAGATTTTAATATGCACACAGTAAAATCTTTCCAGCTAAAGTGCATGTGTCTTTTATCACATATTCAAAAAAATATTTTTAACAGGACTACTGTCATATTGAAAAATGAAGAGCTATGGCATTCTAGACTGAAATATATTTCTCAACTGTTTGAACTCCCCCCCACTCCAGCTTCTTACCTAAAATTGTTCAGATTTGATGGCATCATGTGCCCTAAAGCACAGTTAAAATAAGAGTTTCAGTTACTGCTGTAACTATATATAATTACTACAATACATAATTAATTTGGTTATGCATTCTAAATAGAGTGTGTTGCAAAACACGAGGGAGAAGGGAGGAAAGAAGGATACAAAAAAAGAAAAGAAAAGAAAAGAAATGCAGAGGTGTAGAATAGTTAGTACCTGGCTCAATAGCAGCAGATGTAGGAGGATTTTTGGAGTCCTAGGAAATGCCACTTTATGAGCCAGTGGTGTGGTGCAGCTGCCAAATAAGCCAATGCAATCCTAGGATGCATTAACAGAGAGTTAAAACCAGGGGTGGCGTGCTGTGGGTTCACAGGGGTTTGGGAGAACCTCTAGCTAAGATTCTGTGTAGTTGAGAGAACCCCCAAATCCCACTCTTTGCTGCATCAGTGTTGTGTTTGACCTCAGAGGGCAGGGGTGGCCATGGCCGGGGGGGGGGGGCATGCCCAGCTCAATATCACTCATGTTGGGGGCACCTGTGGTGACCAAGTGCTAAGGCAGGATTTCTCTGAGACCCTCCCTCACTCTCATTATAATCTCCTTCCTTCCCCTTCCTTCCTTTTCTTCTTTTTCTTTTCCTCTTCAATCTCCTTTCTTCTTCCTTCCCCTCTTTCCTTACTTTTCCTTCCTCTTCCCTTCTTTTTCTTTGTTTTTCGCTTTCTGTTTTTCCTTTTATGACCCTTCTTGCATGCTCAAATGCAAAAGGAGAACGATTTTGTATTGTTTTTAGTTTGCTTTGATAGCCCTCTGCCAGCAAAAGTGGAGCTGGGGGGAGGGCCCTGCGCCATTTTCACTGGCAGAGGGACCAAGCACTAGTCCTTTGCTGTTTCCAGGCCAGCCCTGTGGGCCAGATCTAAGTACCCCACGGGCTGGATTCAAGCCATGGGCCTTGAGTTTGACACCCCTAATCTAGGAGGCTGCCACAATGGAAACAATGGATGGAAAAGTATAAGGAGAGACTCAATCTAGAAATAAGAAGTAATTTTCTGACAGAACAATTAATAAGTGGAATGGCTTGCCTGCAGAGTTTGACCTCACCCCATTCCTAAGAGGTCTGTAAGGGGCACGCATAAGCGCACCAACGTGCCTACCATCCCTGTCGTAACAACCCCATTTATTCGTATCCATTTCATATATTCACAATCTTCTACGTTTTTATAACTAGTCTCTTATACACACTTGACAAACAAATAAATAGGTAAAATAAATAAAATAAAAGGTTTTGGGTGCTCCATTACTGTTTTTAGGAACAGATTGGAGAGCCATTTGTCTGAGATGGTATAGGGCAGATCTGTCAAACTTGATTTCATTGAGGGCCTCATCAGGGTTGGAGTTTGACCTCGGGGTTCAGGGGCGGGTGTAGCCAGCTCAATTTCATGCATGTCTGGGGGGCTGGGGGGCCCTTCATGCTCTGCAGAAGTACATTCCTACCGGTTCGGACCATACTGGCAGAGTAGGTAGTAACTCAACCGGCCACATCCCCAAACTGTTTTTATCGGCAGCACCGTAGGTGCCACCATCTTTTTTTTTTGCTTCTGTGCATGCACATAAGCATTTTTTAATTACTATGCATGCACGCATAGTGCGCATCAAGCACGCATGTGGCCAAAGCGCATCCCTGAGCAAACCGGCAGTAGAAGAAGCCAGAACCTACCCCTGGTGCTCTGTCAGTGAAAATGGGCTCCCAAACTCTGTTATCAGCTGCAATGGCCTCCTGCAATCCTCTGCCAGTGAAAATAAAGCTCGGGAAGGACTGCAGGCCAGTCCTTCATTGTTTCCAGGATGGCCCTGGGGCCAGATCTAAGTATTCCATGGGTCAGATCTGGGCCCCATGCCTTGAGTTTGACACCCCTGATTTAGGGTCTCTGGCTTGAGCAGGGGACTAGAAGACCTCCAAGGTTCCTTCCAACTCTATTATTCTGTTAATAGAAGAAGAGGAGAAAAGGAAAATAGTGGAGATATACAAACCTGCTCTTCAATTGTTGCAATCAGGTCTTTGCAGTCAGATCACAATCACAATTTCTTGAGAGGATTAGAAAGTACTTAAAACTCAAGTGATATGCCATTTTATTTTATATGATTGTTGACCAGGGCTCTCTGAAGCAGTTTTATGTATATTAACTACCTGAACTGATTTAAGGAATTAAATAGTTTATGAAAATGATTGGTGAATGACAATAACTTCCATTGCATTCAGGAAAAAGATCACGGTTCTTTCCTTATAAATATCTTTTTTCTGTTGCCCCAAACCCAGAACATCATTCCAAAATGTTTAAATGTTCCCCACATTAGTAGAGTTGATTAATTTCGATTATAAGATTAAGAGTAGCTTTAGATCATGTTTGAGAAAACAAAAGGTTAAAAACGACAAATGTAATAAGCTTCCTCACCTCATAAAACTTTTCACTTTCCTGCAAATTGCCTCCTGTTGTCACAAAAATCAAAATCTGACAACCTGTAATGGTTTCCCGCAATACAGAACAGAGGACCTTTTTTTTTTCTCCCATGAAACTTGTGCCAGAACTGAATTTCTAATCAGATCAAGTTGTTTCTTGACTGACCTGGACCACTACCAAACCATCAGACTAGGTTCAGGAACAGAAGCAGATAATCTCTGCCAAGCCCTCATTTCAATTTTGGACTAGTTCGGAGGGACAAAAAATGCCAAATTAAAAGACAAGCCACTTGTGGTGTCTGAAATGTAACATTGCTTCTCAAAATATCATTCACTCAGCTGCTAACAGTTTACTGGTAACATTTAGCCTTTGAAACTTTAGACTTTGCCAAACTGTGAGCTGTGAGATTATCATTTTTCCCCCTATTTCATTCAACATATTTTATATTGTTTAATCTTGAATATGAAGTTTGCAAGGTAAAAATGATTTATTCGCCGACACAGAAATGTGGTTACCCTAGAGGATGTCAATTCATTTGTCAATAGCCAAGTACTACCAATGCAATTACCTAAGTAATATAAACTTTTTTTTCCTTTTCTATTTTGTGATAGTTGTAGAAATTAAGGCTTCTATTTCTCCAAGGGAACCAATGGCATTTTGAATTATTAGTCTCTTTGCAATGTAGTGCTAAAGATTCAAAGATGTAAAGCTCAGACTAAATTAAAAAGAATAGGTCAGAAGTGAAATTGTAAAGAGGAAATCAATTTTCTACATTAGAAGCTAAGATGTTTTACAAATTAAATCACTTTCTATAAGTGAAAGGACACCAGAATAATCACTCTAAAAAGGCGTTCACTCTCCTGCTATCAACTACTTTATAATTTGTACTAGCAACCCTGAAAAAGATCTAAATAAGTGGCTTTAAGAAGATTTTTGAATCTGCTTTTTTAAAAAAAATTGTGAGATTGCCATAGGTACCATAAAAATGATATTAAAGTATTATAATATCTCTTTTGGTACTTTAAACTTGGAATCTGAAAAAGAATGTCACACATATAAATGAAATGATTTACTAAAATCTGTTTAACATATACTCTTTCTTTTTATGTAGCCCTACCCCATTGGGGAACTCTATATTAGAAGGAAGGGACACAGTGACTCAGTGGCTAAGATGCTGAGCTTGTTGATCATAAATGTCAGTAGTTCGGTGGTCCAAATCCCTAGTGCCACGCAATGGTGTGAGCTCCCATTATTTGTCCCAGCTTCTGCCAACCTAACAGTTCAAAAGCATGTAAAAATGCAAGTAGAAAAATAAGAACCACCTATGGTGAGAAGGTAACAATGTTCCGTGTGCCTTCGGCATTTAGTCATGCTGGCCACATGACCACGGAGACATCTTCAGACAGCGCTGGGTCTTCGGTTTTGAAATGGAGATGAGCCCCCTGGAATTGGGAATGACTTACACCAGTGATGTGCAGTGAGGTTTATGGCTGGTGAGGCAGCAATTTTTTTAGACTTGTGGAATTCAATTCCCAGAATTCCACAGCCAGGCATGCTCAGTTTCGATTTAAAGTGAGAGCATTTGTTTTTCTCCTTTGCTAAATAAGTTTCCTTCATTCATTTTCTTTTTCTTCTCCCTTCCCCTCCTCCCTCCCTCCCTCCCTCTCTCCCTCCCTCTCTCCCTCCCTCCCCCCTCTCAAACACACACACACACACACACACACACACACACACACACACACAGAAGTTGGATTGGACTATCTCTCCTACCCCCTTCCCTCTCTCATTCAAACAAACTCTCTCTCAAACAAACACACTCACACACACAAAGTTGGATTGGAGGGAGTCAGGGAGACCACAGGAGGAGGCAGGAAGCCAGTCAAAGAGCCATACTAGAGCACACACACTTTCCCCCAGCCCCGGAAGGAGCCAGCCCAGCTTCACTGATTACAGGTTTGAAAAGACAACGTGGCTCTGCCTGCAATCAAACTACACTTGGGGAAGGAGAGCACTTCCCTCCAGCCTTTGTCCAAACCCCCGCACCAGGAGGATGAAGTTTGAATTCCTCTCCCTCCCTCCAACCCACATGTACCTTTTCCAGCTGTTTCAGGGAGGATTTTAACTCTTGCCTGCCATCATGAAAAGAAAAAAAAATGTAAAAGGAAAAAGGCAAGAGCTGAGGTCAGGCTGAGCTAGTTGCTGCTAGAGTCACTGTGGATAACTCTTCTTAGTGCTGAACTGTTTAAAAAAGCCTCTAAAATAGTGCCCTCTACAGGAGGAGGTGGGAGAACGATGTGCCTCATCTACATCAGGAATTTTTCAGCTTTTAACCCTAGATGAGGCAGTTCGTTCTCCCACCTCCTCCTGTAGAGAGCACTATTTTAGAAGAATACTTATGCACATGCCCACCTGTATTTCAGGCTTGCTATTGGCTTCTTATCTCCAAGTCCCTTAAAGTTTGGACTTAATTTCTGTCATTTTGACACTGGAACATCCTGACCAACTATCAGAGTTGTCAGAATCCTGTTCAACCCCTTCAGTTGCCTGGCCCTTGGCATACTATCATACTATGTATGACATCTATCATAATGTCAAATGTTCGATGCCAATAAGACATTTTAATCTATACTGCATTTAATTTTATTTCCCAAAGTAACATGGAACTCTGACTGTGAAGCTACAACATAAATTAATTAACACTGTCTGTGGCTCATTCCCTCCCTTTGTTCCATTCAGAAAGTGGTGGGATTCAAATAATTTAACAACTGGTTCTCCACCCTAATGACCAGCTGAGTAGGGAGAGGGCTCAATGGTCATTAGGGTGGCCTGGGCTGAGTGGCCATGACCAACTGAACATCACTCACATCAATGGGCGCTTCACCTTAGCTGTTACAATGTAATAAGGGTTAACCGAACAGGCAGTTTCTGTAGGCAGGGCAATAAAGATTAGGCTAGAAACAACACCAGAATGTTTCCTTCCTGCCTTCCTTACAGGATTAGCCTGTAAAGTGGGGAAAAAAACCAAAATGAGATTTCTTTCAACAACCGGTTCTCCGAACTGCTTAGAAAGTTAACAACGGGTTCTCCCCAATAGGTGTGTACTGGCTGAATCCCACCACTGTATTCAGACTGACAGAAAGCATTTAACTTCCAGTACATGTAATCTATGTTTAGCGACTGCCTCATTTAGCAACAAAGCTGAAATAAGATTGAAAGCATGCTTGAGATTTTGCTTAGTGACTGCTTCATTGAACAACTCTTTCTATTTTACCTACCCCAACAACCTTAGTAGGTGGGTTGGACTGAGATAGGAGGATTGGCCCAATGTCATCCCACTAGTTTTCATGCCTAAAGTGGAACTAGAATTCACAGTCTCCTAGTTTCTAGCCCAGCGTCTTAACCTCTACAACCACCTGGCTGTCTTTTACCCCAGTGTTTTTCTTATCTAAGGGAAAAAAGGGGAAAAATAAATAAAAATTCTTGGCTTTTTTTCTTATGCATATTCCTTCCTATTCCTGAATGCCAAGTCTCAAATTTACTTTGTCATTTTCTCTTTTAAAAAAAGATAGCATAGAGATTAAAATATCAATCATTAAAACAAAAGTGGTAAAATCAGTATCATTTACAAGATATTTACTGCCTATATAATATTATCAACAGGCGTGACTTTGTTTAGCTGTCCATTGATCTGTATACCCCTAGTAGCTACATCTCTATTCCTTCTCTGAATCAAAGTAAATTTGAATGAAATAATCCTTTTAATAATTTGACAATCCTGTCACGCTCATTTGAAAGTAACTAATTCATCAAGTAGTTCAATGCACCAGCTATGCATCATTGCATGGAAAATACAAGATTTAAAAACCTAAGCATGAGGGATTTAATTTATCAGGAGCTATGACAGAAACTTGTGAACCTTCACATATGAAGAGTGAAAAATAAGGATCCAAATTCAGCTGTTGTCACAAAATCCTGCAGCGGAATAATTCGGGAATAGTGCTTGTTGTTTTCCAAATATCTACACTAGCAGAGGAATGAGCTGATGAAAATCTCTACTAATACTCAGTTGAACAAAATATATTTAATGGTAGCAGTGAAGGAACAGCAATTCGTGTGAAAAATTGAGCTCTAAAGAATGTTTTGTAATCACCCAACTTCTGTTTGTCTTCCTTATCTTTCATTCCCATCCAATAAATAATCTAATGCTGTTTTTGGTTTATAAGATTTTTTAAAAAACCTAGATAAAAACAACAAATAAAAATTCGAAATGATAGCACAGCTAGTGAATAGCAGATGTGGAAAGCAGAGCTTGGTTTAAAACAAATGATCGAGTAAAACCATAAATTGAAGTTTTAAATATAACTTGGCATAGAAACTGCCCTCGAGTGACCCATGGACCAGATCTATCCCCATAACACTTCAATTATCTTTTAATCATTCTATGAAAAATGTTAATCCAACCCTTTTATATACAGAGAACATTTGGTGCAGTACATTAAGGGAAGTAAATGATTGGAAAAGCTGAAAGTTACCAGTAAACAGAAATACTTAGGGGGGAAAAGTATAAACAAAAAACATTGCAGTACCAAATGTTTTAATTTGTCTCCAAATATTTTTTAGGTTTTAAAACTATTCATGGCATTGTATACAATACAATAGCAGAGTTGGAAAGGACCTTGGAGGTCTTCTAGTCCAACCCCCTGCTTAGGCAGGAAACCCTACACCATTCCAGAAAAATAGCTATCCAACATCTTCTTAAAGACTTCCAGTGTTGGGGCATTCACAACTTCTGGAGGCAAGCTGTTCCACTGATTAATTGTTCTAACTGTCAGGAAATTTCTCCTCAGTTCTAAGTTGCTTCTCTCCTTGATTAGTTTCCACCCATTGCTTCTTGTTCTACCCTAATATATTTGCAGAAGGTCCATGAAAAAATATCCACACACATTGCATTAAATAATTTTATATATTTATTTATAGCCAGCCTTTATAATTTTTATAAATAACTCAATGTTATTTATATTTAGACAATATTCTTTCCTCCTCTTTCCAGAGGTGGTATTCAGCAGGCTCTGACCAGTTCTGGAGAACCGGTAATGGAAATTTTGTGTAGTTTGGAAAACTGGTAAATACCTCCTCTGACTGGCCCCACCCCATCTATTCTCTTCCTCCCGTGTCCCAGCTGAGAAAATGGGGATTGTGCAGTAACCTTCCTCTGGAATGGAGAGGAAATTGAATTTTACAGTATTCTTCCCTTGCCACGCCCACTAAGCCACACCCACAGAACTGGTAGTAAAAAAAATAAATCCCACAACTGCCTCTCCCCCCCCCCATCCCAAATAGCAACATTGTAAGATGGGTTGGGCTTAGAGAAAGCCCAAAGACATCCAACTGCCTTTCCTGCCTAAGGCAGGATTAAAACTCACACAGACTCTTTGCTTCTAGCCTGGTGCCTTAACCTATAAAAATACATGTAGTAAAATTGTTAAATATATAAATGTATTTGTTGGAGAAAAAATGCATATGAAAAGCAATTATATTAGCCTATTGAATAAATGAAAAAGAATAAATGATTGGACTGCACTGTGAACTTTTAATGTTCACCTGAAAACATAGAAATACAATGTGGGAAGAATGTGAAAATGATATTCTACTGAAACCCTATTCTACTGTTAAAGGTAAAGATTCCCCTCGCACATATGTGCTAGACGTTCCCGACTCTAGGGGGCAGTGTTCATCTCTGTTTCAAAGCTGAAGAGCCAGTGCTGTCCGAAGACGTCTCCATGGTCATGTGGCCGGCATGACTAAATGCCGAAGAGACACAGAACGCTGTTACCTTCCCACCAAAAATGGTTCCTATTTTTTCTACTTGCAGTTTTATGTACTTTTGAACTGCTAAGTTGGCAGAAGCTGGGACAAGTAACGGGAGCTCAGTCCGTTACATGACACTAAAGATTTGAACCAGTGACCTGCTGACCTTTCTGATTGAAAACCTCAGCATCTTAGCCACT
The DNA here is from genome assembly GCF_009769535.1 of Thamnophis elegans. Classification (NCBI taxonomy): domain Eukaryota; kingdom Metazoa; phylum Chordata; class Lepidosauria; order Squamata; family Natricidae; genus Thamnophis; species Thamnophis elegans. The sequence goes on along the minus strand of NC_045548.1, from coordinate 61,866,817 downwards.
AAGCCACCTTTTAATTCCCCCCTAAATCAAAGCTATATTTTTTTCATTTATGTTATTGGTAATTACAATTATCACAGAATAAAAATAAATAAATAGACAGTAGGCCAAGATATATTGGTAGATTTCTAGGTTACTTTTAATTATTTTGCCTGACATTTCTGAACCCAGTTGTCTCCTAGTAGCCAGGCTATTATTTGCTTCACTGAAATCTGAAAATCAAAATAAAATTTAATTTGAAATTAAACTAAAATGCAAACATTTCCACATTTCAACCAGAAATATTTTGTACTGAGTGTGTTATGGCAGGAGTCCCCCACCCCCAATTCATAGACTGGCACCAAGCTGTGGCATGCCAGAAACTGGGCCATGAAAACAAGTGAATCCCCATCCATTGGATGAGGGCAGCACACAAAACCACGTCCCCTCCAGTCCATGGAAAAACCAGTCCTGATGCCCAAGGTTGAGGGCCATTGTGTTATTGGATGGATGGATGGATGGATGGATGAAGATAGATAGATAGATAGATAGATAGATAGATAGATAGATAGATAGATAGATAGATAGATCCATCCAACCATCCATCCATCCATCCATCCATTCCATCATTCATCTATCTGTGTCAATATCTATCTATCTATCTATCTATCTATCTATCTATCTATCTATCTATCTATCTATCATCTATCTATCTATCTATCTATCATGTCTATTTGTCCATCATCTATCATCTATCCTATCATCTATCTCCATCTTTCCATCGATCCTTCCATTAATCCTTCCATCATTCCATCCTTCTATCCCTATCACAACACATGCAGAATTAAATAATTGTGGTTCTGCATTTGCATATCTAAAGATAACTGTTTAAACAAATAAATCAGCAACAGGAAAATAGCATTCCTTTCAAGTTTCAACAAACATCACTTGCTGAGGTGCTTAGTCCATTTAAAGTCAATAATGTTTATTTCTCTTCCAAAGTGCTCAGTTTCTTTTCAGTTGGCATAGTCAAGTCTCCAGCTTAAATTGCTTCTCTCTGGAGGAGAGTCCATTAGTCACACAAACTGAACATTCTATAAGCAAATAGGCACCTTGCGTTTCACATAATGGACTTAGGTGGATGCTCATTTGCTAGACTGCTTCTAGTATGAATGAACATATTTATTTGTTTCTGGTCTCAGGCACGAAGAACATATTCTTGCAAAACAATACATACATGCATGCATGCATACATACATACATACATACATACATGGATAATTAACAGGTAAAAAAGACATTAAAGACTAAGATTCCTGCTTTTTCTTTTATGAAGTTGATTTGGATAGTTCCTAACATCAGTTATTAAACCCTTGGAGTAGTCATACTCTAGAAGGCAGTATTTTGTGATCATTTAAAGTGTGCCTGCAGGGGGAAAAAGTGACCATATCACATAGCACTGCCTTCAGGGTACATCCAGGTAAGTATTTATTTTAATCAATTTCAGAAAATCATATTGTTTTTTTAAAAAGAACATATTTATTATACACATCGGGCACACTGTTTCTGTGAGCCTCTCTCTGCTATTGATCAATTGAGTCAATTTATTTTTGTTTAGAGGTGGCTCAGGAGAAAAATTACAAAAGCTGCATTTTAAATTGCAAATGCTGGAGCCCCCTAGAACTTGGGAAACAGTTATTTTTCAGCTGCCCCTTGTCTCCCAGATCTTTGACTGTCTCCTGTCTTTCACCATTGATGCTGCCATAGTAACATGGTGTCCTTTCACCAGGCTTCCTAAGTGGATCAGAAATATCCATTGCTGTATTCTCCTTGACAGTAACTGCTTTTGATTCGGTGAAAACAAATATGGTGAATCAAGGATAGGAGCACAAACCTGGCCTTGGCAGTTTTTGTATTTTCTTCATTGGTCTTCTGACTATTGAATGATTCATGAAAAGCTCTTAACAGATGCATGAGAGGTAACTGATATCTAAGATTTGGGAAGTGTTTGGAAAGTGATGGGATTGGCTTTGTAAAAATGCCTTGAGCCATGAGGGAGTCAAATATCTAGCAGAAAATGACATAAAGCCTACAATGGAGAGAAGTAGTGATAGATTGGTTATAAATCCAGTGATGGGTTCTCTTCCATTACTGGAGGTTTTCAAAACAATACTGGACAACCATTTGTATGAAAAGGTATAGGATCTCCTGTTCAAGCAGATGATTGGACTACTGCATAAGACCTCCAAGGTCCCTTCCAACTCTATTATGCTATGTTATATGAAATTTTATAGCTAAAATAAAAAGTTTATTTCTCGCTAACAGGTTAATGTAAATTCCCATAGAAAATTGGTGTCTCTAATCTACCGATCTCCAGTTAATAGTTTATGATCTGAATATGCAATATGATTGCTATACAGCAGCCATATTTTTAATCTTTGTTCTTTCACTGAAAATGTGAATATCTGCTATATGCTTGCTTTCCAAATAATAATATGTAGTGTAGGTGAAATAATTTCATATTTGCATTGCATAGTTGTTTCATTTTTTGGAAGCCAATAATTTCCTTCCTTCCAAACCTAAAGATAACTTTGCTATTTGACATGAAAACAATTGTTATTACACAGCCAATAGTAGGCCCTGTATTTAGTGAAAATGCTCTCATTATTTTCAGAGTGGTTCAGATGTCTTGCATCTGGCAACCTTTTAAATTGTTGGGTTATTCCAACAATATTTCAAATTCCATGGCAATCTGATTTGATTGAACCACATAGATGAGAGTTTAAGTATTGCTAAAAATGTCATTTCAAAGTTCAGAGTAATGCAGAAGGATTGGTATTCAGCAATTTGACAGTGAAATGGAAATAATGTAAAGAATATTAGGCATGCTTTTGATTGTACAATATTCTTAAAAGCAGTAGTCTCATTTCTTAGTCCAATTTTTTTTCAAATAATATTCTAATAAAACATGTTGAATAGATGGCTTCTTTCAAATTTCTTCCTTCCTTTTACCCTCCTTCCCTCCCTCCCTCCCTCCCTCCCTCCCTTCCTTCCTTCCAATGTTACTTTTCTCTGTTTTCCACTTTACATTATTTGACAAATTGAGCAATGCATCCTTTTTTTTTCATGGAAATGATATTTGTTTGTATGAATTACTCTAATTGTTACTTGGAGAAAAATATGTGTAATAGACAGATCTAGGTTTCGGTCTTTATTTTTTTATTTTTAGAAGTTGCTGTAACCAATGAGAATGTTTTATGGCAGATCCAAATGTGATAAATAAATAGGCTCACAAATTATTTTGTTAAAAGAACTTGTATATCTCTGTATCTGCTTACACAGAGTTCATTATTAAAATGTAAACTGAAGCACACGGGTAAGTCATCACCATATATGATTGACCCATCTTTTGAAACTTTTGCCTTTGTTCATTTTAATGTTATAACACCTGCATTTCATCAAGATACTTATCTGTTTGACTTCAACAAGGCTCTATTTGACTTCATTTTCAAATAGAAAAGACTAACACAGCTGGAGGAATGGATTGTGAAAATGTCAGCTTTTGCAGAAATGGCAAAAATTGACCTGTTGGTCAGAGGAAAAAAGCAACAAAATCTTTTTTTCAAAGACTGGAAACTGTATATGGACTTTTTGCTGAAATAAGAAATGAAATGATGATGAAGCTTTATAAAGATATAGAATGAATGAGGGGCTGAAGGGATTTATATAACAATGAGATTGCAATTACCTCTTGAAAAGAAGGTTGGAAGTCAATTATATATTTCTAACCTTTCTTTCTTTCCTTTTTCTTTCCTTCCCTTGTGTGCAATCTCATAACAATTGGATCAGCACTTGGACATCATCAGCATTAATAAAATCACGATCAGTCAATTGAAAAAGGCAGCTTTACTCACAACAGCTTATATTCTGCAATGATACTTTGAACACCATCACAAATTAACATCTCCATATCCCAGGTCCTTGGGACGGACTCAATTGGTGAACAAAAATGCCGAATCAAATCTGAATATCTTGGTGACTATCTGATGAACCATAAAAATAAATAATATTAACACAGCTACACATTTAGAAGTATTAGTTCTAATTCTGAAAGTCACCTCCAAAATTTTCTGGATCATGCTTCCAAAAGAATTCTTTATTTTTGTTCTTAGTTTGGAGTAATGTAATTCAGAAGTCTGTTTTGTGTAGCAATCTGTATAATTCCTGGTAATCCCTTAATTTAGGGGAAGACTCAGGTCAACTGGTGGAGCTGAGCATTTACTGGCTGGATGCCCTTCCTGACACTATGTAGAGTTCGCAGCCAATATTTTTTCTTTGTGCCCTAGGAGAGAAACATTTGCTGTTATTTAGGACTGAACTTTCAACCTTCTGAATGGGAGATGCTACTAAACTGCTTCTAGCAATCTATATAACTGTTCATTTGGATATATTTTAATGTAGTTCTGAACTCAGAATCATACATCTAAAGTTCTTGCAGATATTTTCAAATTGGTTTTCAGAAAATTCAACAACAGTTGTGAGGAAATGACGAAAAATACAAGCAAACGTCTTATTTTAATAGACAAATCTTCCCTTGGGGTTACAAGTAGGAAGTGATGGAGAATTGGCTCCTTGATCTTTCTAAAACATCCATTATTTATATGTCACATCTGGTCCCTGAAGGGGCATTCACCACTGGGGGTGACTGATGGAATAAGAAGATCTCATCCCATCTGTCTCTTTTGGGTGTGGTTTTTAAATGCAGTTTTTAATAATATTTTAATATTGGTTTTTTAAATATTTTAACTATTGTCTATTTGTTTCTCTAATTTATAAAGCTTGTAGGGAATATGGGCAGCATAGAAATATCATAAATAAATAAAATAAGTATTTTATTTATTATTATTTCTGTACCCAAGTTTAAAAAAAGCTTGAACTATTATTTATCTAAAGTAGTATCAGATGAACATAAGATTAATTGGAGAAAATAAGTGTCCTTCAATAATTAACAGATATAATCTGATTTCCTAAATGTTCAAATTTATCTCAGAAATCAACATGATGAACAAAAGTATATGGCATAAAGATTGAATAGTCTATCTTACTCATCCATCCCTTGAAGGACTTTTAGACTTTATTTACAGAAAGGAAAATGCATAGGCACATAAACTGACAGAATCATGTATAGCATTACCTTGAAGAGATGTAAGGCATTCTTTATACTGTTGGAGTTAACAGAGTTTTATAGGATTGAGATATAAATCAGGGTTGGTACTTCCTGTACATTTCAATATGGTGGTTTTAAAAACATTATGGGACATTTCATCTTTTCTTCTGTGTGACTGATCCCTAAGGAAAATATCTACCCATAAATCAATATTTTTTCAGACAGTACTTTAAATCTTGACTTCTATCATCAGTGACCTCTTCCATAACAAGAATGATGCACACAAACACTAACATGCTTATAACTTTGACAAGTAAGCAGAAGAAACCTCTACAGAAAGTCAAGTAGACCAGAAGTTTCAGCAATAGGGATTTCATAAGCTGCTGCTGACCACTAGATTGTAGTCAAGACATAAGCTATTCAACATCACTTTTCTACAATCTAGTGCAGTTGTGGTATTCACAATTTTGAAGGATACTGTAAAATCTCCATTTCCACCCCACTCCACAGCAAGGATACTATAAAATCCCCATTCCCTCCCTACCCCATTAACCTGCTTTCCAGCACATTCTCCTGTGCAGGGCAACAGAAGAAGACCCAGATGATCAGTTGGGACTCTGATCATCTGGGACTCGGGAGAAAGTGAATAGATGGGGGCAGTGCCAACCAAAGGTGGTATTTACCGGTTCTCTGAACTACTCAAAATTTCCACTACCAATTCGCCAGAACAGATCAGAACTGGCTTAATACCACCTCTGATCTAGTGATTACATGGATTTTTGCTGATATTCCAAGGGAAGATCCATAATCTGCCTTCTTGTTGAGATATTTTAGAAATACTCTCCTTGCTCAAAGAACATATACTTCACAATTATCAGTTTTTTTTAAAAAAAAATAGTTGATAATGTAATATACAAAGAAAATACAAAGGTAAATAATAGGAAAAACAGGAAAAGGAAAAGGAAAAGGGGAGGAAAGGAAAGGAAAAAAGAAAGAAAAGGCATTGATTTCTGACTCCCTTTGCTGCAGTAGAATAAGGCATTTACATCAGACCTCAGCTTTTTATTTTTACATAATATAAGGTGACCAGATTTTCAGATTGGAAAAGAGGGACGCCCTTGACCGGGGGGGGGGGGGGGGGGGCTTTTTTTTTAAAAAAAATTTTTGTCAAAAGGTCACCCCAGGACACTGAAACCAGCATAAATACGAATCTGTTGCCAAACAAAATTTTGATCACGTGACCATGAGGATGCTGCAACGGTCTCTAAGTGTGAAAAATGGTCGCAACGGTCGCTAAGTGTGAAAAATGGTCATCAGTCACTTTTTTCAATGCCATTGTATCTTCCTGATTATTAAAGTGCAAATTCACTCAGTGTCAATCATGACTCCTGAGTCCATTTCAAAGTATTGTGCATAGAAATTTTAAAAATGGCTTGTTTCAATTTATTTTGGATAGAATCTTTTTTTAAATAGTCTAAGACAATTTAAAAAAAGAATCAACACAGAATACCACTATTTTAAAAAATCATATGCACAATAAATAAAATATTATTTTAAAATACATTAAAAAAATAAAAGAAAAAACCCGGCTCACTTACCAGCAGGCAGGCAGAGTCAGCAGATCTTCGTAGCGATGGATGGAAGCACACAGGGAGCCTAGTATATACGCAACTGCAGTAACAATGACAATGATGAAGGATTGGATTGAGTTAAAGAATAAAAGAATTCTGATCTTAGAAGGCCATGACCTGCAGGCAGGCTGGCATAATTTCTTATGGAATGAATGACAAACATAAAACGCACAAATACTTTCAAAATCATTTAATTAGAACTTTACTGCAACAATGGCTCAAAATCAAAAAAATCCACTATGTGAAAACCCCAAATTGGCTATCACCAACAGAAAGAACGACACACCCAAATTTTACAGATTGGAACAAAATTCTAAGATACAGAGATCTAATTGACAGACAGGGAAATTTAAAAACAATTGAAGAATTGGCAGATCAGAATATGAAAGGTGATTGGCTAACCTACCTCCAAATTAAAACTAAATACAATAAAGACACTAAAATATATGGTATTGAAACAGAACCACACGAATTGAATAAAATTATTCAAAGTCTGGACAGAAAGATGATAGGGAAAATATACAAATTCCTCTTGAAGTATCAAATGGAAGAGGAAATTGGAAACTGTAAAAGAACCAATGATAAAATGGGCACAGAACTTTGGCTATAACATTGAACTAGACAAATGGGAAAAATTTTGGGGAATAAATTTAAGAATGACACTATCAATCCCATACAAGGAAAACCTTGTTCTTTCAATCCTTCCAATATTTTTTCCTTCATTCCCTTGTCTGTTTCAATATTAAGTACATTTCTTCCTTTCTTCCTATAATTTTTTCCATTTTCTTCCTTATATTCTTTTCCATTTCAACATTGTCTTCCTTTTTTCCTTCCTTCCTTCCTATACGTCTTTCCATTTTCTTCCTTATATTATCTTTTCTGTTTCAACAGTCTTTGTTTCTTCCTTCCTTCCTTCCTTCCCTTCCTTCCTATACTTCTTCTTTCATTCATTATATTTTCTTTTCCATTTCAATATTAAGTGTAATTCTTTGTTCCTCCTTCCTTCTTTCAATCCTTCCAATACTTTTTCCTTCATTCTCTTTTCCTTCAATATTAAGTGCAATTCCTTCCTTCCTTCCTTCCTTCCTAAGTTATTTCCATTTTCTTCCTTATATAATATTTTCTGTTTCAACATAAAGTGCCTTCCTTCCTTCCCTCCCTCCCATCCCTTTCTTTATGTTTTCTTCATGCTTTCTTTTCTTTTTCCTCTGCTCTTTTTAAATCCCCCCTTCTTCTCCTCCTCTACATTTGTACAACGGTCATTAAACTTCTGAAGTAAAAATAAATAAATAAATCATATTTAAGAAGAAGAAGAAAAAGGAAGACGTTTTTAGTTAAGTCAAACGTTTTAATAAAAGTTTCATCTTTTAAGATTCGTCCAACACATCCAATTGTAACCTTAACAGTAAAGAATATCACCCCAGCTGCTAAAGGTTCAACCAGTCTGAGAACCATTGAAAAGACAACAGTGCAGCAAAATCCAAAAGACACAACTTCCTCACCGGCATTGCTTTGGTACCAAATCTTTGAGGAAGGGGCTCCAGAAAGAAGGAGGAGGAGGAGGAGGAGGAGGAGGAGGAGGAGGAGGAGGAGGAGGAGGAGAAGGGAACCAAAGAGAGGCTTTTACCAGGTCTGCGCCCCACAGCCAGGACCGTCCTTGCGCCTCAAGCCACGTTTCTTCCTGCAAAGGCAGCAAAGCACTTCGGGCAACCCGAGAGTTCCGCTCTCTGCGCGGGAGTTAGAAACCTCTCTGCGTGGGTTTCTTGCCATGTGCGCGGCCGCGTAGGGGTGGAACAGTGTTCAGGGGCTTCTGCCAGGCAGCGGGAGCCCCAGAAGCGAGAGGACGTTCTCTGCGGGCGGCTGGCAGTGCCCCAACCTCTCTTCCTGCCGCGGCTATCCATTTTGATTCACGAACGGACTCCGCGGCAGGAGGAGAGGTTGGGGCGCTGCCAGCCACCCGCAGACAATTTCCAAGCGATTCACGGGCTTCTGCCGGGCAGCGGGAGCCCCGGAAGCGAGAGGAAATTGTCTGCGGGCGGCTGCCAGCGCCCCAACCTCTCTTCCTGCGGCGGCTATCCATTTGATTCACGAACGGACTCCGCGGCAGGAGGAGAGGTTGGGGCGCTGCCAGCCGCCCGCAGACAATTTCCAAGCGGTTCACAGGCTTCTGCCGGGCAGCGGGAAGCCCCGGAAGCGAGAGGAAATTGTCTGCGGGCGGCTGCCAGCGCCCTAACCTCTCTTCCTGCCGCGGCTATCCATTTTGATTCACGAACGGACTCCGCGGCAGGAGGAGAGGTTGGGGCGCTGCCAGCCGCCCGCAGACAATTTCCAAGCGGTTCACGGGCTTCTGCCGGGCAGCGGGAGCCCCGGAAGCGAGAGGAAATTGTCTGCGGGTGGCTGCCAGCGCCCCAACCTCTCTTCCTGCCGCGGCTATCCATTTTGATTCACGTACGGACTCCGCGGCAGGAGGAGAGGTTGGGGCGCTGCCAGCTGCCCGCAGAGAATTTCCAAGCGGTTCACGGGCTTCTGCCGGGCAGTGGGAGCCCCGGAAGCGAGAGGAAATTGTCTGCGGGTGGCTGCCAGCGCCCTAACCTCTCTTCCTGCTGCGGCTATCCATTTTGATTCACGAACGGACTCCGCGGCAGGAGGAGAGGTTGGGGCGCTGCCAGCCGCCCACAGACAATTTCCAAGCGTTTCACGGGCTTCTGCCGGGCAGCGGGAGCCCCGGAAGCGAGAGGAAATTGTCTGCGGGTGGCTGCCAGCGCCCCAACCTCTCTTCCTGCCGCGGCTATCCATTTTGATTCACGAACGGACTCCGCGGCAGGAGGAGAGGTTGGGGTGCTGCCAGCCACCCGCAGACAATTTCCAAGCGGTTCACAGGCTTCTGCCGGGCAGCGGGAGCCCCGGAAGCGAGAGGAAATTGTCTGAGGGCGGCTGCCAGCTCCCCAACCTCTCTTCCTGCCGCAGCTATACATTTTGATTCACGAACGGACTCCGCGGTAGGAGGAGAGGTTGGGGCGCTGCCAGCTGCCCGCAGACAATTTCCAAGCAGTTCACGGGCTTCTGCCGGGCAGCGGGAGCCCCGGAAGCGAGAGGAAATTGTCTGAGGGTGGCTGCCAGCGCCCTAACCTCTCTTCCTGCCGCGGCTATCCATTTTGATTCACGAACGGACTCCGCGGCAGGAGGAGAGGTTGGGGCGCTGCCAGCCGCCCGCAGACAATTTCCAAGCGGTTCACGGGCTTCTGCCGGGCAGCGGGAGCCCCGGAAGCGAGAGGAAATTGTCTGCGGGCGGCTGCCAGCGCCCCAACCTCTCTTCCTGCCGCGGCTATCCATTTTGATTCACGAACGGACTCCGCGGCAGGAGGAGAGGTTGGGGCGCTGCCAGCCGCCCGCAGACAATTTCCAAGCGGTTCACAGGCTTCTGCCGGGCAGCGGGAGCCCCGGAAGCGAGAGGAAATTGTCTGCCGGTGGCTGCCAGCGCCCTAACCTCTCTTCCTGCCGCGGCTATCCATTTTGATTCACGAACGGACTCTGCGGCAGGAGGAGAGGTTGGGGCGCTGCCAGCCGCCCGCAGACAATTTCCAAGCGGTTCACGGGCTTCTGCCGGGCAGCGGGAGCCCCGGAAGCGAGAGGAAATTGTCTGCCGGTGGCTGCCAGCGCCCTAACCTCTCTTCCTGCCGCGGCTATCCATTTTGATTCACGAACGGACTCCGCGGCAGGAGGAGAGGTTGGGGTGCTGCCAGCCACCCGCAGACAATTTCCAAGCAGTTCACGGGCTTCTGCCGGGCAGCGGGAGCCCCGGAAGCGAGAGGAAATTGTCTGCGGGCGGCTGCCAGCGCCCCAACCTCTCTTCCTGCCGCGGCTATCCATTTTGATTCACGAACGGACTCCGCGGCAGGAGGAGAGGTTGGGGCGCTGGCAGCCGCCCGCAGACAATTTCCAAGCGGTTCACGGGCTTCTGCCGGGCAGCGGGAGCCCCGGAAGCGAGAGGAAATTGTCTGCGGGCGGCTGCCAGCGCCCCAACCTCTCCTCCGGCCGTGGAGTCCGTTCGTGAATCAAAATGGATAGCCGCGGCAGGAGGAGAGGTTGGGGCGCTGCCAGCCGCCCGCAGACAATTTCCTCTCGCTTCCGGGGCTCCCGCTGCCCGGCAGAAGCCCGTGAACTGCTTGGAAGTTGTCTGCGGGCAGCTGCCAGTGCCCCAACCTCTCCTCCTGCCGCGGCGAGCGGAAAATTCGATTAGAATTAGATTACTCACCAGTCAGCGCAGCTGCAACCTCTTTCGTCTTTTGGCGAAAGGAAATGGAGACTCGCGCAGGCGTGCTGAAAATTTCCCATCCCAGCCAGCTCACTGATTGGCTGGAGTCCAGGCCAATCCAATCAGTGAGCGGCAGGCTGGGCTGGCTTAAATTTGTAGTAGGTAAAAGGCTAAAAGCACGCTTTTTTTGGCGCTCGCCGCTCCCGCCCATCAGCTGCTAGCTTGCTGGGCTGGCTCATCTGGTAGGATAGAGAACAGAACAATGAGCCAGCCCAGCAAGCTAGCAGCTGATGGGCAGGAGCTGCGAGCGCCAAAAAAAGTGTGCCTTTTAAAAAGGTGGGCGGGACGCGGGAAAATGCATTGAAAAGCGGGGGTGTCCCGCCAAAAGCGGGACGTCTGGTCACCTTAACATAATAGTTCACCCCGGTCATTTCTATAACAACAAATTGATTTACCGTATTTTTCAGACACACCTTAGTTTTTGGGAAAGAAAATAAGAAAAATATCTGCCTCTGCCTACTAGACCCATGGTATTCAGTTGACACATGGGGACAAGGTTAGCCAATGAATAGGCATAGCAACTAAATCAGCCAATGAGGGCTATTTGAACTCTGAAATTTGCTGTGTGAGCAACAAGGAGACAGGAAGGAGCCTGGCTTAGGTGAGAACTGAAAATGAAATTGCTTGTATTTTGCTTGTATTTACTGCTACCTTGGAAAACCTGCTTTTGGTAATGTATTGTATATTATTATTATTATTATTATTATTATTATTATTATTATTATTGTTATTATTATTATTATTGTACAATTGTATCACAGCGGCCAGTTGTTTCGCCGGATTGGGCATTGGTTACTAGTCGGGCCCCACCCAGGGGCCTAGGACGTCGTAACATATTTTCGTAATATGCGTGCAGATCCAAGCAGTGCGGCTTTTTGCATTTGACTGATGGTGATTTTGTCAATTTTTAACTGTTTTAAATGTAATTCCAGTGCTTTTGGAATAGCACCCAGTGTGCCAATTACCACTGGAATTACCACTGCTGGTTTGTGCCATAGTCGTTGAATTTCGATATTTAAGTCCTGGTATCTTGCGATTTTTTCATGTTCCTTCTCGGCGACCCTGCTATCACCTGGTATTGCGATGTCTATGATTGTGACCTTATTTTTCTCAACCAGTGTGATGTCTGGTGTATTATGCGCCAGTATTTTGTCGGTTTGTATACGGAAATCCCACAAGATCTTGACCATCTGATTTTCGGTGACTTTTTCAGGCTGATGTTCCCACCAGTTTGTTGCTGTTTTAATATTATAATTTTTGCACAAATTCCAATGGATCATTTGTGCTACTGAATTGTGCCGCAATTTATAATCAGTCTGCGCGATTTTTTTACAGCAGCTGAGAATGTGATCAACAGTTTCGTCAGCTTCTTTGCAAAGTCTGCATTTGGCATCATCAGAGGATTTTTCGATTTTGGCCTTAATGGCATTTGTGCGGATAGCTTGTTCTTGCGCAGCCAGGATTAGTGACTCTGTTTCTTTCTTTAATGTACCTGTTTTTAACCATAACCAAGTTTGTTCCCTGTCCACTTTATCTTTTATTTTTTCCAGAAATTGACCATGCAGTGCTTTGTTCTGCCAACTCTCCATTCTTGATTTTATCACATCTTTTCTGTATTATTATTATTATTATTATTATTATTATTATTATTATTATTATTATTATTATTATTATTATTATTATTATTATACAATTGTATCACAGCGGCCAGTTGTTTCGCCGGATTTGGCATTGGTTACTAGTCGGGCCCCACCCAGGGGCCTAGGACGTCGTAACGTATTTTCGCAATATGCGTGCAGATCCAAGCAGTGCGGCTTTTTGCATTTGACTGATGGCGATTTTGTCAATTTTTAACTGTTTTAAATGTAATTCCAGTGCTTTTGGAATAGCACCCAGTGTGCCAATTACCACTGGAATTACCACTGCTGGTTTGTGCCATAGTCGTTGAATTTCGATTTTTAAGTCCTGGTATCTTGCAATTTTTTCATGTTCCTTCTCGGCGACCCTGCTATCACCTGGTATTGCGATGTCTATGATTGTGACCCTATTTTTCTCAACCAGTGTGATGTCTGGTGTATTATGCGCCAGTATTTTGTCGGTTTGTATACGGAAATCCCACAAGATCTTGACCATCGGATTTTCTGTGACTCTTTCAGGCTGATGTTCCCACCAGTTTGTTGCTGTTTTAATATTATAATTTTTGCACAAATTCCAATGGATCATTTGTGCTACTGAATTGTGCCACAATTTATAATCATATTATTATTGATTATAAGCATATTATTATTATTATTATTATTATTATTATTATTATTATTATTATTATTATTGTGAATCCTGCTGAATCAGTTACTGTGCTTTCTGAATGTGATTGCTGCTGCAAACTCTGACCAGCCAGGTCAGCTTCAGCACTTAATGCAGCCTGATTCAGCACAGTTGATTGGCGGGTGGATCGGACTGCTGGAATACCCCAAATCTGCTGTTCCAGGCTGTAGGGATTGCCACAGACCATCGCTGCCAGGATGTCTCATGTTTTTGGACTCTGGTGTGGATGGGTGGGGCTACATTCTGTGTATGAGATGCACTCAAATTTTCACCACTTTTTTGGGGGGGGAAGGTGTATCTTATACTTCAAAAAATATGGGAATCAGTAAAACCAAAAATCCAAATTTCATTCCCCCCCCACTTCAAGCACAAAATCCAGAAACGTTTATCAAGCAGAAGTAAAAGTATTTGTATTTGTTTTCTTTGATCAAAGTAGTCAGTTTAGCCATCTCTGCTAACTCCATCAATTTTTGCATCCATTCGTCCATTGTGGGGATGGAGGTGACCTTCCATTCCTGTGCGTAGAGTAGTCTTGCTGCCATCAACATGTATAACATCAAAATCCCACGTTTTCTTCCAAGTCTTTTTTTCATTATACCCAAAAGAAAAGCCTCTGTTTTTCTCTTTATATTCACTTCAAGAATTGTATGTACTAAGATATGAATCCTACTCCAATATTCTCAAAGAACATATGCTTGTAAGAAAGTCAATGGAGTCCTTGAGAGACATGTTATTTAATTAGTCTTTACACAGGCAATCCTGGAAAACTTTATTTGTCCTACCATGAAGAAAATGTTGGTCAAATAACATTCATTTCCATTTCTGTCTGGCCATTATTCAGCTCCAACCTTTCACATTCACCTATACTTACGGTAGATATTGAAAATCTATGTTGACTCTTCTCCCCTACCTTTTTGGATTTAATTTATCTTCAATTTTCCCTTTTTTGTGCTTCTGACTATTTGCTTATATATTCTATTATCTATACAGAGAGGGGGAAAAGGAGTAATCCCCTGTCTTAAAATATTTCCAAATAGCCTCTCTCATTTCCAAATAGCCTCGCTTCCTATTGGTTTGGACCAAACCGATGGTGGTTTGGCAGCCTTGGTTGCTGGACCCATAGCCACAAACCAGTCTTGTTTTTTGTTTTTTTTGCTTCTGCGCATGCGCAGAACAGTTTTTATTGCACTATGCATGCACACACAGTGCACATCAAGTGCACGTGCCGTGCCCATGAGTAACTGAGTCCATGAGTAGTGACTGCTGGAGCCCACCCCTGGCCTCTATTTATTTGCTTAGAAGATGACAATGATGATGATGATGATGATGATGAGGAGGAGGAGGAGGAGGAGGGGGGAGGGGGAGGAGGAGGAGGGGGGAGGAGGAGGAGGAGGAGGAGGAGCTTTTGAGGTAGGCAAACAACCAAAATATACCTACACAATTTTCTCTGCAATACTTTTTGGAAGTGCTTTATAATTGCCTTCTTTCTAGGTCGAGATAGAGTTACTGACTCCCTGATTAACTCATAGACCTTTAATCACTATGCCAAATTTATGAATAGCCATAAAGAAAATAAAATTGTTATTGAGTTGAAGAGACTGTAAGATTTTGGAGATCTCAATCTCCTTTGCATGTTTTAACTTGTGAGTTTGTTCTTGGCATGAAGGAAATTCCTTCCCAAGGCAATGGAAATTATTTTTCTCAGGTTGAAATGGAGAGCAAGTGCTTTGTACTTTGTTTACATCTATGCCAATGAATGTGGAAAAGACTGAGTTGCTATGCCTTCCATAGGCAGGGAGTAAGAAATGTAAAGCTAAATATTGAATTGTTACAGGAAAATAGAGAAAATGTTATGTCTTATTCAACTCAAAATCTATTTCCAGTCTTGTCACAAAAGTTACTTAGTTTTTGAATTGGTAAGCATCTTGATTCTTGGTTGCAACTGAATTTGACTTAATATGTAAATTGGCAAATTGCATTTTCCACCCTACATAATCCTAGTTCCTGCCTATTATTTATCTAAGATTTTAACCATTCTTAACCATAAATTCATACAGCTATACTGTACGTATTGTATGAAGTTATCAAGTATGAAAGAAAAAAAGCTCAGAAAAAAACAGTTTTCGAAGACCTAGGTAAAGGTAAAGGTTCCTACTATGTATATGTGCTAGTCGTTCCCAACTCTACAGGGCAGTGCTCATCTCCATTTCAAAACTGAAGAGCCAGTGCTGTCTGAAGACATCTCTGTGGTCATGTGGCTGGCATGACTAAACGCTGAAGGCACATAGAACACTGTTACCTTCCCACCAAACTGCCAACTTGAACTGCTAAGTTGGCAGAAGAGTTTGGAGTTTGGAGTTTATTCAATTTGTAGGCCGCCCTATTCCCCGAAGGGACTCAGGGCGGCTGAACAAAGCCAAGGGAGGGGAAATTACAAAAAGTAAGGCAAAGACAATCAGACAATCTGAACAATTTAAAAGCACAACAGACACAGCAAATTTAAGTAGGGGGTGGGAACTCAACCCCAGGCTTGCTGGGACAGCCAGGTCTTCACGGCCGTCCGGAAGGCCTGAAGGGTGGAGAGCATCCGAATCTCCACGGGGAGCTCATTCCAAAGGACCGGGGCAGCCACAGAGAAGGCCCTCCTCCGAGTAGTCGCCAGCCGACATTGGCTGGCAGATGGAATACGGCCTAATCTGTGGGATTGAATGGGTCTGTGAGAGGTAATTGGCAGAAGGCCGTCTCTCAAGTACCCAGGTCCGATACCATGTAGGGCTGGTACAAGTAACAGGAGCTCACTCCATTATGCAGTGCTAGGGATTTGAACCACCAAACTACCAACCTTTCTGATCAACAAGCTCAGCGTCTTAGCCACTGAGCCACCATGTCCTATTTGAAGACCTAGAATAATGGAAATAGATTAATTAGGCCCATGGATTTATTTCCTACAGCATTATAGTCTTGTAAAGGGTTATAGTTGCCCCAAGCCTTTGCAGTGAAGCTTGTGTTTTCTCAACCTTGAGTGAATCTCCAGATTTACTTGAACTGATTTTGAATCTTAGTTTCTTCTCTGAGATGTGACAATTCAGACTTTTATTCTGCTGAAAGAGTGGAAACAATGAATACATTAATGCTGGAATATGCTAAATATATATGCTTTGCATTGGCAGGGATATTACCTGTATGAGTAAGCTTTAAAATTAAATGCTGGGTGTCTCCAAATAGTTTCTTCCATGATATTTTTACCCCCAGATTTCCATAATTGTTCAACATTTTTGTATGTTAAAAGTAGACTCTCTTTAAAATATTCTTTTCACTATCAAGATCTTTTGGCAGACATACGCAAAGAGGAAGGGAACAAATCAACCAATAAATTAAATCAAGAGCAGGCGTTGGGATCAGGTCTACACTAAAGTCCAAGTAGGCATTGTTCTTAGGAGTGCCAAATTTGGCACTGGCACCGAAAAGACTTCAAAAAAGATTAAAAAGCGAATAATGGCAACCACATACTCTGTGATCCAATACACACATTTGAGAGGTGAATATAAGTTTGAAGTGTAAATAGGGCAAAACTTTCCAAGAAATGGGAAAAAAGTGTACGGGGCTATAAATCCTGAGGGTAAAGACCAAAACTATGAAGCAAAAAAGAAACAGTTCGGTGCCATTTTGAAACACCAAATAAAATGGGAAGTTAAGCAAAATCATAGGGGCTACCAGAATATGATTTTTCTAGGGGTGTCCAAAGGTCCAGAGCCAATCCTGGATTCTCTTCTTCATTATTTTTTTCTTCTCTTTTTGATTTATTCGCTCTTTATCCCCTGTACCCTTGATGGTGAACCTATGGCACGCATGCAGGGGTGGGTTCCTGCCAGTTCTAATCTCTTCTATAGAAGAGGTTCCACAAATCTACAGTGCCGTTTAGAATCGGTTCCAGCTCCCTCCCCCGCACATCCACACATCATCAAGATGAAGAGCGAGAGGCGGAATTCTGGGAGGTGAAGTCCACAAGTCTTAAAGCTGTCAAGTTTGAACACCCCTGGGTTTTTTTTCTAAAGGGTTAGGTTTGCAAGGGTCTTGTAACTTGACAGCTTTAAGACTTGCGTGCTTCAAATGCCAGAGTTTCTTTGCCAACATTTTGGTTGCTAAGCAAGAGCGTTGTTAAGTGAGTTTCACCACATTTTACAAGTTGGCCACGCCCATCCAGTCACATGGCCGACAAGCCACTCCTATCCAGTCACATGGCTCACAAGGCACTCCCACAAAGTAGGCCACACCTACAGAAGAGGTTCTAAAAAAAATTGAAATCCACCACTGTTCGCATGTCAGAGGTGGCACCCAGAGCCCTCTCCATGAACACACGTGCTGTTGCCAGCTGGATTTCCAACTCTTTGGCACACACACATGCACACACATTCCGGTTTGGGCACTCAGTACTGAAAAGGTTCACCATCACTGCCCTATATTTTCTTCCCCCATTTTCTCCCTTTCTCATAGCACTAGCACCTACACTTATATACCACTTCACAGTGCTTTTACAGCCCTCTCTAAGTGGTTTACAGAGTCAGCCTATTGCCCCAAACAATCTGGGTCCTCATTTTACCCATCTCGGAAGGATGGAAGGCTGGGTCAACCTTGAGCCTGGTGAGATTTGAACTGCCAAATTGCAGGCAGCTGGCAGGCAACAATGATTATAATACATCTTCATATGATAATAGTGATAAAGATAAAGGTTCCCCTTGCATATATGTGCTAGTCATTCCCAATTCTAGGGGGCAGTGCTCATCTCCGTTTCAAAGCCAAAGAGCCAGCACTGTCCAAAGAAGTCTCCATGGTCATGTGGCTGGCATGACTAAATGCCGAAGACACGCGGAACGCTGTTACCTTCCGACCAAGGTAGTCTCTATTTTTTTTACTTGCATTTTTACATGCTTTCGAACTGCTAGGTTGGCAGAAGCTGGGACAAGTAATGAAAGCTCACTTCATTGCGTGGTACTAGGGATTTGAACCACCAACTTGCCGACCTTTCTGATTGATAAGCTCAGTGTCTTAGCCACTGAGCCATTGTGTCCCATCATAATATTGATAGTATTATCTAAATATCATACTTCAATAAACTCTTAATAACATTGTGAAACCTAAACACACTGATTAGGAGATAAATGCTCTTGAAGACATTATAGTTACTTCATTGTGCACATGCACCAATTGATAGTGTAGATTTTAACAGGGCAAATTTGTCTGTATACATTTTAGCTGCACAATGAACATTTCCTTTCAACTCAAATAAATGCCCTTTGTTGCTTCTGTGTGTACTTAACATACCATTTACCTTGTCATACTTCTGTTTATGCAGTTTATTTATACTGACAATGTTAGACTTTCATGCTTCAGTCATTCCTTTAAGGATCTCTGAAAATGAAAGATACTTTCCATCCAGTGAAGCAATGTACTGAGTAAAACATGCCTTCCTTCTCTTAGTCTTTGAAGGAAACCCATTGATAGAATGACTTAATGCCCTATTCAGAGAAGCTACAACCCCAGGATATGTTAACTGGAAAGAAGCTTCACAATGTACACATGATTCACACAATGCTCCAGCAGTGAAAAATAGGCACTTCGGGTTCTCTAATTGGGCAAGAAGGAAGGCATCTTGTTTATTTCACAGTAGTTTGATCTCGATGTAGATTATTCATCTAATCCTCTTTGCCTTGTACAAGTGAAAGTTACAAATTGTTTTCACTCTCTCCCTCTCCCCCACCCATACATACATCAGTGAAAAGATCCATCATGAAAGGGGAGGGGGGTGGAAACCCAATTAACAAATTAAAAGAGGTAGTTTGCATTAAACTTTTGAGGTAGGTATGTAGCAATTAAAAACAACCCCTTATGATTCCACGCAGATAACCTCTGTGGAAACAATTAAAAGCTTCCTTTTCTTAAGCTTTAGGTAAGACGGCATTACTCTATTGTCAGACATAAAATATGTTGTGCATTTCATGTGAAGATTTAGTGTGAAGGTAATTTGATTTGAATAATCAAATCACTTTTCCAAATCAATCTGAATCATTAAATTGAACTGAATCAATGGTCCAGTTGAGAGTAAGGCTCTGATGAGATGATGGTCCTACATGATTAATAAGTAAAAATAATAAATTTGTATTGGATCACAGTCTATTTCTACACCTCTAATGTCCTATAGACAAACTATAAATGAACTGAAGACCTTCTTAGCAGAGAAAGCTCCTCCAACTTTGCTTATTTCTTCATCATTGTATAAATTAACTGCAGGATCTATTTTTAAAAAGGTCCTTTGCAGTGAAGAAAATATGATCCATTTGTAATCTAACTTAGTTCTGATAGTCATTAGATGCATTGATTCTTTCAAGACTTTCCTTTCACAATCTGCTTGTGCTTTTTTTTTTTTCAATAGATTCATCAATTTGTTTATAAGTGAATTACTACCAATAGTGGGTTCCTACCTGTTCAGATCGGTTTGGCTGAACCAGTAGTGGTTTGGCGGCTTGGGTCATTGGAAGCAGCAGTGACCCAGGCCTGTCATGCCCCTGAACTGGTTCTTCGGGTGACACCAATTTGTTTTTTGGTTCTGCACATGCACGGAACAATTTTAATTGTTCACAGCATGCGCACGAGCAAACCGGCAGTAGTGCCTGCTGGAACCCACCCCTGATTACTATTTGTTCATAAGAAAACTCATATTGCACATTATCCCATGAAAATAATGAAGAAAGTGTAATTTAGCAAGGTGGTGCAAAGTGCCAAGAGGAAGAGAGAATAATATTCCTAAAGAGGGTTGGCACAAATATAATGGAGAAGCATGATATTGCAGGGAGCCATACAGCATTTTGTTACCAAAGGAAAAGAATAAGATGGCATCATTTTCTCTTTTTAGAGTTAACTCCACTGGTTCTACCCTAATGTGATTCCAACACTATTCCAAATTATTGAGTTATTGAATTCAGCTTTGTAGGATCTGCCTGTCCGCCACACAAATTTACAAAACCCCAAGGAAGAATAACAAAATTAAGTTAAAACTCAGGCAAACTATAAATATACACCAAAAGAGAGATACAGGTGATGTTTACAGGTTCTCTCCAAGCTAACATCATTAGATGAAACTTCCATCTGCATCCTGAAAGCAGTATCCCCTCATTTCAACTCTGTACAATAATGTTCACACTTAAAATAATAATCCTTCCTTTCCTTAGCATTTATGCATATTTACATATGAATTATGCTAACATTCATTATCCATCACTGGGACAACAGAAATACTGCTTGCAATAGGTTTCCAATCAGATTGGTTAATGTCTCATTGTATGTTCTAATATCTACTAAGATGGAGTTTTATACCCTTTTTGTTAATTTGACCCATTCAAATACTTGAATGTGAGATCATCCATAATCTGTGGAACTAAATTGCACTTTTGCAGCTAAAATAGCAATGGGGAAGAAGAGAAGGCCATATTATTTCCATATTGTTGCCAAGAAAATTACATGGATCTATCTATGAATTTACCAAGAGTTCAGTTTGAGTTGAAGGTGACTTTAACATATGTAATTCAAGCTTTTTATCTAAGTAATTGTTTGGGACAGGATAGAGACTAATGTTATTTTTTCTCATAAATAGAGGTAAAATGATAGGTCCATTTAAGATGAACATTTATAGAACACTTTTCATAATTGAAAACTCTAACAGAAAGTATTGATAAATGTAACTAGATTGAAAAGGAAGATTCATTTATAATGCATAGCTGAAGGAATCTGAAGGAGAAAACCAGCTGCATGATAAGGTAAAGGTAAAGGTTCCCCTCGCACATATGTGCTAGTTGTTCCTGACTCTAGGGGGTGGTGCTCATCTCCATTTCAAAGCCAAAGAGCCAGCGCGGTCTGAAGGTCATGTGGCCGGCATGACTAAATGCCAAAGGCACATGGAATGCTGTTACCGTCCATTTGCAGCCCTAAAGCCACAAGCAGCACAACACTATTCTATATCATTAGACCCCTCCTTTTGCTTCTCCTTCCCACAGGTGCATGGTTTGTTTTTCAGATCAACAAATGCCATTTCATTGTCCTGCCATGACATTGTATGAGACTGTTGATTCATGAGTTGCAACAGAAATTAGCCAATTGACTAGGAATTAGCTCAGTTTTCAGCTCAGTGCTACCCTTGAGGAAGGGCAATTTCCAGCAGCACTAAGGAAGAGCAGACCTCATAATACATCTTCATGTCATATCATAATAGTGATAAAGGTAAAGGTTGCCCTTGCATATATGTGCTAGTCATTCCCAACTCTATGGGGTGGTGCTCACCTCTGTTTCAAACCCCAAGAGCCAGCGCTCTCTGAAGACATCCCCATGGTCATGTGGCTACCATGACTAAACTCTAAAAGGGCACAGAACACGGTTACATTCCCACCAAGGTGGTCCCTATTTTTCTACTTGCATTTTTACGTGCTTTCGAAATGCTAGGTTGGCAGAAGCTGGGACAATTAACGGGAGCTCACCCCATTATGCTGAATTCAAATCACTGAACTGCCAACCTTTCTGATCGACAAGCTCAGCATCTTAGCCATTGAGCCACTGCCTTCCTAAATTCATGATACCGATTGCTAAAACCCAAAACAAAAGGAATGAATAATTTTAGCAACCCATTTGCACAGTTACTAGTCTCTATGGAAGTTTTTAGGATTGACTATAAATAAGTAAAGGAGCCAATAGTTAAGAATTAACATGCAGATGAGAACTTGATAGGATGGCATGTTACCAATGCCTACAAAGATTATAATCATACAAATGATTTTCCGGAAATCATTTTATGGCTGAGAAAGTTAGAATCTAAAGAAGCAGTATAAAAAGACTATTGATGCTTTTGAACTTTGGTGTCACAGAACATACCTTGTTCTGATAGCAAGAAAACAAATAAAT
Organism: Thamnophis elegans; assembly: GCF_009769535.1. Lineage (NCBI taxonomy): Eukaryota > Metazoa > Chordata > Lepidosauria > Squamata > Natricidae > Thamnophis > Thamnophis elegans. Next base: position 61,844,457 of record NC_045548.1, on the reverse strand, counting down.
CCAGACATCATACTTGAGGCACAAATAACCCAGCCAGAAGTATCATATTTTGGACACTTATAAAAAGACCTAGCTTTCTGGAGCGACATAAACCGCTGGAAAAGATGGAAGGAAAGGGAATAAGAAAATAAGTAAGAGTAAAATAGATGGACTCAACTGAAATAGCCAGGGTGAATACAGATCATCCAGGGTCAACTTCATTTATGGTTGCTAAAATCTGACAAGTCGGTTATTTTGTTACATGAGAGAGTCAATGGTTATAGTGCAGTTCTAAAGCCTTCCAAAAATGTTATTCTAACATAGTCTTTGGCAGCAATAAATGTTCACTGCCTTGGACCACAATATATAGGATGTAAAATCAGGTTTCCACTTGCTCACACATTACACATAGGTCAGCTCTTCATGACAAAGACAAAAGCAATAGTACAATATTTTGCACACGAACAATTGCTTCACCTGCAGATATTGTATATACCATTAGCCATTTCATTCTCAGCTGTTATGGTGCTAGCACAATGGCCTCACTTTGTTCACATGGCCCACATTCCAAAATGAACAACTATGTTCTACATTCTGGGATTAAGGTTCATTCCAGTTAATCCTTGAGCTATGAAACATTGATTTAAAAGTACAGTGAATTTTGACATCCCCACAATCAAGGGAAAGGATTTTTCTCTCTGTCTAATTTTTTTTTTTACCTGCTTCTATGTTCTACATGAGCATGAATTACCTAGGGATGTATTTATTTCCTAGGAATGTATGCAACATGACCTTCATTCCTATAAAACTCTCAGCAGTTCAATCCCATCAGGGAAGATATCCATAGAAATCCTGGAGTGTTGCAAATTATCTTGGACTTTGTCAGCAATGTGCGTGTTTTACCCAGGTTTGTATCTTTAGTACAGCTTGTACAATGGTTACAAAGTCCATCAATAATTCTGCAAGCTTAATTCTTGAGGATTTATATTACTCTAGAGGGAAAACTTGACTTAGAGTCTGTTTTACAGCGAATAAATTTTCACAGACTACTCTTAAGAAGCAGGAAGATGATGCTTGTTTTGTTCACTGCTGTTTTGGGGATGCTGATGAATTGCATAATGAAAACTTTTTGGTGGTTGCAGGGGATCATTAGAAAAAGAACTGAAATGGCATATTTCAAACCTATAGGGGAAAATTATATATTCTATTCATTACATCTCAAAATAGATGGTATAGAACTAGAGGAAATACAGAAAAAATGAATCAACATTATATAGGGGCTAAAGTAATTTTTATATCCTAAAATCATCGTAAGGCATCTCAGAGGCCCTCTAATCCAATTTCTACATGGTGGACAACCTCTTACAGATTTTTATTTAGTTACTGTCAGTAGACTACCAACGAGAAGAAACATATTATTTCATGACACAACCTCTTCCACTGGTTGACAGTCTTTCAACCAATCAATTATGGCCCCTTCCTCCAGAATGACAGAGAACAAGTCTACATTTCCCCTTAAATGGCAGGCTTTTAGGTGTTTGAAGACTGCTATCATATACCCCCTCAGTTATCTCTTCTACAGTCTAAACATGTTCCTTTAATTGTTTCTCACAGGACTTGATTTCCAACATCTTTTTAACTTTAAATTGCCTCAGTTTCTTTTTTATGTATGAGGGGATTTTTTTTGCTTAAAAAAGAAAGAATCAATGAAGATACAATACAGACCCATCAAATTATGCATAATGGGGGAGAAGAAAGTGGTTACTTAGTCACACACTTTTCCATTCAACTTTTTTAAATACTAAAATGTCTAAACTTTATAATTGTCTCGATAATTACAACTGCTTCTTTTTTACAACTTCTAAAGTGCAACAGCAGAAACATAGTACATAATACAGAGCATAAATGTGCTGCAAACATGCATGAAGGCATTGTGATTGGAGCAACTTGAATCTTATAATTCTTATAATCTCTTCCATAAATTATTTTCCCCTGCATTTACAAATTGAGTTGGAAGTTGCTTTGATATTCACCACAGTTCCAAAATCTGTTTCAACTCTTGAAATAGCTCTTGGAATAGACCGGACAGCTACTTGACTAAAATGGTATACAGTCTCCTCCTTGAGCAGGAAACCTCCAAAGTATCTTCAAACTCTGATATTCCATGTTCTATGACACAACCTTGGCAACTTTAAGATGTGCAGACTTCAATTCCCAGAATTCCCCACCAGCCATGCTAGTTGGGGAAATCTGGGAGTTGAAGTCCACTCGTCTTAAAGTTGGTAATATTGAGAAACATTGTTCTATGTTCGATCTTCTTCTTATTATTATTCAATCCCTTTAGAGCAGGAGTGTCAAATTCAAAGCCCAGGGACTGGATTCGGCCATCAAGGTGCTTAGATCTGTCCCATGGGGCATCCCTGGAAACAGCAAAGGATTGGCCCTTGTTGCCTCTGCCAGCAAAAATGGAGCTCGCAAGGGCTGCGTGAGGCCCTCCTGAACTCTGCCAATGAAAACAGCTGTGACAGCCTCCTGCAACTCTGCCAATGAAAACAGAGCTTGGTTTTTGCTGGCAGAGCGCTCGGCCACCATAGGTGCCACTGACATGAGTGACGTTGAGCTAGCCACATCCACCCTGAGGCCACGCCCACCTGGCTCCCCCTAAGGTCAAACACAACCCTGATGCTGCCGTCAAAGAAATTGAGTTTGACACCCCTGCTTTAGAGTAAATGTGAAGGCCAAATGTTGTTTGTTTATGATCCCAACATGTTTCACTTGTAGTTACATTGATTTCCTGCTTACGCCACATATTGATAACTTAAGTGGAGTGCTTTTCCTAGAACTAGACCAGTCTGTTTCTCTCTAATATGTAGCCTCTGGCCGTTGCAAAGGAAGCTATGAAAGCAGCTCTTCCTCTAAAGCAGGAATCATGTGGCAACTTACCAAACACTTTGCTTTTTCATAACAGCTTGGAGCGGATTCAATCATAAGTAAGGGTTATATTGAACAGAGAGGGGAAAACAAAAAGAGCTTTTGATTTCCATTTCAAGCCTCAGTGCAAAGATTTCATTATCATCGGAGAAGATACCAGGTTTTCCCTCTGTTCGGGTTTAAAGCTGCACAAGGTTAGAAAGAAAGAAAACTAAGCAAGGGGAAATAAGCAATGGCCCTCTGGGGTGCCATTTCTTTTGATTAGGATCAGAGGGATTAGTACTGAACTATATTGCTGGCTAGTGTTATTACAAGTGGTGTCATTTCTTCACCTATTAAGATGCTTTGTGGAACTCATCAAGGTTGTCCTTTATCTCTTCCTATATTTAATTTGGTATTGAAACTATTGGGCTGTGCAATTAGACTATCAAAAGAAATGTTGGGTATCAAGATGACTGGACTGAAACACAAATTGTTATTGTGTGCAGATTATATTCTGCCTTTTATTGATTCTCTCTTTAAATTTATGAATGTGATACCACAATATGGTAAACCATTACCTTACTCAATTGCATCATTCAGTTTGTTTTATAGTTCAAATTGGAACATTCCAAACATCTTTATATAAGAATTTGCAGGAAGATTATATTTGTTGGCCAAAGTAAAAATTGGAAAGTGATATAAATAGTTGATTGAAAGTGCCAATGGATTTAGGAGGAAAAATTCATGTGGTCAAAAGTATTTTTTATTGATCAGTTTTGGCATTTCTATGGTAATTGCTCTACAATTGATAAACTATTGAGAATCTTTCTATTGAATGGATAATTCCCCAGATTTTGTTTGATAAACTTGGGCTTTCTTGCAGAAAGGCTAATTATCATCACTATCAATTATATACTCCTTTGAAAACTTGACAAACTCACTTACTTTAATTACTTACATTCAATTACTTTTCCTGCTTTAAATGCAACAGGACACTGGTGTCCTCTCCAATGAAAAACATATTGTTGTTAAAAGTTATTAAGCAGAAAAAGTGATTAATCCTTTAAATGATCATTAAAGATTCTTTAAATAATTTGACTCATTATAACAATAACTTCACTGGCCTAAAATGCTTAATGAACTTGCCTAATTAAAGCATTTGCTTTTCTCTCAGTTTGGATCTGACATGTTGATAGTCTTTGAAACTGGTAACATATTTGAGGTATTAGAAAATGTTTCAGTGTAGTATAATTCCACAACTCAGTTATATAATACATTTAATTAAGAGCATCACATTGATTCTTCCGAGAAGTTTGGAACTAACAAGTGGAATATTCCTATTTTACCAATGAACTAAATTACTACAATTAATATTGCATTCTAAAAAGATATGGTTTCTGGTTAAGAAATGATGGCATACAAAACATCCCTGTAATGCAGGGATGGCATTACAGCAGAGATTGATAGCAAATTCTGAGTGGAATTATTTTTCCCAATAAAGCAAAGATTGTCTACTTTTATTCTGGATAGCTGCTTATCATTAGGAGACACCAGGAACTGAGTTTTTTTGTGTTGACTTTTAATCATGCTCATTAGCCATGATGCAGCCTACATGGACAAAAGTTTCACACAAGGCTCACTTATTTAAACATTTTTGGATGTAAGTAATTTACAGATAGAGAAAGATTTTCTGAGCAGTAGGATAAGCGAATCCACTTGGCAAGTCAACATTCTTTCTGGACTAAAAAGAGGAAAAAAAAGAGGTTAAACGTTTTTAAAAACTTTTGGCAAAAAGCTTAACAAGAACTGGGGGGGGGGTTACAATTTATTAGTTCTACTGCTATTATTACAAAGGTTTGAAGTAGACAAAAGAGTTTGTGGTTTTGAACATTGTAAGAGAAAGCTAAAATTGGAATTATGTACAAATGATGAGCATGTGATTAAGTGTGTACATGTCTACTAACATTTGAAACAGAAATAGAACTGAATTGCTAAATAAATACGGTTATAAAATACATTGATAAAATGTGTGGTTAGAATATTTAAAATTTACATAAAATGTAAATTTTATGTATGTGTCCCCAGAGAAATTGCTGCAAATGTATAAAGGCACTCAAATACATGTTCAAAATGTGAACAACAAAAGAAGGAAGTTTTTAGTCATATAAAAATGCTAGAAAATTTTGCATTCAAACACACACTTTGATTCAGAGGGTTTTAAAGATTAATATACAATAGAAATCAGAGGTTTTCTTTTAGGATTGATGGATAAACAGTTGGAAAAAAATAATATAAATTTATTTTTGTATATGATAACTGCAGCATAAGGATTCTGTGCATAAGGATTAAAAGATTCAGCATTACCCACAGTTGGAGGAATGGTTGGTGAACATGATGAAACTTGCTGAAATGGCCATACAGTATTGAGGACTCTTTGTGAAGTATTTTAATTTTAGTTCTATTTTTTTCTTTTTATATTTAAAATATTCAAGAAAATATATTGTTATGAAAAGAAGTTTAGCTACAGTTAAGATATCAGTGAAGTTTGTGAATAATGCTTTATTCTCATACTGTACTACTGAATATTATGAAGAACAGCACTTTATATACAATGAATTTATTGGTTATTTGTTTTTCTGATAGTTTATATTCCTTTTTAATCAAGGTGTGTAATAGATATATTTCTACATTTACATTAAATATTAAGTAAACTGATGCACAGGCTTCACTCCTGACTGCTCTAATTCCTTTAACCTCAGTGATATGCATGGATTTGGTTTGTTTTTTTTTCCCACCCCAATTCATCTAGGGCCATACAAATTCTGAACCATTTTACTCATATCCATTTCTAAGTCGTATAAGGTTTTGTGCCTAAGGAGGTGTGTGAAGTGCTGGCTTTGTTGCTGTAAGTGGGTTGATTGGCTGTGTAGTTGCATCCTGATTGGTAGATGGAGTTGATGTTTGTAGATTGGTCGGCTGTTTCGTATTGCTGTGTGGCTGAGGTGCTGGCTGTGTATCCGTTGTTCTTTTGTGTTATAATGACTTGGGTGGTGGGTGGGGGTCGTTTGTTGACTAGGGCTGGTTTCCAGATGTCTGGTAGGTGGGAGGTATAGTTATGTTTATTAATATTGTTTTTCTATTTCGATGACTTCCATAATTATTCTCTTCTTGAAGTGTTCAGTTTTGGAGATTAATTTGCTTCCTTCCAAATCAATTTCATGTCCTTTTGCTATACATACATACATACATACATACATACATACATACTGCATTTGTGCCAATAAATAAATAAAGGGATACTAGTATAGATCTATTTCAAGCTATTTAGCTCTCATCAGCTAGCCATACCCTTACTGGGAATCAAACCTGGACTGTATTACATATCAGGCAGTTGTATTAGCCACTAAGCCACAGGGTCTCCTCCTTTTTCAGCTAAGCCAGGGAAATAGGTATGTATTGTTGTGAAACAATGTGTGTGTGTGTGTGTCACTTGCCGTCTTCAGGCTGGTGTTTTCGGCTTCGTGTTTGTGTGAGTAAAACGTGGTAGGAGCTGCCGTTTTTCTATAAAACTTGGTGGGGATGTGTGGAGTGCTGGCTTTGTTTCAGTAAGTGGAATTTTGAAACTAACGCCTTACTTAAATCTGAACACAAACCCAAACTCTGGCTTAGATATGTAGATGACACTTTCATAATTTGGCCACATGGGAAAGAAAAACTGGACAACTTCCTCACACATCTCAACAGCCTACACCCCAAAATACAATTCACTATGGAAATAGAAGCAAACAACCAACTTCCCTTTCTGGATGTCCTAATCTACAAAAAACCCTAGGACATATTATCTACAGGAAAAAAACACCAACCGCTATCTAAACACACAATCCCATCACGACCCTGCACAGGTCAACTCTGTAGCGAAGACCCTCATCTCCAGAACCAAACGGCTAGCCGACAAAGACCACCTGAAAACTGAATTACACACTCTCACAAACATATTAATCTCCAACGGATTCCAAAGAAAAACAATTACCAACCTAATTCAAAAGGAGACACCCCCCAAGAACCGAGGCACAGAACAGGACAATGGCATCGCCCTCCTCCCTTACATCAAAGACACCACAGATAAAATCAGCAAAATTCTCCACAAACACAATATCAAGACAGCCTTCAACACTGACCAAAAAATAGCTAACATCTTAAGAAACCCCAAAGACAAAATCCAGCTAGAAAACCAAAAAGTCTATGAAATACCATGCAAAATCTGCCCTGCAACATACATAGGACAAATGAACATGAGAATAATTGCATGAATCTCATAATACAAGAACACAGTAAGGAAAAAAAAGAAAAAACTTCCTCCCTTTTCCAACATCTTAAAGCTTCAGGACATGAAATTGATTTTGAAGGAACCAAATTAATCTCCAAAACTGAATACTTCAACAAGAGAATAATTATGGAAGCTATCAAAATAGAGAAACACCCCCACAACATGAATAAACGTGACGATACTGTTGTATAGTAAAAGGTAGTCCTCGCTGTTACGAATGACAGCTCGGCTGCAGCCAGGCGCGTCTTAGCCAATCAGACACGCCTGTCAGTTGCCGAGCTGTCAAGCGCGAGTCTGCTGGAATATAAAAGGGCAGACTCTCTCCAACCGCCACCCCGATCTACCAGAGCATCTGAACAACCCGGTATACTTGGAACTGCTTCGCTGCCTCTTCTCTACAGACTACCCGGTCTACTTCTTGTTACATTCATTTAGCCGCGCACACAGCCCGGTCTACTAGAGTTACTTTGCTACAAGTTACTGTTACTTTTACTCAAGTTACTGCTCCATTAAAATTGGTTACAGTGTTACTGAATAAAGAGCCTCTGTCTTCATTCTCAAGTTATAATAAATACCTTCTGCCTACCAGACATCTGGAAACCAGCCCTAGTCAAAAAATGAGCCCCACCCACCACCCAGGCCGTTACAACACAAAACAACAACAGACACACAGGCAGCACCAATCAGCACCAATCTACCAATCATGATACAACTACACAGCCAATAAATCCACTTACTGAAACAAAGCCAGCACTCCACACACACACACACCAAGTTTTATAGAAAGACGGCAACTCTGACCACGCTTTGCTCACACAGACATGAAGCTGAAAACACCATCCTGAAGATGGCGAGTGAGACCTCGCTGAAACCTTGCCAAGACAATCTCAATCTTACATGGGAAAAGACCAGCATACATATATACATACATACAGACAGACAGACAGACACACACACACACATATATACATATACATACACATACATACTATATACACATGCATACATATACATACATGATTAAATGTACAATATCAACAGCAGATTCTTCCAACATGGTAGAGAGGAGAGATTGGGTTTAGTTCAAAGCTTAATACAGCTAAACCACACCCAGACTTCTTACTTAAGGTTCTGTTTCCAAATAAACCTCATTGGCTGACCTATCACCATGTCTCTGCCAGTTCATGAATATTCTGACAACATCTTCAACAGAGTTTAACGGATGTCAGTGTCACTGTTCTTCTCTTTATAAGGGCTTCAGGGTAGGTGGGTGTGTCAAATGTTGTGATGGATCATCAGTAGGTCATCAGTAAGTCTTGTGATGGGTTTTGTGGTAAGTAGATTACATCAGGTTGGAAGGTGAACTTCTGGTGGACCTTCTGTATTAGTCCATGGCATGTAATGGCAAGCAGGAATGACCTTGGGAAATAAGGCAAGGAGACAGAATCAAAGAAGGATCAGATAAAAGGCACCTTAGCCCACAAAAAATGTGGGTGGGGTGAGAGGCTCAGAAGAGATTCCCCTTTTGTTCTTTGGACTATAAAGGACAGAAGTACTTTCAGATTTGTAAGATTCTGTTAATATCTTAAAATGAAGTAGAATTAGCTCATCTGGTCTTGTTTCCTTCCTGCTAGGTCTGATAGATGCCTTATAATGTTCTGTTTGCTTCATATCCTGACCCTCATATTGTACATTCTGAGGGTCCAGTTCTGAAGAAGTACATTACATTACAAGCTCTTCCACCATGACTGGGTCTTCTTGTTTGCTAGAATTCCAACTCTGTGTTTTATTCAAAACATTATTATAGAATTATTAGCTTTCTACAACTCAAATGTAAGGTTTGGATTTATGATTAGCCAAGCAGTTGCAACTATGAATATCCCTGTGACTAATGCCACAGACTGTTTACGTTTTCTGCAAGCACTGAGTTAAGCTATGAAATCAGCCAGCCACATGTTCACTTGTGCGACTGCAGTCAAAGTTTGCATCTTTATTTATGTATGTACATAGATGAATGGAGAATAGATGCTTTAGCAAGCATTTTAGCAAAGGAAAAGAACCCCTCTGTATAAAACTACGCACATCTTCAGAAGAAGAGATGAAGGACCAAATGTAATTAAATTTCCCCCAAAATTGACTGTAGGGTATTTAAAGATGCATTTTTTAATTCTGCAGGGAATGGATTAGCCAAAAAAGGGCACCAAACAACTGTTGATGGACAGAATAAAGGTGAAGAAGTAACAATATTTCAATAATGCTCCAGACTGTTTATATTTTTGCAAAACATACATTTGCAAGTCTGAACATATTCAAACCATAAGATGGGTGGTATCTTAATTTAATAAACAAGCAAACAAATAAATAACTAAATAAATGCTTTGCAAAAGTCAAGGGTAGACTCATAGCCAGCCAAATTAAATACATGACATTTTATTTATGACAATATTTTCATTTAAGCAAAGTCTTGAATGCTAACAGAAGTAGTCCTCCAATATGAAATATCATGAGAGTACACATATGAAGATTGCATTGCCAAATCTGTTGAATTATGGGTGCCAGATTGCAAGAAAAGCTAATTATAAAGAACTGAAACAAGACTTTGCAATTGCTACATAAAAGTCAGCATTTCCTGACTGAATAGTCATGTCTGTAGGACATCCTATTAAAACATGAGTGTCCATACCACAAGCTATGTTTGGTTTGCTTAGACCACATTGAGTTGCATTGGACTGTGCATCAAATATTTAAATATATATAATAATGTATATAAATCACATAATAAAGTTAAAAGTTTATGATGCTGTGGTGCCTCTTTACTAGATGTTCAGGATTGCATGTGGCTCAGGGGCTGTGGATTGGCCACACCTGCATTAAAAGGCAAAACAAGATTTAGTATTATCTCTATCCTGAAGATATTAATTCACACGAGAAAGAGACAGAGAGGCAGAGGCAGAGAGAGAGGGAGGGAGGGGGAGGAAGGGAGGGAGGGAGGAAGTGAGGGAGGGAGAGAGAGAGAGAGAGAGAGAGAGAGAGAGAGAGAGAGAGAGAGAGAGAGAGAGAGAGATTTACATGAACTAAGAACTATATTTGGGGAAAGATTGAATAAGCCCATCAGTTTCAGTATTGAACTTAAATGCAAAATAAATTTCAACTGATATAGACATAAATTTGCAGTTGCTTTTTAAATCTACCTAGCAAGATTTCAATGACCAACTATCTTTCTCCTCCCAGGATTACACCTATCTTGTCCAAATTTGTTTTTTTTTTAAGCTAACAACAAAAACTTTGTTTTTCCATATACAGAAAATAGATTTATTGCTCTACATTTAGACTGAGACATTGCACTCTAAACTCCATACCTTCTTCTTTTTCTACTCCCTCCCCCATACACATTTGTATCAGATTTTTACTCTAAACTGTTATTACAGTAGGATCCAAGCAACTCATTGTATATCATTATTCTGGCGGTCGAATATATGAAGGGGCATGAGATAAGCTGTCCAAGTTCTCAAAACCAAAGACATGATATCAGGATTGGTGTCTGCTTCATTCAGACAATCAGTCCAGCCTCTTGCAGACAGAAAAGGATTTTATTTGATTCTCTGTCAAACCCACTTTTCTTTGTAACCCTTTGGCTGATACCAATGGTGCCCAGCTGCACTAATTGGGAAAAAAAAGATATTTCTTTGGAGACTCAAGTATTGGCTGTAAAATTCAGGAGACAAATTCATTTACTGGAAAGCTTGCAGTGCCTCACAGCAAATGATCAGATGTAAAACTATCAATCTGTCTCTGGCCCTGTGTGCTAGTAAGTATTTAATCCCTCATTTGAAAGCCTTATAAATTTCTGGCATCAAAGCAGGCAAGTAACGGGACAAGTGATTGTGATTATTGAGTCGCTGCTTTAAATCAAGGGCACATAGGGTTGGATAGGATTTGCTAAGCGGACCTACTATTTTGATTATTCTTTTGGTGCTCCATTATTTGCTATAGACATGTTGAACTGTCCTCCAGAGAATTACCTCAGCGCTTTAGACTTTGCTGTTTATCACCAGCATCAGCTAGGTTAGCATAATGTTTTCAGTAGGTATTTATAAAAGGTTTTTGAAGAGGCAAAAGGAGAAGTGAATTGGAAATTGAGGGTGGGACCTGAAACATTGTGCCATCAACTTTCTTTTATCGGGAAGGTCGATACAGTGAGCCACCATTACAGAAGAAAATCCCAAGACAGTTGTTTTCTTGATAATTTGATTCTATGCAGTCATTTCTTACTTTAAAAGAAGAGGTTTTTTAAAAAAACAACCCTGAATAAAATCTAAGATACGAAAAAGCTGAGACATCAACATCCCAGGGGGTGTTATAGACCTTATGTATGGTCAAAATAGAAATTTTGCAAGTCACTCTCTTGTTTGTATCTCCTGTAATCTGGCCTTTTGAAGATAATTCTATACCATTCCACCAAAAAAGGGAAAGAAAATATGGTGTATTTCATGGATCTTATGCGTCTTCTCACTAATCAGTATGTTGCTATCATTTTTTTACTTAGAAAAACATCTAACCTTTATTATCTAGTCCTATTCTTTATATGAATCAAGTCAATGTTACAAAAACAAAGCAATAAACTCTAGTATGGATAAATCTGAAAATATATCACTTCAAAAACTCCAAATTGGTGTCATAAATTATAAATTTATAAATTACAGATTCACTTTTGATGTTGAAGGTTAGAGGGAAGATCCCTGTACTACATAATTCATACGGGTTTATTCTTACACTCAGAATATGCATGGCCCTTGTAGGAAGATAGAAGTCTAGAAGTCTAGAATCAGATTGATGTATCTGATGACTGTCAGAAATAAACTCATCATAAATTGAGCTTTTGGCCTGGCAACTCTTTCTGGGATGTATTCCATCAGGTAAAAGTGGATAAAAAAGCATCCTGTTTCCAGATAGGTGGGGGCCTTTTTCATTGTGCACGAATGCATGAGGATACTACACAATTAAAAAAAAATAGCTTGTACCCTCCCTAAAAAAGGGAAGGAGGAAGCGGGATGAAAAGGATGAGAGTGAGGGAAAGAAGGAGGAGGAGGAGGAAGAAGAGGAAGAGGAGTTTAATGTAATGTTCCTGCTATTAAATGAGCAAAATGAAAAGCTGGATATTTTGATAGGCATATCTATCCACCAGAAATGGGTTGCTGCCAGTTTGGCCTGGATTGGGTGAACTGGTAGTAGCAGAGGCAGGAAACTCCGCCCACCTACCCGGATGCCTGTGCTCATGCTCAGAAGCATTGTGTGTGCACACAGGCACACCCAGGAGTGCACCCGAACCAGTAGTAAAAAAATAGGCAATGGATAGCACCTTGTTCCATAAAGTTCTATGAGCAAAAAAGGCAATGACTTGGTCTGAACAGACAATCATATTTTTAAAAATATCCTCCACCATTTGGGTAATTGTGGGAGATTTTGATGAACTATGAATATGCCTCTCTCAGTTGTGTTCTATAAAAGTTTATTCATGCCTGCAAGGATATAGGAGTTAGTATTCATTGCTTGGGCTTTTATTTATTTCTTAAATCATATTTGCACAAGCACCTGTATTCCTGTATCAATGAGATATGTTGAAACATAGCTATGTAGCTTTCCCCCCACCCTAAAAAATAGCTGGCTTTGCTTGAGAAAGTAGATCTATATTTATGCTCAATTCCTGATGTGCCTAGTGCTTGTGATAACTTCTCCAACATGATGCCTTCCATGCATGCAGTGACTGCAACTCTCTGAAAGTAACAGTCAAATATATCTAGGAGATGCCAGCTTGAAGGAAGCTATTATGTAGAGTTATTTTCCCTTTCATCATCCCACAAATATGTCTAACGTGACCTTGCGGAAATTGCCCATTTAGAAAGCAATGCTGTTGTCTTCTCCTCTGACCCTGCCTGACATTCAGGGAAAGAAAAACCAATATCTGGCATGTAATGGATGAGAAATTTTTTCCCCATCATAGAGTAAATTAATAAAGTGAACTGTGGTTTCAAAAATTCAGAGTAAGCGTATAATTGTCCCGGTGGGGTAACTTCTTCAGCATCCTTTTTAGATGCCACTTTGTTTATTTTTAAATTAAAATTAGGTCTTACGTAGTTGATTTGTAGGGACGTGGTGGCTCAGTAGGGATGCAGTGGCTCAGTGTCTAAGATGTTGAGCTTGTAGATCAGAAAAGTCAGCAGTTCAGTGGTTTGAATCCCTAGCACCGCATGGAGTGAGCTCCTGTTACTTGTCCCAGCTTCTGCTAACCTAGCAGTTCGAAAGCATGTAAAAATGTAAGTAGAAACATAGGGACCACTTTGGTGGGAAGGTAACAGCATTTTGTGCCCCTTCGGCATTTAGTTATGCTAGTCACATGACCATGGAGATGTCTTTGGATAACGCTGGCTCTTCAACTTTGAAACCGAGATGACCACCGCCCCCTAGAGCCAGAAACTACTAGCACATTTGTGCGAGGAAAACCTTTACCTTAGTTGATTTCAAACCTTCACGGTCCTCATCAAAACTTCGGAAGATCAGACAACATTTACAATTGCCAAAGAGGTAGTGCATGCATTTCCCAGGGAGACGTGGTAGAAAAATGAATTGCCCATGAAACTGTCTTAGAAGAATTCCTTTTAGGCTAATCACAGGGAAGCAACTGGGTTGTTTTGTAAACAAAGGGATTATGGGATGTAGAATCTTTCCCTGCCTCCTCTTTTAGTTCCGCATATCTAACTGCATTTTTTTCCATTTAACACACCTGTCATCTTCCTGCTTCCTTTGCTGCCATGTCAAATTAAATTGCAAGCTCTTTGTACTTTGTGAAGGACTATGTGCCTTGCTATCATAGCAATAATAATGTGTAACCTTGAATTCAGAACAATAACCATAGGAGTGGATGTGACAATAAATCTTTCCTGTCTCTTCCTCAGTGTTGTTTTCTGATCAAGAATTGAGTCACTTCTTCAGGAGAACCATCAGAGTTTGTTGCAGAAAAAATCAAATCCAGAAAGCACACACAGATAACTGATTCAGATGGATTCATTAACTTCTTTATATACCTAATAACAGATGAATAAATTGTACAATACCAATAGTAGATTATTTCAATGTGGTAGAAGTTACAAGCAGGAGTACAGCAGAGAGGAGTTATCGATTCAGAGTTCAGAGCAAATAGAGTAGTTTCCAGCACAGAGCTTAATACAGGCAAGACTAGTTTCAGTTTCAATTCTCAGCACAGACTCAGATTTGTTTAAGCTCCCTTTGGCTGACTTAGTTGCCATGCCTATTCATTGGCTGACCTTGTTACCATGTCTCTCCCAGTCATGAATATTCTAATAAGAACATCCCATGGAGTGTTGTTGTTTTTTTCTGGTGAGACCAATCTAGGGCAACTTGGTCTACCCAAATATGGGATGAAGCATACTGCTTCTGCTTTCGCCTTTCAGCCCCAGTCCAGGAGCCTTTTGCAGCCAGTTGCTTCTGCGACAAACTATCTTGTGTTAAATTTAAATTTACCAACAAAGAAATAAAGGGAGATTTCAAATAGCTACACTACTCTCTTTTTATTTCTTTGTTGGTAAATTTAAATTTAACATTCCATGCATGTGTGCACATGTGTCCAGCAGTTCATAATGACATCACACATGTCCTGATATAACTAGGAAAATGAATATGCCATTCACTCCAGTTACACCAGGCAGTCATGCCACAAATGACCATCATCATTTATGCCAGGAGTGAGGAACTGTGGCATTTTATGACCTATGGACTGTCAGGCCTGCATTTATATTCCTTTTGGAATTTTGGCCTGCCACACTTTTTCTTATTTCATTATGCTGTTTCTTTAAGTATAGTCAATCGGAGGGGGGAATAGAAGGAGTAGGATTGTGGAATGTATTGTTTTTCATTATTTACTAGAAGCCAAGGTCATCCTTTGTCTCTGCACTTTCACATCTGACCGGAAGCAGTTGGGTGGAGACACCAGCGTGGAAGAAGAAGATTGGACCATGTGATGGACTGTGGGTGTGGGGACAAGATCATGAACTTTTAACTGGGTGGGATTCTGATGTAACTTCCAGAGTTGGAATCCCACAGCACGATGCCAACATGCCTGTCTTATTAAATTGGAACTTTAAGCATAGTTTTGCCTTCGACTCTGATTTAATTCTGCATGGTATTTGGAATGCTGACACGGACTTCAACTGGCTCAGGAATTTTGAGAGTTGAAGTCCACCAATCGTAAAGGGGATGTAGTTCCCCACCTCTGATTTATGC
This sequence comes from Thamnophis elegans, assembly GCF_009769535.1. Classification (NCBI taxonomy): domain Eukaryota; kingdom Metazoa; phylum Chordata; class Lepidosauria; order Squamata; family Natricidae; genus Thamnophis; species Thamnophis elegans. The sequence continues at coordinate 61,828,940 of NC_045548.1, read as the reverse complement.
AATGACATCACGTAACACATGCCATTTGCCTCTCCTCCCTCCCAACTAAACCCATATTATCGGGCATCCTTGTGCTATTGGTTTATAATGGATCTATTTTAACTTTGAGTAAGTATGCTAAAGCGTTAGCAAAAAAAAAAACACCTATTATCAACCTCCTGTATTATCTTTCTCTTGCTGGTCCTGGCTAGCCCATGCCATCTTAAGTTCCCACTGTCCCATTCTCATCAGTCAGTCTGCTAACTCTGCATTAAAACCAATTCCTGTAGAGCACAACTCAGCAGGGGCTGAAATGTAGCATGCCTTTCAAGTGGTTTTGCTACACACATTCCTAAGATTGTAAAATGTACAAATATGACAGACTAAAAATGGCCACTGAGGATAATGTTAACAGTAATTACTCATTAACCAAATATCTTTACATTTTCTTGGCTTATTAATATACAGACCATCAGCTGACAGTCCTAACATCTGCACAATAAGTTCTGGGTATGAAAAATGAATCTGAGCATTAATCATAGAGTCGATTTTAACAGAACACTGTTGATTGATTGCCAAATTGAATAGTGAGCGTGTTTTTATTGTCAGCTGATGCTGTCAGAAAGGAATTACCATATTTCTTTTTATATTTTCTTATAATCGATTTTTCACACACTCGTGATTTAACTGTTGATTTCCCAATGTGAAGACTGTAGTTGTGGATCAAGAACTGTGTGGAGTATGCTTGTAGACCAGTGTGATTAGCACAAGATGTGATGAAATTTTTAAGGAAGATTCTGCTGCTTATATTATTCACAGCAATCTAGACTTTTCTTAATTAAATATAGAACAACTATAAAGATTCAGTACGTATGGTCAAACATTTTTTTTTTAAATTCACAATTATACTTTAAAAAATGTATGGATTCATTTCCAAATACGTTGCTTATTTGCAAGCCTTAATGTTCTTAATGAGACTAAATTCAAAATATTCAGAAGCTTGGCTATTTATATAAAAATCATACAGTCTTACAAAGAACAAATCAGTTGCTTTTAACAAGTTCATAAATATTTCATCCCTCTTAAATTAAATTGATATAGAATTTACCATGTTAGAGTGGGAAAATGGCATTTAAAATTATTTGCAGTTTTATACTTACAGATGCCATGGAAGAGAGGGAACCAGAAATAGTTGGATTAGATAATCTAGAATTTTGCTTCCAATTCTGTTTTTTTTATATGTTCACACAAGAGGTGATGTAAGAGATGACCAGTCTGAGCCCGAGAGAGGAGTCAAATGCATCATAAGTCATGAATCCCTGCATGCCTGCAAGAGATTTAAGTCCAGCCCACCTTGAATGCCTTCTTATTCCTACTCATTTCCCTTGACCACTTGTAGCTCAGATTTTTGTAGAGAGCCTGAGCTTGCAATAAATCTTTATACTCATTGGAACTGCCTGAGTCTCCTGATTTTTCCCAGGTTTGTCAAGTGGTCATTTAGCATTCAGAACTGTTAGAATCCTAGTAGGACAAATGTCAAAGCAACTGGAAAAGACACTTTACCAAATTACCATATTTTTCAGCATATAAGACACACCTTTTTCCCTCAAAAAACAGGATGAAAATCTGGGTGCATCTTATATACTGAATATAGCATTTTTTGCCTCCCGAAACCCCACTACATTCACCGAAATGGTCGTGATAGCCTTTAGAAGGCTCTCAGAGTGCTCCTGGGGGTTGGGGAGGGCAGAAATGAGTGAAAAATATGCTGTTTTTTGCTCAATTTTGTCCTCCCTCAGCCCCAAGAGCACTCTATAAGCCTCCTAAAGGCTATTCATGCCCTTTTATGAAAAAAATAGGCCCATTTCTGCGAAAAATGGGACGTTTTTGGGAGGTCTGCAGAGTGCAAAAACTTTTTTTAAAAATTTGCCTCTTCAAAATCTTGGAGCGTCTTATACTCCGGTGCATCTTATATTCCAAAAAATATGGTAGCAACTTTGGTGCAATAGCAGTGTACTAGCTGCAATTTCATTTCAAATGCAAGCAGGAACTTTCCATCCATTCATGGGTGATGGAACAGAAGAATATCAGAAACCAAGCCCCAGATACTATAGGTGGCTGGTATAATCCTCAATTATGTCATAAGGAACAATTACTCATGTCATTTACATAGTGATATCATGATGCTAACAATGACTATTTGTATCCCCAGAGATACCCAGGAGTAGCCTCTTTTTACTTTGTATAGGTCATGTCCAGAAGGCATAAAACCATGCTGAAAACAGTTTTCTTTTGTGAAAATTGTCTTTGTCTATGCAAAAAATTAATGGGAGAAGAAAAACCTAATGAATATATACAGAAGAGGATAGAATCAGGTTATTTTGCTTCACTATTAGAAGGGTGGGAAGTTATTACAAAGTTGACAGATGTTAATTCCATTTACGATATAATTGCTATATCTTTGGATTAAAGATTTCCAGTACTTTTTTTCCTCCACTGGGAAAACAGATATTTAATCACATATAAACTTTCAATGATAGTATCCATTAAAAAACTAATTTCTAAGTGATGCTGCTTCATCATTTTATACTTAATGATCCTGAATTTCTGCAAAAGGGGCTAACTTAACCAGCTGTGTACAGCAGGAAAGTTGCATATAATGAATAGTCTTCCAAAGTGACCTTCTAAGCAACAAAGGATTTATAAAATTTGGAACACCATGAATAGGTTTAAATTCTGCTTAACAAAGTCCATGTTTTAATTTCTTAATCTGATGATCACCAATCAAGGCTATTATTTTTTTCCTCCTATCTTTGTACTCTGCTTAGCCTAGAGAGTTCCCACTTCATTTATTTATATTATTTTATTTGGTTTGTCAAGCATGTATGAGAAAACAAGTATAAGTATGAATAGAACATATAAACATATAAGTATAAGCAGGTATAAGTATATACATAAGAATTACAATTGGCCTTCCAGAAATAGGTAAAATCTGATTGTATTATAACTGGTGGTGCTATATCAATTGATAGCCTTAATTTTTATCCCTTTACAGAATCATGTTGCATCCAAGGAGAATATATTTTGCTTAATTCTCCAGGTTATCTTTTGTGACTTCCATTCCTTCCTTGTTCTATCACAAAGCAGGGATGCCAACAATGCTGTGTTGGTGGTAGGTAATACAACCTTCCCATTTTTCTTTCAGTGAAAAGTTTGGAAAGAAAAGGAAGCTGTGAAAAATGAGGCTGAAGTGTTCTTGGAAACCAGCAAGACTTTTAAAGGAACCATTCACTGGCTACCTTGAAAGGGAAGCAAGCAAAAGTGGATAAAAGCATATAAATGCACTCAGAGCAAGTAATGCCACAAAATGACCAAAGTGAAAGTCTTTAAAATCACTTTGAAATGTATTTTTCCCCATTTATGTTAAACCAACTGGTGGGATAAAGAAGGGACATATTCTGGTTGGATATCTACTAAGTATCCTATGGCACAATATTTATTGAAAAAGATATGTGCAGAGAGAAATTTGAGCTATCAAATAGTTCAGATGGCTACATTGAACACCCTTTGGACATGTATAAATTAAAGGAAAAGCAGTCTTACAACTTAAGTAGATCCACTTAAGGTATCAAACTTGATTATAAATCAAGGTTAGATTCAGAAAACACCAGATTACCAGATCAAGTGATTTTTTCTTTCTTTCTGGGCAGTTCCATTTTTTGCTCAAATGGAAATAATTTATTTTCAACTAGATGTTGTTGGACTGCATTGCTACCATGCCAATTAGCATTTTGAAAGTTGTTAAGCATGTGCCTAAATCCGCCATCCTGGGCCCAACATTTGGGAAGCCAGGCTCTGCCTGTCACAAGCCAGGACAAAGGGTGAGAGAGAAGGGAGCAATATCTCCTTCAAAAACCTTGGTCCAGCTTGCCCGGCTGGTAGCACCTTGTAATGGCCCCATTCCAAGGTTACAGAAGAAGACGGTCAATGGTTTTGAAGGCAGAAGAGGGCTCTACACCCCAATAGCAGATCAAGCAGCAGAACCATTTTCTAGGAGATGGAACACTCTGATTACAAATCTCCACTGCCTTGTGGCTGTATCCACTTCTGGAAAAGGCTTCAGGAGACAATCTCGAGGCAAAATTCGGAGCCGGAGTCCCAGAAGCTGTTCGTGACTGTGTACAACCACGTTCTGCTAACTCCTGCAACACAGCTGGAACCAATCGTATCGGCTCTGACATTCCATTGGACTCTTTCAGTAACGTGGAGAGGAGGGCTCTGCTGCTTGGGTAACAGTCTGTCCTCCATATTAATGTACCCAGGCCTCGTGCTAGAGAGGACACTACAACTTTGACCTCTTTCTAGAGCACGATACCACAGTCTCTTTTTTTCCTTGTATTTTTTTATTTTTCCATTTTCACAACATATAGTCACATGTATACTATTACATAGACAACATCATTTTGTATTATTAAATGTTTACATCAATTCATCTTACCATCAACTCCCAAAACACATATATTTAGCTCTTCTGCTCTCCATAGACCATATTTATCCTTATCCATCACTTTCTTCTCCCTCTCTCTCCTCCCCCTCTCTACCTCCTTTCTTCCCTCTGTCATTCTTCCCTATGCTACCTCCCATTCCTCTCTCCTTCTCCTCTCCCCCCTTTCCACTCCTCATTTCTCTCCTCCTCTTCCCTCCTCCTTGCCCTCTCTCCTATTCCTTTCTTCTTCCCTTGTCTTGGATTAAATTATCCTTAAATTGTCAATAAATGACACACCACGCTGTTCAATGTTTGTTACAATTCCCTTAATCTATTGTGTAAAAAACAAGCTGTAAACATCTCACTTTATTCATCATCTTAAAATTTCTACACATATCCATGTCTCATATATTTTAACCAATGTTTAGTTATTCTTCTGTTGTTATTTTCAGTCAATTCGCATCTCAGTTTAATTATCATGTGTAAAAGTGAAACAGAAACCTCTGCTTTACAACGTCCCCATATCAGTTTCATATTTAACCATATTCAGTATATTTTGGGCTTTTTAGTTATCTTTCCATTATTATATTTAACCAGTTAGCAACTCCATTTTATTTTCATATTTAGGAATAAAACCCTTATCTTACTTTATATTTTCCCATATCTAGATATCTGATTTTTTCTTAGTAAGTCTTTTGTCCCATTTCTCTGTTCCTGTCTTCTCCCTTTTCTTTGTTTTAACACTCCACTCCCAACAATTTTCCCTAAACCACCCTTGGTCAAGTATTTTATATTTCTCTTTGTTGGGGCATTTTCTTTATGCCACTAACAACCTTCAAAACCACTTTTATCTGCTTTCCCCCTTTTTTTTTCTTGGCACATCTCCTCTTTTTACAATTTTCCCTATACCAATGCCAAGACTGATGGGGGGTTTTGTCTGCTTTTTATTTCCCTCCATTTCTCCCCTTTCATTGTCTTGCCCCCACCTTCTTCTTCTTTGAATTCTTCTTTAGATCTCTGCTTCCCTGGGTTCAGAATTCTATTTAGGCTTAATTTTACTGATTTATGCATATTTTTTATAATTTCACATAGTTCTTCTAATTCCCAGTTTTCTGTGATGTCCAGTTACAAAGTTATAGTTAGTTATATAATCCTTGTTTCAGAGTTCTAATCCACCTTAGATTTATCTACTTGAATTGCTGTGGAAAAAAGCAATGGGGGCCATCTTAGTCTTTTTTTCTCCCTTGATATCCAGTTCCAAGATTGCAGTTAGTTGTACAAATCTTATTTCAAAATTCTGGTCCACCTTAAGTTTAATTAATCCATCTACTTTGAAACCGGAAGAGAAGCTAACACCATCTTAATTCTCTGCAGCAAGAAAAAAAGAAGAGAGAGGAGAAGAGAAAAAAACCCTTCATAATTCCCAGATCCAATATTTATTCTTTGTGTCAATCACTGCTCAAAATAAATGACTTATAATAAGTTTGTAATCAGCAAAGAGTTTTTCTCTGCTTCTGCTTTTCCAAATTCTGATTTATGGAAGTTGGTTAATTATTACTTCCCATATAGTCAAGGTTAAGTTGTCTGTTATCAGTAAGAGGATGTGCTTTTTTTCCTTGGTTATATTATCAAAAGGAATTAAAGCAATGTAAAAGTATTGGCTTCTGTTTACGACCCAAAGCCAAATTTAGAGTTTATAATTGGGTGGGTTTGTCACTTCTCTGCTTTCTATTCTTCTGTTCAAAAGCGTTTCAAACAAATAACTTCTGGGGGACGGGTGTTACAACCCTCCACCTTCCTTTCTTCCTTTCTTTGGGGAAAAAAAGCACATCAGTGCTTTTGTGACCATCAGTATTATTTATGTTATCAATATTTCTTTGTCTTTTCCAGATTTAATTTATAGTTGTGGGTTTGATAAATTATCTTACCAGGCCTTTCATCTTTCCTCATCTCCACCTGCTCCATTTGCTTGACAAGAAGCCAGCATCTTGTCAGCCATGTTAATGACTGCTGTCCCAACTCTGATTCATAGGCAAATCTCTAACCCACGATGGATCAGTTGCTTACCTCAGGGTCTGATGAGATGCTGCCCTTCTTCGCCCTCACTTCCAGTGAGGGTTCAGATTCAAAAGAATCTCGGAATTGGATTGTCAGACAGGGTTCATGTGAGACTCTTAAGAGCCCACACCCCCATCTCTGTCCAGCTGGAGAACTTCCTGTCCAATACCATAATCTTTTGAGACTGAAAGATGCCAATGGAGCAGGTGCCTTATCAGATCTTGAGGTAGAACTGATCCAATTCAACTGAATATTTCACTTTGAGGGAAGTAAGCTTCTGCACATGAACACTGTGCTTACAAAGAAGACCACAGAACAGTTAGAAATGCAGCTAATTTACTGTAAATCAGTGCAACCATGCAGTCTGATAGGGAAAAGTGCTGCCTTGATTTGTAGTGAAGATTGGTTTTGATGGAGTGAATCATCTTCAAAAGGAATCCCGCCCGCAAAGAAGATTTGTGAAGACATAACAGGCTTCAAGAGAAGACACTGATGCTCTTTTTCAGGCAATAATGCATCATTGGCCTGCTTTGATTTTTACAGCTTCTTGAGATTACCCAACAGCTGAATTCAGGATCAAAGAACTTAAAAACTCAATTTTTGGCCAACTACAAGGAAGGAATTTTATATCTTTCCACCTTGATTGTGGAATCCCACATCTGGGACTTTCTTAATACATACCAACCACATCAAGATTGAGTTTGTTGGTTGTGCTTACTTGCTCCCAGCTGAATTGAATTTCAATTATTTTGCACAGAAAAGGAGTTGGGGTAGAGTTATGAATACTCTTTAAGACAAACTCATGGGCCATGGGCCAGATGCATCATGTGCTGGCCATGCCCATTCCCATGCCATGTTTAGCAAATGGGAAAAAAGTTGTGATACATCATGTGACAATGCAAGTTTGACACTCCTGCCTTAAGGTCTTGTCTTTGCAGGAAGGGAGACAACATGGACCAAAGAATAGGATTTATCTATAGTAGCAGCCATGTAGCAGCCTTCTTATATTTCTGAAAAATTCACCTAGAGGCCACTCCTCAGCATTCAAGAAGATGCTGAACACTTTTCTTTTCAGATAGTCCTTTTGTGCCTAAATGGAAAACTATCAGATAATTTGAAAGGTGGGTTTTAATTCTATCTACTAAGGCAATGAGATGCTTGTTTAATTGTATTATATTGTTGCATATGCTTGAAATTTTGGGAATAGGCAAATGGAGGCATTTTCATTATAAAAAAAAACCAAACTAACAAATTATTAAATAGTATATGCTTTAAATAATATATGTCCCCTCTAATACCTTCTGGATGGGGTGGAGGTGTGAACAAAGATTGTCATAAGTATATGTCAAGAATGTATAGCGATACTCTTTGCGAATATTTGTAGCTCAGTGTTGTGGGGTCCTTGATGCTCTCTGACCTTGGTTGTTATCTTGCAGGCATTTCAATACCCAATTGCTAATGCAAGACAATAACCAAACCCAAAGAGCACCAAAGACACCAGAAGGATCATGCAAGATGTGAAGGTCATGGTCTCAGCTGCCTAGCTAAAGTAAGATGGCATCTATAGTGGACTGCAGTGATACAGGAAGATGCTGGAGACAGATGATTAATTTAGGGACAATGGCAAAGACATCAATTCATAATCTGTGGGAGAAGGCAATGATAAAGTACTCTGTCTTTTACTAAGAAGAATGAACATGGAGAAACTCAGCATAGTGAAGAATGAAATGTAAGAACTATACATTAACAACATAGACATTGGAGGATTGGTACTCTCTTATGACAGTGGAACAGACTAGAAGTGTCATGCAAGCTCGGACACTGTCCTGATTAACAAGTCTGTCTCAGATGTTGAAAAATCAGGACAATCTGATGATAAGTGGCTATACTAGAACAAACCATTACATGAACAAGACAAGAGAATGGGAATTGATGGAATGCTACTACAAGAGAAGCTAAGCATATACGTGCACAAACATTTTTTGAAGTGCAAGTTCATACACAATCTTATAGTACTGTATATATATCTAGAAGTAGGTGCTATTGACTTCAGGGAAGTTGAATTTAGGGCTGCAAACATACTCTGTTTTACATATCCAGCCATCTGGGTATGCCATCTCTCCAAAGTATCACAGATGGCACATAACTTCTTTCTCTCCTTTTCTTTCTCCTTCTTTCCTTTCTGTTTCTCGGATCTCTTGGATCTAAAACCCAACCTCAGAGAATACTAAGGACTCCTCCTATTTCTTTCCCAAGCCTGTCTGTCTCTGTTTCTCTTTTGTTTTTGTTTTTTTAAATAGTTATCATTTTCTTCATCTCATTCTTCCATTGTCACCATAGAAGATGCTAAGATCCTACACAGTAAAGTTCTATGTGTGTCCAACATCATGACTTCAGGAGGTATTTTGTTGTTGTTAGTTGTGAAGTCATGTCCAACCTATCGTGACCCCATGGACAACGTTCCTCCAGGCCTTCCTGTTCTCTACCATCCCCCTGAGTCCATTTAAGCTCACACGTACTGCTTCAGTGACTCCATCTAGCCACCACATTCTCTGTCATCCCCTTCTTCTTTTGCCCTCAATCTTTCCCAGCATTAGGCTCTTCTCCAATGAGACCTTCCTTCTCATTAGATGCCAAGTATTTGAGTTTCATCTTCAGGACCTGAACTTCTAAAGAGCAGTCAGGGTTGTTCTCCCCTAGGACTGACCGGTTTGATTACCTTGCAGTCCAAGGGACTCGCAAGAGGTATACACTAAAAAATGAAGATGCCAGCCAAAATTAGTTGACATTTGCTTTCAGCTTCAATTTGAGGAGGTGATAATGATCTATAAAGCTCTATATATGGCATGGGACAGAGTTACTTGATGATTCTCAATCATCATCATTTTCTTGAACTCCAGAAGTTTATTGGATGAGAAGTGAAATGTTTTCAAGAAAAAAAAAACAATAAGAAAATCCAGGTGACTTTACTAGAGGAATCACTGCTTCCCAATTATTTCTTCCCATCTCATCAGGTCAAACAAGAGGAGCATGATGCAGATCCCATCAGCCAAGGAGTGACCTGATAAGATTCAGGAAAATAAATTTTTCTGCTGTGGCACTCACTTATGGAATCTCATTGCCCAGATCAGATTGACCTGTTGCGAGGCATTGAAACCAATAAGCATAGGGGCATAGGACTCTGATAGAGCTGGTAGAGTGTTTTCAGGAATATGATGGCCTCTATGTGCGTTCTACATAGTTTATGGAGTTTTAATAACTTTTTAATAATTATCCCTTCCTTTTTTGGATTGTTGCATCATTTTTTGCCCTTTTAGAAATATGTCTCTAGCTGTCTGTGGGTATGAGAAGGTATCTTATATAAATTTTAATAATAAATGCCTAGAAAAATTAACACATCTAATTTAGGTGTGTGAATTTGAATCTGGGTATTAGGTATTAAATAGTTATCTTCCTATGAATATCAGATGTAAAAATAGACCTGCCAGCCTCATTTGTATTCAGAGGTATATTTAACTTTTGCTTAAAAACTTCATTTAAGATAGATCCCCTTGGAAATTCATAATACCATTTTTGTAGCATCCTTCTCTCTCTCTCTCTCTCTCTCTCTCTCTCTCTCTCTCTCTCTCTCTCTCTCTCTCTCTCTCTCTCTCTCTCTCTCCCTGTCCCTGTCCCTGTCCCTGTCCCTGTCCCTGTCCCTGTCCCTGTCCCTGTCCCTCCCTTCATCCCTCCCTCCCCTCTCTCTCACAAGTAATATAAATAATTTCATGGTGGTTTCTTGTTGTTTACCACAAATAGTGAAAAGATTGCTTTTATAAAATTGGCAACTTGTAATCATTGCAATGCTGATATTTCCAAATTTGTTTCATTGGTGAAATAATATTTCAAAGAACCCACAAAGGTAGAAGCTGTACTATTTGGACAAATCCAATCATGTTTCAAATTAGATACAGCAGCAACTTTCAGGAAATTTGGTGGCATTTTGTTGGTGTAGCAGAGGAGAAAGGCTGATGGCATGAGTTAATGCTATTAAATCATCCCAGGACAAGTAAAGATATCATGGAGGCACCTCCAGTTATGACAAAACATGGCTGCTGTTGTGGATTAGTTATTTATGAATATGTCCTGAGGCATGTCCTTTTCCCCCCAGATGATTAAATATAAAGAGATCTAGGTTTAAATATTTCCTAAATGTACAATATATACTCAGTTTGCAATTATGGATTAAAAAGAATTCGGCTACAGAGCATGTAAAACAAAAACAAAAAACAAACAAACTGCAAATCCATTGTGAGGACAGATGGATATGCACAAATTGCAGGACTATCATATCTGAGTTACAAAAATCCAGATGGCAAACTCAAAGCAGGAAAGAGATACAGAAACCCATAACTCTTTTCGTTGTGTAGTAGAATTCAGATTTTTACGATGCAGATAACAGGTAGTCCTTAACATATGACCACAATTGGGGTCAGAATTGCCATTCCTAAGTAAAGAAAGTGAGTTTTGCCCAGTTTTATGACTCTTTTCATCACAATTGTTAAGGAACTATTCACAGTGAGTCACATGGTCACTAAGGAATATATCTTCCACCACTGATTATGTGGTTGCTTCATCCCTGGGGTTTTTAAAGAAGAGACTGGGCAGTTACTTGTCTGAAATGGTACAGGGTCTCCTGCTGGAGCAGGGGGCTGGACTAGAAGGTCTCCAAGGTCCCTTCCAGCTCTGTTCTGATTGTTTGATTTTTCTTGTTGAAAGCCAGAAGTGAAATGGCAATAACATGATCCCAGGATACTGCAACCATTGTAAATACATGCCAATTGCCTAATGCCTGAATTTTGCTCTGATGACCAAAGGATGCTATGATGGTTATAAGTGTGAGAATTGGTCATAAGTCACTTTTTTCAGCACCCTTATAACTTTAAAGGTTGTTTAACAAATGCTTGTAAGCCAAGGAGTATCTGTACCAGAAGTGGGTTGCTCCTGGTTCGGCCCGGATCGGGTGAACCGGTAATAGTGGCAGTGGGAGGCTCCGCCCACCGACCCAGATGCTTATGCACATGCGTAGAAGCATCATGCATGCACGAACACCCATCCGAATTGGTAGTAAAAAAATTGGCAGCCTACCACTGATCTGTACAATAGTGATAACAAAGTGAGTAAAAAGTGACTTCTCTCTTTAATTTTTCAAAAAGACACATGTTTTATTGGAAGATTTGATTTCTGCAAAATGGAGGGGATTTTTCTTCTGCTTCTGCTTCAAATAGAATAGAATAAAAGAGTTGGAAGGGACCTTGGAGATCTTCTAATCCAACCTCCTGCTTAGGCAGGAAACCTTATACCATTTCAGACATATGGTTATCCAACATCATCTTAAAAACTTCCAGTGTTGGAGCATTCACAACTTCTAGAGGGAAATCATTCCACTGATCAATTCTTTCCTTAGTTCTAGGTTGCTTCTCTCCTTGATTAGTTTCCATCCATTGCTTCTAGTCCTGCCCTCAGGAGCTTTGAAGAATAGCTTGATTTCCTCTTCTTTGTGACAGCCTCTGAGATATTGGAACAATGCTATCGTGTCACCCTAGTCCTTCTTTTTATTAAATTAGACATACTCAATTCTAGCAACTGTTCTTTATAGGTTTTAGCCTCCAGTCCCCTGATCATCTTTATTGCTGTTCTCTGCGCTGTTTTGAGAGCAGGGCTGTGAAACTCCTGGCCCGCGAGCCGGATGTGTCACGTGCTGGCCATGCCCATGGCCAGTTTAGTGAAGGGGAAAAATGTCCCGATACATCACATGATGCTGCCATGACTACGTGAGTTTGACAGCCCTATTCTAGAATCTCAACATTTTATTTACATTGTGGTGACCAAAATTGGATGCAATACCCATGTGCAGCCTTACCAAGGCCTTATAAAGTGGGATTAATACTTCATGTGATCTTGATTCTATCCCAAATGGAAATCGCAAATGGAAATGGAAATCCCAAGGAGACAAATTCAAAATTAAAATAAACAGCAAAAAACACCAAGATTAACAAGGAAAAATATTCCATCCTTCTTTTGTTGCAATACTCTTAGATGTTATCTCATTTTGGACTAATGCTAGTCTATGCACGAGTAAGCATGCATAGTATTGAGCTCCCTACTCTCATTCTGCACCTGTGCTCACTTAATTTGATCTTACAGGAAGAAAATAGTTGGAGTAGGATGGTATAAGCATGAACAACAACAAAAAGTGATTGGCAACAAAAGAGGTAAGAGTCCTTTTCTCCATTTTCTGAACAGTCTGAAATCAGTCACAGCCGCTCTACTTGATTTTTTTTTAAAGCCATTCGAGATAAAGATTGCAGGGAGGTATGCATGAAATGTAATTTGCCATTATTATAAGGGAAGTGGCTAAGGATTAAAGTTGCTCATGTTTTGCTATATCTCCCAAATCTGGACCCTTTCAAACTGAATAATTTTGAATATATCTAGTTTGGACTGTTGCAAAGCTCACGGAAGACAGCTTATGTGCTAAACCCTAAATGTTGACTTAATGAAATTTGTAAACTCTCAACCTTTTCATCAGTTTTATAACAAAAGAGAAACAACAGGGCAATATGATCCCTTCTGATCTATGTTGAATTCATTATTTAAAATTTAAATAACAACACTGAAATGTTTAAGAAAGTTTTTTTAAAAACATTTAATACTCTGAGATATATACTCTTAAATATATATTTTTTTCCTCTGTCCCACTCCTGTGTTACCTTCTCTCCCCCCCCCACCATTCCTGGAGGAAGGAGTAGAATCATTTGCAATGCAGTGCCCGCTACCCCCAGCTGTCAAAGATAGTTCAGAAGGATATCATGATCAAAAGTATTCAATACTGGCAATATATCAGTTACCCTGCCCTGGTCCTATTATCCATCATCCACAAGCATGATCAATACTGTCTCATTGTTATATCCTGACCTAAATCTTAAAGAGTAGTCCAGATAATCTACTTGGTCCTGGACATGTAGTCGCCCACCTTATTCATAAAGTTTCTCAAGAAGGAGGAAAATTCAAAAACTATTCAGCATTAATGGGTCGGCAATGAGAGATGATAGTTGTAGATCAGTAACACTTGTCAGATCACGTTTCCTACACCAACACCTGCAGACTGCTGTGGGTTCTCTTCTTATGGAAGCCACCTTGCCTCCTTCCCCTGGTAAGAGTCTGGAAAGGGCAGTGTGGCAACCATTTGATTAAATCTATTATGTAGATGCTACCTGGTGGATGGATTGTTGATGATATGTTTTGAAAATGGAAGCTTTTCTCCTGGGAGAAAGCTATAGTTGGGGAAGGTGGTAATTTGGGTGGTTGGTATGTTGATTGTGATTGGAGGCTATCTTTGCTAGCCTGGTGAGAGTGGCTTGTCTGGGGGAAGACGCTGAGAATTGTAGAGGAGGGTGGGTTTCAGAATTACCCTGAGGCTCTGAGAGCTCAGGATAAAATGCCTTGCCCACTTTAGTTTCTTGGTTTAGTTTCTTTGTCCCTTTGTGTTGATTTTTTGGGATCGTCCCATCTCTTGGGAGCCAGAGAACAGAGAGTGGGGGATAAGGTTCAAGTGGGAACATGACAATGTTGAAAAGTATGGGAAGATATGACAGAGCACTGAAAGTGGGCCACTTGCAGGCAAAGCAAACCCAGGGTCTTGTATCAGTTCCACATACCAGCTCCCAGGATTGACCCCATTTCCTGGTCAGCAGGCCTTCAGAAGAAGTGGTTTGGCTGCTGCTTTTAAATGCCAGGTTAGTCCTAAATAAAGACTCCATCATCTGTGATTTAATTACAGATTAGACAGAAAACTGGCATGTGCTATCAAGACCTGTATAGTCCATGGAGTTGGGGGTTTTCCCATTCAGAAATGCATCCAGCTTGGGTCAGGATTTCTCCTACATGGGTGAAAGTATTGCAGTTGTAGTCTATAAGTCCCTTATGACTTTCACATGCACTACTCCATAAGTGGCCAGATATGAGATCCTTTTCATTGGGTTCTAGGACCACTTGGGATTGTTACTTCAATACTGGCTCCCTGCTGTGCAGACTCCCTATGTCCCTGTAAGTGGCTAAGATGCCGAGCTTGTTGATCAGAAAGGCTGGCAGTGCAGTGGTTCGAATCCCTAGCGCTGCATAATGGGGTGAGCTCCCGTTACTTGTCCAAATTTCTACCAACCTAGCAGTTAAAAAGCATGTAAAAATGCAAGTAGAAAAATAGGGACCAACTTTGGTGGGAAGGTAACAGCATCTTTGGCATTTAGTCATGCCGGCCACATGACCACGGAGATGTCTTTGGACAGTGCTGACTCTTTGGCTTTGAAATGGAGATGAGCACTACCCCCTAGACTCAGGAACCACTAGCACGTATGTGCAATGGGAACCTTTACCTTTACCCTACTGTACAGAAGCCTCCTTGCCTACACTCCTTGATTTAATATTGGGTTGGCACTGGAGTTCCCCAGGCTTATGATTCTTGATGACTTTAATCTTTTTTTCTCTGGGCGAAGTGGCTCAAAACTTTCTGACTACAAAGACAGTCATGGGTCCATCCCAAGTCATCTAGGACCTTACATGGGACAGTGGTCATATCCTCATCTGTTATTCTTGTTGGAGGACTGGCAATCTAATCTTGAATTTTGAGAGTTACTGGTGTCTTCCCTGTCATGGTCAGATCACACTCTGGTGACCATGAAATTCTCTGATGCTTCCCTGTGCTGCAGCGAGACAAAACCTATTCTTAGCTTTATTTGTTTATCTGTTTTCTTTTGTTTATTTTATTCATTTTAAAATTGATCTGAAATTTTTAGCTGCTGTTGTGTCATATACCATACAGAGTCATGTCTTTGTGAGATGGGAAGCTATATAAATATGCTAGCTACATTAGTAAAATAAAATAATAAAAATATTTCCCAACCTGTTCCTCAGATATGCTGAATGTACAGCTGAGAAAAGATTATCCAAGATATCTGAAACAGGCTTATTTGGGAGACAAGGCACCAATGAACAAGCTAGACATTTCTTCAACATCAAATAGAATGTCAAACTCCAGATTCTCATCACCAAAATTGCTAAATCGTTCATTTGAAACTTGAAAGTGATAGCGCTGAATGTTGTTTATAACTCATTTGCTTCTCCTTTCCTTTTTTTAAAGGTAGGCTGATTCACCAGCTCTCAGAATAGGAATGTAATGAACACAAATTGCTAGGGGTTTTACATATGAAATATCCTCCTAAATTCTAAATTTAAATATAATTGGGGGAAAAAGTTTAGAAATCTGCTTCTGTTGAATAAGTGATCCAGATGAGTTGTCATAGATCCGAATTTGTTATCCTGGGTTCCTGCCCCTTTGGTTGAACTACAGATACCCAAATCATTTGAATGAAATGCATATTAACCCAGAAAAGAGCTTCTCAATTATAGTGATTTATAGTGGACAGTATTTTCTAGGAGTGCTTATGAAATTGTAAATATTCCCCCCCCCCCCGCTTCACTCTCCAAATTTCACTACTTTGTTGGTTGTGCTCACATTTTAGGAATTATCACAACTAAACTAAACTTCACTTGTTTCAGTTATATGAACAAGACCATCTGCAGGGAACATGGGAATACAATGCATTTAAAATTATAGGTTCTACATTTAGGCAAGAAAAACCAATGCATAAGTGTAGAATAGGTGGTACCTTGCTCAATAGTAGTAATTCCAAGCCCAAGTCCAAAAACCCCAGAGAATTTATAGAAGACTGGCACTCTGACAAATCAGCCATCCATAGGGACCTAGCTATTAGCAACATTTATAGACTATGCAAAAGAGACTATCACCCAGGCCAAAAAGAAACAAAAAGACCTAAGCATCTCTCTGCCAGCAATCAGCACCCAGATCAGCATAGATTAATTCCAAGGTTAACATCAGACCAACGATCAAGTAAACAATACCCCAGTCAAGAAATGGTCAAAGAAGAGGAAGGAGAAGCTGACATCGTGATGACATGACATGCGATCTTGGAGCTCCAATATCACAGTCGATATTTCTTCCGCTGGAACGTCCATTTGGACCTAAACTGTCCCGCAGAGACAGTGATAGTGAAGAGTATGTCTTGCTAATTTCAAGGACACCGCAAAGTCCTTGATTGATCCAGGAGAAGTTCTTATTTTCAATGACAGAAATGCCACCTTTGAAGTTGCTGAAGTTGGGACAGCTCCAGAATGGAAAGAAAGCAGAAAGAGAAAACGTGTCGAATTGGTGAGGAAATTTTATTATTAGAAAATAGACTACCCCCCAAAAAATCAAAGCTAAATTAAAATTGAAGACAGAAGAGAGTAAGCAGTGAAATTAAGCTACATTAAACTTAGTCTGTTATCTTTTTTTAATTTTTAATTTTATGGATGGAATTTTTGCAAATGTTCCCTACTTTTTAAATTGAATGGATTAGTTTTTCTTCTACTACTTTTTATTCTTTCTTATACCTATGGATTAAATTTTTCTTTTTAAAAAATAATGCTTGATTTGATTATTTTTTTATCCATTTAAGATTTTTTTCCTTTAAATTTGGAACATAAAGAAGATATAAAAAGGAATATAAAGAGGGCTGTAACAACAGAAGGAAAAGAAGTAACACTGCCACTTAGAGGCTGGAGGCTTGGAAACATTGTTTTTCTTTTTTCTCTTTGATCATTTGACACGTCAAGGTTCCTCAGTTTGTTTACTGAGAGTGATAGTTGGAAGAGCACAGATTGTTTACATAAGTGTTCTTCGGGAGTTCTATCACCAGCTGGATTGGAGGGAAGACAAAACCTTGACTTGAAAGATTATAATGAACTTGCTTGAAATTTAATAAAAAGCCTTGAATGTTATAGTGGCAGTGTTTACAAATTGGAAGAATAGTGCAACAGGAAAAAGAAACTTAACATTGCTAATGATTATGTTTCAAATTTAAAAATTATTTGTAATAACAGAAAATTGAGATGAGATTGGAGAATATAGAACACAAATCAGAAAAATTTGATGGAAAAATTGAGGATTTTTATCAAATGAAGAAAGTGGAGTACAGAATCCTAAAAATTGAAGGAAAAAACGAGCAAAGAGATAAGAAAATTGTGGATACTGACAACAAACTGAGTGTGGTTGGAAATGGCAAGAGTGGAATAAGGAAAGGGGAAATAGATGGACTGGAACTCTACCCCAGATTTCAAAGTATAGAAGAAGAAAAGAGAGAAAAATTGATGGAGGTAAGGAGAGAAATCTTCACAGAAGCACCAGTGATAACCAAAGACAAGCTGATGGAAGGAGCAGATGGAGGATTTCAAGTTTTCATGAGATACGAAATGAACAACAACTTGCGAAGAGAAGTCCATACAAGACTTAACAAGAAAGTAATCAGAATACTAATGCTACAAATGGCAAAAGACATAAGACTGCACTATTACTGGAAAGATACAGGTTGATGTAATGAAAGTGTATAATAAAAATTAAGTTAAACTTAGTAAAATTTAGAATATTATGTATAAAATAAAGTGATAATAGTTATAGTCAAATAAATGATTAATAATGATAATAATGCAAATACACTATATTGCCAAAAGTATTCGCTCACCCATCCACATAATCAGACTCAGTTATGAGTGAATACTTTTGGCAAAATAGTGTATATATATATTAGTTTGACAATAATTTTATATAAATTACAAATGGAGACTATGAGAGGAGGTTTAAAGCCTTGTTATTAAATATAATCAATTTTTATTTAGAACATTTTAAAAAGATGTAATGTTATTGGATGTTTTTAGGAAGATCTAATGGAATGCCATTATATAATTTTACTTTAGATTTAGAATATTTCATATAAAAGGATGTAAAAGCAACTATGGTCAAATGAAGGTTGAGGTACAATAATAGTAATATATGTACAAATATATTTGATTTAAAAATATATGATTTGATAAGAATTGCAAGTGATGACTATGGAAGGGATGCACAGAAACTTTGTAACCAGCTGACACACTTTCTATAATTTGTAATGGAAAATGCTTTTATGCTTTTTGTTTTTGTTCTGTCTGTCTGTGTTTGTTCAAAAACATTTTTAAAAATTGTTTTTTTTTAAAGAAATGGCCAAAGAAACCAACAAAGAATCTCTAAGATATAAACTGGCAACAAACTACACTCCTTACTACCAGTAGCACTGATGATATTACCTAATTTGGGCATAATAAAATGTCTGCAAGAAAACAAGCAAGCTCAGAGAGCACCAAGGGTCCTCTCATGTCAACCCTGAGCTAAAAATATTCTCCATTATTAGCAGTTATTGTGAGAGGAGAGGATCTTGAAGTCCTAGTGGATAATCACTTAGTGATTGTGTGCTGCAGCTGGCAAAAAAGCCAACACAGTCCTAGGCTGCATTAACAGAGGAACAGAATCAAGATCATGTGAAGTGTTAATACCACTCTATAAGGCCTTAGTAACTCCATCCAGTTTTGGTCAACACATGTTGAGACTCTAGAAAGAGTACAGAGAAGAACAACAAAGATGATTAAGGGACATATAAAGAACGGTTGCTGGAATTGGGTGTATCCAGTTTAATGAAAAGAAGGACTAGGACAGTGGTTCTCAACCTTCCTAATGCCATGACCCATTAATACAGTTCCTCCTGTTGTGGTGACCCTCAACCATAAAATTATTTTATGTTTTCTGTATTTTTTCAAAAATATGGGTTTTCCAATGGTCTTAGGCGACCCCTGTGAAAGGGTCGTTCAACCCCCAAAGGGATCCCGACCCACAGGTTGAGAACCACTGGACTAGGGTGATATGATGGTAGTATACCAATGTGTAAGGAGTTGACATAAAAAAGAGAGACTCAAACTATTCTCCAAAGAACCTGAAGGCAGACAAGAAGCAATGGATGGAAAGTAATCAATGAGAAAGGCAACCTAAGGAGAAATTTCCTGACAGTGACAATGATTAATCAGTGGAATGACTTGCCTCCAGAAGTTGTGGATGCTCCAAAATTGTTTTAAGAAGAGATTGGACAAGCATTTGTCTGAAATGGTATAGGGATTCCTGCCTGAGCAGAGGATTGAACTAGAAGATCTCCAAGGTTGCTTCCAATCTGCCATTCTGTTATTCTCTTATAGAGATAGAGATGGACTGACTCTGGATTTCTGCAGCATTTAAATTCAGTGCACTGTATGAGAGAGCCCTAAATTATTATAACAGATGTGTCCAAGTCCATGGAGACATGGCTAGCACAAAAGCTAGCCCATTAAGCCAATTTAGACTTTGCTCATGTCACACATATTATGTTGTGCCCATAAAATTGGGCAATGAAGTAAAGTCATGTTTTTTTATCTTTAAAAAATGCATAAATCAAAAAGTGCAAGATGGCCACCACAGACAAGGAGAAGAGTAGGAAAGTCTAATATAAAAATATCAAAAAGGAACGAATATATTAAAAAGATTCTGCTTTTATTGTCACAGCCTTTTATTCTCCAACCACCTAACCCTGGTGCCCCTGGCTGGAAATAATTTATCCTTTGATCCAGAGCAACTTCCATTATGAAATCTCTCTATGACAGTTAATGATAATGTGTAGTGTTAACCACTTTATGAATTGTCACGGTAAACACAATGAAGTGTATTGAATGAGAGCCATGGAGGCGCAGTGGTTATAATTTCAGTGTTGCAGGCTGACTCACTGTCTACAGTTTGATTCTCACTGCTCAAAGTTGATTCAGGCTTCCATCCTTCTGAGGTCGGTAAAATGAGGACCCAGATTGTTGGAGCCAATATGCTGACTCTGTAAACCACTTAAGAGAGGGCTGTAAAAGCACTGTAAAGCTGTATATAAGTTTACGTGCTATTGTTATTGCTATTGAATCAGGGGTGGGTTTCAACCGGTTCGCAGCAGTCCCTGTGAACCGGTTGGTCGCCGAACCCGGAAGTAAGTAACTTCCGGGAATGGCGAAGCTCCCCCCCCGCACCCGCGCGCGCCCGCGTGCCCGCACCCGCTCCTTACCCGGTTTTGACGAATTCTGCGCTTCCACGCATGCGCAGGATGCATACAGCGCCTGCGCGATCCTCCAGGAGCAGCTGGAGCATCGCACAGATGCTAGTGCGCATGCGTGCGCACACGTGCGCGAGGACGCAGCACACATGCGCGAGGACGCCGCCGGCCTCGTTCCAACCGAACCGGTTGGAACGGGGCGAGAAACCCACCCCTGTATTGAATGGTATGAATCTTCAATAATTGATCTGTTTTTGTGGTATTACCTCAGGTTAGTGGAATTGAATTATTATTCAAATAATCTCACTAGCTCAATTGGAATTCAGGGTCGTTGTTGTTTTAACCTTCTAATTTTAATCTCAAGAATTAAAACTTTATTTGCCTTTCTCCCAGGTCAATTAGTCTTCTCATTTGTAGAAAATATAAGTGGAAACTTTCTGAACAAGTCAAATATTCTATTACAGAGTTGAATCTGATGAATGTATCAGCACCACTGCTAAGAGAGGCCTCAGAGATCTGACAAGAAAAATGCTGCACACACCTCTAATCATCTTTCAGGTTCTCCAAAATGAATTACTTCCACCTGCACAATGAAAAGCTATCTGCAGTTTTTGTTGTGGGAATTATCTAATACATAATTTTATGCAGTTCAGAAATTTAGGGAAAATTGATAAAGATTAGTAGTAAACTGATAAATGATTCCTTCGTCTTCCTAACAGTAGAGAGGGAACATCTGTTGGTGAAGCTTTTTACCCATTTCATCAATTGTTCTAAGGTAACTTTTTCTTCAGATCTCAACAATTTCATTATTGTGCTTCATTTGAATGACTGAAGTTTGTGTGACATCTGTTGCTCTGCAAACTGATGGAAATGGGATGATTCTAAGTGGACAAGAAGACGCAAATACAACAGCTGCTCAGAAACAGATACCATGGAAAATCTGGAAACAGTCGTCACAGTTCACAGCTGTTTTTTTCATAATTTTTTAAAAGGCTTTTAAGACTTGTTAACAATAACTATTTTAGATATTTATTGTTTTAGTTTTGCTGTACGCCACTCAGAGTCACTTGCTTGTGAGATTGGCAGCTATGTAAATTAATTAATTAAATACATAAACAAACAGTTAAGGAGAAAGCTGACAGACCTGGCAAAAATGTGCACATCATGAATATGACCTTCAGAATCCAGAGGGATCAGAGCAATGTTACTTTTTATGCCAATTCTACACAGTTGTTTAATTTTCTAACCTCTATTCCTCATTACTAGCCATATGTCTTTTCAACTGATTGGTGCCATGAAATCATGAGCATTTGCCAAATCTTCATTTTTAGAGGTTACTGATGCTCAAATGTTCTGCACAGATGGCAATAAGGCTGTTGCAGTGGTATTGTGTTGTCTGCTCTAGCTTATGCCTAGGAGGCCTAATAGCAATTTTGGAATCCAGGAAATGTACCTACATTGGTTTAAAATGCATGCCATTGGCTATTTTGATCCTAAGGATAAAAAACAGAAAGAAAATGGTTCCTTGTGCTAATCCTGTGTGAAAATTTGCTCAGTGAGATTGTAGGATCACTATCAGGTATCAGTTGAAGGGAAGGTTATATAAGGAAAGAGAGAAAAAAGAAAATCCTTTGGTTTTCATTTTAGTTCTGTCACATGCTGCACTAATTCAAGGCGAAAGAAGAATTGTTCTTTTGACACAGTATCAGTTCACTATTTATCCTCCACTGCTTGGATGAGATGCCTGTTCAATTGGTCTCGACAGTTAAGTAAAATGGGCAATTCTTTTCAGAGCAGTTAATTTTTGCTGTGTTTTGGATAGTTGTCTGTTCGGTGATAACATCTGTACCTTTCCTTCCCATCTTGTATAAGTGAAACTTTAACTGGAAATGGAACTTTAAGGAGAAAAACATGTGTTATTGATTTTCTTTTCTTGGTTTAAGTTGCACACACATCCGCTTTTGTTATCTTCCCAGGATGAATCACATCTCCTTGAATCCTTCCTCATCTTACCCGTTCTTCTGTGTGGTTGTCAGCAAAGAGGACCAAAAGCATTTTTGAATTCTCTCTTTTACTGGAAATAAGCTTCTCCAAAATCAGGTAATCTTTACACGACACAGGAATGTTGTATTGAAATGAATAAACACTAAAAATAAATGATGGTATGCAGTGTTGGGATTCACTAACCTTCACTACTGGTTCGCAAATGTGAGCGTGCTCACATTTTATGCTTTTGAACTGTTAGGCTGGCAGCTGCTGGGCGAGGACAAGATCTCACTCAATACATGGAACTCAAATATCGAATCTGAGCTGCAATATAAATCACATTTTTGTTCTAGGCTCACTTATTTCTTAATTTTATGCAATTTTGGAAATGCAGTCCTTCACGTGACACAAATGCAGAGACATTGCATTTCATATAAAATATGCTGTGAATCCCAGGCCGAGTGATGCTTATCCAAATTGGAC
The DNA here is from genome assembly GCF_009769535.1 of Thamnophis elegans. NCBI lineage: Eukaryota > Metazoa > Chordata > Lepidosauria > Squamata > Natricidae > Thamnophis > Thamnophis elegans. The sequence goes on along the minus strand of NC_045548.1, from coordinate 61,805,927 downwards.
TGTTGTTATACTTGCATAAGTCAAATAGCAGTTGATCAACAGTAGAACAAAGAAAATAAGAATTTGAAAAATCTTGATGCATATTAATAACGTCTTCTCCCTCCTTCATTGATTATCTAAAAAATCAATAGCTATAAAATCCTATTCAATAAAATTACTTCACTTAACCCCCATCTAGCAAAACCAATGTTAAGAACTGTAACAAATCAAAGACAATCATTACATCATTTAAAGAAATATGATTAAACAGCAGAACACACAGTTTTATGATTAATGTAAAACTCATATGCTGTGAGGAACATAAGGAATAATCAGAGTTAGAGGGAAAAGCAAGGACAGATACTGATCGGTTGGTGATTGGAGGCGATTTGTGTGTTCATCAAGATAATTTTAAAAAAAAATACCCATAAAAATTATCTGGGACTACTTAACTTCTGACACAACTAAAATCTGTGATGAAGAAAATGTTGATGTATCAACTTTTTGCTTTGCTTCAGATTTGGCCTTTCAATTGGTTTCCTCCTTTTATTATTCTGTGGCAGCAGTGTATATTGTACTGTTATTGCTTGTACAAATTGCCTACAGTTAGAGAAAACCATAAAAAATAACCTTAAGGATTGTGTTTTTCAGCAGACCTGAGATAGAGATTAGACACTGAGTGTGTAATGGCTTTGAAGTGCAGACCTCACAGCTGAAACATTTGCTTAAAATTCAGACAGTTTCATTTCTGCAGTTTCTTCCCCCTCCCAAGATCTTGCCAATAAATAATTCTGAAGAACTGCAAATATTTTATACTCTGTGATGCCATTAGGGTTAATCCTAATAAAGATACTACTGAGCTATGGAACCAATAAAATATGGTTGCTTCTTATTTTCTCTTTGAAATCATAAAATAAAATCTCCATCTGAAGAAATGTTAATAACAAACAAAAACTGTATGTGTTTTATGATAGCTTTACCATAATATTTTTTTAAAATATTCTAAACTACTATGCAATTTACAGTGGAACCTGATTGTCTAGGATGAGATTTGACTGAATGCAAGCTAATCACATTTAACACTTTGTGCAAGTTTGCTGGCAAAAGATGTTCATATTAGGAGTGTAATGTAGTGCAGGATAATGCAATGTTGTGTGGTTTAATTTATCATAAGGGAAATATTTGCACAGGAAAAGGAAAGATTATTAAATTGCTATTAGTGATAAAGTATTAAATTACCAGAGGAACATTAGGAAATGAAGCTAAAATGAACTAGACAGGTCTATTATTTTGTTTATTAAAACCACATATCTATTATAGATCTATGGTTTTAATAAAGAATATTTTGCGTTGGGAATCCTGAGTTGGGTTGGTCAGTGTTTATAATGCTGATTTTTTTTTGGGTGGAGAGTGGCCCTAAGGCCAAGAGACAAGGCACACCCTGGAAATATGTCCAAAAAGGAAAAATATATTCCACAAGCCCTGTCTATCTAATATTGGAGATCTGATAGGAATCAAAGTTGATGGAAGAGCAAATATTTCACCAGGTTGGTCCACAGAAGAAAAGTGTAAGCCCTTCCTTAATTCTAGATTTCTACAGTCTAGAAATAGAATATTTGGACATACAGAAAAAAGCTGAGTCATTCTCCAGGATAGAATTTGAAGCAGCTGCTCTGATCACAAAATGGATTACCAAAGAAGAGTGCAATGGAATACAGAGATTAGGCTGTAAACTATACCTGGAGAACCCAAAGGTGTTTTTTCAAAATGTTTCACTTATTATCCAAGGTAAAGAAGTAAAGGTAAAGATTCCCCTCGCACATACTGTATGTGCTAGTTGTTCCTGACTCTAGGGGCGGTGCTCATCCCTATTTCAAAGGCAAAGAGCCAGCACTTTCTGAAGATTTCTTCTTGGTTATGTGGCCCGCATGACTCAATGCCAAAGGTGCACGGAACACTGTTACCTTCCCACCAACGTGGTCCCTATTTTTCTACTTTCATTTTTATGTGCTTATGAACTGCTAGGTTGGCAGAAGCTGGGACAAGTAATGGGAGCTCATTCCATTATGCGGCACTAGGGATTCGAACCTCCGAACTGCTGACCTTTCTGATCGATAAGCTCAATGTCTTAGCCACTGAGCCACCGGATTCCTGTATTATCCAAGAAGTATCTTCAATTCATATGCCTAGAGAAATTGGAAAAGTTCTTGAGAATAGAAATAGATATTGTATGCTTGAAAAAAAGAATGAAGTTGTGTGTTACATTGTATTTCTAGCAAATCCTGATACCTCTAAGAAGCTATGTGTTTCCAGGTCTTATATTTGTTTAATATCTTATTGAAGAAATGCTAGTGTGTTGAATTTGTTGCAAGCCTTGTAAGGAGACTCAGAACTGCATAGTAGACTCAGAAGTAAAATATTTTTACATATAAGACTGCATGCATCTCTGATCTCACAGGAGACCAACTTAACTTGAAAAATACTTTATCTTTTTATGGAACTATTGATATTAATTAAAATATTTCAGGGGTTGCCACAAAGAAGAGGGAGTCAAGCTATTCTCAAAAAGCACCTGAGGGCAGGACAAGAATCAATGGATGAAACTAATCATGTATAGAAGCAACCTAGAACTAAGAAGAAACTTCCTGCTAGAACAATTAATCAATGGAACAACTTGCCTCCAAAAGTTGTGAATGCTCCAACACTGGAAGTTTTTAAGAAGAGATTGGACAACTATTTGTCTGAAATGGTATTGTCAACTATTGTCAAGCGAATCTGGCTGAAGCCATCTTGTCCTGACTCACAGTTGCCACAGTCAAAATAAAAAGTGGTCCAAGGTCATCGTAACAGGTGGTTGATGAAGAAGGAGAGGAGCCTGCCAGCTATATTCATTGGACAATGTGATTGATGACACTGGAGATGGGGAAAGTATTATTCTTTTAATTAGGTGAATGTGGGAACTTTCAGAGTTGGTTTTCACTGGCTGTGCCGATATGATGTATCCAATAAACAGGGGAATCTACCTGCCTTGGAGTTCTGCTTTCAATGGGTGCAATATTCAGAAGACTGACAGGTATAGGATTTCCTGCCTAAGTAGGGAGTTGGATTAGAAGACCTCCAAAGTCCCTTCCAACTCTGTTATTCTATTCTATTCTATTCTATTCTATTCTGTTCTGTTCTGTTATGTTATGTTATGTTATGTTCTTTTGCTTTGCTTTGCTTTGCTTTGTTTGCTTTGCTTTGCTTTGCTTTGCTTTGCTTTGCCTTGCCTTGCCTTGCCTTGCCTTGCCTTGCCCTGCCCTGCCCTGCCCTGCCCTGCCCTGCCCTGCCTTGCACTCCACTCCACTCCACTCCACTCCACTCCACTCTATCCTAACATGCAGTTGCTCCTTAACGATGGTAACAGATGCTGCTATGATATGGAAGTGCTCCACAGTATTGTGCCATATTTTCTCCTATACAGGCAATGAACATATCTTAAATAAAGCTGCTTTGGCTAACTAGAAATGTTTTTTTTTTTTTTTTGCCCTCCATGCACTTTAGAAAAAATGGCACTCCAGTGTTCAAAAGTAAGGACGGAGGGTGGGTTGTGTTTCTTTAGCCAAGCACTTAAGAGAGGCCAATAGATCATCAACCTCCATCAATATGAAGCACTCCAAAGAGCTGAGAATGTTCCTAATTAATGGAAGCAATAATAGTAAAACTTCCCTACTTCTATTAAAAAAAAAACATTATTTGAGAAGTGATACAGAACCGTAAAAATGTAACAAATGTAACAAAAAATATCAGAAATGCTTTATTCTTGCTTCTTTATGATTTATTTTACTGTGAAATCACTTTTGGTTTATATATTTTGTTGAGAATGCTTGACATTGTTGTATTGCCTTGAGTTCAGTAACTTATTTGTCACTCTTTTTTGTATTTAATCTTATGGTCTACAGGGCATTGATCCATTTGTAAGTTACAGCTCTGCCTTTTATATAACTTTTTTTGTCACCTAAGCATCATTTGACAATGAAAAAAGAGATGAAACCCATCCATCAAAAATCTACATTTATCTGAAGTTTAAAAATAAAAGCGGCAGATGTTGCAATGTGTTTAAAACATATAGAAGCAGGAAACATGCAGTAAAAATAAATGCTCACATATGGAAATGTTCTTTTTTAAAGAGAGAAAGAGAGTGAGTGAGAGAGAAGAATATTATTTCATTATTTTGCAAACATACTCGTAGACATACTCAATTTGCTGTGACAAGATAAACCCAGGAGAGCATGGTGCATTTATTTTGCTGATTTAGCAACAAGACTTAGGCTATGGATTACAGCTACCTGAGACAGTCTGTCAGAAATCAAATCCCAATAAATTTTTTCTTCCTCTTCTGTGTGACATTCTAACATATTCAACGTATGTCATATAACTCTTTACTTCAGCTTTTAGATTACTTTTATTGTTTGAGTAGATAAGCAGTGTGGTGGCAAAGAGGTGAATATGCTTGCCTCCCGCTTGAAAGGTTAAGCGTTCAATTCTAGGCAGATGTTTCTCTATCAGGTCACAAAGAGAAATTATCTGCTGTGAACTCTGCATAGGCATCAGGAAGGGCATGCAGCCAGTAAATGCTCAGGTCCGTTCAGTTGCCCCGACTCCACCCTCATAAAAGGGATTGCAGGGTTGTAAAAAGAAAATATATATATATTGTTTGAGTAGATAGAGAATTCAGTAAAAAAACATTGGCTTTGCAAATAGAAGTCTCCATTCAACCACACCAGATCTTGATAGGGCTGTAAATGAATGTTTGCTATCTAAAATTTAGGAAAATTGCTGTCAAAAATGTCAATAGAGAGCTAGAAGTGTTCATGGTATGACTTAGTATAGTTTTAGGCATTTTCCTTTCTTTGGACAATCAGGATTGTACCTTCCAGCACTATACTCAATGTTCTATAAATTATGCAGCTGCATGAAATTTTCAGGCTATCTCTGGGATTATGGAGAAATCTAGACAATATACCCTTTGTTAAGCTCATATATTAATTCTGTTCCAGAGCTGGCAAATTGTCAATCCAAGGAGTATTGAGAAGCACATTTCAAAGTGCTGCTATATTTAAGGGATTCCCCAGTTTTCTTTTGATTTTTTTTTCTCCTTACATGCTTCTGTAAATACCGCAATGCTAATAACACAAAGAAAAACAGTCTAAGAATACAAAGCATTTTTCTATACCATAAGCACCCAATTTGTACTGCACCAAATAATTCAGTAGGATAATCTTATCAGAGGCAGGCAGGGAAATTCAATTTTTGTTTAACCTTTGTGGAGGGAGAGAGAAAAAAAAAAGAAAGAAAGAAAGAAAGAGGGAGGGAGGGAGGAATGAATGATTGAAGGAAGGATGGATGGATGGAAGGAAGGAAAGGACCCAATGTTGTTATTATTTAGGTATAATAAATTTACATAATAATGACTCATTTATGCCTCCTAACAATAATATGAATATTTTCCCCCACTTTTGTGGCCATACACAGAGGGAGAGGTCAAAAATAGGAATACCAATAATGCACAATATTTTTATTTCATATGTTGCATGGTTATGGCTATCATATTCAGTTTTATTGACTTCTCACAAAAGAGGTCTCTCCCCTATCATTGGAAAATAAAATCTGAAACTTTTAAACCTGGAATGTTTTTCCAGAAATCTTGGAACTGATTTTGCAAGAAATAATATTGATCCAACTTAAATTTTCAGACTTCTTTCGAACAAAGAATTCCCAGTGTGTTTAGACAAATTTTCCTACAGTTTTCAACTATTTCTCATGTACAGGATAGCCTTAAAAACAAACAAATGAGTGAGAGGAATTATTATTTCCAATAAAGATAGTTCAAAGGAAAAAAAAGAATTTAGGATAAACTATAATGGATAGATAATTTTTGTAATTGTGCATACTTGATTATATTATAAGAGATATATCCCATGTTTCATTGCACAATCACCCCTTCATTGGGGTTGTGATGCTCTTGGCATCCTACACATCAGTTAAAACCCAAAGGAAGACATCATGAAGAAACTCAGAGTTTTTTTTGTTTTTTTCAGTAGCTTTCAAAGGAAATCTACCTTTGAGAAATTAATGAGGAATTCAAAGGAGTTGTCTATGCAGTCTTCAGTCTATAAATTTGATGGAACATTGCAAAAGGTTATTCGTACTCAGTTCTAAAGATATATTATGCAAGAAGAAGAGGGAGAAGTATTGGAGAGGAGGAGGAGACGGGAGGGGAGGAGAGGGAGAGGCAGGAGGGGGAGGTGGTGAAGGGGGAGGAGGAGGAGAGTGGTTTTATATTCCCTTTAATATGTTGAAAATTCACAGATACACCAACTTCAGGTTGCTTTGAAATGTGTACTGTGAAGTTAGCACCTACCCCTCTCCTAGGAAAATGAGATATTTTAGGAAATATAAAAAGGGCAGAATATTTTCCCTAAAAGAGAGACAGAAACTCATCCCTCTCACCTTTGTCAATGGGCCATTAAAGCCTGGGCCAGTCTATTCCACATAACAAAGATCTACCTCCTTTAGGCAGAGCCATGGGAGGAATTGCCCAAAGGCCCTTCATTACATCATCACTCAGCAAGGTTCAACCAAGCTTGGGACACAGTCAACCTGCAGAGTTACCCTGCATGGCCCCCATGGGAATCTGACAACCAATCAGAATATTAGCTCAGATTCAAAAGCCCAGAGAGGGCATAAAACCCAGACACTCTCGGCATTCTTCTCTTTTTCTCTTTGCCCAGGATCTCAAACCATGTGAACCTGTCCACCATTAAACCATCTTTCCAAGCAGTCTCCATGTTGCCAGTGTCTTTTTCCCCATTTGGAACTGAACCCAGATGGCAATTTCTTCCATCAGTACTGTACACTGATTATGCACAATAGGAAACCTCTTAATACAGTTGTACAGATTTTTTTTATTTCACTTTTTATCCAAATTTAGAGGCTGCTTGACTGCTTAAAACTCTGGATGGCTTACATATATAAAAAAAAGGGGGGGGGACCAGGGTTCCAGTTTCTGTTACTGCCGGTTCGCTCAGGGATGTGCTTTGCCCACCTGTGCACTTGACGTGTGCTATGCGCGCTATGCGTAAAAAATGCTTCTACACATGCACAGAAGCAAAAAACAAGATGGCGGCACCTATAGCCAATAGAACCAATTCAGGGGTGTGACCAGCCAAGTTACTACCTTCTCAGCCAGACTGGTCCAAACCGGTAGGAATCCACCTTTACATATGGAGACGTAAAGAAGGCCAGCTGACCAGAGAGAAAATGCAATGAGCCACTTAGCAGACAGGTAAACATAACAAAAGTGCCCAACTGCAATCCTACTCTGTCAAGGAATGGTAGACCAACCTGGTTTTTAATTTTTTTTAATATTACAAGAAGTGAATGTCTTTGCATAGGACAGTGATGGCTAGCCTTCTCCAGAGAGAATGCCCAAACCATGTTTGTGCAAATGTACATGAATGTGACCGAACCCCCAAAATGCAATGTGTGTGCGCATGTCGCACATGTGCCCCAACCCCACATGTGCATAGCAGAGACCCAATGACCAGCTGGCCAACAGGAGGCATGCACACATGTGCTGTGGAACTGAACTACGACAGCGGCTCACGTGCCCACAGAGAGTGTGCTGCGTGCCACCTGTGGCACATGTGCCATAGCTTTGCCATATTGGTCCTAGGGCAAGCACTGTAAGAGAGAAGTCTTGTTTGTTGGATCCTGTAAGATAACACTGTTTAACCCCCAACCTGGAGTACGCCCGTTCTACCTGACTGAACCAGCTTTTCAAAAAAGAAAAGGAAAAAGCAACTAACACTTCAGCACTTTACTAATAATCCATTCCGAATTCTCAGATTTGCTGTAACTGCTGAATCCAGGTTCTCTGTTTGAATATGAAAGTCTTGTTAAACAGACATCCGGAGACAAAAGAAATGCACCATGTATTTCTGCATTACCAAGCACGGTTTTAAGATTCCACTGGTGAGCTGCTAAACAAAAACCTTAGGCCAGTGAGGAGCTCAATATGCTAAAACTATGTCTTCGTTGACTGTAACCGCATACTAAAAGCATTGCCCCTTCGTATGGTATGGGAGAGGAGAAAGTTCACATTCCATTACAATATGACAAATGTCTAAGTTTAAGGCGCTCATGCTGAGTTCCTAAAATTAATTAAAATCTTGCACACGCTGAAGGAAGCAACAACAGCTCCAGCCCATCTCCACCTACACACCTCGCAGTGCTCTCTCTGTCATGAAATTAAAGTTTGGATTAGCTTTCAGATTTGATTAATCAGTGTTTCAAAGAGTTTTACTAGTGCACATGGTTGAAGCAGTTGGGTTGAAATGAATTAAAAGAAGCTTTTCTATCCCTCCCCTGTCTCCTGCAAAGCTCCAGACTTGACCTCTGAAATTTCTCAAAGTATAATTATAAGTCCTCTTAACTCTTGATTTGTCTCATTTCTTTCAGCTGCTTCACAAAAAGCAAAGCTCCTGGTTGCTGTTTGGTGATGTGCTAGTTATTCTTGCATATAAAATAGATTGTAGTAATAGGGAAAGAAAAGGTTGAGCTTCCATTGACTAGCGTGAGAAACAAAAACATGACTGCAACCTTCTTTTTGACAAAATCAGTGTAGGAAGATAGCATCCACCCCTCTCCTAGGAAAATGAAATATTTTAGGAAATATTTAAAAGGGCAGAATATTTCCCCTAAAAGGAAGGCAGAAACTCACCCCCCACCTTTGTTAATGGGCCATTAAGGCCTGAGCCAGCTCATTTGCAACACAAAAGACATGGCCCTCAGGCAGGGGTGGGTTTCAACTGGTTCGCGGCGGTCCTCGCGAACCGGTTGGTCGGCAAACCCAGAAGTAAGTAACTTCCGGGAACGGCGAAGGGCCCACCCACCCGCCTGCACTCCTTACCGGTCTTTGAAGGCTTCTGTGCTTCTACACAGGCGCATGGCACATACAGCACCTGCGCGATTCTCCGTGAGCAGCTGGATGGCACATACAGCACCTGCACGAGTCTCCGCGAGCAGCTGGAGCATCGCGCAGGCACTAAGACGCATGCGTGAACTGCGCACGTGCATGAGGACGCCGCCAGCCCCGTTCCAACCGAACCGGTTGGAACGGGATTAGCAACCCACCCCTGCCCTCAGGATATGATAGGATTAGCCCTTTTTCCATCTCACCACATGGCACCTGGGAAGATTACACCAGCCAGCAAGGCTCAACCAAATCTGGGAGCCTACAAAGTTAGCTAAGACCCCTGTCCCCTGGGAGTCTGACAACCAATCAGAATACAGAATACAGGAACAGGAAACTCCAAGGCGGAGCCCAAGACAGAGTGTAAAACTCAGGCTTTCTCAGCATCCTTTTTTCTTCAAGATCTTCAAGGCATGTGATCCCTCAGGACCTCAAACCATGTGGTCTTGTTCCCCATCAATAAACCTTCTTTTGAAGCAACTTCAATGAATCCAGTGTCTTTTTCCCAACTTGGAACTGAACCCAGATGGACTTTTCTTCCAGCATCAGAATGCATCTGTAAGCACAATACATTTTTCTGAAGCAATGGAGTATTATATCTTCACAAGGAATGACAGAGGCTCGAAGGTAACAGTAACCAGTTTAATTTAACAATAACGTTGTAACAGAAACACTTGAAGTAGACCGGACAGGCTTGTAGCTATGCGCGGTAGATCGGAGAGACAGAACAGTAAACCGGGTAGCTTTCGCAGCTGTAGTAGATCGGGCAGCCGTTGGAATTGTGCTGCCTTTTATACTCGGCTGACTCGCGCTTGACAGCCCGGCAACTGACAGGCGTGTCTGATTGGCTAAGACGCGCCTGGCTGCTGCCGAGCTGTCATTCGTAAGTGCGAGGACTATGTAACATGGAGCATGTTCAGGAATTAGGCAGGGTATAAATTTTAATTCTTTGAAATAGACAAAAGAAAGAGAAGAGGATGGAGGTGAAAGAGGAAGGAAGGAAGGAAGGAAGGAAGGAAGGAAGGAAGGAAGGAAGGAAGGAAGGAAGGAAGACAAAGCAATGCAAAAAAACCAAGACCAGATTTAAAGGATAAAAGTCAAAATGAGAATAAAAATTGAAAACAAATCTTCAGCCCAAGAGCTAAATGTTTTAAAACTCCTAAGGCAGAGTATGTGACCATTTAGAGAAAGTACATTTCCTGAGATCAATCATGTGAGATTTTTTTTCAAGGATTCCCATCTGTTGAGTCTTACACATGGGGGACTGAAAGGATGGGAAGTAGGTATTCTCTTAAGGAATTAGCTCATAAGCCATAACACATTGCTAATATGGTTAGCCAACTAGATCAATTTACTGAAGGATTCAAATATAATGATTACATCTAATACAAACACATATGTCCCTGTTGGAGCTTTTAGAAATTGCTTGCCTTAACCTCTGACTTGATTGTTATTCTTTTAATTTAATTTATTTATTTTAATTTTGGTCGTTGCTCAGTTCAACCAAGTGATTCTGGGTGGCTTATAATGCTAAACTTATAAAACAATTAAAATATATATTTTTAAAAAATTACAAAACAGGCAAGTATAAACAGCCATGATGATTAATCAAAACAGAGTAGGAAGGGGCCTTAGTGGTTTTCTAGTCCAATCCTCAACTCAAGCAGGAGATCCTACATCATTTCAGAGAAGTGGATGTCCAGTCTCTTCTTTAAAAATCTCCAGTGTTGAAGCATCCACAACTTCTGAAGGCAAGCAGTTCCACTGATTAATTGTTCTCATTGTCAGGAAAATCCTCCTTAATTTCAGGTTGCTTCTCTCCTTTATTAGTTTCTGTCCATTGTTTCTTGTCCTGCCCTCTGGTGCTTTGGAAGATAAATTGACCCCCTCTTCATTGTGGATGCCCCCCAAACACTGGAACAACTGTTATCATGTCACCCCAGTCCTCCTTTCCCCTAGACTGGCCATACCCAGTTCCTGCAACCATTCTCCATGTGTTTTAATCTCCAGACCTTTAATCATCCTAGTTGCTTTTCTCTGAACTTTTTTCAAAGTATCAACATCTTTTTTGTGATGTCGTGACCAAAACTAGAGTAGTATTCCAGGTGTGGCCTTACTAAGGTTTTATGAAGTGGTACTAATACTTCACATGATTTTGATTCTATGCCTCTGTTTAAGCAACCAAGAATTGACAACCGTGACCTGGATGGCCGAGAATCTCCTTATAACAACGATTGCAGTAATGTTTTTGGCAGCTGCTACATACTACTGGCTCATATATAAGTGATTGTCCACTAGCACTTCAAAGTTCCTCAGGTTTCACCTAATCTGTACTTGTACCTTTGATTTTTTTTTCCTGCCTAAATGCAAAACCTTATCTTTTTCCACATTAAATTTCATTTTGTTGGATAGGACCCTTTGTTCAAATCTGTCAAGAACGTTTTGTCTTCTAGGGTGGCGGCTATCAACCAATCAAATAAGGGCAAAGCCAATAATAGGGCATTTAACACATTCTGAGCCCCAAGCCTAGATACACAATCAAGTTTTTCAAGTTTTTCAAACAGCCATGATTGTGGGCTTTTCCTTTCCTTTGTTTTTTTTATTTCATTCCTTAATTCTTTTTTCATGTTGTCTTGTTTTTATTCTTTACCTTGTTTCTCCTTTTTCTTTTATTTTTTTCCTACTGCTCAGCCAATGTGGCATGTGTTTATGACTCATTTGTACGAGATGGATGGCATATCATCTGATGTACTTTTATCATTGGTCTTGGCCATAAACAATGAATTCTACATTGTTTTAAGATTTTGGGTGGACTGCTGTGCAAAACGCCTAACTATTTCTTTCTTTGGTCCTTCCTGGGAATTAGGGTGATTGGAAGGGAGGGAAGTTGTGTTGCATGGACTGCAGAAGGTCATGGTGTTCTTCCCAGCATTTTAAATCAGCATAATCACAGATCATTTTTCATCTGCTTTTGTAGGACTTGGAAGGTACTATGTTGAGGATGGTTGGCATACTATTAGCTTGTATATAATTTCAAGAAATAGACTGAAGGCAAAAGGTGAAGAGGGTGGCAGAGGATGAGATGGTTAGATAATGTCATCAACATGGTGAATATGATGTCAGGGTTCCAACTAATGAACTCAAACAAATAAGAACCCTGAGTCTTGGCTCCTTCTAAAAGGTCTTCTTAAATGAATACATAATATCAACACAGGTTCAATGGAAAGCCAAATCTAAATCTTTCCCATGACTTCAGTATATTTAAACTAGGAAATAACCACATCCCCAAGTGTCACAGGTCACATTGGCCAATTGAGTTAATTGGTGGGCTCTTCAGGTATTCCTTATCTGTTGCCAGTGGAGATGACCTTGGTTCTCATGAGAAACCTCTTTGTTGTGTCTAGTAATGCATTCCAACCAGAGGTGGTATTCAGCAGGTTCTGGAGAACCGGTAGCAGAAATTTTGAGTAGTTCACAGAACTGGTAAATACCACTCTGACTGGCACCACCCCCATCTATTCTCTGCCTCCTAAGTCCCAGCTGATTAGGAGGAAATGGGGATTTTGAAGTAACCTTCCCCTGGAGTGGGGTGGGAATAGAGATTTTACAATATCCTTCCCCTGGAGTGGGGTGGGAATGGAGATGGTATCCTCCCCCTGCCACGCACACCAAGCCATGCCACGCCCACCAAGCCATCCCCACAGAACCGGTACTAAAAAAAATTGAATCCCACCACTGATTCCAACTTCCTCCCCCCTTTCTCCGTCTGTGTGGCAACTGAGGAACAGAGAGATGGCTGCAGACAAGTTCAGTTTAAAGTTGACATATGAATTTGAGCAAACTCTGGAAGAGAGTGTACTGTGGGTGTCGCAAAGGTTGGACAGGACTGTCCAGCCAATGTACAAAAAATAATCCCAAGATGTTTCTTGAGATTCAGACCTTTCTATCCTCCACTTTGTAACAACTACATTGCAGTCATTAACCCTTACATGCTGCATGATATAAAATATTCATGAAGTTTTCTAGGCCAACTGTCCATGCAACATCTTTTGACATTGATATTCCAAGTTATTGCCTGTCAAATTCCTTTAATCCTGACTTTCTAGTAATCATACTGTGGGAGAGGGTTGGTAAAAATAAAACACAATCTCTATGCTAGCTCCTGCTATGTTTTTTTTTAAGATAATGGATTTTTTTAAAGTTTGTCACAGCCTAAGCTGAGCGATTAGTCATTGACTTTGATCAATATTTTAAAGCCCATCACTAATAGAAAGAATGGGAAACAATTATAGAGCATTAACATTGAAGCATTATTCAAGCTTCAGCATGTCTTTAAAATCTTCTGCCTTTTTTCCATCAAAGAAGATGTTCTATAAATAATCTGGCATAAGAAATCACTTTTTACCCTGAAAAAATAGACAGCATTTTTCTTCAAATTAACCACTATTGATAAAAGATCCTTTGCCATGCAGAATGTTGGCAAAGAATCCTATATCAATTTCCATAACGCGATCTTCTTTTAAAAAGCAGTCTTCTCTTTTCATGGTATTGAATAAGCTGTTGGCTTTTTGGTTCCTTGCCAAACCGTTTGTTCCTTAAACTACCTGAAATGTCCTTAGAATATTGGAAAAATCCTTCACTAACTGGAATGACTTTCTTTCTTTACTGGGGTCTAGAATGAAAACATACCCCTTTAAGCATGCTAATATTATCTGTTTTCAGCCAGAAGATGACTTGATTTAACAGATTGGGTTCAGCTCTATTTTTTTTTTTAAAGTTCAGCTATATTGTATATTCTTCTATAAGGTTGTTCAAAATTTTGATGTTAATAATATTAGAAATAAAGAAAGAACAGGAAGGAGAATAGCTAAGACCTTTCAGGGTTTAATGGTAGAGGAAGTCAAGTCTAATTGTAACAAAAGAAGGTTATAAAAAGTGGGGATATGATGGATAAGAACCGTGGTGGTGCATTGGTTAGAATGCAGTACTGTAGGCTACTTCTGCTGGCTGCCGGCAGTTTGGTAGTCCAAATCTCACTGGCTCAAGATTGACTCAGCCTTCCATCCTTCCAAGGTCGGTAAAATGAGGACCCAGATTGTTGGGGGCAATAGGCTGACTCTTCTTAAAGAGGGTTGTAAAGCACTGTGAAGTGGTATATAAGTCTAAGTGCTATTGCTATATTAGGCATATAAAAGTCTTCAGTTTGTCCCTCATATGCTTATACAAAAATATTTTTAATTAATGCATTGTCACCCTGCTTTGGATGTTAGAGTTGAAAGTAAGATTCTACACCCATGATAGCGAAACTATGGAACGCGTGCCACAGGTGGCACACAGAGCCCTCTCTGTGGGCACTCAAGCCATTGCCCCAGCCCACCTCCACCATGCAAGTGCCCACACCTCCCACCAGCCAGCTGGTCTTTGGGTCTCTTCCACGTATGTGTGTGGGTTGCGGCACATACAAGGGGGCATTTTGGGCCTCATGCAGCGCTGTCGTGCTTGGTTTTGGCTTCCAGGTTGGTGCAGGAGGCCTTCCAGGTAATATGGTGGGCAGGGGGCTGTGTATGTGTGGGGGCAGGGCTCATGAACAGGGGGCAGGCCATAAGGGGGGTTTACACATTTGCAGCATGGGACGACAAAAAGGTTAGCCATCACTGTTCTATACCATACACCCATTTACAGCATCCCATATAGAATACATGCTGCAATACCATCTGTGTTCCTTCTTAGTGCATAGATACGAAGACCACGATTTCTTGATATTTTATGCCAAGTAGACTTCATCTCCTTTGACAGCTAGAAAGTCAATAGAGATTTGATAGGAAAACAGCTGCACTTGTCATGTCTCTTCTATATCTCAAAGAGTGTGGCTTGTGCAGAGCTTTCAATTACAGCCTAAACTGAGACAAAAGAGGCCCGTCTTCAGATTGTCAAGGAATGTACAAAAGTCAAAGTGGCAGATTTAGAATATGTAAGAAAACACAGTGGAAACGTGTGTGAGAGAAGAGGCTATACTTCTTATTACCTTGTACAGCTAGTCCTTGACTTATGCCCACAATTGAGCCCCAAATTTCTGTTCCTCAATGAGATATTTGTTAAGTGAGTTTTGGCCCATTTTATAACTTTTATTGCCATGGTTATTAAGGGAATCCCTGCAGGTGTTAAGTTAGTAACCCAATTGTTAAATAAACCTGTCTTCCCCATTGACTTTGCTTCTTGGAAGCAAGGGTGAAATTCAGCAGGTTCTGACAGGTTCTGGAGAACCAGTAGCAGAAATTTTGGGTAGTTTGGAGAACCGGCAAATACCACCTCCGGCTGGCCTCAGAGTGGGGTGGGAATGGAGATTTTGCAATATCTTTCCCCTGCCATGCACAGCAAGCCACAGAACTGGTAGTAAAAAAAATTGAATTTCACCACTGGTCAGAAGGTTTCAAAAGAATCTTTCCAGGACACTGCAACCATCATAAATATGAGTCCATAAAACCGTGTTTGATCTGGGTATGGTTATTTGAGCAGTCATAATCCACATATTTGTTGTTATATTCATCCCAATAATATTAATAATATATCAGAGTTTTGGCAGCATGACTATTGTTATGAGATAAAGGAGCAAAACAGAGCACAGCACAAGTCAGGGAATTTTGGCTTGCAGGATCTAGAATCTAGGCAGGAAGGTCTTCTAATCCAACCTCCTGACCAAGGCAGGACTTATTATACTATCTCAAACAAATGGTTGACCAATCGTTTCTTGAAAATGTGAGTTGAACCCACAATTCTGTTCCATTGATTAATCATTCTTATCATCAGGAAATTCCTCCTCCTTTGCAGGTTGACTCTCCTTCTGATGAGCATTCACCCATTGCGTCTTGTCCTGTCCTCAAGTGCTTTGGAGATAAAATCAACACGCTCTTCCCTGTGACCACCATTCAAGTATTGGAAGGCTGCTATCTCCTGAGCCTTCCTTTCATTAGGCTAAACATACCCAGTTGCCTTAACCATTCACTGTATGATTTAGCCTCTTATCCATACTCTTTCTAAGGCGTCAGCATCTTTTTTGAACCATAGTGACCAAAACTGGATGTAGTCTCCCAAGCATGGTCTCAGCTATACCGCCCCCCCCCCCCAAAAAAATAGTGGTGCACTTAGACTCTCCGGCTTTGAGCTCCTGGTGCCACAGTAGAGTTAGGCAAAAACTAATAACCAAATTCATTGTATTTAAGTACAATGACAATAAAGATTATACTTATACCAGTGCAGTATGGTTTTATGGTTTTTATGGTTTTATTATTTATAGGCCGCCCTTTTCCCTGAGGGGACTCAGGGCGGCTTACAATATATAGGGAGGGAAGTACAAGACAGTAAGACATAAAACAATACATAAGTAAAAATAGTACACAACATTCATCATTCGGGTGGGGACGGATTACGATCTTTATCCCCAGGCCTGACGGGATAGCCAGGTCTTGAGGGCTGTGCGGAAGGTCTGGACGGTGGTGAGGGTACGAATCTCCATGGGGAGATCGTTCCAAAGGGTCGGAGCTACTACTGAAAAGGCTCTCCTCCGTGTAGTTGCCAGTCGACACTGACTGGCGGATGGAACTCGGAGGAGGCCTAATCTGTGCGATCTAATAGGTCGCAAGGAGGTAATTGGCAGGAGGCGGTCTCTCAAGTACGCAGATCCACTACCATGAAGGGCTTTATGGGTGGTAAGTAGCACCTTGAAGTGCACCCGGAGATCAACAGGTAGCCAGCGCAGCTCGCGGAGGATAGGTGTTATGTGGGCGAACCGAGGTGCACCCACGATCACTCGCGCGGCCGCATTCTGGACTAGCTGAAGTCGCCGGGTGCTCTTCAAGGGCAGCCCCATGTAGAGCATGTTGCAGTATGCAGTATAATGGTACTATCACTTCCTGTTATCTCGATGCCTCTGTTGATGCAGCCTAGAACTGCATTGGCTTTTTTGGCAGCTGAAGCACACCACTGACTATATGGTGTAACTACCAGGACACCAGAGGTGGTATTCAACAGGTTCTGACCAGTTTGGGAAAACCAATAGCAGAAATTTTGAGTAGTTCGGAGAATTCGTAAATACCACCTCTGACTGGCCCTGCCTACCAAGTCCCAGGTGACTGAGATGGAATGGAGATTTTACAGCATCCATCTCCTGTCATGCCCACCAAGCCACGCCCACCAAGCCACGCCTACAGAACTAGTAGTTAAAAAAAATGAATCCCACCACTGCAGGACACTCAGATTCCTCCCACAGTTACTACTACAGCAGCTGAGCCAGATACCTCCTATTCTATAATTAGGCATTTGGTTTTTTTCCTGCCTAAATGCAAGACCTAACTTTTCTCGTCACTGAACTTCATCTTCCTGGATGCACAATGCTTAAGTCTAGGAGAAGAGCCTTTTCTGCCATGTCTCCCAGACTTTGGAACATCTTGCCACCAGAGGTGAGATCTACCTTCACTCTCTTGACCTTCTCAAAGAGTCTCAAAACTTCACTCTGCCATTTGGCTTGGAGTGCCAATGGGGTCACTTTATGATGGAGGTCTCTGTTAGACCAAGAGAAAAGAACCCACCTCCATACTGAGTGTGTACTCGGTTTCTAGATTTATCTAATGCTTATCATTTTAATGTTTCTATATTAAGGCTTTTATTGTATTTGTAAGCTGTTTTTGATGATGGTGTGAACATATAAAATCAATTTAATTAAGAAATAAAAATTAGTATTCCAATTTCTAAAGACTGTATCTCATATATCAATATAGAACCTAATCTACCTTGCCTTACACAGGAAATGTGTAAATCTGTTTCCTACAGGGCTAGTTTTGAAATGTATCTGAAAGTTGCAACGGTACAAAATGGGTTAGCTTGCTGGGCTGTGTGAAATATAACGATTACATAATGCCTATAAGGAAAGTTCTGCACTAGCTGCCTATTGCCCACTAAGCACAATTTAGAGATGCTATTATCATCTCTTGCATTTTGAATCTGCTGAGTCGCTTAAGGATGAGACCTTTAAAACTTGATTATTTAGTATAGAGGATTTACCCAAGAGGATTTTTCAACACCTTGCATTCACAAAGGTAGTGGGTTTGGCCACATTTTTTCCTACGATTTAAGAAAATAGCAAAACAAATCACTTTCCTTAGCTGCTGCAATTATTTTTATAGTACCACAATGAAGTTTTGATTTCAATTGGAAATATTTTTCAGAGAAAAAGTTTCTCCAGACAATATGTTGCACATTTGCCGGTGACCTAATGGTTGATATATCCTTCCCACAGTATCCATGTAAAAAGATTCAGATATGATTCCATCTACCATATCGATTTTTTCCTCCTTTTTTTTTTTACAGCAACCTCTGCCCTTGTAGAGACTCCTATCCCAAGCAAGAAACAAATTCAAACTCTGGTTTACTGACCCTAAAAAGTATGGATTGTAAGTTTGAGAGAGGGGCAGCCTTCTGAGAAATTGGAGTTGCAGGTCTGCAATATGTTTAACTAAGCTCTAGGAAATGTTACGACCTAAGCAATCAATTGCTATACTACATATTTTGTTTATAGTCTTTGTTATCGCAATTGCTTTAGTTGCATGATTTCTTAAGCTCAGAGTGAGATTTTTACACACTTCCACACACATTTCAAAAGGCTTCCTCTTGCATGTCACAGCCCTAAATGCAAATTAGAGCAATTTAGAAAATGTTGGACATAATTCACCGTTCATTAAAAATATGTGGAATTAGTGAGCCATTTAACCGCAGTGAAGGAAGGTCCAGATTTTTCTAGCTTTGGGCCAAATTTTGATTATCAGTTTTATCTCAGAAAGTTCAAACTGCCCAAAGAGCTGCTGATTCTGTTCTATAGATAAATTATTGAGTCTGTTATCTGCACCTCTATAACTGTCTGGTTTGGCTCTGCAACCCAACAAGACAGATATGGATAATTAGAACTGCAGAAAAAACAATTGCTACCAATCCGCCTTCCATTGAGGCCTCCATACTGTAGGAGTCAAAAAGAGGGCTGTGAAAATATCTACAGACCCCTCACATCCTGGACATAAATTGTTTCAACATCTACCTTCAAAATGACAGTATAGGGCACTGCACAGCAGAAAGACACAAGGATAGTTTCCCTAAGGTGACCGGACGTCCCGCTTTTGGCAGGACAGTCATGATTTTTAATAATTTGTCCTGTGTCCCGCAACGTGTTCAAAAAGTCCCGATTTTCCAAAAGAAAGAAAACAATTTTAAAAAGGACGCCGTTAAAAAAAATATTTATTTCTCTGAAGTGTCGTTCCCGATGTGGCTCAGTGGTTTCCCTCTCTCCGCTCGGCTCGCTCACAGCACCAGACAAGGGGCGAAGTTCCCTCCCCTCCTGTGCATGCGCGTGCTGACACATGCCGTTTTTCTGCAGGGAGAGTGACGGTTTTCTGGTGGCCGCAGCAGTGCAGCGAGGAGGAGGCTCAGTCCCGAGCCAAGTGGCTCAGCCGTCAGAAGGTTTTTCTTTTTTTGCCCGCATCTCTCGGGCGCCGCTCTCCCTGCAGCCATTTCTCCCTCTTTCTCCTTTTTGTCCTTTCTCCTCCTTCCCCCCCAAAAGAGAACGAGAGGGAGAAAGAAGGTTTTCTGAGCTTGGTGAGCAAGGATCCCCCACCCCACCTCCTCTTTCAGAACGAGGGGATGTGAGGGAGATGGTGGGATTGCTGCTTTCTGAGCTTGGTGAGCAAGGATCCCCCACCCCACACCTTCTCTTTCAGAATGAGGAGGTGTAGGGGAGATGGTGGGATCGCTGCTTTCTGAGCTTGGTGATCAAGGATCCCCCACCCCACACCTCCTCTTTCAGAACGAGGAGGTGTGGGGGAGATGGTGGGATCGCTGCTTTCTGAGCTTGGTGCAGCAAGGATCCCACTATCCTACTATTTTATTTTTCTTTATGTACACTGAGAGCATATTCACCAAAGACAAATTCCTTGTGTGTCCAATCACACTTTGCTAATAAACTATTCTATTCTACTTTACTCTACTCTACTCTATTCATTTCTATTTCAATTCTAACAAGGAGTTTAGCTTCTCTCTCTTGAAAATGTAAGCTAGCATAAAGCATTATAATGCAAGCTAGCCTTAACTTTCAAACAGTTCATTTAGTGACCAAAGTTACAATGGCATTGAAAAAAGTGACTGATGACCATTTTTCACACTTAGCGACCATTTTCACACTTAGCGACCGTTGCAGCATCCTCATGGTCACGTGATCAAATTTTTGATGTTTGGCAACAGATTCGTATTTATGATGGTTTCAGTGTCCTGGGGTCATGTTTGACAAAATATAAAATTTTTAATCAAGCCCCCCCCCCCCCCCCCCCCGGTCAATGGTGTCCCTCTTTACCAATCTGAAAATCTGGTCACCTTAAGTTTCCCCCGAATGCCACCACTCTGTTAAACAACTAATTCTCACAACACTGTCAAATTATTACTAAGACTATTACTATTCTTCTTCTCATCCTTCCTAGTACCTATCTCTTCCCACTTATGACTATAACCATGCTTCTTGTATCTTTACAATTTATATTGTTTATTTGTTTCCTAGTATGATCTGATTGTTTATTAGTAACCTGTGACTATCACTAAGTGTTGTATCTTATGATTCTTGATGAATGTATTCTATTTTATTTTTCTTTCTGTGCACTGAGAGCATACGCACCAAAGACAAATTTATTGTGTGTCCAATCACAATTGGCCAATAAAGAATTCTATTCTATTCTATAAAGAATTCTATTTTCTGTTAAATAAGAAAATAAAGGCAACTTTTCTACAATGCAACTTATCTTTGTAGATAAGTGGACAAAAAACAGAGAGATATAATTATTCCAAAAAACAGATGTGATATAATTATTCCATCCTGGTGTAACCTGATGTTATGACAATAACATCACTACATCCTATGCATCTGTTGGACCACTGATGATCAAAAGAGTCCTCAAGTCTTTCACCAAATATATTTGTTTTTATGGACACCATGCACAAAGTATGATTTTTGTGGAGGTGGTCAGGAGAAAGAAATTCAGCTATTTGTCTGAAAACTGCTGTTCTGATGCAATCAGAGATGTAGTAATAATAGACCTAGAAGAGAGAGTGGGAGGAGGTTAGTAGAAGATCACAGAAAAGGGAAAATTTAGTAGAAAAGAGAAACTGCAATAGGTATGGGGAAGTTCCATGTATATATATAAAAAACCGCTGGAGATGTTTGTGCCAACTCAATTGAAATTAAGAACATATTTTAATGACAACAACAAACATTTAAATTTAGTTATATCCAATGTTGAGTAGATAGTTCCATGTCTTTATACATTTGTTCTCCATCACTTTGACCTACATCGGCTCCCTGATTAGCTTCACTTGCCTGTCTTCCGAAAGAGTAACGTTACATGACGTACAAACTTCAATTAAAATAATTTTTCAGGATAGTCATATCAAACATGTAATTAAGGCAGGTGCCCTTTATAAAATGAAACTTCAAGACAGGTGCATTGTAAAGAAGTAAAAATATTCTATCAAAGTATCAATTAACTTGTAAGTGTATCTATTCTTTCCCTTTGCTCTCCTGTAATTTGCTAGCTTAATTAATAAACGTACATGCTCTTCATCTTTAAAACAGCCCATTATAAATGGCAGTAATGTTCATAGGTTAGCAACAGTTAAGTATGCTCTGCTTAACCCTCTGTTACAAGATAAAGTCTCCCAGAAGTCAAACCAACTTTTGGAGAAGGTATGGAAGTATACTTTTCTTGACAGCAATATAGAAATGGTTTAGCATGGCTGACCCTTGATAATTTTTTTTTACCAATCTACAGCACCACATAGGAAAGTGATGGCAAACATTTTTGGTACTGAGTACCAAAAAGGAAGTGTGCATGCGCTCATCTGAGATGCAATCTAGGAAGAGGAGCTGCCCAGGGGGTATGCGCATGCCAGAAAATGCACTTCCAGTTTCTGATGGGTGTATGCACGCTTGCCAGATAGACTTCTGGTTGCTGGCATGCATGCCTGTGCAACAATCATCTGGCTGACATCCATGCTCACCTCGGAAAATGGAAGACCAGCTCTTCCAGTTTCCAGCACTCCCGCATGCACAAAGACCAGCTGATCATCACACGAACATGCATGCGAGAAACCACCCAGAAGAGGAACGGCCAATGCCACATGTGCCAGGTGATATGGCTCTGCATGCCATAGGTTCACCATCATGGACTTAGGAAATTCTCTGCCACCTTTAAAAAGCATACTTAGGTAGATAGCTCCAAAAGATATTACCATCTCGACTGTGATCCTTTACATATGCAAAGCCATTTTAAGAAGTCTCTAATTTAAACTTTGCTTCTTCTAGACATGTTTGTCATTACTTCAAACATGTGATGCTCAAATTGCATTGCAGGTATACTGTAATCTGAGCATTACATACAATACATTACATATTTTTTTTCTTTCCTGCTTATTAAAATATTGACTTTTAAAATCCTTTTCAATGTTTTAAATAATGTTGTATCAATCCCTGCTTATCTGGATGTTCGCTGTTGGAGAAAAGATCTTCTGATATTTTTGTTTCCTTGGACTTTTTGATTTTCTCTTTTGAATGGTGTGTAAATGTGGTTTTTAAAAAAATATTTTTATTCATAAACATTTTGAATACAGTGTATTGTCAGGGTACACCAACCAGAAAAAAGACAGTAATAAATATTAACACATGTACTAACAACAACAATAATAATAATATATTAACACATGTACTAATAACAATAGTAATAATATAACTAAGTAATTTTAACTGAAAATCTTTTTATATTAGCTTATTTCTCTATATGGTTACTCATGACTAATGTTAGGGTTCCAAGTAACACCGTCAACAAAAGAAGACTCTGAGTTTCTTCAAAGTTCCATGTTATTAGTGATGTCATATTGGCATATCTGGAAAAACCCAAATCTGAAAGTTTCCAGGTTTTCCCCACCCAAGTGAAAATCCAAGTCTCTGCCCAGCACCCACATGGCTGTCATATGATCCAATCAGGCACTATCCCAACTGAAGATGGCATTTATCTGAATGCCAACCTTCTGGAATTCCTAGCATTTTTGGATGTAGCTGGGTCTAGATGCTCACAGCTTTCCAGTTGAAATTAGGTTTACTCTGTCCATGTGTTGTGACATTAAGGATTTTTCATTGTGTCTTCTGACAGATGGCCACATTGGGTGTTCATAAATGCATTTTACTTCTGTCTGTCTGTCTCTTACACTGTCCTTGCACTGTATGTTGTACACGATCTCTGTTGCTTCATCTTGGACTGTTGATTTTTTTTGGTTTAAGATGTTATTGAGGAGTTTACTTGATTTGTGTACTGTGGTGATGCTGTGTGATTGTTATAGTCTACTGGTTATTTCTGAGACGTTTTTGATCTAGCACAGCATTATTCTTTTCATAGCTTATGTTGCTTGTAGTGAAATGGACTGAGTGGTCAGTCAGATGCTTTTTGAGAAAGTTCTATGGATATCCATTTTGTTGGAAGATGTCGTACAAGAGGCTGACTGTTTCATTTTTCTCATATTCTGGGTTGCTGCTGATCTGAATTATGTTGTCACACAGATCTTCTTGTGGGAGTTGGGGTTGGTACTTTGGTAATGGAGCACTTGGTTAGTGTGGGCTGTTTTTCAATAGACGAACTGCACTGTAATGCAATTTATTTGGAATTGTATTTGAAAAATGACTTAAATTGATTATAGCTGTGAAAATAATTCAGGGGAAAACTGCTGTTGAAACATGACACCTAAACTCCAACTGTTGCACTGCTTGCTGTTTTTAATTGTATGGTACATTATTTTAAGCATATTGTTTTATTAAGTGTGTTGTTTAAATAATGTAATATTTTTGTTACAATTACGCTATTTTTACCATGAGTTGAATTCGTGCCCATACTGAACTGGCAGTAATGCCAGCAGCAACCTACCCTTGTATTGATGCAATGGTACATAATTTTCTAAGAGACAATGAATGAGTAATTAATTAAAGGTGTCATTCTCAAATAATGATTTTAGTGTAACAGAGAAAATATTCTGTAGACAAATCATGCAGAAATCTAGCTCTCGGAAGAAGAGTAACATGCTGGAAACGGCAGAAGGAAAAAGTAGAGGATGAACAGCAACGAGGTAGATCTGGAGTGTCAAACTGGTGGCCCGTGGGCCAGATGTGTCACATGCAGGCAACGCCCACCCAGGTCCACAAAAGAGAAAAACACTGAGAAACGTCATGTGATGGCAATGTGACACTGCGAGTTTGACACCCGTGAGGTAGATTACAGTGAATGAGTACACAGAAGGCCTGAAGAATGGAGTTAGGGAATAGTTCAGATTTCTAAGAATTAACAGTAGCAGAATAAGATATAATTAATAAGAAATATTTATGTATTTATTATATTTTACTTATAACCCACCAAATCTCAAAGGACTCTGGATGTCACGCTACATAGGCACAAATAAAACACCCTTCATAGTAACAAATACTTAAATGAGAGTTGTTTAGTAAAGAAAATTCCAAATAAAATGCAAGACAGGTGCCACAATCAGTCAGCTGAGACTAACTGTATATTGCAATAATGTTAATGCTGGACTGAAAGTTATATCTGCATGTTTTTGTGTGCCTATTTATATCCATAAAAGCAAGAAGGAATAAAACAGTGATTAGAGTATTTCTAATTATCTTCCTCTCTGTGCATCCATTCTTCCTTCCTAATCATTACCCACTCACCCACTAGCACTTACTGAAATGGCACATTTTACTCTGTCTTTTAAAAATAGAGAAGAAAGAAAAGACTTTTTATGTCAAACTAAATACCTTTTCATTGCCATACAGATATAGAAAAACACACAACTGCTTTTAAAAAATAGGAATGAATATTTTCAGCTCAGACCAAATAGTCTTTGGATGTGTTGTTGTTGTTGTTGTTGTTGTTGTTTGTATAAGGAGCCAGATGTTAGGATGGATTTGGCATTTTGGTTCAACTATTGAATATTTTTCAAGGATAGGCAGATGTTGATGTCTGATGGTGTTAGAAGTATTGTTACAGAATGTAAGCTATTCCAAGTAAAGCTACCTTTTGCATCTGACTGATGGTGATTTTATCAATGCCGATGGTGTTCAACTGATATTAGAAATATTTTGGAATTACACCCAAGGCACATATTAATATTGATATTATCTTTGTTTTCTTTTTGCCACCGTTATTCTACTTCTATTTTCAGGTCTTTACACATTGTACATTTCTACATTTCTTTCTCATCTTTTGTCTCTGAGTATTCGGTGTCCACTATTCAGACATATTTTTTTCTTTGTGATCAACAATGAAGTCTGAGATGTTTGTCAATTTGAATTCTAAAGTCTCAAAACACTGATCCTCCTTCCTCCTCCTCCTCCTCCTCCTCCTCCTCAGCTTTATTAAAGGGAAGATACTTTGATAAAAACATGAAAATAAAGTTTATTTTTTATGAAATAAATCAGTAACAAAGAAAAAATATTTAGTCCATATTTGGTGAACATTATAGAATTAAGAAAGAGAGTATTTTGTTGGCTGCAATTTATTCTCTTTAGGAATCTACTGTACTAATACTATAAAGAAAAGGTGAACAGTTCTGTTAATGCACTGTGCTTAATGAACAAAATCCATCAATATTAGATCATATTTAGGAAGATGCAGGCAGGGAAACCTGGTTAAAAGAAAACAGATATTGGTTTTGTGGGTTTATTGTCAACAAATAACTCTCAGTAATATTTGTCCCATTTCATAACCTATTATGGATTTTTTTAAAAGCTTATTTTTTTGAAACTGATTACTTTGCCCATGATTGTAAACATGGCAATAGAATTGTTTGGGATGTGTCTGTGTGTGTCTATATATATAGGGAACAAAGCTGTTAAAAAAATCTGGTAGCATGTATATGTGTGTATATGTGTGTGTATGTGTGCGTGCGTGCGTGCGTGCGTACGTACGTACATACATACATACATACATACATACATACATATACATATACATATACATATACATATACATATACATATACATATACATATACATATACATATACATATACATATACATATACATATACATATACATATACATATACATATACATATACATATACATATACATATATATATATATATATATATATATATATATATATATATATATGTAGTCTATATTTATATATTGGCTCGTCACAAGAGACCATCACGACAGAAAGCCATAATTTTTACTGTTGTCTTTGTTACATTTGTGTTGCATTTGTGCTGATAAATAAAGGGAGACTAAATAATAAATGGTCTCTTGTGACGAGCTGATAGACAGAGAAAAGAAGCAGTATGCTTCCTCCCATATTTGGGCGTACCAGGGGTTGTGATACAATACATACCTATTTCCCTGGCCTAGCTGATAAAGAAAGAGAGCCTGTGGCTTAGTGGCTAATATAACTGCCTGATATATAATACAGCCCAGGTACGATTCCCAGTAAGGGGAGGGCTAGCTGATGAGAGCTAAATAGCTTGAAATAGATCTATACTAGTCTCCCTTTATTTATTTATCAGCACAAATGCAACATAAATGTAACAAAGGCAACAGTAAAAATTATGGCTTTCTGTCGTGATGGTCTCTTGTGACGAGCTGATAGACAGAGAAAAGAAGCAGTATGCTTCCTCCCATATTTGGGCATACCAGGGGTTGTGACACAATACATACATACATACATACATACATACATACATACATACGTATGTGTGTGTGTGTGTATGTGTGTGTATTTTGTGTCACAACCCCTGGTATGCCCAAATATGGGAGGAAGCATACTGCTTCTTTGAATAAATAAAGGGAGACTAGTATAGATCTATTTCAAGCTATTTAGCTCTCATCAGCTAGCCGTACCCTTTCTGGGATTTGAACCTCTGCTGTATATATGTAGGTTTGCTGGTCTTGTTGTATTAACAACCTGAAGATGGCGAGTGAGACCTTGCCAAAATGTTGCCAAGACAATCTCAATCTTATATGGGAAAAGACCGAATACAACAAGATCAGCACGTATGTGTGTGTGTGTGTATGTAATATATATATATATATATATAATTTGTGCTGATAAATAAATATATATAAATATATCTATAAATATGTTATATTTGTGCTGATAAATAAATAAAGGGAGACTAGTATAGATCATGCACATATATGCACATATATATAATGTTTTTGTTGCCATGTACAACCGAACTAGACTGTGTCGCTTCTCTGTATCATATAATATATGTGGGTATATGCTTACTTGTTTATTTGTTTGTTTAGACATTGCTTATGTTGCATATAATGGAGGTGGTGACCCTTTGAGAGTTGCATGCAATGAAATTTCTATGCCAATTAGTGTACATTCAAAACGACAATAAAGTTATTCTAAGTTCTAATAAATATAGACAGATAGAAAGATAGAGGGATAGAGAGATAGAGACAGACAGACATATAGATTAGAGGTATAGGTATAGAAAGAGATATAGATCGAAATAGATATAGAGATGAGATAGATAGAATTAGAGATAGAGATATACATGCCAAATACAAATAAGAAGGAAGAGATAACAAAAACAATGACAGAGCAAAGCTAAAGGATCATAAAATTCACATTAACTAGCCAATAAATGAATATATGATAGAATAGATAATAGCTTATTGATCCACAGGAGCAATATCAAGGATTAGTGAATTTTTATGCTTTAAAGGAGTTGCTGACAAAATCAATGCTGCTTAAGAATGGTTGCTACTGGAGATGCAGATGATGATCATGTAATGGTCATTGAATGGTCATTGAATGTTCTAAATTAGTACAATTTTAAGCTGTACAGTCCCAAGGACAAGTCAATGCACCATGAAATTGATATTATTTCTTGACTGATGGAGTCATTTGAAAGAGACTCTGCTAGCACAAGCTGTCTAATTTTTTTTTGTTTTACATGTGAAATAAAAGCCCATTATAAAATGACATTGCCCTAACCAATGTTTTAATATTATTAGTTTAATATTATTAGTTATAGATTCTTACATATGTATAGTAGCAGCAATACCTTGAAGTTAGGCTTAAATGAATAGGAGGCCAGATTAAAATTTAATGATAGAGATAATTCAGGGTTACCTGCACTTTTAGGCCACGATGAAACAGTCTTTTTCAGCAGCAGGTTTTTCAGGCAGGAAACTAGTTTGAAACTTCCAAATGGTGTCTATTTAAATTCTTAATTATCCAGAGTCATTGTTGTCCTTTGCTTTTTCCAAAAGGTAACCGTATTTTCTTGGGTTGTTTTTTTTTTTTAAAAAAAAACATTTTGCTTCTCATACAAGAAGCTTTTTCAGTTTTGATTACCACAATATAAAAATATATTGAGACACTGGAAAGAGCATAGAGAAGATATATACTGTCAGTGTACATAAAGAAAAATAAAATAGAATACATTAATCAAGAATCATAAGATACAACACTTAGTGATAATCATAGGTTACTAATAAGCAATTAAATCACACTAGGAAACAAATAAAACAATATAAATTGTAAAGACGCAAGAAACATGGTTATAGTCATAAATGGGAAAAAAGAGGTACTAGGAAGGAGGAGAAGAATAATAGTAATACAGTTTTAGAAAATAATTTGATAGTGTTGTAGGAATTAGTTGTCCTGCAAAGTGATGGCATTCGGGGAAAAAAAACCAGTTTTTCTGCTGTGCAGTGTTTTATAGTGTCATTTTGAGGGTAGGAGTTGAAACAATTTATGTCCCAAATGCAAAGGTGTCCGTAGATATTTTCACAGCCCTCTTTTTGATTTGTATACAGATCCTCAGTGTAAGGCAAGTTGGTATCAATTGTCTTTTCAGCAGTTCTAATTATCCATTTAAGTCTGTATCTTTCTTGTTTGGTTGCAGAGCCAAACCAGACAGTTATAGATGTGCCGATGACAGATGCAAAGAAGCAACGGATGGTAACTAATTAAGGAGAAAACCAATCTAGAACTAAGGAGAAATTTTCTGATAGTCATAACAATTAACATGTGGAACCGCTTGACTTCAGAAGTTGTGGGTGATCCATCATTGGAAGTTTTTAAGAAGATTTTGGACAGTCATTTGACCAGAATGATATAATGTCTCCTGTTAGTACAGGGGAACTAGAAGACCTTAAAGGTCCCTTCAAATTCTTCTAACTTTGATAACTATGTTACTCTTTTAATATGCTTATCAAAACATAAATGAAATCAGTATTAAGTTTTGTCCACCCACTTTTTTTTTTTTTTTTGCATTGAGATATACCTAAGGACAAAATATGGTCCCACTTTCCAGAAGGATTGCACCATCTGAAAAAATAAAACAGTATTACTGTTTTGGATGTTCCAATCCAAGCAAGAATTTGCATAAGTGACACTGGACTTGTTGAATATCCAGGATATTCTCAATATTCTCAAAGGGCCAGCAACAGCCTATGCTGCGCCCTGATTGGCTGGGACGCAGCATAGGCTGTTGCTAGCCAGTTACCTCCCCTGATTGGCCGAGGTACTGCGTCAGCAGTTGCTGAACAGTACTCGGCCCCTGATTGGTTCTGACAGTTCTAACGGTTACAATTGCTAGTAAAAATACCCTGGCGCGATCTCCGTGGTTTTGAATCGCTGTCATCTTTCTCTGTATTCAATAAACATCTTGTCCTTGATTCCTGGCTCCTGCGTTTTCCATCCACCCTCAATACACTAAAGGATTCAGCTGCTTGAAGCCAAAAAAAGTATTTGAAAATATAAAGACAGTCCTGGAAGATAGCTACAGATTGAGGTACAGACACTCATTTATGAGGTATGTATGTATGTATGTATGTGTGTATGTATGTATGTAAGGGATGCAGTGTCTCAGTGGCTAAGATGTTGAACTTATTGATCAGAAAAGTTGGCAGTTCAGCGGTTCGATTCCCTAGCACTGTATAACAGAGTGAGCTCCCATTACTTGTCCCAGCTTCTACCAACCTAACAGTTCAAAAGCATTTAAAAAAAATCAGAACAACTTTTCTCCAACAGTGAACATCCAGATAAGCAAGGATTGATATAACATTATTTAAAACATTAAAAAGAATTTTAAAAGTCAATATTTTAATAAATAGAAAAGGAAAAATATGTAATATACCATATGTAATGCTCAGATTACAGTACCTGCGATGCAATTTGAGCATAAAATGTTTGAAGTAATGACAAACATGTCTAGAAAAAGCATCGTTTAGGCTAAAGTCTTCTTAAAATGGCTTTGCATATGTAAAGGATCACAGTCGAAATGGTTCTATCACCACATAAGGGACGTGGTGACTCAGTGGCTAAGACACTAAATTTGTCGATCAGAAAGGTCAGCAGTTCAGCAGTTCGAATCCCTAGCACCGCATAATGGAACGAGCTCCATTTAGTTGTCCCAGTTTCTGCCAACTTAGAAGTTGAAAAGCATGTAAAAATGCAAGTAGAAAAATAAGGACCACTTTGGTGGGAAGGTAACTGCCATGCACTTTCGGCAGTTAGTCATGCTGGCCACATGACCCCAGAGACGTCTTTGGACAGCCCTGGCTCTTCGGCTTTGAAACGGAGATGATCACCGCCCCCTAGAGTTGGGAACAACTAGCATGGGGAACCTTT
Source organism: Thamnophis elegans (assembly GCF_009769535.1). NCBI lineage: Eukaryota > Metazoa > Chordata > Lepidosauria > Squamata > Natricidae > Thamnophis > Thamnophis elegans. The sequence continues at coordinate 61,775,209 of NC_045548.1, read as the reverse complement.
ACATTTTACTTATGAATATTCCATTTGTAATGTTTAATTTGGTGGATGTGCAACTCTGTGGAAATATTCTCTTGGATTTTTATTAAATTTACAGATCTTCTCCTTTAATGTGTGTCTGTATGTTGACTCTGGACATCACATCTGTGTGCACAGGAAAGCTTGTTTTGTGAAAGGATATTCCCAGTTTGCTATTATTTGCACATGTTAATTACTTTAACCTGGATGTTACTTATAAGTGGGCAGAAGTGATAAATAAAACAAAATGCACAAACCATACAAAAATTCAAAAGATCATGTATTTTTAAAAGGGAAAAACCATTTCAAATTTAGAAAAAAATATTGCTACATTATATGACTTTGATTAGCAATTTTTTCAACATTGTGTTGTCTTTGTTTGCAACATAGTTTTCTAATCTTGGTTTCTTCCAAGTCATGTTAATGATCAAAAAGGGGGTTCAGAGAGAGTAGAAGAATAAATTTAATTTAGAATTAAAAATTCTTCCCACATAATGTAGCAATAGCATATAGATTTATATACTACTTCACAGTGCTTTTATAGCCCTCTCTAAGCAGTTTACAGAGTCAGCCTATTGCCCCCAACAATCTGTGTCCTCATTTTACCCACCTCGGAAGGATGGAAGGCTGAGTCAACCTTTGAACTGCTGAACTGCAGCTAGCAGTCAGCTGAAGTAGCCTGCAGTACTGCACTCTAAACACTGTGCTACCTCAGGACAAATAGATGTAGAAAAGGTGGAGGGTGTGACAGAATAAATGTTAAGGTGGTCATTCTTAGAGTCATAAGAAATACATCAGATTTCTAAGCCTCTCAATAACATTTTAAGCATAGAAAGTTTTGGAATACAGTCCTTCATACAAGCATGGACAACTCTGCATCTAGAGGTTCTGCTTTACTTTGTTGCCTGAATCTGACAAATAAAATAAAATAAAAGTTGGCACTGGTGAGAAATAATTTTTAGAAACTGCTGCCTTAAAGTACCTTTGTCTTGATACCAGCTCTGTTAGTCAATGTTTTCTTATACTTTGAGATTAACACACATACACACACACACACACACACACACACACACACGGACTATGACTTCTCTGACTTCCACCTGAGTGTAAAGAAAGTCAATATTTGAAAGAAGAAATATCTGATTGCTACATTGTTTATGTAACTGCCCAGGTGTTAAATTGACTGGAAACATCCCCTTGAAAGTCTCTTATTGATCAAATATTTGCCATGCAACAATTTAAGCAAGAGATATTTTCAATAGAGGAACCAAGGCTGTTGAATTCCTTCCTTGTCTACAGAAAACATTGGAGTTAACTGAAGATGTTACAGTTTACACAGCCTGAATTCATGCCACTGTTTTTCTGTTGTTGTTTTGGTATTCTGGTCCTTTCTTACAGTATTGTTTTTTTCTAATTTTGTAATGGTTTTTTCTTTTAAAAAATGCACAATGTTCTGTATGGTTCGTTCAGTTCATTTTTATTGTATTCTGTTTTAAGATTATTTTTATTTGAAAATGGGATAAAATCAATCAATATTGTGAATATAGCTCAGTTTACACTTCTTTATATTAATTCTACATGCAAGTTTAGAGTAACTTCCCAAGGCTTTACTCAGATCAATACCATAAAACATTATCTGCTGAATGGCTTAATCTGTAGGTAGTTAGGTCAATGATTTTACTGTACTTTGCTAAATATTATAAGATTGATTTTAATTTGGGAAGAGATAGTTAGCAAACTTGGTAGATGATAAAACATAACTTATTTAATTTAAGGGCATGAAGAACACCACTATAGGGCATTGCATGCCAAAACAACTAGACACAAAGAAAGTGTTTCCCTTTGTGCCATCACTTTTTTGAAAACCTAATTACCATAGTATAGTCTTATGTCTAAGTATATTTACCCATATAGTTTGACTTACTTATTATTATCCATCTTCTCTTTTCTACTACCTTCTTCTATTGGTATCTTATGACTACATTTTATTGTTTGTATATATGTACATGAGAGCTTATGCACTGAGGACAAATACCTTGTGTGGCAAATAAGTTATTCTATTCTATTCTATTCTACTCTACTCTACTCTACTCTACTCTACTCTACTCTACTCTCTGCAATGCAAAACTCTCCCTTCTCTTTATCAACTGCTTCAGTGATGTGGGCACTCTAGAGTTGTTTTTGTTCAATTGTTCACTCAATTTTAAAGTCAATATGGCAGAATCTAGTTAAAAATCCTAGACTCAACTTTTTACTCTGAAGGTTCTACTGATTTATCATTTCCTCTGATATTCTGCTAGCAAGTGGGAATACAGCCCAAGTATTTAACAAAAAGCAGGAAGAAGACAGAGCCCACTTTAATGCAAAAGAAAATGTGCATATGAAAAACTTTGGACTTCCGTGTATGGCTTTGTTATTCATATTTTTAGTGTAAGTGTGATGTGCAGATATCTTGAAAAATCAGCAAATGGTGGTTATGATAATGTGTCAAAGTCAATTTTACTACAGGTAAAATTGATGGGTGTAATTTAAAACAGCAAATTTCAAAGTTGCATAAGCATAGGCATACATTACAGTGGCTTCAGTGAACATTGAGCAAAATATCAAGCATCAACATGGGAAGATTTATAATGAATGTTCAGAAATGTCTGTCAAATGAAGTCAAATATATATATCCCAGGATAATGTTTCAGGATCCAATCTAGGTCTGTCACCAGAACTAGTGGTTTTGCCTTCTTTCGGACTTGTGCTGGAGCCCTTCTTCAGGAAATTTCTCTCTAGCAGATTGTGTGCGGTATATATAGTGCCTGTTGTAAGTGGCTTTTCAGATGATGATTGGGGAGTGTTGATGGCTGGCTTTGAAATCATTAGCTGTCCTTTGTTTGTGCTACCCAGCCCTTGCCTTCTATGTACTTGATAAGCTGGTGGTAAATCAGCATTCCTGTTGATTGACGAGAGGCCTGTTTCCCATGCTTCAATCACTTCCCTAGCTGTTTTTTGCCTATTCATCCAACAATCTTAATAACTGAAAAGTTGAATGTGTGTCAGTGTTCATTGCAGTATGAGGCTACCAATGAGTTCGGGTCTCCTCATCTGACAACTCTGTTGTGTTCTTGCAAACTGTTGGTTAGCTTCCTCCTGTCCTACCTACTTGTGACTACAAGTACAAACCATGCAGGGGATTCAGTAGATTATATTGGAAGTATCTCCCACTTCTAAGCAATCTTTACAATGCATAATTTGTCCTTGTATGGTAACCTCTGAGCAATGTGTGATGCCCACTTGCAGATCTCGGAAGCTGCATTCGACAGCTTCTGAAATGTTTTGGATGTATGGTATGGTGTGTGATGTGGTTGATTGTGTACCTTGTTTCTTCCTTTCTCTTCCTCATTGTGTTGCACAGACCTCTTGTGATAAATGATTGTGGATACCCATTCTGCTTGAATTGTTCATGTACGTACCTGTTCTCCAGTTGTTTGGCTTGCTGAGTACTACAGTGGGTTCTCACCCTGCCATATAGGGTTCTAATGCAACTCTTTTTGTGTGACAAAGGCTGTTGAAATTCAGAATATGTGGGGTGTTGGTGGCCTTGTGATAAACTGTGGTTTCTAGGCTTCCATCCTCTTCTCTGTTGACAAGTACATCTAAAAATGGTAAATGCCTTATCTGTTTCTTCCTCCACAGAGCTGTTTGTGTCCGCAAAAGCACAGCCAACACATTGAAATAACAGAATAACATGGTAACAGTGCTAGAAGGACCCTGGAAGTTTTCTAGTCCAACCCCTTGCTAAAGCAGGAAACCTTATACCATTTCAGACAAATCGTTGTCCAATATCTTCTTAAAAAGCTCCAGTGTTGGAACACCCACAATACATGCATGCATGCATGCATACATACATACATACATACACTTTCAGTTTTGTAAGTTGTGTTATCTTGAGATGATATTGTTTTATTTTATTTATTAATTTAAAGTAGTTGTAGGGATGCCTATCATAAAACACAACTTTGGTCTCCATTTACCCCTGCCCCAATATTGCTTTAAAAATGTGTAATTTCTTCATTATGTACTCCATCGCATTTAAATAGCTGAACAAAATGCCACAGAGGTTTGGAAACTTAGGAAGACTGAATATTTACAAAATAAGCCAACATTTTGGAACATTTCAGATATATTAATCAATTAGATTGCGGAATCACCTTTGCTAAATTGTAGAGAATGGAGTTACCTACAATTTTCTTTGTTTTTTTTTAAAGAGAGATCAATTACTCTTAATAAAATAGCTATTGTTCTTTTGGTAGAGTCGTTCCAACAGACTTCACTCGTTTTATAAAAAAAGAAATTAAACCATTAGATTTAAAGCATATTTTTGCCCTGTTCTATTATAAAAATCCCTAAATTCTGCATACCACCACAGAGTAGAGGAAATAAACCCTGGAGAAATAAGACAATTTCTTCTTGAAATCAACTTTCAGAGCAGAATAAACCTATCAACATCCATATAACTCTGACAGGCTTCAGCTATTATGTATAATATAGCTTTCCTCTAGTCATTTATATTTTATTTATATTTTTCAAGACTGGCATTTTATTCATTCATTCATTATTAAGATTTTTTATTATTTTTTTATGCTCTGAAGTCACCAGAGCAGCACACAATAAATAAAAACTAATATTTTTTAAAAAAATCATAAATTTCACAAATTACCCTAAAACATTAAAGTAGGTAGCAATAAAACACCAACTACATTTTTTTAAAAAAAATGAAATATATGTGTATGTTCATGTTTTCTTTTAAGTTAGAAGGAGGCTTTTGTAGTATGAAAAGAACACATTTTGCAGTTTGGGCAATGTGCGAAATACTTTATTCAGAGACTAAAATCGGTTGAACATGTCAACTGTTTGAGAATTAGTGCAAAACAGTCTTTGTTCTTATATTACCTGGTTACTTATTTGCAGTCAGAGACCTGTTTTAAAAAAGTAACTAAATTCACAAGAATGACATTATTTCTGTTTAATCGCATATGAAAAGCTGCTTTTAGAGAGGCTTCCCTAGGAAATGATGATGTATAAAACACAATTTCTGTCAAAAGTTAACATCTATTTCGACAGCATTTTTCAAGATAGTTCTAGGCAGCATGTGCTAAAATCACTGAGAAAAACTGAAAACTACAAAATGAATATATTTCCAATACCACTTTTTACATAAAGTAATTTTAAAAAAAACAAAAAAACACCCTATTTCTTTCAGACCTGTTGAACAGCTCAATTTCCTATTTGTTACATTTTCAAATATAACAGTATTTTTATGTAACATTCCTCACAAACAGTAAATGAGAGGAGAAGGGAGGGGAGAAGGAAAGGGAAAGGGAAAAGGAAAGGGAAAAAGAAAGGAAAAGGCAGGGGTGAAATGCTACTGGTTCTGACCGGTTCGCTAGAACCAGTAGTAAAAAAAATGCTTTAAAAAGTGGAAAAAATGGTTCTGACGATCGTAGGGATCAGCTGTGAGCCATGTGTTCATCGGACTCTCTTTATTCATTTTTAAAGGTTTTTTTTCCTGCCAGTTCAGCAAATAGGTAGGAAAAAATGCTTTAAAAAATGAAATATAGAAGCCCTGATGATCGCGTGGCTCACAGCTGATCTGTGCGATCGTTGGAACTTTTAAAAAGGTTTTAAAACTTTTTAAAGAATTTTTTGCCTGCCGATTTGGGTGAAGAGGTAGGAAAAAATGCTTTAAAAAGTGAAATAAAGAGGGTCCAACAATCACACGGCTCACAGCGATCATCGGAACCATTTTTTCACTTTTTAAATCATTTTTACCTTCCTATTCACCTGAAAAAATACTTTCAAAAGTGGAAAAAAGTTGGCCATGCCCACCTGGTCACATGACCCCCCCATCCACCAAACCACACCCACAGAACCGGTGATTAAAAAAATTATATTTTATCACTGGGAAAAGGAAGAGAAAGACTGAATATTGGGTTCAACCAACAACTTGAAAAGTAACTTACAAACCAATGGAACCAACCAAAGAAAGATTAAGTATTGAAAACAGCTGAAGACTAAATCTTATTGTTTATGATGTTTAAGAGAAACCATATTGGACAAAAAGTTTAGAGGTGCAATGACAAAGTTTGTAGATGGTTTCTCACCAAAGACAAATTACGTTCGGAGCCTAGGCAGCTACAAAGGGCAACAACATCGAAAGGGATGAAACACAGGTTCTACATGGATGTCTCATGAAATAATCATATTGCTTTCATTTTTAAAGAGTGCAGAGCCTTAGTCACTCTATCTTGAGCTAATCTATGTGAATGTAAGAAAGAAGGTCTGTTCCAAAGGGATTTCATGAAGAACGCATACATAATATGCATACATAATGCAAATTTAATAATCACTTAAGAAGATCTTGATGTAAAGTTGAAGGGAATTTTAAAATTAGCCAACAAAAATCAAAGTGATGACACAATCTTGAACTTGAAACAGTTATGGATAGACAACCCTGGTGAATTGATGTCCACAAAGAGAAGGAATTGAATAATAAAGTTTTAACTATTTTTAGTTAACCAACTTCACTTTATAGAAACTACTTCCATCCAGGCTTAATATTCAGTCTCAAAAACAAACTGAATTTCTTGGAAAGGAATGTGTGATTGCAAGCAGAGTTTTTGAATTCTGTTTTTAAAGGTGAAAAATTCTCAATGTTACTCAGTCTTAAAAAAAATTAAAACAATTGATTTGCAGAGCTGCTGAACAGTTTAATGTCTAGAATTATAGGGAATTCACTGCCTGGGTATTCTATATTCTTTCCAACCTTGAGATTCTGCATCTCAATGAATCCTTCATAAATGTACTGCCTTGTTAAAAATGTATATGAAGGACCCCATTACATAGCATGAATGCTATTATTTCTATGTAATTATCACAGTCAATTCAAGAGGCTTACCTTGATTCATAGATTTTGTATTGCATAATGAAATTGGCTCACGATAGAGGGAAAATGATTGACCAATATGTGAGTGCTGTTCTGCTTAAGAAAAATGATGGATATATTTCTGTTGAACATATTCACACTGCTTCCCCACTGATTCTTTCAGCTTTCTTCCTGAACCTGATTCCTTACATTTTCTGCAATAAATCCCTGCAAAATAAATATTTGTAAAATGCAAGGATCATTTAATTAAACAAACACTTCTCTCCTTTTTAAAAGGTTTTTGAAAATTAATTCTGCACCCTCAATTAGGTATTTATTTACAAGATAAACATGTGTGTTCCCTCTGTGTCATAATAAAAATGCCTCCAAATGTGAGAAGGTTCAAGAACAACTCAGCTGAAACCTGTGACTCCTAAATGGTGAAAAGCAAACCCCATCTTCATTATCATATTTTCTACTCACACTTTTGTTTTTAAGGTTGCTTGGGTGAAATCAGTTCTACAGCACATGTGAACTCATGTGCATGCTTCGTTCATCTAATTTTTAGCTCCTGAATCATTTTTGTGAACTATCTTACTGGCAGTGAAGATGGAGAAGCCAGGATTGAGATAGTAGGTACGTTATTCAGCCATCTGACTAGAATTGAAGATCGGGGAGGCTATGTTAAATAACTTAATATCCTTTACTGCCATTTTGCAAATCACAGTTTGAGAGTTGTTTATCTAGTACCATAGTTGCTGTATTCTGTTGAATGTTTTCTTTTTAAAACCTTGAGAATTTAGATGATTATACAAACAGAAATAATTAAGTGCTACTTATGTATCTCCATATTCTATAGCATATATTTTGAATGCACTGTGTTCCTTGTTAAGTGGGGAAAATGTGCACACAATTACCCATTGAATATAAGAGTTGTATCTGGCAATGTTCATTCTGGGCCAGAGACTAGATTCAGTAAAGGGAACTTAGGATCATTTTGTTGCAGAAAATGAGACAAGACCAGCTCTTTGTCAAAGGGAAAGGTTTATTTGCGCAAAGGTTCAGGAGCAAAACCTGAACCCCGAATGGCAGTTGTGTACAGTCTTTTATACTCTTTGACAACTTATCTATCATCCCCAAATACCTGGCCTTTCTGAACCCCGAATGGCAGTTGTGTACAGTCTTTTATACTCTTTGACAACTTATCTATCATCCCCAAATACCTGGCCTTTCTGTGTCATGTAGACCCCTTTCCTGTGTCATGTAGACCTCTACACAATCTCCCAAAACAGAGACATGACATTCATTACTCATTTACCCCCCACAGGGGGTATTGGTACAAATATCCTGTTTCATTTGTTTTAGTTAGGGGAAGCAAACAGAACAACTAATCTTAAGGGTAATCATTCCTTTTTCCCATTCCACATGGTAAAGAAACTTTTAATACCCAAAGAATCTGTCTAGTTGTCAAATTCTCTTTTAATTTAATTTTAATCTTCTAATGTTGTTTTTGTTCAGAAATGTTAACTATACACACAAGTTTTCTGATTGATATAATCTATCTTCCATGCTCGCTATTAAACCCAAGTTCAGAATTCAATTAACTGACAGGTAGTAGGTAAAGAGAGAAACTACGGAGTGAAGGAAGTAACAGTAGCAAACAACTCTTTCTTCAAATTGTGTTGCAAAGAACTGGCAGTGCTGACACCAAGTAATAAAGGATCTTGTGGCTAACAGAATCCCAAACCAGACAGTGGGTAGCTACGAAGAAGAGGCAGTTGCTATTGGCTTTTTTGAAATAACAAAAATCATCATTATGACATCTAGTTTTGCAAAAGTGAAATGGAATGGACAAAAAAAGATCCCCATGAAAGTGTTGTGGCCTGGCAGCAGATTCAGACAGTGAGAAGGTTGGGGAGGGACATGGGCCAGTCCTGGAGTCTGGGGAGGGCTCTGTGTCAGAGGCAGAGAGGGGGCCAGAGCCATATGCCAGTTATCAGCTACCTTCAGAGTCAGAAATCATTGAGGCAGATGAACAGCTGGAGCCTGTTCCCAGTGTGCGCATGCACAGAGTTTGCCAGATGAAGAGAACAGCTAAAGAACAGGGGTCAACTTGGGAATGAGGCCACAGGTGGACGATGAATGGCCCTCCCAAAGGAAATAAAAGAGGAGTGAAAAGGAAGTGGAGTTTGCAGGAGACAATTAGTTCGCTTAATTGGCTCATGACTCTCCGAGACTCCTTGCCAAGTTTTGCAGATATCGGCAGCTCTCTACATCAGATAAGGTTTGTGACTGTAAATCCTCCCTTGAAAGACTTTGTTGTATGTGAATGAGCAGAATTCACAGTAAATTAATAAAAGCGGCTTTTGTCGGGACCAGGAGTTTGCTTCATGCCCTTGGGAAGCCTAAGTCACAACAAAAATAGTGAAAACAATAAAAAATATAGTCGCATGAAACACCTTATCAGCAGAAGACATGGACAATCTATAATGGTAAAAGAAATCACAGCACATATTTGGCAAATCAGCCTAGTTGAAACTGAACCTTTTTTTAAAAAGAACTAGAGAAAGAACTTCTCTCAATGAACACTGATACATATAAGGAAACTGCAAAAGAACTGGCAAGAGTTTGGAGAAGCATCATCAGATATTTTATGGTAATTGCATGTGCAGAAGCCAGCTATTTAGTTTCTCTTGTTAACTTCTACAAAAATGTAGAAAAGCTGTTTTCCATGGCCACAAAGGCGAAGGCATCTCCATTGAAGGTTAAAATGACCAATAGGATCAAGGCAGGTCTCCAACCCCTGACCACATCATCAAATAGATTGGAGTAAAGTGTGTCGTATCCATGACAAAGAAATATTGGCAGGAGAAATGAAAAAAACTCACTGCTACATCTCTTTTAAAAAAAACATCAGTTCAAAGTTTGATGAAAACCTGACCTAGACAGCTTCTTTCTACTTTGTGAAATCACCTCTGAAAGAAATTGGGGTTTGGGTCTCCACTTTATATTTCCCTGACATTTTCTTTGCAGCCTACCTTAATTGCTACAAAAGATTTTAAATATGATAGGGAGGCAAAAGTGAAGTGTACCACAATGTTGTATGAGAAACGGATATGGATTGATCTGTCTGTTGCTTCCCGTTATTATCAGTCATGATAAATGTTTTCTGGAAGTGCAGAAGCTATTTGTTTCATCTTGTATTTTTGACATAGAAATGGCCTGAGCATTATTAGAGAAAATATAACCAATGACACATCAATTGCAGCCGGTAAATTTATCCAATTGATCAGAGGAAGTTTAAACTTCAGTGATACATAAATTTGTGTTCAAAAAGATGGGGGGATAAGGCAGTACTTCCAAAATCCTCCCCACTTTTTAAAATGAAATTTCAGCCATCTCATCAGGAATAGTACACTCGTCAAAATACATATAGGAATATGTACATAATATATGGAATGACTTGGCCCAATGCAGCCACAGAAAATGGAACAAACTTAAATTGGGCCCTAGGTGATTTTTGCTGTAGCACTACTGTTGAAAACTGAATCATGCTTGCTCCAAATAAAATTATGACTAGTAGAGCTAATCATACCATGGAAATTAAATAATCCTGTAGAAGACATTGCATTAAGAGTTAGCAAGGATTTTTGCTAAAAAGGATGTTATACATCCTAGAAATCACATTTATACCAGGGAAAGCTCTAAAGCCTGCTATTTGCTCACTGGTAGTAGGCTACAAAAAAAGATACTATATCTCAAAGTTTCTCCATCTCACCAATAATATAACCAATAAGCATTGAAAGGCTGCCACAAAGAAGAGGGAGTCAATTTATTCTCCAAAGCATTTAAAGGCAAGCCAAGAAACAATGGATGGAATCAAGGAGGGAAGCAACCTAGAATTAAGGAGAGATTTCCTAACAGTGAGGATAATTAACTAGCTTGCCTTCAGATGTTGGGGAGGTTTTTAAGAATAGCCTGGACAGTTACTTGTCTGAAATGGTATAGGCTCTCCTGCTTGAGCAGGGGAATGGACCAGAAGACTTCCAAAGTCCTTCCAGCTGTATTCTGATTGATTCTGATTCCGATTCCAATTCTGATTTCAATTCCAATTCTAAAATAAAAAGGAGTTCCTGCAGCAGTGGTGGGTTTCCATTTTTTTTACTACCAGTTCATCTGTGCAAAATTTCTGTGCATGTGCAGAAGCATCCAGGTGGGTAGGCAGAACCTCCCACCACAGCTACTACCGGTTCGCACAATCTGGGCCAAACCGGGAGCAACCCACCTTTGCCCTGCAGATTGTATTCCACTAGTTGTTGCTGACTATAAGGGGCAGAGCTCATCTCTGTTTCAAGGCCATTGAGCCAATGCTGTCCAAAGATATTTACACAGCCATGTGGTTAGGGCATGAGATCACAGAACATTATTACCTTCCCAATAAAGTGGCACCTATTTTTCTACTTGCATTTGCATGCTTTCGAGCTGCTATGTTGGCAGGGGCTGGAACAGTGATGGAGCTCACCCATCAACTGGCATTTAGGTCTTGAACCTGGGATGCTGGGTTTCCAGTAAACACACTCGGTTTCTTAACTTCTGAGCCACCACATTGCCATCTCACCAGTAATGGCTACATAAGTCCCTTAGCTATTCCAGTTGTGTTAACTATATTGAGTAATAATTACTAAAAAAAAAATGGAGAAGCACAAAAATAAAAGAGAAAAGAAAGAGCCGTCAAGTGAAAAATTGGGAGAAGTAATCAGGCATCTGTATGTGAAGGTTGACTGTGCAACCTTCAGAACCTGGAAGATGTAATGAATTTGCCATTTTACTTCCTGCATTCTGAACTAAAATTGCTTTGCGTATTGGAAGTTATCTTACATTCCAATTTGATCAAAATGGATTTTACTTCCAAGAAAAATATAATTTTAATAATTGCCTTCTAGGTGGAGCGTGGCATTCTAATGAGAGAGGTGACCAAGAGATATCTGTCTGCTGGTGAACTTCAATGTCCTTTCATTTATGCTATAATTTCTTCAGCATTCTTCAGTCTACCAAGTTTTCTATACTCCGATGAAATCTGGTCAGGAGACATAGGGGAGCTTCTCTGAATAGTGTGCTACCATGACCACTAAGAGAGTTCTTAAGAAACTGTTAGAAACTGTTATCCTTGCCTAGATAATTTATCCACCCATTACTTAGCATGATCCTGTTTCCATTTTCAGGAGGGCCTCCAGAGCCCAGAGGAGACCTTTTTCGCCCTTCTGTAGGCTCAAATAAATCATCCAGAGCCTGGGGAGGCTGAAAAACGGGCCTATCAGAAGTACCAGAAGTTCAGAAATGGGCCTATTTCTGGCCTCCAGAGGGAGGCCATTTTCACCCTCCCAGAGGCTTGAGGAAAGCCTCTGGAGCCTGGGGATAGTCAAAAACAAGCCTCCTGGAAATTCTGGAAGTCCAGAAACTGGCTCATTTCTGGCCTCCAGAGGGTCTCTGGAACCCGGGAGAGGCCGTTTTCGCCTTCCTGGAAGTTTAAGGAAAGCTTCTGGAGCCTGGGGAGGGCGTTTTTGTGGATCAGGAGGCCGAGTAGGCAGCACAGCAGGGAGTTGCACATTCATGCATGGATGTGTGTGTGCATTGCATTGTGGGTGTGGGCACGCATGCCTGTGCAATAGCACGCACGCACAATTTCGGCACGTGAGGACAAAAAGGTTAGCCATCACTGTTATATAGCATTAACGTTACTAAGAGATGAGTGTCTTCAATGTTACTAAGAAATGACTATCTTATAGTGCATATATCAAGAAAGTCCATCTACAAAACTAATGTGTGGTGAAGGGATATATATCCATAAACATCAGCATATTATTTTTAATAACAGAAAAAGCAAAAACAAAAGATGATTTAAAAATATGCTGGCTTCTCCAGTGTGTATTAGCTGCTGCATATTAGTTGGAAGAAAATTTAAAAGAAATTAAAGAGAAAAGAGTATACAACTGCAATCCTGAATCTTTGATTATTTTTATCTGCCTTGCTTTGGGTATCCATTACCGTATATACTCGAGTATAGGCCAGCCCGAATATAAGCCGAGGCACCTAATTTTACCACAAAAAACTGGAAAAGTTATTGACTCGAGTATAAGCCTAGGGTGGGAAATGCAGCAGCTACCGGTAAATTTCAAAAATAAAAATAGATACCAATAATGTTTTTGAATATTTATTTCAAAGAAAAACAGTAAACTAGCTCTGGGACATCGTTATGTGGCTGCTTGCCATAACAAGGAGGAGGTGGGACATCGTTGCAGAGCGGCAGGAGGGGGAGGAAGGGGAATCGTAAGACAGCCCTGCATTACATTAGAACGTGAGGAGGGGGATGGTGCGGTGCGCACTGCGCGGCAAACTGACAGAGAGGGAGGGGAAACTCACAGGGGCGCCGGGCCATTCATGAGCGTCACCCAGCGGCATGGCCCCGCCCCTTTTTCTCCTCCATTTCGGGCAAATTTTTCACTGACTTGAGTATAAGCCGAGGCGGCTTTTTTCAGCCCAAAAAGTGGGCTGAAAAACTCGGCTTATACTCGAGTATATACGGTACATTTTTTTTTGCAAACAACGTTACCATGGTGACCATGAAAGAATAAACAAATAAATAATTATCCATAGCACACTTTTTAACAAGTCGCAGAACAAGCAAGTAATTCAAAGTATCATAAGAAAGATAGTCATTATAATTTTTTACATAATCAAATTGCCAAAACACAAAAACCTATAAAAACAACTAATTTATAATCACTGAAACAGCAACACTGTTTAAAATGTTCAATCTCATACTCTAAGAAGATAGAATTTTTTAAAAAAATCAAATATAATCTGTTAGCAACCAAAAAATGAACTTCTGTATCTTATTTTACCTGGCTAAATATATTTTACAATATTAACTATGTTGTTTCACTCATTCTTTCACAGCTTTCTCTTGCAAAGATCATGCCATAAAGAAGACTGAAAAAATGTTTTTTTTTTCCTTCTGGTGAGCATGGAGGAAGAAGGATGAAGGACTCTTCTCCCTCAGGGCTGGCTTGAAGTCATCTTCACTGGGGTTTTTTGGTAAATGGTGCAGGATTGTGTACAGAATACATGGAAGATAGCTATTCTTCCACCGCAAGGCAAAGATAGGGCCATGACTACTAGTTTACTCATTTAGTTATGAGCTTCTGTCTATTTTTGTATAATTGTCTGTCCAGCTGTCTGAAATTTCCCATCCTTCAACTGATTCCCAAAGAAAGACCTCATCATCACACTTTTACAATATGATTAGTGATTATTAATTTAGTAATCTTTAGAGTGATATGTTAAATAAATAATTGATAATGATAACAAGGTACACACGTGTTGGTTTGAAGAGAGGAAACCTGACATAATTAGCGAATGAATTTTTATTAATAAATAATAATTATAATAATAACAATGAAATGACAAGGGATATACATGTATGTATGTATGTATGTATGTATGTATGTATGTATGTATGTACTGGCTCAATAAAAGGTATTGGGGTACAAATAGTAAACAGCGACTTGGAATAAAGGATTAGAAATTTTGTTATCAATCATAATTAATTCTTACTTAGAACATGTTATAAAGGTGTAATGTTATTAAATGATGTTAGAAATAATTAATGAAATGTCATTATGTGGTTGTGTTTTCAATTTGGGATTATTTTATGCAAGAGGACGTTAAAATAATTATAGTCAAATGAGAATTGTGGGATGTTGATAGTAAGATATATAAAGACTTTGGATTTAAAATATACAATGTGATATGAATTATAAGTAATGACTGTGGAAGAGATGCACGAAAGTTATTTGTAACCAATCAACACACTTTTACAATATATAATGAAAGATTATTTTATTTTATTGTGTTGTGTTGTGTTTGTCTGTTTAATCAAAAATAAAAAAATTCTTTTCAAAAAAAAAGAGAAAGACCTCATGAGAACATTATCCATTGTTTAAATAATGTCATTCCACAAAAATAATGAGAATATTATTTCTATTTGGCATTTTCAGACTACTTTGCTAAAGGGTAGTCATGCTTTTGAATAATTTCTATTCCCCTGAAAAAAAAAAGTGGAAAATTGTCTAAACAGTTTTTCAGTCCCCAAACATGGGAGGAACTTTGGAAGGTTATTCCTAGCCAGCTTTAGCTGAAACCATTATTACTCAATATGGATCTCATCCATTAAAGAAATAGCTATGCCTTTATGACATAATGTATGATCTCTCTTTCTCTCCCTCCCTTCCACTCTCTCTCACTTCTACTTTATCCTGGCATAAATGATCTGCTTTTCAATATTTGTCAAGCTTTCTTCTGACCAATGATAATCTATATTCTCTGGAGAAAAATCACTGGGCTTATTGCCCACAGACAGCTTCATTCAACATAATGCAAATTCTTTAAGAGGCAGAGAGAGAAGCAAACATAAATATGCTAATGAAGTTGTTAGTTTAGCTATTATGCTTACAGACCATCCCACCATACCTATTTCATTATCACAGCTCACATTTTCTTCACTTAATCACAATCATAATTGTAGCTTTGCTAACATTCTATAGATGGTGAGAAGGGGGAGGAAAAATAGACCATCACATACTTCCACCCTTTAGTAATCCACAGTTGAAATCACAACATATTAAATATAGACTTTTCCTGTATCTAAATGATGCAACACATTGCATTTGAATTCATAAAATAACCACATATACGGTGCACATTGTAAAGAGTGAACCTTCAATCCTAAATGCCATCTTAATTTTTTGCCCCAGTATGGGAATATCACTGGCAGGTTAGTCAAAGTATTAAACTCAGAGACTGTAGTAAATAGGAAATACTAATATCTCCGTGTTGAAAGCAACTAAGTGCTTCCATGGTGAAATGATTTGCTGGTGACATCACTGTTGTCCAAGGGATGCCCAGCTCATTTCACATCCCCATGAAGGTACTCACTGAAGTGATACCTATTTATCTACTTGCGGTCGCCCACTTTCAAACTGCTAGGTCTGCAGGAGCTGGAGAGTGTGACGGGAACTCATTCGGTCCAACGGCAGCAACAGGACTCAAACACAAGCCTGCTGATTGGCAGCCCAGCTTTCTAACCTTGTGAGCCACTGTGCTCCATAATATGGGAAATTATAAATATGGAACATGGTGATTAGGGCAATAATAGAGGGAATTACAGCTGAAAATTTAGACACTAAAGTCAACAAAATGGGCAGAACTAGGACTTTCCATCTCTTATTCTTGAAGGTTGGTCCCACATTCTTTCCCACCAACAGCATTTAGCTCATTTTAGGGCTTTCCATTGCAAAGTAACAGGAAACTTCACAAATACTTTTCATCATCAATTCTCACTAAGAAAATCAAGTCTGCTTATTACTTTCATTAAAGATGAAATGGTGTATACATATTCCTTTATCCAACTATCCTTTAAAATCCAGTCCAGCTTCAATATGAAAAATTTTGGAAAGTCATTATTTAAAGAAGGGAAAATTTAAAAGATATATGAATCTCCCTTAAAGGATTTTTTCAACCAGTTAATGACTTATTTTAATCTCCACCCATATCCATTTAAAAAATTGGAGTAAAATGTGGCAGTAATGTATAATGCCTGCTAGCATTTTTAAAACTAAGCAGAATACATGGAGGTTTTTTTAGGGAAAAAAACTAGCAAATGCAGATTTCAGAAGATCCCTGGGACCCAAATTTATAGCAAAGTAGAAGTGAAATGAACACTTGAAAGAGCTGAGCTGCAGTTCAGCTGGAAAATTCAATATTTGTCCTTTTGGGGAACATAGGATTGGTCTGCCAAAGAAGCTGTCATCTAGAAAAGTGGGTTGATGGTTGCTCTGTATATGCGTACAGCTCAGAAATGATGATATGCTATATTTGTATTTTACTGCTGTCAAAAGAAGTGAAGAATTACAAAAAGATCCTAAGTAAGATGGTGCCAGAACTATACTATATCACATTAAGGGTTGAATGCTTCCAAGTAAATTGTAACCATAGTTCCAACTTTCTGGACCATGTTGTGTGATATATTACTTTCAAGTAAGGTGTCATGCAGGAATTATATAAAACAAACTCTTGTTTTGATTAAACAATATTTCTGAATCTGGTTTCCTTCTTGAATCTTTTTTTTAGATTAGATTAGATTAGATTAGATTAGATTTAATTTATTTGTATGCCGCCCTTCTCCGGGAGGGACTCAGGGCGGCGAACAACTCAAAAGGGGAAAGGGGATACAAACACAATACATATAATTAAAATACACAAGAGTCATACAGCCATACAAGTCGAGAGGGGAGGGGAACTCATCAACCCCAGGCCTGCCGGCACAGCCAGGTTTTGACGGCTTTCCGGAAGGCCTGGAGAGGGGTGAGGGTCCGAATCTCCGCGGGGAGTTCATTCCAAAGAGCTGCAACAGAGAAGGCCCTCCCCCGGGTAGTAGCCAGATGTCATTGGCTGGTAGAAGGAACCCGGAGGAGGCTGACCCTGTGCGATCTAACGGGTCTGTGGGAGGTAATTGGCAGAAGGCGGTCTCTCAAGTACCCAGGTCCAATACCATGAAGGGCTTTATAAGTTACGACTAGCACTTTGAAGCATATCCGGAGACCGATCGGTAACCAGTGCAGCTCGTGGAGGATAGGTGTAACGTGGGTGTACCGAGGTGCACCCACAATCGCTCGTGCGGCTGCATTCTGGACGAGTTGTAGTCTCCGAATACTCTTCAAAGGCTGCCCCATGTAGAGCGCATTGCAGTAGTCCAGTCTTTTTGAACAGATATTGTTCCCTCTGTCCAGAGGTGGTATTCAGCATGTTCTGACCAGTTCTGGAGAACTGGTAGTGGAATTTTGAGTAGTTCGGAGAACTGGTAAATACCACCTCTGACTGGTCCCGCCCTCATCTATTCTCTGCCTCCTGATCAGGAGGAAATGGGAATTTTGCAGTAACCTTCTCCTGCCATGCCCACCAAGCCACACCCATCAAACCATGCCACACCCTCCAGGCCACACCCACAGAACTGGAAGTAAAAAAATAATAATCCCACCACTGCCTCTGTCCTACCATCTCACACTAAATTCCTTCAGAAGATAGAGAACATAATAACATCAGTTAACACCATAGTTATAGTTATATAGGTAAGATTCTTATTAAAGATGCATCATATATTTCAAGCACATAATAAAATCATAATTTGAATCTGCACCTTGTCTTCGGATCTCAGTTCATTATTCCAGTCCATAAACCTTTTCCTTCAGTGTCCAAGAGGCTCTTGAACCAAAGTCTTGAACCAAAGCCACAAATAATTGCTGATACCTAGTTTACATGTTTACATTTTAATTTTAATTTCATATAAATAAAAATAAAGAAAATAATTTATAAATCAATTCATTATTGTCTGAAGTTATTTATATTACTACTAGATAGTTAATAAATATAAATATTTCTTATGCTTTAGTCATTAGTCAGTTATTATCTTGAACTTTTTATTGTTGTTATTAACATAATGCACTGAATGATAAACTAGCCAGATATATTGGATTTGCATAAACACGACACGAGAGAATGGGAGAAAACCTTCTACTCCAAACTGTTTTAAAACTCACTTGGCATATTCTACAATGCAACCACTAAGTCTTATAACGACCTAGTCAATGACCTTATGGAAATGTATCCACTGATAAGCAAACACATTTCTTTAAGAAAGAAGACTTTATTTTTAACTACAAAAAATCTCATTTGTTTTGTTCCACAATTCTTTTAAACAAGCTAAAGTATTTTTTGTTTAAAGGGAAAAAAATTAAAACTTCCTAGAAAGCATGTAGGATCTTGTCGCAGATGTCTTCAAATAGTTGAGCTATCTTCATAGAATAAAGGATGAAGAAATAAACCCAATCACCCTTCTGCATTACCAAAACAAACTTTTTCTGGACTACATAACATAGTTGCGTAGAATCAGGTTGCTACATGATATAAAGATAAAGGACATTAGTCCCTGTCCTAAATCTAGCGATGAACACTTCACAGCTGTGCAAACAGCTGTGGAAAATAATCAGACAATGTGTCTGGTCTCTGGAAGATACAGAACAAAGATGCTAATGTTCAACAAACATAACATAAATGGTCATTGAAGTGTAGCCATCCCTGCCATGTCCAGTGTTTTTGTAAACTTTCCTAGATGAAATAAAATGTAATGTGTGCTGTTAATTATATCAGTTAATGAAATACTAAAATATGGAGTACCTTATGGAAGAATAGCAATAGCACTTGGATTTATATACTGCTTTACAGTGCTTTATAGCCTTCTCTAAGCGGTTTACAGAGTCAGCATATTGCCCACAACAATTTGGGTCCTCATTTTATCAACCTTACATACATACATACCTAATATTCTTTCCTTCCTCCTTCTATTATGAGCTGTGGTGGTGCAGTGGTTAGAATGCTGTATTGCAGATTAACTCTGGCCACAGCAAAGACTTTGATCCTGACTGACTCAAGGTTGACTCAATTTCCATTCTTCCAAGATTTGTAAAATGTGGACCCAGATGTTTGGGGGCAATATATTGACATTTGTAAGCTTCTCTGAGAGACTGGTTGAAAAAAACTATGGAGCACAATATATAGGTTTAAGCCCTCATAAAATCAACCCTTTGAAGAGGATTGGGTAGAGAGGCAGTAACTGATCCAAGGTTACCCAACTGGCTTTTGGAACCAGCACTTCCATTGTTAAGTAAAGTGTTAAGTAAGCCATCCCCAATTTTATCATCTTTTTGACCTGGTTGTTAAATGATTGCTGTGGTTGTTAAGTGACTCATACCCATTTAGCAAATACAGCTTTCTCCATTGACTTTGATTTTTGGATGTAATCTGAGAAAGTTGCAAATGGTAATCACATGACCTTGGGATGCTGCAAGCATTGTAAATACATACTGGCCACCAAGTGTCCATAGGAATGCTACTATAGTTGTAAATGCAAGAACTGGTCATAAATTGTAAGGTTTTTTTGGTGACAATTTAACTTTGAACATTTACATGAATGAATGGTTCTATGTCAAAAATGACATGTATTCTTATGTATAGTTTGGTAGTTGAATTAGTGCCTAGACATCTTTTTTGTTTCCACAAGTTGGGTGCATATTTAGTTGCAGCTATGACATAATCTAGAAATGGATTTATTCTGTCAAAAAATGTTTTCCTACTGCACAGGGCATAGTTTAACTTCAAGAAATGACTGGAAATCGCCATTGAATTCCTGATTGATTCCTGATTGAATGAATTGCTGTGAATGACAGAAGATTACAAA
The DNA here is from genome assembly GCF_009769535.1 of Thamnophis elegans. Taxonomy (NCBI): domain Eukaryota; kingdom Metazoa; phylum Chordata; class Lepidosauria; order Squamata; family Natricidae; genus Thamnophis; species Thamnophis elegans. The sequence continues at coordinate 61,754,930 of NC_045548.1, read as the reverse complement.
AGATACAGAACTAGAGGAACTTAGAACAAAAAGTGACCAAAATAATGTTCCATGAGGTCCAACTTGGACCTCATGGAATGGAATGGACCTCATCCTCATGGAATGTTCCATGAGGTCCAATGAGGTCCAACTTGAGGTGGGGAAAAAATATGGATCGGATTAAGGATTAAGGTATCGTTGTGAGTTATTTGACAAGGGTGGAAATTTAGTAGTCAGAAAGTATCCCAAATATCCCATTTACCTGAAGCTTTCATGCTATAGAAGGTCAACTCATTTTAACTCAATTAAGGTAGTAAACATCTAAGTCATGACCTTCAATTACAACAGAGGAATGCAACTCAGCATATTAACACCATGGTTGTCTTGCTGTTAGTTACTTGCAGTTGTTCTTAATGTGCCCTTTCTCTAAGCATTTCTGTTCTAATTGCCTGACAGCCTTCTCTTTGCTGGGTTTTCATGTTGGCCTGCTTTCCCTTCTTTCCCCATGCTCCTTCTAAAAAATGCAAGGAGTGATATTGTTGTGGATAATGAGAAGAGTTTAGTTCAGGGATGCCAATAATATTAGGCCCAGAGACACAATTTGTACATGAAAGATGCCCAGGTGGGGAAATTCCACAAGTGGGAAGAATCAAGTGAATGTGGGAGTAATTAAAGAAAGCATGGAGGGAATGAAAGTGAAATAGAAAAGGCCATAACACTTTGTGAGATCTATCATCCAGAAAAAAAAAACAGAGCAGAATTATCAAAGGATAGCTTTATTGGATATATCATATTGGAACAGATCTGGTGAAAAACAACTCTGAAGTTTCCCATAGTTTTCACATAATTAAAAGTAAAAACACCTTTAGGCAGCATGAGAAACAATTGATGGAATCTAACCAATGAAAGAAATAATATGGAACTATTGTAAAAATTCCTAAAAGTGAGAACAATTAGCCAGTGGAACAAATTGCCTTTGGAAGTGATACCAGTGCCCCATCACTGGTATCACTGCTGCACCATGTTAAGAAGAGACTGGATAGCCATTTATCAGAAATAGGAAAGGTCTCCTGTGAAATCAGAGGGTTGGACTAGATGACTTCCAAAGTTCCTTCCAAATCTGTTACTATGAAATTGGTCTTAGTATTGTTAACAATATGCTGTTCAAATTTCTTCTTTGAATTTGTTAATATTTTTAATTTCTGTGCTCCCCAATAGGGCCACACTTTCACTTTCTAATCTTTTTAAGAATCCTACCACCAAGATGAATACAATTTAGATCCAAACATATTAAGAACTGGAACAAGCAGGATTTATTATTTGTCTGTAGAAGTGTTTGCATCAGCTACTTCATCCTGAACTTATTATTCCAATTATTTTCAAAATAGTACAAGAAATAAGTGAATCAAAATGCAGAGCTTCAAATAGAATAAGGGATTCATTTATTTATGATGCAATCTTTCTACATTTGAAAACCCTATTTACATTTTCATTTCCATAAATCTTAGCACTAAATGGATAACTGGAATCATGACAAAACAGATCATGCCAGACTAATCTTATTGCATTCTTTGACAAAGTGACAAAATTAGTGCACCAGAGGAATGCTGTCAATATAGTTTACTTGGACTTCAGTAAGGCATTTGATAAGGTAAACCATAATCTACTACTAGATAAAGTAGAAGAATGGGGGTTAGACAGCATCACCACCAGATGGATTCGTAACTGGCTGACCAACCACATTCAACGTGTAGTCCTCAATGGAACTGCATCTACATGGAGGGAAGTATGCAGTAGAGTAGCCCAAGCCTCTGTTTTAGGCCCAGTTCTCTTCAACATCTTCATCAATGATTTGGATGAGGGAATAAATGGGGAACTCATCAAATCTGCAGATGACACCAAGCTGGCAGGAATAGCCAACACTCCAGAAGATAGGCTTAAGATATAGAAGGATCTTGAAAAACTTGAACATTGGGTACTATCTAATAAAATGAAATTCAATGGTGAAAAGAGTAAGGTTCTACCTTTAGGCAAGAAAAACGGAATGCACAGGTAGAGTATAGGTGGTACCTTGCTGAATAGTAATAACTATGAGAGGGATCTTGGCGTCCTAGTGGACAACCATTTAAATATGAGCCAACAGTGTGCAGCAGCCAAAAAGCCAACACAGTTGTAGGCTACATAAATAGAGGGATAGAATCAAGATCACATGCAATGTTAATACCACTTTATAATGCCTTGGTAAGGCCACACTTGGAATACTGAATTCAGTTTTGGTCACCATGATGTAGAAAAGATGTGGAGATTCTGGAAAGAGTGCAGAGAAAGCAACAAAGATGATTAGGGGACTGGAGACTAAAACATATGAAGAACGATTGCAGGAACTGGGTATGTCTAGTTTAACGAAAAGAAGGAGTAGGGGAGACATGATAGCAGTGTTCCAATATCTCAGGGATTGCCACAAAGAAGAGGGAGTCAAACTATTCTCCAAGGTACCTGAGTGTAGAACAAGATGCAATGGGTGGAAACTAATCAAGGAAAGAAGCAACTTAGAACTGAGGAGAAATTTCCTGACAGTTAGAACAATTAATCAGTGGAACAGCTTGCCTCCAGAGGTTGTGAATGCCCCAACACTGGAAGTCTTTAAGAAGATGTTGGATAGCCATTTGTCTGAAATGGTATAGGGTTTCCTGCCTAGGCAGGAGGTTGGACTAGAAGACCTCCAAGGTCCCTTCCAACTCTACTATTGTATTGTATTGTATTGTATTGTATTGCATTGCATTGCATTGCATTGCATTGCATTGCATTGCATTGCATTGCATTGCATTGCATTGCATTGCATTGCATTGCATTGCATTGCATTGCATTGCATTGCATACAAAGGGATTTCTACATAATAAATTTTCATTTATAAAATGAATAAATTAAGATGCATGTCTAAATAATTTAACTTTTTCTTCTATTATTTGCTTATTAAAATGTACACTTAATCCCTATGGAATTTCACTACTGGAACAACATATAGTTTCATTTTGAATTGTTTGAAGACAATACCAGTAAATCAATATTCATTATGTTTCATTTGCATATCATTAATTGTGGTTAACAAAAGGGAAAGACAATATTATTATACAGTCTTTTGAAAGGGGAAAGAAGAAAGGATATGATGGCACGATTTTCTAAAAGGTCTTGTATTCCTTTGTTGCAAGCTCATATATTTTAGATGTAATATTTTATAGAATCTATTCTAATTACATTTAGTAATAGGCTTAAGTATGCTCTGCCTCTTCTCAATGGAAAACAATTAGAATAATTTCTCCCAATGTTAGGTCCTATCCTTTTAACCATAAATCATTGTTTTCCCAAGATAACATACCTGACATCCTTTTTTTCTCTCTTCTTCCTTCTTATTTTGTTTTTGTTTTAACATGTTTTTCATCCTGGAAAAATTAGTAATCACATCTCAACAAAATGCTTTTTCTAAGAAATTTATTGAAGGCAATGATGTGCTATGTATGAATGGGAATACTTCAACAAGTAAATATACAAATACACACCTCCTCCGTCCCTCTTTCCCTCCCCCCCTCTCTGTTTCTGGGTAATTTTACATTCCTTATTAAGTCAAAAAATCAGCTATTTTTCAAACAAAAAAGGAATCACTGAAGCCAAAAATCAAAACTAATCAAAAAATGAGAAGGAGGAGAGGGAGAGGAAGAAGAGGAAGAGAAAGAGGATGAAGAGGAAGAAGAGGCATAGATCCATTATCAGAGAATATATTCAGAGTTGTATGCATATTTCTAAAACCATTGCAAATATAGGCCAGTGGGGACATTTCTTACACTTTAAAATATTTAACACTTATGTTAATATTTCTCCTGTGTTTGTGCAGGAGAATCTTTAATACTTTTGAAGCATCTTGATCCTTCACTTTGTATATATGTATGTATGTATGTATGTATGTATGTATGTATGTATGTATGTATGTATGTATGTGTTGTGACTCAGCAGCAGTCTTCTGTGAGTCTTTTTGGGATGCAAGATTAATTATGCAGCTGGGGCTCGTTAGGGGCATATTCTGGGGATAAAAGGATGGATGGTGCCACGCCCTAGTTGCAGGAGTCAACGTTCCTTGGTTCGTTCAACATTGATTGATCAGCAGTCGTGGTTTATGTAAGATACACTTGGAGAAGTGCTTTGTTTTCTGTCACCCTGATTCAAGGATACACTTGGAGAAGTTCATTGCATCGTAAGAGTTTTTGTTTTGTATTCTGTTATCTGGTCAGAGACTGTATTTATGTTATTTTTGGGCTCACAGCCAGTTTGAGCCGAGAATTAATAAAGAGAGTTCCTTTTAAGTTGTTTGCCTGTCATCTGTTTAACGAGCGGAGAAGGGGGGACAGAACATGTATGTATGTGGAGATCCATTGAAAACATACAGTAGATCAAAGGTGAGCTGCTGGGGGTTTGTAGGGATTTGGGAGAACCTCTAGCTAAGATTCTGTGCAGTTTGGAGAACCCCCAAATCCCATTCCTGGCTGGCCCCGCCCACCCTACCCTGCCCCTCCCAAGAGTTTCCACACAGCCCATTTTGGACACAGGCAAGTGCAGGGCAAACACAGAGGTTCAGGGAGAGCAAAGAAAAGGGCTTACAAGAAAACTGTTTCTGGCCTCCAGGGGGTCTCTGGAACCCGAGGAGGACATTTTCACCCTCTTGGAGGCTTTAGGAAAGCAAACACACACACACACACACACATACACACACACACACACACACACACACACACACACACGGTACATGAGGCCAACTAGGCCCTGGCCATTATGGCCATGCCCACCCAGCAACCAGGCAAAGAACCCCTTGCTGAAAGTTTTGAAGCTCACCACTGCAGTAGATTCACAATGAAGCATTGGTAAATGCAATAGAATGGAAGTGAGCTAATTCTACTTTGTCATCCACCCTAAACGTTTTGAACAAAGCACCACCTTTCTCCAGGAAGCTTGATTTGTCCTTTTTCCCATTGCAGAAAACATGACACACCATTACTTCATAACTGTAATTTATTACTTTGCACATCATCCTTTGTTCCATTATATCTCAGAATTGGTCCACCGTATTTCCAAATTTAGTTTTCAGATTCTTTTTTTTGAGGGGGGGAGTGTTTTCATACCTCCTTATTGTCAGAAGAAAATGGGTGATTTGAAAAGAAAATGTCTAGGGAAAGGTGGCACAAAGCTTAGCGGTCTGGATTTTTAAAACATACATTGTTCTCTACTTTCAGCCAAAGAGATTCTTTTGTTCTTTCCAAAGCATCAATTTTAAAAGTGACAGGAAAATATAAATTTGCCTGTCTGTTTTATGGACTTGCATATATTTGGGGGGAAAATGAGGGAATCAATTTTGTCTGCAAATACTGGACATTTGGGTCAGGAGAGATTCTGTTTGCCATCTGCTTACCTTCTAAATAATAGTTTAGTTATTTTCCTCCTACGAAAACTGGACAGAATTATTTTTCATCTATGGCTATTACACACACCTCAGTTTTTGCATTAATGTAAAATCCACATAAAAGTATGCAAGCAGGCAGAGAATTATCCATGTATAAAGAATCCAAAATCCCAGTCAACACCAACCCAATACAAAAATCAAGCAACCTGATTAAGAGAACCCTCAACCAACTAAAAAATGTCAAATGAGAAAAGAAGGATAGAAGAGGATGAAAACCAATAGATCTGTCTTTCCACAGTTCTTTGGACATCCAAAAATACACAAAACCCAACATATCTCTTGTCCAATTTTATCATTACCAAATTTCTCAACATACCACTAAGCAAAAGAACTAACAAAAACCTTGGACATTAGGAGTGAGTATTCTATCAACAGAAAGAATGACAGTGCCTCCAGAAACTGAAAAACTTAAAATAGAAGAGGATGGTTTCATGTCCACATTTACTACATACAGTTTAATTGTACTAAACTGGCAAAAGAATGTATGGCAATAGTCCTACACAATATACCTAACCTAGCTAAATATACGAATATAGAAATATTCAGAATTATGAACCTCATAGATAGATAGAATTATCAACTTCATAGATAGATAGAATTATTTATTGGCCAAGTGTGATTGGACAAACAAGGAATTTGTCTTTGGTGTATATGCTCTCTAGGGAAAGGTGGCACAAAGCTTAGTGGTTATATTTGAAAATCATAAGGTACCGCACTTAATGATAGTCATAGGGTACAAATAAGCAATCAAATCATACTAGGAAGAATCAGTATAACTCATAAGGCTGCAAGTAACAAAGTTACAGTCATACAGTCATAAGTTGGAGGAGATGGGTGATAAGAACAAGAAGATTAATAATAATAGTGATTCAGACTTATTAAATAGTTTGACAATGTTGAGGGAATTATTTGTTTAGCAGAGTGATAGCGTTCGTGGAAAAACTGTTTTTGTGTCTAGTTGTTCTGATGTATACAGTGCTCTATAGCATCATTTTGAGGGTAGGAGTTGAAACAATTTATGTCCAGAATGTAAGGGTCTGTAAATATTTTCAAAGCCCTCTTTTTGACTTGTGCAGTATATAGGCCCTCAACAGAAGGCAGGTTGGTAGTAATTGTTTTTTTTCCCTGCAGTTCTAATTATCCTCTGATGTCTGTGTCTGTCTTGTTGGGTTGCAGAACCAACCCAGATAGTTATTAATTTCTACCAATCAATCTCTACTTACTTTTGATTTGATGGACAAATATATCAACAAATCAGAAGAAAATTCTCAAGATCACTAATCTTAGGCATCTTAGCGGAGATAACAATGCAGCATCTAGAAACTATAGTATTCCCATGTATATATTCAAAGGTATTGAGCTTGTATTTCAATCCACTTGGTTTAAACTTGGTTTTCTATCCAACCTTCCCAACTTCTGACATACTCTTGTGTCATAGTAGAGTGCATTTTTGGAATACTTCTAAGAATTACAGGTTCTCCACACTTTTGGATATATACAACTTTGGGGGAATCTGATTATATTTAAGCAAGGGGAGGAGTGCATTGGATTATGTATTATCTTTCTTGACCCTTTATTTGCTTATTTATAAAGCACTAGCAGATAAACCAGCATTGGCCAGGTATTTATTTATAGGGGGAAATGTCTGGACCAAATGTAATTTCTAGTGTTGGATTTTCCCCCTTACCAGAGGGAGCCCCCTTATGGAGTACCGTGAAGCCATTACCATGGCAACTCCACTGCGCTAGACAGTAGAAGCCATTTTACAGCAGTACAGTAGAAGCCATTTTAAGGCACAACATGCTGTATCTTAACAGAACACACACCTCCGAGGGGTTTTAGGGATGTTTTACCCAGACACTATTTGTTTCCAGAGAGTAAATAATCTGTGTACCAAGTTTGGTTGAAATTGCTTGAGGCATTCCAGAGTTATGCTGGAACACACACACACAGAGCCATTTTTATTTATATAACATTAACAGCTATTTCATTTTCTGAAATCCACAGCTGAAAGATTTCATAGAAACTGCTTCATTCTTTTGCTTGTATGGGTATGCAAAAGTCAGTTAAAATGTTGAAATTGTTATCATTGGATAACAACTCTTTTTCATTCCGATTCATTGCCAATATTCTTTTCATTCCATGAAAATGTAGACCTGTTGTTTCATATTGCCATCTATCTTGCTCTGGAACATCAAGCTAAAAATTATCTTTTAAAAAAAACAAACAAAGCTTTTGATTTCATGTTCACACCCTAGTCAGTCAAATGTAATAATCTTCTTTCATTTGTTCCAGATCTTCCTTCTCACTGTTGCTGTCTGATTGTCGTTTTTCAGGCTCTGTATTTCAGATGAAGCACAAAATCCTATAGAGTACTAGTCAAACAAGTCACAAGAGGAAAAAAAACTAAGTTTTGTTAGGAGACACTTGGGGATCTATATAATGTAAACTGCATATGATGTTGTCCTCCAAGATGATCAGGTTATAAACAATGTATTTTAATAATGGACTTTAACAAAATCTAAACCCTGATCCACCTTAACATTTTCAGTGAATTATACAGTGCTATCTGTTTTTAGCATCAATTCATATAAAACCAAGTGATTTTTTAAAAATATGTGTTGAGGAGCTGTCACAAAGAAGGGGCCAACCTATTTTCCAAAGCACCAGAAGGCAAAAGAAGAAACAATGGAAATTAAGGAGAGAACCAACCTAGAAATTTCCTGACAGTGAGAACAGGGGGTTGGGATAGAAGATCTCCAAGATTCCTTCCAACTCTGTTATTCTTTTAAGTTTTAATAATTAGAAAACCTGCAATAAATATACATTGTTCCAGAACGGAGGGAAGTTATCCATCAGCAACTTATTCTGTTATCTGACTTATGTTAATCACTGTCATTCTGAGTGACCCAGCATATATTAATGGGTGGGTTTTTGGGGGAAGGGGGGCTTCTCTGTGCATTCAGGAAGACAGCTTTTCTGAAGTTTTCCATAGATGTGGAAATAATCTTCCATAGATACCATTATATGTTAAAGAACTTGTAGATTGTGTAGATTGATGAGTGACTGAAGTGACCCTCAGGCACTATTCAGTTAACCCTGAGGACACAGTTAAATTTCAAAGTGACCTCAATGACTCCAAAAGACTGCAAATGACCAGTTGTCTGCAAGGAATATAAATCCCTCCAGCTCTGACTGCTCTCACCAGCCAGATCAGGTGAAGCCTCTTGGATGAAAAGCGAAACATCATCAAAGAAAACAAGAAAGTCCAGTTGATTCTTGAAAAAGCACCTTTGGGATCCCCATCCGGAACTAGATTTTTTTCTATAGAGCCATGTAAAGTGTTTCAGATTTGAAGGAGAAAAGGAAACTTTAGACTGTATGGAGTTTACCTTGTAGCAATGATTGGCATCTCCTTAAATCTACTTCTCAGATCAGATAGTTGTTCTATACAGCTGCAATTAAACTCTAGGAGACAACATTGAGGGCACACTCAAAGCACTGGTGGGTTCCTACTGGTTCGGACTGGTTCGGACGAACCAGTAGTGGTTTGGCGGCCTAAGTTGCTGAAACCGACAGTGACCCAGGCCTTCTACGCCCCCAAATTGATTCTCCGGAAGCACTGTAGGTGTCGCCACCTTGTTTTTTTGCTTCTGCAATGCGCAGAACAATTTTTATTCTACTGTGCATGTGCACGCAGTGTGGCCATGAGGAAACCAGCAGTGGTGACTGCTGGAACCCACCCCTGACTGAAAGGCATTGAGTCTTTGAATGTTCATTGACATTCAATTGAATATGAAGCATTCCACAGCCCTTGTATTACATTTTCTCTATAGGTATATATAACCATTTTAAATAAGAAGACTCTTCCTTTACCAGATCTTTTTTAGGAAACAAAAACCCATTTACTTTTTAAACTGAGTGAGGGTCAATTTGCTGAATTAAAGAACCTAGAGTAAGGAGACTCTAGAGCAAACTGAGCCAATTCACACATTTACTTGTCAAGGATGTAGAAATCAAAAGTTACATTCATTACCTAAATAAAATAACCTTATGTTCCTCTTTTATTTTAACTCTATGTTCACTTTGTGAGATCTTTTCTTTTCCATTTTTCAGGTGAATGAAAAAAAAAACATTCACCTGAAAAAAAGAAATAAGTAAGTGTTATGTCAAAGCACCTGGTATGCCCAAATATGGGAGGGAGCATACTGCTTTCCTGTGGCTTAGTGGCTAATACAACTGCCTAACATGTAAAAACAGCTCAGGTTCAAATCCCATAAAGGGTATGGCTAATTGATGAGAGCTAAATAGCTTGAAATAGATCTATACTAGTCTCCCTGTATTTATTTATCAGCACAAATGCAACACAAAAATGGTTTCCTGCCTGGAAGGCTCTTCGGGTGGAGCTGAAAGGCAAAAAGGAAGCAGTATGTTGCCTCCCATATTTGGACATACCAGGTGCTTTTTTTTTTTTTATTAGACATTTATAGGCCGCCCTTTTCCCTGAGGGGACTCAGGGCGGCTTACAGTCAAAAAGGAAGGGAGTGTAGGACAATACAAAAAGAAATGTGCACAAAAGTAAATTAAATAGTAAAACTCAACATTCACTCAACATTCGGGAGGGGCAAAAGTAAACTTATCCCCAGGCCTGACGGGCTAGCCAGTTCTTGAGGGCTGTGCGGAAGGCCTGGACAGTGGTGAGGGTACGAATCTCCACGGGGAGATTGTTCCATAGTGTCGGAGCCGCAACAGAGAAGGCTCTCCTCCGAGTAGTCGCCAGTCGGCACTGACTGGCGGATGGAATACGGAGGAGGCCAACTCTATGCGATCTGATGGGACGCAGGGAGGTAATTGGCAGAAGGCGGTCTCTCAAATAGCCAGATCCACTACCATGGAGCGCTTTATAGGTGGTAAGTAGAACCTTGAAGTGCACCCGGAGATCGACAGGTAGCCAGTGCAGCTCACGGAGGATCGGTGTTATGTGGGCGAACCGTGGTGCACCCACAATCACTCGCGCGGCCGCATTCTGGACTAGCTGAAGTCTCCGGATGCTCTTCAAGGGCAGCCCCATGTAGAGCACATTACAGTATTCCAGCCTGGAGATCACAAGGGCTCGAGTGACTGTTGTGAGGGCCTCCCGATTCAGGTAGGGCCGCAACTGGTGCACCAGGCGAACCTGGGCAAATGCCCCCCTGGTCACAGCTGAGAGATGGTGGTCAAAAGTCAGCTGTGGGTCCAGGAGGACTCCCAAGTTGCGGGCCCTTTCTGAGGGGTGTAAGTTTTGTCCCCCCAGCCTGAGTGATGGTATGTTGGTCAAATTTTTGGGAGGGAAACACAACAGCCACTCGGTCTTGTCTGGGTTGAGTATCAGCTTGTTTGCTCTCATCCAGTCTTTAACGGCTTCTAGACCCCGGTTCATCACGTCCACCGCTTCATTGAGTTGGCATGGGGCAGACAAATACAACTGTGTATCGTCCGCATATTGGTGGTATTTTATCCCGTGCCTTAGGATGATCTCGCCCAGCGGTTTCATGTAAATGTTAAATAGTAGGGGGGATAGGACCGACCCCTGCGGCACCCCATAAGTTAGGGGCCTCAGGGACAATCTCTGCCCCCCCACCAACACCGACTGCGACCTGTCCGAGAGATAGGAGGAGAACCACTGCAAAACAGTGCCGCCCACCCCTATCTCCCGCAGTCGTCGCAGAAGGATACCATGGTCGATGGTATCGAAAGCCGCTGAGAGGTCCAGGAGAACTAGGATGGAAGCATGGCCTCCATCCCTAGCTCTCCAGAGATCATCGGTCAATGCGACCAAAGCGGTTTCTGTGCTGTAACCGGGTCTGAAGCCAGACTGGAAGGGGTCAAGATAGTTAGCTTCCTCCAAGGTACGCTGAAGCTGGAGAGCCACCACCTTCTCAACAACCTTCCCTACAAAGGGGAGGTTGGAGACTGGACGATAGTTATTAAGAACAGCTGGATCCAAGGACGGTTTCTTCAGGAGGGGTCTTACCACCGCTGTCTTGAGCGCGGTGGGAAAGTACCCCTCCCGAAGAGAGGCGGTAACAACCGCCTGGATCCAGCCTCGTGTCACCTCACTGCTGTTGGCAACCAGCCAGGAGGGACACGGGTCCAGTATGCAGGTGGAGGCACTCACAGCTCGCATAGCCTTGTCCACATCCCCAGAGGCAACTTCCTGAAACTCAACCCAGAGATGGTTTGCCAAGTCTTCTCCTTGTGTCTCGGCTGGATCTACTGGGGTGGAGTCCAGGTCCGCTCGAAACCGGGCAACTTTGTCCGCCAAGAACTGGACATACTCCTCAGCCTTACCCTGTAGGGAGTCCCCCGTCTCCCTCCTATTTAGGAGGGAGCGGGTTATCCTAAACAGGGTGGCTGGGCGGGACTCGGCGGACGCTACCAAGGAGGCAATATATGTTCTTTTTGCTGTTCTTAAAGTCCGAATATACTCCTTGGTGCATGCTGTTAAAAGTGCCCGTTTCGACTCGGACCTGTCGGACCTCCACGAGTGTTCTAGGCGTCTCCTCCGGCGCTTTACTTATAACTTATTATAACTTATTTCCTTGGCTCAGCTGATAAGGGAGGAGAGCTTGTGGCTTAGTGGCTAATACAACTGCCTAACACGTAAAAACATCCCAGATTCAAATCCCAGTAAGGGTATGGCTAGCTGATAAGAGCTAAATAGCTTGAAATAGATCTATACTAAACTCCCTTTATTTATTTATCAGCACAAATGCAACGGGAACACACGGACACACACAAACACACACACACACACACATACATACACATACACATATTATATGTTAATGGAAAGAGAAGACATAAATGTTATAATCCAGCCTTCGCAAGTAGCAATAAAACTAGCACTTAGACTTATATACCACTTCACAGTGCTGTCTAGGTGTTTTATAGAGTTAGCATATTGCCCCCAACAATCTCGGTTCTCCTTTTACCCTCCTTGCAGAAGCTTCCAATTCTCATTTCCATGTTATCTTTTTTTAAAAATGAAAAAAAAAATCAAGAAACCAAGCCCTCCAAAATTATCCTTTTTTACTTTTTTATTTCAAAGGTGAAGTTCCTAGTGATTAATTATGTGCCACCAAATTGTTTTGGACTCCTATACAGTTTTTTTCCATGATGATGTATTTCCTTTTCCATCTTTGCAGACGATCTACTGTATTCTTTTGGTCTTTACAACATGCAAATTCTTCATTAATGCGCGCCAGTGCCTTTCATACATAAAGCAGTGTAGTCAGTGGTGAAATACTACTTCAGTGATTGCACACTTTGAACGTGCATGCATACTTCGTACTCGCACCTGCACAGTTTTGTGAAAACTTACCTTCTGCATTACTGCTAGGGAGGAAAAAAGCTGAGGCGCACCAATCTGCTCTGCCACAAGACTCAGCTGAGAGGATATAGGTCAGTACAATGCAAGGGCAACAGAGGTGAGTTCCTACCGGTTTCAACCAGTTCAGGTTTGGTGGCCTGGGTCACTGGAACCTGCAGCAATCCAGACCTGTCCACACCCTTGAATCAGTTCTCTTACGGGGCTGCCATCTTGATTTTCAGTTCTGCACATGTGCAAAACAATTGTAATTGCAGAAATGCATTTTTTTAATGTTTTGCGCATGCACAGACCTATTTTTGTGCAAATGCTTACAGGCGCATAGAGCACATCTGGCGGGCGCACGAGTAAAGTGAGCGCATGCAGGCAAAATTTTTGTGTGCACCAAACCAGCAGTAATGCCAGGAGCAACCCACCCCTGAAGGGCAGGTGGGTGGGCCCAGCTGATCTTTGGAGCTACCAGTTTGCCCGAACTGGTCTGAACTGGTAGAATGTCACCCCTGAGTGTAGTGAGAATGATGGAAGAGAAGATTATAAGGATAGAAAGCATGGTGGAAATGACATTATTTTTCCAGAAATCAAATAAATCATGATCAAAACTTGACCTCCAACAGCTTCATCAAAGAACCGATGCTCTGATCCTAACCCTAACCCAATAATATCAACAAGAGGTGCTTCCTTAAATTCACTATTTTATGTCATCTGGGCTTCTATCTGTCTTTCACCTTGTTTAGGCCTCTACTCTATTTAATCTTTATTTTACCTTCATGCTATTATGTAGATCTCAGCAAACCTTTGTCATAACCTGGATAAGTCCATCCCCCAAAATAAAGAACTCCTTACATCATACATCAAGTAGTGAAAGCAGGGAGAGAAGGAAGACGATGCTCAGCACAGAGGCACATGCATATATCCTCATGAAGAAAATATAAGCTACAGAAAGAGGTTTTTTTTTTTTTGAAACAGTATGTTCAAATTCCAAGTAATTTAATCTTTGAAGTGGATGCTTCAATAGAGTATAAAAGATCAAGATGAAGAAAAGAATAAGCCTGCTTCAGTTGCAGAACAGGTATTGTATATCCCCTTAACAACAAAAATATAACAGACCAACAAAAGATATGGCAAAAAATAGAGATGATTTAAGCCTTCCACACTGGGTGGAATTTGCCGAATCATCATGAAAATCGATATGTGATACAAAACAAGGATTATTCAGGTTTATATCCCCGAAAAACATTTTTTTTTTTTAAAAAAAAGAACAGCATAATACCCATGGTTCCTCTTCAATGAGAAATAACTTTCCATGGTGCTGAGAAAATGTAATAGCCCGAGAGGCATGAAATATCATGGTGATAGGCAGCATTGAAACATTTTACTAATCTAGAGAGATGACATTGAAATATATAAAAAAAAAAATCCCAATCTAAGAACTCAGGTATGAATCAAGTTTGCAATATGAAATCCATTAGCTAGAAGGAGCATAGTGATTAAACCAATGTTTGCTGTTTGCTTTTGATACAATAAACTGCTAGAAATCATCTCTTAGAAATTAAGCTTTATTATTGGCTTCTCTTATATTATTGTATACTGTCAGAATTTAGTTGTTAGGAATTAATTCTAGTAAATTGCATCCTTAATATTGGTTGGCATTAGTGCAAGGTTTGTTATCTTGCTGCTATGTCTCACATCTATTCTTGGCTTCAAAGCTAGGCACATCTTTGAAAATATTAAAAAAAACTATTACCCAGGAATATCAGGACCCATAGATAAAGGGAGTTTTCCTGCCTCCTAAATTCTGAATCCTGAAAGCATTCTGCCAAATAAACAACTTGGCCAAGGGTGAGGTGGAGCCGCCCCTACACAAGGCTATAGGAATACTCTATAGATAAGTGGACAGACACAGGGGCTTGAACAAAGAATGCTTTAAAGATCACATTCAGTGGTGGGATTCAAATTTTTTTACTACTGGTTATGTGGGTGTGACATGGTGGGTGTGACATGGCTTGGTGGGCGTGGCTTGGTGGGCATGGCAGGGGAAGGATACTGTAAAATCTCCCCTCCCTCCCCACTCCAGGGGAAGGTTACTGCAAAATGCCCATTTCTTCCCGATCAGCTGGGACTCAGAAGGCAGAGAATACATGGGAGCGGGGCCACTTAGTATTTACTGGTTCTCTGAACTATTCAAAATTTTCGCTACGGGTTCTCCAGAACTGGTCAGAACCTGATGAATACCACCTCTGATCAAAGAGGTAATGAACCTTTGTGTCTGATTGAGTAAACTTTGTTTCTATCGGCGTTACATGTATATAATACTCTGAGCCATTTTCACAGGGGTGTGGCTATTCCTTAAATGCTTTTGTCTGGGTTTTGGAAATAGTGTCACCCAGTCTTTTTTGCTTTAGCCTAAGAATAAAAAGCTGTTATTTTTGCAAGCCTCATCTCGAGTCTCACTCTCTTTGGCATCTCAGCGGCTCAGGGAAACTTCTGGGATCTTACAAGCCCTTTATGAGCTTCTTGGTAGAAATATTTGATCGGTTCCTGACTGGTATTGGAAACACCCAAAACTAAAGCCATGGAACACAATTTCCATAACATTTTCCCTTTCCTGTTTTCTCGGCTATTATCGTGTCAGATCTTTCTGTACCGTACAGATAATTCCAGGCAGCTATTTAAACTGTGCCTATTACATACAAGCTTATAAGAGTTAGTTTATGGAACACAGGTTAGCATCAAGAAAGAAGGGTCAGTTCAGATAATGTTTCTCTATTTTCTCTAGCCCTAATTAAGCATAAATGGGTATAATACCTCCTAATCAAATCCACTTCCACTGTAATGGCAATTATGTGTCATTTAAAAGCAGAATTTGATCTCTTCACATTTGCAATTTATCTTCATTGTAGCATTGCAATATACCATGTTTTTTAAGCACAGTAAACATTCTAGCTAATTGGGAGCTTATATAGACAGGTTTTTTTTTTAGAGATCCAAAGTAGTATTTCTTGTATTACAACATAAATTCAAGGTATGTAGAAAAATATCAATTGTGATTTGTTCCAATATTATTTCCAGTGAAAATCAGGGTGGTTTTAATTGCAATTCTTTTAAAAACAGACATGCCCAAATCCATAATCAAATATTCTTGAAGAGCTGGGTTTTAGGCTACGGTCCTGAAAAGTGAATATTCTTTCCAAATTCAGTTTAGCCACACTGTTCAGCACTTTACCTTTTACAAAATTTCATTTTCTTTCGTCCTTTAGAAGCTCAGACCCTCTTCTCCTTCTACAGCCTTTCCTTGAAACCTGTTGGTATAATCAAAAGGTGATCTTGAAGCTTAGTAAAAAGGGTTTCCAGTGAGACTAGAAAATTAGCAAAGCTTTCAGAAACAGGGTTTCTTCTAACACCTGTTTTCTTTCTGAAATGTTCACTAGTTGTTTTCCAAATATATCAGAAAAAACACATGTCCCAGTATTGGATTGCCAACTGAGATTAGCCCTGAATAAAATAATCTTTCTTTCTTTCTTTCTTTCTTTCTTTCTCTTTCTTTCTTTTTTCTTCCTTCCTTTCTTTCCCTCCCTCCCTCCCTTCCTCCCTCCCTTCCTCTTTACTTTTTTTCTCCCTCTCCCTTCCTCCCTCCTCTTTCTTTCTCTTCCTTCCTTTCTCTTCCTCTCTCTTTCTCTTTCTTTCTTTCTCTTCCTCCTTCCCTCTTTACTTTCTTTCTCCCTCCTTCTCTTTCTTTCTTTCTTTCTCCCTCCCTTCTTTCTTTCCCTTTCTTTCTTTGAGCCAAGGTGGCGCAGTGGTTAAATGCAGTACTGCAGGCTACTGCTAGATCAGCAGTTCAGCGGTTCAAATCTCACCGGCTCAGGGTTGACTCAGCCTTCCATCCTTCCGAGGTGGGTAAAATGAGGACCCAGATTGTTGGGGGCAATATGCTGACTCTCTGTAAACCGCTTAGAGAGGGCTGAAAGCCCTATGAAACGGTATATAAGTCTACTGCTATTGCTATTGCTATTGCTTTCTTTCTTTTTTCTCTCCCTCCCTTACTTTTCTTTCTTTCTTTCTCTCTCATCCTCCCCCATCCCCCTCTATATTTCTCTCTCTTTCTTTCTTTCTTTCTTTCTTTCTTTCACACACACACCCCTCAAAATAATAGCTGATCATAAACAAATGAACAAAAGCACAGGATTTTGGTGTGTACGCATTTTCCTTTTAAGGAGAAATCATTCCATCATTATAAATATGATGGGGATATTAAGCACATAGTTCACACCTATGCAGAGAAGTCTTAATTAAAACAGTCTTCTGATTCCAATTCATTATCACGCTAACACTAATGGGGTGGAGGCATATTTAGATGAGAGCATATGATTTGTCAAGGAAGCTGGCAGAGTCACAAATCTTCATTATAGAATAATTCATATGGTAATGTGATCACATGACTTTGCTCCTCTTCCTCCTCTTCCCCCATATTGCTAATGTTTTAAAATATTGCATTTGCAATTTTTTACAATAGGAATGGTAAATTACAGGTCCATATAGCTATTCATGTTTAAAAACTTCCAGTAAGCATAATCTCCGTCCTTTTTTAAAACAACAACATGCAACATCCTTTATGATACAAGGAAATTGGGCGTATTCATTTTATGGTTAACTAATTTTAGCTGACCATATTTCATTTCATTTTTTTTTTCATTTCATTTTATTGAGATTTATAGGCCGCCCTTCTCCCTGAGGGGACTCAGGGCGGCTTACAATCACAAGGGGAGGGGGTGCAGTACCAAGAGACAAACAATAGTGAACAAAATAAAATGGTAAACCACAACATGCATTCAACAGTCAACACTCGGGAGGGTAAATTGGAAACCTATCCCCAGGCCTGCTGGGAGAGCCAGGGGATAGGTTTCTTTTTTATGATTAAAAGTATGTTAATTGCAATTTAAATATTAAACTTTTAATATTAAATATTAAAATAGTATTAAACAAATATTTATTAAACAGAAAACAAAAACTTCTCCAAAGTTAACCAAGGCTTTATGGTTTACAAATGTATTCTTACCTTAAGAAGAAATAAGAAAAAAAAGGCATATATTTTTAAATTAGAGGTTTTAGTTGGTTATCAAAGAAGAGGAGACATCGGGCTTTGGATGCCTCAATGTGGGATACCTCGAGACTTGGACTTCTCCCATTTTTACTTAACATTTATGAATAATCAAAATTGGCCAGTATAAGGTAAAGGATTATCAGTGTGCAGATAACATCTAGATTTATTTTTTTGTTACACTTTAAGCAAGAGGTGGTATTCAGCCAGTTCCAAATGGATTTGTCGAACTGGTAGTGGAAATTTTGAGAAGTTCAGAGAACTGTTAAATGCCACCTCTGACTGGCCCCACCCCCAATCTATTTGCTGCCTTCCAAGTCCCAGCTGATTGGCTGGGTCTTCTTTTGTTGCCCTGCACAGGAGAATGGAGCTGGAAAGCAGATTAGTGGGTTGGGAAGAGAATGGGGATTTTGCAGTAACCTTCCCTTGCCACGCCCAGCAAGCCACACTACCAAGCCACGGCCAGCAAGCCATGCCCACAGAACCAGTAGTAAAAAAAATTGAATCCCACCACCGACTTTAAGTCACTTTAATCATATAACTTTAAGAATCAGCATAACAGAATAAGATAGGAGTCCCTGTGGATTTTACTCCACTAGTCATTACTGACTCAAAGGGGCGGTGCTCATCTCAATTTCAAGGCCATTGAGCCAGCGCTAATAATTCTATGAACATGTGGCCAGCATGACATCACACAGCACTGTTACTTTCCCACCAAAGTGGTAGCTATTTATCTACTCACATTTGCATGCTTTAGAATTGCTAGGTTGGCAGTATCTGGGACACGCTCACCCCATTGCATGGAATCTGAAACCTGGGCTGCTGGTTTTCCAGCCAACAGGCCTAATGTCTTAAATGCTGAGCCACCAGAATACATAATATTTAATAATTACCTTTAAAAAATTTTTTTTAAAAAAATAAAAACCCTGAAGATTTGCAATTAAGGTTAAAAGTAAATAACTCTGAAATATTAACTACAATTAGTTCTTGGCTTACATCATTGGTTTGAAATTATAATGAAAAAGTAACTTATGATCAGTGACTTATAACTATTGCAGCACCCCCAAAGCCCTATTATCAAAATTTGAATGCCTGGCAACCAGCACATATTTATAATGGTTACAGCATTCTGGGATTATGCAAATTGCTCTTTGCATCCTTCCTATCAACTTCTGATAAGTAAAATCTATCTGTCTGTCTGCTGTCTGTTGGTCCATCCATTCATCCATCCATCCATAATCTATCTATCTATCTATCTATCTATCTATCTATCTATCATCTATCTATCTATCTATCTATCTATCTATCTATCTATCTATCTATCTATCTATCCATCCATCCATCCATCCATCCATCCATTCATCCATCCATCCACTGATATCACCTAAAATGTGTTATAGTAAATAATAATAATAATAATAATAATGATGATGATGATGATGATGATGATGATGATGTTCTGCTGAGTTTGAGAGTATGAACGCCATATAATGATGTATGCTATTTTATGATTTAATTTAGAAAAAGAACAGAAAAGGTATTCTAAATACAACATTCATACAATCTGTCATTCTAGTCTCTATGTTTAAAATTGATTTGACTTTAAGAAGGCAACAAGATGACATGTTGAGAAGTCTTCAAGTCACTTTTCACAAAATGATCCCTTGGACATTACTAGAAGACTGAAGAACTGAAGCTGACAACTGAGTCAATGTAACTTGAAGATAAGAATAGATTGCAGTTTATTTGATTTTTAAGACTAGTCATATATAACTTGAAGCAATCTCATGGAGATGAGAATTGCCAATGAATGTCAGACAAAGGAAAAATGTGGGGTGAATATAAAATTTTATCTATGTAGAATAAATGTGGAGGAGGTCTCCCAAAATTTCAGAACTTTTGCTTCTATATCAAAAAATTATTTTGGTTGACATTCATAACAACTTTAGCCTTCAAAGAATAGCTATAATCTTGCTAAATTACTCTTTCACGCACTCTATTTCTTTCTGTCTTATAAACCTAATGGTATTCCTTAGGGCAGTTTGACCATCCATTGTTTTCAGTGAATGGTGTGTAAATCAACATTTCAAGGTGAACTTCGCAAAAAATACCTGAGAAGAATTCAGGAACTTTAAAGAGATTTAATGACCAAAGTGAAATTTCTCATGGACAATGAATCACATACCCTTTCAAAGAACAATAAATAAGTCTAAATGCATAGCACTTGTTTTAGACCAGGGGTGTCAAACTTGATTTCATTGAGGGCTGCATCAGGGTTCTGTTTGACTTGGGGTGGGCAGAGCTCGACATCACTTGTATCAGGGGCTCCTGTGGTGGCCTGAGTGCTCTGCCAGTGAAAACAGGCTCCCAAGTTCCATTTTCAGCTGTGACGGCTTCCTGCAACCCTCTGGCAGCAGAAACAGAGCTGAGAGGGCCATTCATGGTCCTACCATGCTCCATTTTTGCTGGCAGAGGCACCACGGGCTCTCTATATTAATAAATTTCCCATAGCAAACTCCTAAATTGTTTTCACAACCCACAGCCTAACTTTATATTTTACAACATAACGTAAGTGATTTTACTTCCATTTGCACTTGTGTAGAATGCCCATGGCCCAGATCTGCCTAATGGGTTGTTTAGATCTGGCCCATTGACCTGCCATGGAAACAGGGAAAAACTGACCCGCAATGCCTCTGCCAGCGAAAATGAAGCTTGGGAGGGCTGGCCCACCCAAGCTCCATTTTCGGCCATGGCAGCCTTCTGCATCCCTCTGCCAAAAAAAATGGAGTTCATGGAGGCTGCACACAGCCTGCATGAGCTCCTTTTTCAGCCACAACAATAGCAATAGCAGTAGACTTATATACCGCTTCATAGGCCTTTCAGGCCTCTCTAAGCGGTTTACAGAGAGTCAGCATATTGCCCCCAACAATCTGGGTCCTCATTTTACCCACCTCGGAAGGATGGAAGGCTGAGTCAACCCTGAGCCGGTGAGATTTGAACCGCTGACCTGCTGATCTAGCAGTAGCCTGCAGTGCTGCATTTAACCACTGCGCCACCTTGGCTCTCAACAACAACCTCCTGCAGCCCTCTGCCAGCCAAAACAGAGAGTGAGCTGGCCGTGGACAATCCTCCCGAGCTCCATTTTCTCTGCAGAAGCTATAGGAGGCCATCACAGCCAAAAATAGAGCCTTGATGAGTGACATTGGGCTGGCCATGCCCACCCCTGGCCCCTCAAAGTCAAACACAACCCTGATGCGCCCCTAATGAAATTGAGTTTGACACCCCTGTTGTAGGTTGAGTGCAATATAATAAAATAAGCCTTTAACCCCACAACACACAATTATTTCCATTACTCATTACATCATATGAAGATCCTTTATTAGCTTCTTAACACTTTGGTTGAATGAGGTTGAATGAGAAGATGGTTAAATACTGTTTTGTCCTTCACATTCTATTAGGTGGTATCTAAAGTGTGCATCCACTTCTTTTGCTCTTTCTCACGATCCCACTTTCACAGCTTATTACCATTTGAAAAATCAGAATTGTAACATCTCTGAGCTTTACTCTTATAGGAATACCCATATCCTTATGATCTTCTGTAAATTTGTTGGAAAGCATAAACTTTCATTGTTAGTAGCATTGATCTAATCAAGAAGGGCCCTCTTGAGAGGAGGAGCCTATGTCACTATGAAATGGTCACCCGATCTCGATTCTCCGAGATCGCTGCCAATACTTTTTTCACTGGGTGGTCCAATTGGACCTAAACCATCCCGTAGAGACAGTGAACAGAAAGACTACATTCTGCTGATCACAGGGATATCGCAAAGTCCCTGTTTGATGCAGGAGAAGGTCTCTCAGCTGGCGTTAAAAGCTAAGCCCCTAGGCTGATGAAGTAGGGATTGCTCCAAAACAGAAGGAAATGGAAGAGAAAGTGTTTACAACTGGTGAGGAATTTTTAAAAGAGCCTGCCTATAAAAAAACTTAAAGCTAATTTAAATCTAAGAATAAAAGAAATAAGTAGCGGAATTAAGCTTTGGATGGTTTTGGTCAGTGTGTTATCTTAATTTTTAAATGTTATTTTCATGGATTGAATTTATACAAACTGTTTGAAATGAATGGATCAAGTTTTCTTCTTCTAAAATTTTTACTATTACTTTCACAACCTACAGAATAAACTTCTCCTTATTCATCACTACATGTGTCTTTTACTCCTTCTGTATTCATGTAAGAATTTGACTTTTTTTAAAACTTGGAATATTAAAAGATAGAAAAAGAACAAAGAGAATTGCAACAAATGTAATAACAAAGGGAGAGATAACTGCTACTTGAAGACTGGAAACTTGAGTACTAAAAACAAAATACTTTTACTTCCTGTTGTGACTCAGCAGTTCTGCTGAGAGCTTTTTCGGGATACAAAATTCAGTATGCAGCTGGGGCTTGTGGGAGGAGGTTTGGAGATAAAAGGACAGATGCTGCCACGCCCCAGTTGCTGGAGTCAACGTCATTCCTTCATGCGCAGCCAAGGTGGCACAGTGGTTAAATGCAGCACTGCAGGCTACTGCTAGATCAGCAGGTCAGCGGTTCAAATCTCACCGGCTCAGGGTTGACTCAGCCTTCCATCCTTCCGAGGTGGGTAAAATGAGGACCCAGATTGTTGGGGGCAATATGCTGACTCTCTGTAAACCGCTTAGAGAGGCCTGAAAGGCCTATGAAGCGGTATATAAGTCTACTGCTATTGCTATTGCCTTGGTTTGTACAACATTGCTTGCTTATTTATGCCTGTTACACTTGGAAAAGTGCTTTGGTGTTTCATGCAAACCTGATCTGTGAAGACTGTGGAAGAACTGCAGTGCTTGTAAGAGCTTTTGTTTTAAATTCTTATCGGAGAGTTGTGTTTATGTTAGTTCTGGGCTCGAAGCCAGTTTGAACTGAAAACTGATAAAGAAAAGTCCTTTTAAGTTATTTTGCCTGCGTTTGTTAACAAGCCGTGTAGAGCGGGGGGTCAGAACACTTTCACTACTGATTATTCTGGTCTGGAACTTTAAAGTCTCACAGTTTGTTTATACAAAGTGATAAGAAGTAAAGCACCATTTGTTTATACAAATGTTCCTTTGAAGTAGATCCTTAACCAGAGATCTCATGGTGAATCTAGGTATAACCTTGTAAAAATCTTCCAAGTCAGAGCAGCAGTGTTTTTACAGCTGGAAACAATGGCTTATTTCCAATAACAGAGAGAATCTGTCAGCTTGCAAGAGATAATATTTGCAATTCAGAAATTATCAAATACATTTGAGAAAATGTTTGAAAAATTAGAGCACCTAATAGAAAAATATGATAAAAAGGATGGAGATGCTGATCAAATGGGAAAAATAGAGGGTAGAGTCCCAAGCAATAAAGAGAAAAATGACTACAAAGAAATCAAATCTGCTGACACCTATGGTGAATGGTTTCTGTCTGGAAATGGAAAAAGTGGAATATGGAAAGGGGAACCAGATGTATGGGAACCCTACCCTAGATGGCTAGACACAGAAGAAGAAAAAATAAAAGAACTTATGGATTTAAAGGGAGAAATTTTATTAGTAACACCATCGATAACAACACTGACAATTAAAGACAAGCTGATTAAGGAAAAAGAAGAAGGGCATCAAAATTACATGAGAGAATCAATAAACAAGGAGTTGCAAAGAAGAGTCCATACAAACTTGATTAAGGAGACGATTAGAGGACTGATGCCACAAATGGCAGAAGACATGAGACTGTTTCGCTACTGGCTGATACGGGCTGATAGATGAAAGTGTTTAATCTAAAACTAGTTGGACTTAGTGAAATTTAGTTACAATAGATATGGTTAAATAAACAATTGAAAATGATAATAATGTATACATATGTATTGATATAACAAGTAGTAATTGGATATGAATATTGAATGGTACCTATGAAAGGAAGATGAGAAATGGTTTGGTTACATATAAAGATTAATAAAAAAAAGAACTAAATTATGATAATGGATATAGTCAAACAAAGGAGAGATAATGATAACAATGTATATATAGTATGAGTACAACATGGGTAAATTGGATGTAAATTGTAAACAGTTATTTGGAAAGAAAGATTAGAAACCTTTGTTACTAAATGTTATTGATGTTTAGCTAGAATAGGCCATAAGGAATAGTGTTATTGGGATACTAGAAATAGCAAATGAGATGCTGGTATGTGGTTATGTTTTGAGTTTTGGTATGTTTTATGATGAAGGACATTTAAACAATTATAGTCAAATGAGAATGCGGGTAGGATGATGGTAATATGTAGAAATATATTTGATTTAAAATACTAGAATTAATATGAATCATGGGTGACTGTGAAAGAAATGCACGAAATTTTTTTTGCAACCAACTGATACACTTTCTACAGTATGTAAAGAAAGAGGATTTTTTGTGTTGTGTCTGTTTTGAAAACTAAAAATTAAAAAAACCTTTTAATTAAAAAAAAGAAGGGCCCTCTTATATATTAACTACAAGTGTTTCTCTTCTTTTTATGTTTAAAGTCCTTAAAAAGCTGAATGTACACTAGTGTGTAGCTATATTTATTTCCACATGAAATCTACCTTGGTACCAAAAAAGGATGTGTGTTGGGTGCACACAATGCCAAAAGGTGTAATCTTAAAGATTAGCCTTCTAACTTCTGGTTTCATTCTTTTTAGAATGCTATATTTTCAGAGACAAAAATGGCCCCGGTGTCTTGTCAAAATTCAAAAATGTGACTGGAAGCAGTGGTGATGGGTGCATCAGTTGAAGACCTGGGGGAAAAAATCATGATAGAGAGAGGTCACAATGCAAAAAATCTATGTGATCACTAAGAGTCAACAATGACTTGATTGTGGAAGGAAGGAAGGAAGGAAGGAAAGAAAGAAGGAAGGAAAGAAGGAAGGAAAGAAGGAAGGAAAGAAGGAAGGAAAGAAGGAAGGAAAGAAGGAAGGAATATTGATGAAAAAATATTTAGAGGTACTTTAATATAATGGTATTGAACTAGAAACTGGGAAACTGAATTATAAACCTTTCTTAGGCATAGAAGCTCACTTAGTGACTTTGGGACAATCAGTCTTTCTCAGCCTTGACTGGCTGTTGTTGTTGTTGTTGTTGTTGTTGTTGTTGTTGTTGGAGGAGGAGGAGGAGCAGGAGGAGGAGGAGCAGGAGCAGGAGCTGGAGCAGGAGCAGGAGGAAGCAACCATTTTGTATTGTTCAAAATAAAAGTAGCAAATAAATCTAAATAAATATATTGCTATTTGGGTACAAACCTAATAAGGGTGTAACAAGCATTCTGTGGATGGAACTGGTGGTCTTCTGTGATCCACTCCTGAACCAAAGCAAACATCTTTAGGCATTCTGGGTCCACACAAAGGAACTGTTTTAGTTCATGCTTCAAGCAAAAACAGTGCTACTGTATTTTGTTGCAGGCAGCCATAGCTTGGAACCAATACTAGCCAAGAGGAAGGAGAGAACCTAAGGTACCAAGTAGATAGGTGAAGTGTAAATTGGTGGAATATAACATGCTAGGAAATCAGCAAATGACAGCAGATGGGAGGTAGGAAGGAAAGAAATGCTGGGAAGTTCAGAAAGATTGGAAGATCAGGAGTATATACCATGTTGGGGAAGAAATAAAGGCACCAAAAATCTCAGGAATAGGGGAGGTTGGTAGAATATGCCATTTTGAGGAAAGTAGGATACCCTGAAGATAATGAATATTGGAGTTCACCCTATTCACCTTTATTTTTTATTTTGTGGTCCTGACCAATTGTGAATGATACAGGATGGTTTGATGGAGCCTCGCACACATTATAGAGCATACAATACCCTTTATGACACATGATTGCATTACAGCAATTGTTTTTTTGTTCCCTATAATTTCTGGAAACAATAAGCTGTAGCCAGATCTCCCAAATGTCAGTAGTTAAGCAACTCGACTGAATCTTTTAAGCACTTTCTAGGGTAAAAAGGAAAATTATGGCATTCTTTTCAACTCACAATAGGTCATAAATTATTCAGTAGGTTAAATGATGGGTCAGAGGTTAAAAGTTAAAAATGAAAAAAGAAATTTGTCCCTCCCTTTTCATATGTCTTAAAGTGTGAACAAACTTCAGGGAACAGCAGAAAATGGAGAAATATTCATCACCAGCTTTTTACTTTGCAACACACCCACCCCACATCTGTGCCAATCTTAAATTACTGAGCAAGATGAATACACAATAATCCCAATAGATTAAATCTACAGGCTTTTACTTGAATAAGTTATAAATTAGTAAACCAGAGTTTTAATGTTAAAGCTAAGATAGCCCAGAACATCTTCCTAGTAGGAGGTATGAGAATATATAACTAACAAATAAGTAAACATGATGGAATTGGCTGACCTGCCAGCTTGATTACCAGAGAAGGTTTTGTAATTAATGGTTTAATTCTGAACTTGAAGTCTTTGTTCATCCCATGCACTTAGTGAGTCTTGCTACATCCACAAGCTCTAGGATTTGGGGTTCATGAGATTGTATCTGTATATGAGATCTTTCTTATGTTTGCTTTTCAGTTTTTATAGAAAGATGGGAGTGGGGTGCGGGGGAAGGCACTTCAAAGTTTGAGTAAATAAGGAGTTATTTCCATTGCATCCTTAGGAAGTCTGGCTGTTTACTGATGGAGAGAGGGGGGAGGGAGGAAGGAAAGGAAGGAAGGAAGGAAGGAAGGAAAGAAAGAATGAAGAAAGAAAGAAAGAAAGAAAGAAAGAAAAAGATAGATAGATAGATAGAAAGAGAGAGAGAGAAAGAAAGAAAGAAAGAAAGAAAGAAAGAAAGAAAGAAAGAAAGAAAGAAAGTTTTATTCAGGGCTAATTTTAGACAGAAAGAGAGACAGGGACAGAGACAGAGAGACAGAGAAAGAGAAAAAGAGAGACACACAGACAGACATTGCCATACAGTACATTCTCCCTGTACCTGAGGGATTAGGAGGAACCAAACTAGGTTCGACAATCATAAACAGCAGCTTGAAAGTTCCTTGCTGCTTTTTATTTGTCTCCATGCTTTCCTGTTTCATCAGAACACTAAAGTAATGGGTAGTACTGGTATGGGAGCTGATAGAGTAATACACTGTTAGTGGACACTCAGCAGAGGTCTATATGACCAATTGCCATAATCCCAAAAGCTTCTGTCAGGCATTGAAAATGCGCTGTTCATGGTCTTAAGGAAACTTATAATGAAACGTATAGGTCTGGAAAGGAAGAAGGGATGACCCTTAAGGGTCATAATCAAAGTTGATTAGGGGACTGGAGGCGAAAACATATAAAGAACAATTGCTGGAATTGGGTATGTCAGTTTAATGAAAAGAAGGACTAGGGGAGACATGATAGCAGTGTTCCAATATCTCAGGGATTGCCACAAAGAAGAGGGAGTCAAGCTATTCTACAAAGCACCTGAGGGTAGGACAAGAAGCAATGGGTGGAAACTAATCAAGGAGAGAAGCAACTTAGAACTAAGGAGAAATTTCCTGACAGTTAGAACAATTAATCAATGGAACAACTTGCCTCCAGAAGTTGTGAATGCCTCAACACTGGAAGTCTTTCAGAAGATGTTGGATAGCCATTTGTCTGAAGTGATGTAGGGTTTCCTCCCTAGGCAGTGGGTTGGACTAGACGACCTCCAAGATCCCTTCCAACTCTGTTATTCTTTTGTATTGTATTGTATTCTATTGCATTGCATTCTATTCTATTCTATTCTATTCTACATATGATCATTAGAATGACAGATCAGTGAAGTCAAAAGTAGATTTTCCTGACAGTTAGAACAATTAATGAGTGGAACAACTTGCCTCCAGAAGTTGTGAATGCTCCATCACTGGAAGTTTTTAAGAAGATGTTGGATGACCATTTGTCTGAAGTGGTGTAGGGTATCCTCCCTAGGCAGTGGGTTGGACTAGAAGACTTCCAAGGTCCCTTCCAACTCTGCTATTCTATTCTATTCTTAAGGAATGAATGGGGAGAGGAACAGGTTCTTTTGGTTAGTGATGACCTTCCTTACTTCTCTCTGGGGTAATGTTGTACTTCTGTATTCGGGAGCAAGCCCATTTATTAACAATGATTTTACTTTTTACCCAGTAAAAACACAGGATCACAATGTCAACAATTTGCCAGTCTTTTCAGTATTACATTTTATTGGGAATTGCTCACAATGTGCATGAACTAAAGCCTCCAATATCTGAGGTTCATTTGTTCTGCTTGATGGCTGAGCAGCTCAATGGCACTTTGCAAACTCTATTTATGTTTATTTTTATAGGGCTCTCCTGGCAATGCTTGCCAAAGTAGGTTTGAAAAATGGAAATGCTATTTTGCTTAGTATTTAGGTGTTTAATACAGCACAGTTCGTGGATCTGTCGAGTGGCCAGAATAGAGGAGAAAAAATTATGCATTTAAATTTGTAATGGAGAAACTACAAAAGAATAACACATAGCAATATCAAACACACATTTATATAACCAACATCTTAATTTCCATTTTTGTTAACCAACTGAAAATGTTCCTGTAGGTTTTTGAAGGGATCCAGTGACTCAGTGGCTAAGATACTGAGCTAGTCGATCAGAAAATTCGGCAGTTCGGTGGTTCGAATCCCTAATGCCGCATAACGGAGTGAGCTCCCATTACTTTTCCCAGCTTCTGCCAACCTAGCAAAATGAAAGCATGCAAAAATGCAAGCAGAAAAATAGGGACCACCTTAGTGGGAAGGTAACAGCGTTCCATGTACCTTTGGCATTTAGTCATGCCAGCCACATGACCATGGAAACGTCTTTGGACAATGCTGGTTCTTTGGCTTTGAAATGGAGATGAGCACTGCCCCCTAGAGTCGGGAACGACTAGCACATATGTATGAGGGAAACCTTTACCTTTACCCAATACAATAAAGAAAGAAATACTTTATCCAGAGTAAGATATTAATTAAGAGTAAGACATAAAAAAACATTTAAGCATTGCTTTACCATAAAAAAAATAATACTCTTTAAAAAATTGGGTCACCTGATTCAGTTTCAACCAAAATTGGCTGCAGTTGGGATTTAATTGCAGGATGGAAATGAGATCACTTCCAGTGCATATATTCTTTTTGAATCATTTGGCATTATTATATGTTATCAAGAGAAACAGGTGGCTTGAGAGGTATGGCTGGGGTCTATTTTTTAAATCATAATTATCTGATTTCACACTTGGAAGCCAGTGCTGAAACCACAGGTGTAAGAGACTCCAATATATTTGGAACTTGATCAAATTAGAGCAGAGCCGATTAAATAATATATAAACTCACTTAAAGCTACAACTCTATGTATCTGAGAATAAGCTCAATAGTTAATATCCCCTGAATATTAACTGAATAAATGCATAGACAATCATGCAGTGATTTTTAACAATAATTTATAATAATAAACTCTTTCCAGACTTTTAGATTTCAAGAATAAGATAAAGGATTTCTAAGCAATGATGATAAAAGCTGAAAGCAGTAACAGCTGTATAAATTCTGCTCGCTCATAAATATTTGACTACATTACAAATTGTGTTCCCTTATTAAAATCAAACATGGTATGAGTAGATGAGCTGAATTGTACATGTGTGTGATCAATGCTTATTGGATTTGGCATTCAAAATTAAGAACTGGGGTCTTGGAACAAGAAAACATAGCTGGAACAAAATGAAAACTTCAAAAAGTAAAATGTAAATGCACTTATTCATAGTTATGAGATATTAATGGTCTTAGGAAAATAATACAATTTTTCATTGTCTGATGAAGATAAGAACTGCATGGAAATAGTTTTTTGGCTTAAGTCCCACAACTGGAGATGATTGGAAATGTTGTGTTTCTTTACTGAATTCATTTCTATCCAGGGTTTTACAAATGGAAAGATCTGGTATAGAGTTCATGGCCAGATTCCTTCCAAAATTCATCATAAATTTTAATTGTTTATGTGACCAAAGGACAAAACAAAGTTTTCTTTTTGTTCAAAATTTATTTAATTTATCTTATTTATTAATGTTTGTATCTCCCATGTTCTCTACAGGGTGACTTTGGGCCATCTATCCATTCAATATCATTAATTGATTAATTGGTAACTGATAGATGAGATAGATGAGATAGGTAGGTAGTTAGATAGATGATAGATATTCTAATGCAAAATAGAGAGAGATACTATATCTATGTCTGTCTGTCTGTCTATCTATCTATATAGCATCTTTCATAAATTTTGTTTGCTAGATATTGCTTTCCTGACTCCCTTAAATTACTTTGAAACATGCTACATTGTACTGATTTTTGTTTCTGACCCCCCCCCCCCATTATTATCTTTGGCCTCATAATTTGGTTCCTCCAATTCTGTCTGCTGTATAGTAGGAGATTCAATGAAATGCTCTTTTTTTCAAATTTTCTTTTTTCCCTATCAAAGTCTTTCAAAAATAACTAGAACACCTCCCTTTCACCAACATGGTTGACTCACTATATTATTTTTTTAAAAAAATAACATCACTTAAGGATTTTTGTCTTATTGTACTATTGCCCTGAGGGAGGGAGGGAGGGAGGGAGGGAGGGAGGGAGGGAGGGAGGGAGGGAGGGAGGGAAGGAAGGAAGGAAGGAAGGAAGGAAGGAAGGAATCTAGATTGAACATAAATCTGATATCTATCTGAACAACAGTATACAAGTAATTAATTTTAAGATGAGTTATTTTCTCTGTTTTCTTTTTTTTAAACCACCAACCCTTACTAACTGGTAGTTTAAATAATCTAACACTGTTTAGATTAACTTGAATCTTGTGTACTTGGTTTAAAATAACATAAATATTTCAAAGGATTGTTACAGGTTATCAGTATGAAAGATATTGTCACACATAGTCCATGACCAATAATGTATTGATGACTATAAATAATCATTAATCAATCATCACCATTCATGTCATTTCCTTTGACCATTGGAAGTTAAAATCAATATGGAGTGAGACCTTTTGTGTAGAAAAATGTTTAGTATAGTAATCACTTTCAAATTGCTGGATATGAATATAACTGAATGAGAAGATATCATTTCCATAAATGCTGTGCTTTTATTACCATCATTTTGTTTTGAAAGATAGGCAGTTTAAGTTAGTTGGTGATTTTATTCTTTTGAAGGCCAGTTCCAAGTGGAGACTGCAAAATGAAGAAGAAAGAAGTAAACTGATTAATTTATCCTGTCTCCGATGTCTCTTGCTTTATGTCCACTTTCAGTTCACCTTATCTTTGTCTGAATACAATCTACTCTGGTATGGTCTGCCTGTAAGTCCTTGTGTAAGTCACATCCTGACTTACTCTCTAAGCTCCTAATTATCTTCCAATCGCTGCTTAAGACCTCAGCAAGAAGACCAATGATTGGTACTAGGATGGCGATCTTCAACCTTTCTAGCACTGCTTTGCATGTCCACTACATCTGCAACCTGGTTCTGAACACCAATGCTGACAGAGGAAACATTTGCATATAAACAGAAAGAAAATCCCACTCTATTATAGCACTAATGATGTTACCTAGTTGGGTAATGAAACATCTGCAAGAAATAATCAAAACCAAGAGAGCACTAAGGATCCTACATATGGTATGCACTGATACCTGTGCATGTTTTGAAACTACTAGAAACCACCTTTCTCCATTTCTACTTATCAGATCTGTCAGGACGTACAAGCTCTAGGTAGCAAGCTCTAGGTAGCAAGCTCTAGGAGTCTTTTCTGTAAATAATATTACCCAAACCCTGCCAAAACACACATAACTGCCCAAATTCAACCAAACACTTAGACTTATGAGCTGGCTGTTTTGTATAAAGGTCAGAAGAATAGTTAAGCCTATGTGTGTTGTCTATGGAGGTTCTCAGTCATCCAAGTCATGGTTGTCCCAAAGGTGCTTTTTTCAAGAGGCAACTGGACTTTCTTCTTTTCACTTTAAGGACTTTTTGCTTCTCATTCAAGTTTCACTTCTCACTCAAGAAGCTTCTTCAGCTCTGACAGGATAGTGGTCCATTCCCCACTGAAGGAGCTTCTTGGATGAGAAGAGAAATGTCTTCAAAGAAAAACCAGAGAAGTCCAGTTGCCTCTTGAAAAAAGCACATTTGTGACCTATGTTTGTTGATTGTATGGTTTCCTTGTAGCAATTTTAACTGTTAGTATTCTTTATTTATTTATGGTGGCTCAGTGGCTAAGATGCTGAGTTTGTCAAGCAGAAAGATCGGCAGTTTGAATCCCTAGTGCCATGTAATGGAGTGAGCTCCCGTTACTTGTCCAAGCTTCTGCCAACCTAGCAGTTTGAAAGCATGTAAAAATGCAAGAAGAAAAATAGGGGCCACCTTTGGTGGGAAGGTAAGAGCATTCCGTGTGCCTTTGACATTTAGTCATGCTGGTCACATGACCATGGAGACGGCTTCGGGCAGCTCTTCGGCTTTGAAATGGAAATGAGCACTGCCCCTAGAGTCAGGAACAACTAGCCCATACCTGTGAGAGGAATCTTTACTTTTATTCTTTATTTATTTTAAGGGTTTTTCCCCCCCAATCCTATTTCCTTCACTTGTGGGTGTGTACATCTTGTAGGCATAGAAGCAAGTGCTGCAAGCAGTACCTGTAATGTGATAGCCAATGTTTGATTATCAGTTCTACTGTTGCCTTGCCAGGTTTCCACTCAACTCCTGGTGGTTTACTGAAGCCGTAGTGAGCTACCATATGTTACTTGTTGGCTGTATATGGCTTGAAGGGCTGCGCAAAATGCAAGTTAGTGCTAATGCCAAACATCCAGTTATAAGAAGATTTTGAGCCATGGGGAGCTTTTTAATTGGATTCTGAATCACCTGCGTAACTTAAAGAAATAATATTTCTCCTTTGCAAACTTCTTTCCCACTTCAGTATCAGAAGAAAACAAACTGTCCATGATCATTTGTGAGGGTTTTTTTTCCTCCCTCTTTTACCTTCTCTCTCTGCTTTTCTTTAAAAATGTCACTTGCACTCCTGAAAGCCAAATCTCTGCTTATGAAGAGATCTCATACCGTGTAGGCATCTGTCATGAAACACACAATTTTGACATGATGGGTAGGAAAAGTAAGGCTGCCCCCCGTGTTTTGTCTACTGCAATTCTGCAGTTCCAAAACTCCAAAACCATCTTTCTGAAACACTGGGAAGATGCTGACAAAGTATTAGAGAGGATAAAGACAAAAACAATGTACAGAGCAGAGGTGGTATTCAGCAGGTTCTGACCAGTTCTGGAGAACTGGTAGCAGAGATTTTGAGTAGTTTGGAAAACCAGGAAATACCATCTCTGAGTGGCCCTGCCCCCATCTATTCTCTGCCTCCCAAGTCCCACCTGATCAGGAGGAAATGGGGATTTAGCAGTAACCTTCCCCTGGAGTGGGGAGGGAATTGAGATTTTACAGTATTCTTCCCTTGGACTGGGGAGGGAATGGAGATTTTACATGATTCTTCCCCTGGAGTGGGGAGGGAATGGAGATTTTACAGTATCCTTCCCCTGGAGTGGGGAGGAATGGAGATTTTACAGTATCCTTCCTCTGGAGTGGGGAGGAAATGGGAATTTTACAGTATCCTTCCCCTGGAGTGGGGAGGGAATGGGGATTTTACAGTATCCTTCCCCTGGAGTTGGGAGGGAATGGAGATTTTACAGTATCCTTCCCCTGGAGTGGGGAGGGAATGGGGATTTTACAATATCCTTCCCTTGGAGTGGGGAGGGAATGGAGATTTTACAGTATCCTTCCCCTGGAGTGGGGAGGGAATGGGGATTTTACAGTATCCTTTTCCTGCCACACTCACAAAGCACCCACCAAGCCATGCCATGCCCACCAAGACACACCCACAGAACTGGTAGTAAAAAATGTTTGAATCCCACCACTGATACAGAGCATACAGAAAAACTAAGAGCAAAAAGTACAATTTGGGTTTAATTTCTTCCTACATTCTATCTGGAATCTAACAGCATAGAACCCATTCTTACCTTGTAACTTACAAAGCTTAGTGCAATAGAGAGTTATCTAATTAAATGTGAATATGAATGTATCCTGCAACTGGAAAACTAAAGATACCTGCTTGTCATTTAATTGGGATAGGAATACTTAATTCTGATGGTTTTAATTATTTTATACTGTAAGCCACCCAAAGCCACTTTGAAACAAGATGAGTGTTAAATCAAGTCAAATCAAATCATATCAATCCATCAATGCATACATACAGGTCTGTTAATAATTATGCAAGAGTTGCTTGTGAAAAAAAATGTGGAGAAATTAACATGTGATACAAAACAATTAGCATCCGTCTTGCCATCTGTGATATGGAGATAATAATGATTATCCTAATTTATAAGATTTTGAAATGTATGTTAAATGTTAAGCATATATATTACATTTTATCAAAGTCTGTCTGTCTGTCTGTCTGTCTGTCTGTCTGTCTGTCTGTCTCTATCTATCTATCTATCTATCTATCTATCTATCTATCTATCATCTATCTATCTATCTATCTATCTATCTATCTATCATCTATCTATCTTTCATCTATCTCTATCATCACTATCTACTCCCTATCTCTATCCCTCCATCACATTATTTCCTTTTGGACTAAGCAAAAATATACACATTTCTGACATTAGCTAAAAATAATAGTGTAAGAATAAAATTGGAAAAAGACACAAACAGAATTAAGTCTAATTTACAGTACTATTCGCTTTAATTCTCCACAATGTTCTAATCTTGCAAACCCTCCTTGTTTCCACCACATATATACATCAAATCAAACATTGCTATTTATCTTTTAATTGCTAAAAAGTATATAATTGGATCTTGAATTAAAACAAGTATATTCTGTTACCCAATTTCTATAAACGGAAACCAATTAGCTTATATAAATCTGTACATGAAAACATCTACCTGATATGGAAATTTTCAGTCTTTTCATTCTCCCATTGATTTTAGGTATATTATGAGGGATAATATAAAAAGTGTGACTGTGTATGATGTTCCAGAATTAAGTTACAAGCTATCCTTGCAACAGAGGAACAGGTGGCCAACAGCATGGACATCATTCAGTAAAGATTGTACCAATTTATTTCCACTGCTTTATGAAGAATCAACCAATTTAGAAATATAAAGATTTCAGGGGAATTAAAAGCTAATAGCTCTGCCGTATGGGTACATTGCTGATTGAAGTGTGAATTTTAAACAAATTTGTGCATGAGTATATATCCATGCAAAGATAGAACCTGGTTTATTCATGCTTTACATAAAAACTGGATGTCCCCTTAAAGGCTGCATTATATTAGTGGGGCAAAAGTAAGGAAGCTAGAAACATTAGAGAAAAAAATCAAATGACAGGTAAACATCTATTGTTAATTATCTTCATATTTTTTGCCCTTCAATGATTGATCCTATACAATGCCAGTTGATAATTTGGAGTAAAACATACCAAGCATTGAAATTAATTAATACGTTAATAACCAGAAACTTAATTTGGACCATGTTACTAGTTCAATGATGGCTAACCTTTTGGGCGCTGAGCGTCGAAAGCCCATACGTGCACAAAAGCATGCATGCACACACTCCTATAATGCAATTAGTAGGTGACCCCCCCATGCCCCACCCCCTGTGTATGCATGTGTAACCCACCCACATGCACCCCACTGCCATGCACATGCACACAACCCTCCATATGCATGTGCATACAACCTCAATGCCAGTGGTAGGTTTCAGCCAGTTCGCACCTATTCGGGAGAACCGGTTGTAAACTTTCTAAGCAGTTTGGAGAACTGGTTGTTAGAAGAAATCTCTTTTTGTTTTTTTTCCACTTTACAGGGCTGATCCTGTAAGGAAGGCAAGAAGGAAACATTCTGATGTTGTTTCTAGCCTAATCTTTATTGCCCTGCTTACAGAAACTGCCTTTCCGGTTAACCTGTATTACATTGTAATAGCTAAGGTGAAGCGCCCATCGATGTGATGTTGAGTTGACCATGCTCACCCAGTCACATGACGACTGAGCCCCGCCTATCCAGCTGATCATTAGGGCATAGAACCGATTGTTAAATTATTTGAATCCCACCACTGCCCCGTGCATCCCCCATCCCCCAAGCATGTGGGCAGAGACCCAAAACCCAGCTGGTCAGCGGGAGTCACATGCACGGAAAAGCTAAGCTGGAGGAACGGGTTAGCCATCATGGTACTAGTTGATCTGGTTAAAGAGACTGGTGAAACATTCTTTGTAAAACTTCAAAAGGCAGTTTCAGGGATATTTCTGAAGCTGATATGGCTTCTGAATGACCTTCAGTGTCTCCTCTTTTAGAAGATGGATTTGACCACAGTAATATTTGCCTTGGTCACTTCTCATTAAAATTACTAAATTGTTCCACTCTAAAACTGTGGAAGTTCAGGACCTGCAAAACAGTTTCTTGGGGGCCAGCAGCAAGGGCAGAATGCTTTTTTATCCTTCTAGATTGCTAACCTCTAAAGAAGAGATGAGCAACCTTCGCACCAAGACTGTATGCCGATCTAAATCTAATTTGGAAACTCTGTGATTGTTCAGTTCAAAACTTGTAAAGGCAACCCAGTCCTCATAACGGTTCACTCTCTGTAATTCTATTTCTTTAAAGCAATTTCCTAATGCTTGATGAGACTTCACAGAGGAGGAGGAACACAATACCTTTATTATTGTGGTAAGAGGAGAAATTGTACAGCATTTCAGCTTGCAGCATGTTCTTTGTTTATCTGATTGAAATGTCCTGATGTAAGCATTCCCATTGTAATAGCTGTGGAATTCAGCACTCAGAAGGCTCAGCAATAACATTGCTGCCTATTGGGGAATTCTGTAAGTTAATGTCCAGACCAAAGCATGGAGCATTCTCAGCTTGAAGAAGACTGATCTTCTTCAACCCATTTCATAGGTAGGTAAATGGTGGCATAGTTATTTTTAAGCTTTGAAAAAGGAATGAATGAAAAAAGATTGAATATTTTTAATGGTTTTTTATTTCTTTACAAACATATCACACTGCTTGAACAGTGTGGCACCTGAGTGTCATACATTGTAATACAGGTAAAACTAATAGCATTAGTCATAGTTATTACTTCCACCCAACTTATATATTTCTAATAGTAATACATATTTATATAAAGTTGCAATCTGTCCTTATTCAATTATTCCATGTTTTCTCTTATTATTGCTCTTATTTTTA
This sequence comes from Thamnophis elegans, assembly GCF_009769535.1. Taxonomy (NCBI): domain Eukaryota; kingdom Metazoa; phylum Chordata; class Lepidosauria; order Squamata; family Natricidae; genus Thamnophis; species Thamnophis elegans. The sequence goes on along the minus strand of NC_045548.1, from coordinate 61,717,750 downwards.
TCATATAAAAGTTTATACACTAATATTCCCCTTTTCTCTTATTTCTATCTCTTATTCTAACTTTCAATCATGTCATCCTTTGTTAAAAAAACATTCTTTCTATTCTACCTAACTTCTAATTATTTCACCTACCTATAAAAAAAAGATAATTGAACAGATTGACTATTGTAGTCCCAGAAATTTAAATACTGGAAATCCTTGACTTATGGCTTCAATTGAGCCCAACGTTTCTGTTGTTAAGTGAGACACTTGTGAAGTGTGTTTTGCCCCATTTTATGACATTTCATGCATAATAGTAAAGGGAGTCACTGCAGCTGATAGGTTAGTTCAGGGGTCGGAAAACTTAAACACTCAAAGAGCCATTTGGACCCGTTTCCCACAGAAAAGAAAACATCGGAAGCCACAAAGGTCTTAACCAGATGCCCCCTGTTCAATTCTGGAACTGACCGGAAGTTCAGTTCCCCCACCATAGAATCTCCTGTGACTTTGCTTGTCAGAAGGTCTCAAAACGGGATCATATGACCTTGGGACACAGGGACCATTGTAAGTATGAACCAGTTGCCAAACACCTGAATTTTGACCGCATGATCATTGGGCTACTGCAAAGGTTGAAAGAGTGAAAAATGGTCATAACTCACTTTTTTTCAATGCCGTTGTAACTTTGAACAGTCACTAAATGAACTGTTGTAAGTTGAGGACAACCTGTAGTTTCGAGTCCGAATGGTTTCATATAATCATAGAATTATGGTGTTAGAAGCAGAGGTGGGTTTCACATTTTTTTTACTACCAGTTCTCTGGGCATGGCTTATTTTGTGGGTGTGGCTTAGCAAATTTATATTGGAGATTGGAAATAAAATATGCTGTAATACTTTGTTTTAAAAAGGCCAACGAAAGCAGCAACCAGAGCCGCGTCGAGCTGAACCCAGGAGAGCTGGAGGGTCCAAAGAATGTGTGGTTTTGTTCATTGCCTTTGAGCTCAGGGGGTTGGGGAGCAGCTGAGTGAGCAAGCCAGCAATCTGCCGGCTGCTGAGCACCATGCTCATGAGTAAACTTGCTCACGAGTAAACTGCAGATTAGAGGCAGCTGGCAGATCCTGGCATGCTCGCTTGGCTGCTCCCCCCCCCTGCCCCAAACTCACAGGCAGCAAACAAAACTGCCACCTCCTGCTTCTGTGCATCGAGGAGGCTCGATCCCATTTAGGAGGTGGTGGTTGCGAAGCCTCGGGGCTCCCTGAGCAGCCCATGCTGCTTACCTGTGTGTAGGCACTAGGAGGCCGTTGTGTGAATGCACGTGGTGAAGACGAGGCAGGGAGAGCATCTGAGCGAGCCAGTTCGGGGATGTGGCCAGTCAGTCATCACTATTGGTTCGGTGACCCATGCCCAATTACCACTACTGGTTCTCCCAAAGCAGTCCAAACCCTGAGCAACCCACCTCTGGTTGGAAGGCACCATAAAAAAATATTTAGTCCAACAGTCCATAACATTCAGGAATATATCCAATATTTCTGCTTCTAGTTTCTGTGGCCATTCTCAATGGAACCCTTTTATAGACGAGCACTAGTAGCAGAGCTCTCTTCATTTCTTCAGACAGAGCATCCCACCTTCATCCCATGTCCACATAGAGCACATTCCTAAGTCCCTTTTATTAATTTTTGTCATGATCTTAAACTGTTCTAACATGCCAATATCCTTATATATTTAAATTTCAGATATAAATCATAATCTACATTTAATGATAACCTGTTTTCAAGTTAAAACTTAATTTAATATAAAATGTATTTATCTCTCTAATGTCTTAATTTATAAGGGTCATGCATTGACCCTTTATCTAAAATGTTCCGGTGAAAGTTAACTTTTCAAATTTACATGGGAAAATATCTGATGAAAAGCTATGGAGTATAAAGAGGATACCCACAGGTCATGGAATATATTATTTTTGTGGAAAAGTATGAATATTTATGATTTCAGAGGGAAAGAAGCAACTAGTTTTAGATCTAATAGAATATATACTTGTTCTGGTATATACCAGTAACAGTTAACATCAGGAAAATCAGTATACTGCTATTGACAGAATTAGTAGAGTCATTTTTAAATTTTAACAGAGTTGGAAGGGACCTTGTCATCTAGTCCAACCCCTTGCTCAAGCAGAAAAGTCTATTATTTCAGAGAAAGGACTGTCCAGCCTCTTCTTGAAAGCCTCCAATGATGGGGCACTCACAACTTCTGAAGGCAAGCCATTCCACTGGTTGATTCTTCTCACCATTAGGAAATTTCTCCTTAGTTCTAGATTGCCTCTCTCATTGATTAGTTTCCATCCATCAGTTTGTGTCTTGAAAACTTGGCAGTAGAATTTTACTTCTTTTATTTAAATGACTGATGCCCTTGTTACCAATTCCCTCTTTAACTTCAAGAGAAGTGTGTTGTAACACAATACTGGAAAAAGGCATTATGTATCCTTGCAGTTGTTCTTCAAGGAAAGTTTGAATTCCTTATATAACTAATCAGATACAGAATGACATCTCAACGGCAATCTCTGCCATGTTTTTACTTTTAAAAAAACTTCTTGTGATCCACCAATTTGGACTTTCTCACAGCATGAGAAATGGCATTCAATATTCTCAGCTCAAAACACCACCACAAACCAGATAAAGGTAAATGAACAACAACAGCCACCAATGTATCTAATGGAAATAACTATGTACAAAAAAAAGAACATATAAAATTGCTCTTTCAAGACTCCACTAATGTTGTTAGTAGAAACCAGATGAGTACACAGACTTTCAATAGTGAGTCTGCTGCTCAGTTGGAATGAAAGAGTGGATTTTGCTGAGAACTAACAGAATTTTAGAATTGGAAGAAAATAAGAAGATGTTTGGATGCCATGGTTTTCTATGGTGTGATAAAGTTAAGGTTAATGTAGATTTTAAGAACCATATATAATAGTGGCATTGTGGACTAGTGGTGAAGACGCTCACCTCCCACTCGGAAGGTTGAGAGTTCAAACCAGGATAGCAGCAGATATTTCTGTCCTAGGATACTAAGAAAAAAATATCTGCTGCAAACTCCACATGGCATCAGGAAGGGCATCCACCCAGTAAATGCTCGGTTTCATCCAGTTGACCTGACTCTGCCTTGAATTAAGAGATTACAGGATCATAAAAAAGGAATTTTATTAGAAATAACATATTGAGAATATGGAATAGATATAAATGCAGACTGTGCCCAAAAAATTCTTGAATGGATTTTAGCTCAATAAGCATTTTACAGGAAATGTATGGTAAAGAAAAATGATTAGTTTATCAAGAGTTCTTAGAACAGAAACATGTAGTACATAAGATGAAATCAAGAGAGCAACTGGTTGCCAAGGGGCTCAGTTTCCAATGATTTTTGTTTGCACAGTTAAGAGAAAGATTTAAGGTAAGTAACAGGAAATTTGAAATTGACCAGCAGGAGACAGAACTGTATACAAATGAACAGTGTTCAATTACTAACATGAGTAAACTTTTATTGAAATTTGAAATGGAATATCAAATGAAAGTGTTTGATAAAATGGGCTAAGAACTTTGGACATAACATATTGGAACAGTGGAAAAATGTGTGGTCAAAAGGATTGACATTTACGCTATGCTATAAAAATATTTTTTATATAAAATGATGTATCATTGGTGTATGACTCCACAAAAATAGTCTAGAGATAATTTATGATGGAAATATGGACAAATGTGAAGAATAATTTTATCATGTCTGGTAGACTGATAAAGAAGCAAGACATGTTTAGGTTCATGTACATATAATTATATAGATAATTTTACAGATCAATATTTAAGTGAAACCAAACTTATTCTTGATTAATAGACAGCCAATTACAAAAGAGCCAATCAAGAGTATTTTTGTATATGTTGCAAGACTATAATATGAACAAAAACAGAAAGAGAGAAGTTACTAAGTGGTGAGGTATGTATTTTCCATGCTAAAGGTCAAAACATACGGTCACTGATTCTAGCAAACATATAGAAGCATATCGATACTAAAAATACATGAATTATTATATAGGAAACTTTATTTAAACATTTGGTTTATATCACCTTCAGGTGGCGCAGTGGTTAGGGTGCAGTACTGCAGGCCACTTTAGCTGACTGTGATCTGCAGTTCAGCGGTTCAAATCTCACCGGCTCAAGGTCGACTCAGCCTTCCATCCTTCCGAGGTGGGTGAAATGAGGACCCAGACTGTGGGGGCAAGTTGCTGACTCAATTTGCTAAAAAAAATTTGTAAACCGCTTAGAGAAGGCTGAAAGCCCTATGAAGCGGTATATAAGTCTAATAAATAAATAAATAAATTTAACTCAGTACATATTTCTACTCTAGATAGTGGTGAGAACATAGTGAATTAGGTTCAAATCATTATTTGAAGCTCACTTCATAAATAAAGCAACCTGGTGAAACTCACAATTGAAATATCTATATATTCACAAGATTTTATTTTATTTTTGTACCAAACATACAAGACTTTTTCCCCTGAAAAATGCCTTTGACAAACTGATTCCACATGAAGCAACATTCTTTGTCAGTTAGAGAGATACATACATTCATGCTCTCTAATTCTTTTAAAGTATTTAATCTTTTGAGAATAGTATTTCTTCTCTGCTCAACTCACTATTAAGAAGAAAGGAATTTTCTAACAGTAGGTTGAATCCAACAAGTAAATTTCCCCTGTGGTTCAAGCCATGTAATTTTCTTAATTTCCAGCTGCGGCCCAAATGTTAAAGAGAGAGGTGCATCAGCAGAAAAACCATTTCTGCTTATCTGAATTCAATAGTATCTGTCATACAGAAGACAAATCACTGAACCAAATAAGGTTGGTGTTGGAATTTTTGGAAATATAGACAGACTTTTGAGTATATTCCAACATCGAATTGGCTTTTCATCACACTGGATCACAGAAATGATCTCCTGAATCTTGAGTCTAAAACTGGAGAATTAATTCCCTCTTTAAATTCTGTATTCCACTGTACAGCTTCCTGAACCATAGAAAACAAATATCATTATTTCTCTTCTACACAGAGAGATTATAGTTAGTGAGAGGAAGGAACTGAGTCATGGTTTGTTTATAAACTTTCCACATGGTATTTGCATGGAAAGAGAACATTAGACATGGTTTGATTCAGCAACATATATCTTTCTAATCTGTTAAAACATGAACCTTTCTGAAAAATGACATTTTCTTCCCTGCAGCACAAGCGATGCACTATTCCTAGCAGTATTGGAAAAAATCTGAAACTAACATATTGTAGATAAATACATGAGTATTTTAGCTTTCTAACCCCTATTTATTTATTTTATTAAAAGGTCATTTCACTTTGGAACAATATATTTCAGAATTCCATGATCTATTTAGTACTTTGGGATAATTGTTTAAAGTTAGTATTGATCTCATCTCTTCCAAATGCACCCCAAGAATGATATTATGATAGGGCATATTCCTACAACAATTTGAGGAAGAAATATGGTTGTTATGATAATCTGATAGTTTGGCGTAGTGATTAAGGCACAGGGCTAAAAATCAGGAAACTATGAATGATCGTTCTGCCTTTCATGACTTTTCTATCAGCCCTAAAAAGAAAGCAATGGCACACAATTCCTGGATATCTTGTCAAGAAAACCAAAATCCTTGTCTACAATAAAAGTATGTATGGTCATGTATTTCATTCAAAAAAGAATTGTTGACCATGATGGATGGAGCATGCTTTCCCACCAATCATTTCTCTGGCAGATATGACATATCAGAATGTCCATAGTATTTTGCTCTAGTAATTTAGTCAAAACACTATTCTCTGAAGTAGTGTAAAGCATTTTGTTAAAGAAAAAAACAAATCTCTTTTTTTTCTAAAAAACATTGTCTCCCAAAAAAGCTCTTAACTGATCTCTCCTTGCCAGTTGCAAAGAACTAATGGTGGGAAAAATAGAAATCCCAGCTCTAATTAACAGACGCTATTTAAAAAATGTCGTGTTACTATTAATTTCTCAGCAATAAAAAGCAAACTGTAAATTAAAAGCCATTATGCTGAAAATATATTTCGTTTCACTGTATACATGCCACCCAGGGACGTGCAGTCAGGGGAGGCAGGGGAGGCAGAGCCTCACCACTGTCATCATGAAAAGAAAAAAATGTAAAAGGAAAAAGGCAAGAGCTGAGGTCAGGCTGAGCTAGTTGCTGCCAGAATCACCATGGATGACTCTGCTTAGTGCTTAACTGTTTAAAAAAGCCTCTAAAAAGTGCCCTCTACAGGAGGCAGCAGGAGAACAAGATGCCTCATCTAGTCTGACTTTAGGCGTTTTATGATCACTCGAGCAGAGTTAAACAAGGGTTAAAAGCCGAAAAATTCCTGACATAGATGAGGCACGTGGTTCTCCTGCCTCCTCCTGTAGAGGGTGCTTTTTTAGAGGCTTTTTTAAACAATTAAGCAGAATCATCCACGGTGACTCTGGCAGCAACTAGCTCAGCCTGACCTCAGTTCTTGCCTTTTTCCTTTTACATTTTTTTTTCTTTTCATGATAGCAGGCAAGAGCAGAGTTGAAATCCTCTCTGAAACAGCTGGAAAAGGTATGTGTGGGTCGGAGGGAAGGGGAGGAATTCAAACTTAATCCTCCTGATGCAACTTTGTGTGTGTGTGTGTGTGTGTGTTTGAGAGAGGGGAGAGGGAGGGAGAAAGGGAGGAAGGAGGGGAAGGGAGAAGAAAAAGAAAAAGAAAGAAGGAAACTTATTTAGCAAAGGAGAAAAACAAATGCTGTCACTTTAAATCGGAACTGAGCATGCCTGGCTATGGAATTCTGGGAGTTGAAGTCCACAAGTCTAAAAAAATTGCTGCCTCACCAGCCATAAACCTCACTGCATATCACTGCCACCCAGACATTGGGTTAGAAGTGGGATATCATTAATGGCATTAAAATCCAGTGTCAGGCCTTGAAGCCATCTTTTGCATTGGGTCTTCAGGCCTGCCACATTTATTGCTGTGGGTAACTGGGAGGGTAGATTATATGGAATGCAATAGATATAGTCAAAATAACATTCTTTTCTCAGAGAGTCTAGGACATTTTGCCCTGTACCTGGAGTGGTGTGACTGGGAGGCATTTCCAGTTGGGACGGTACCTGATTGGACCATGTGATGGACATGTGGATGTTGGGCAGGAACTTGAATTTTCATTTGAGTGGGGAAAACCTGGAAACTTTCAGATTTGGGTTTTCCCAGATGTGCCAATATGGCATCTCTAATAAAATGGAACTCAAGCCTTGGAATCTTCTTTTATTGGGGTGTTACTTGGAACCCTGACATCCAGTTGCAAAAGGTCTTTTTTATAATACAAAGTTAGCAGCTGCTCTTGTTTTAAAAAAACAAAGTAAAACATAAAAACTGAGATCCTCCAAAATCTACTATAAAACAGGCAAAAAAAAAAAACTAATGGAGTCAATACCAGGCAGATTAGGAAGGAGTTAGGATAAGAGTCCAAAACTGTAATGGAAATTGGAAGGAGTGTGCCAGACTAAAAAAAAATAGAGTTAAAAATTGCTTCCTCAGCTCTATAATTAGAGGTTGTATAGAATCACAGGAAATCACTTTGGTAGAGCTCAGAACAAGAAATAGTCCACTTATGGTAGACACGGATGAGTCAAGGGCTCTTCCTCCAAAAAGATAAATAGCGTGGCAGAAAATGAGATGTAGGGGATAGGATACATATGAAAATGAATCAACTGTGAATTCAAAAAGAAGAAGCACGAAGAGAAGGGAGAAATATCATCTAAGACAGACAGTCTAAGGAGACAAGAAATCAGACTGGAGATTCTTTCCTGAAACAGGGTGGAAAGAAAGGTAACCTGTGAGGAGGGCAAAGAGGTGGATGGGAGAAAGCATAATTTTCTTCCTGCAAGTGTCTTCTCAACAGGAGTTCCTTTTCATTAGGAAACACGGAGGAGATCAGAAGTTTCAGTTGGCAACATCTTGGCCTACAGAGGAAAAAGGAGCTGGTACACTTTAGGAAGAAAAGCACCCCCAGGGGTAGGTTGAGATTTGAAGAACCAAAGAGATCAAATAATGAGGATGTAATAGAAATAACCCAGAAAGCAAGGAAAGGCAAAAAAAAAAAAGGATAGAATCAGCCAGTAAGAAGATAGACTTCTGCAAAACCATCTGTTCCATATGGAGTATTTTAAAAGGGGAGAGTTTAATCTGTTAAACATGTGTTATGCTTTTAATATGAGCTTTTCTTTTAAGACTGTTCAGTCTGCAGCAGGTGTATGTCAATGAGAACCTCTCATTGATTACAATGGTACAGATTATTACGATGTTTCAGATTATTCTTTTTTATTATTTTTTTATTATAAACACTTATATACATTGACAAAAAGCATACAAAATTTATAAATAATATTGGAACTACACGCTCCTTCTTACAGCAGATGTCTATCTGTGTATCTTTACAAACACTATTTTACTCTCAATACATTCTAATTTTATACTTATAATCCTATTATTTCTTACTCTTTTGCTTAACAATTTTTGTTTGGTCATTTGTATCAGTCTTTTTTAAAAAATATTTTTATTAACAAACATGTAAAATACACACACACACACACAATTTAGACGTACACCACATTTATATAATACAATACGAACAGGAACTTCCTGTTCTTTATAATAGCAATTATCAATCGATACTGCTCACCTTATATCATTTCCCCTTCTATTGTATTTCATTTGGATTTTACCATTTTTAACCCTCATAACTACTTACCCCTTACTCATAACTATTATTTTTTGAGTTTTATTATATTCCTTCATTGATTTTTGTTTCTTTCCTCCATCCACTGTATCAGTCTTGTATTATATAACTTTTTATATAATTTTTTTCTGATTTTGTAAATCCTACTTTTCCTACATTCTTCCTACTTCTATAATACAAATTAAATTTTCCAAATTCTTATTTCCTATTTCTATTATCTAACCACTTATACCATTTCCCCCAAATTAAATAGTACTCTGCTTCCTTCTTTCCTTGAATATTTTTGGTCAATTTATCAATCTCTGCGCATTCTAAGATCTTCCATATTATTTCATCTTCGTTCGGTACTGTGCTGTTCTTCCATGTTTCAGATTATTCTTGTTATAGTGTTGGTTCTGTTTTTGTAACGGAATTGTTGATATTTAGCTTTAGGAGCAGCAAACCCATTACTGCTCATTCTTGAAACCTGCAATTTGATTGGTTCTTCCAGAAAGTGGAAGGGAAAAGGATTCATTAGCTCCTCACCAACACTGAATGGTGACTTAGTGTCACCTTAAAATAAATCAATCTGGGCAAGTCGTATAGGATCTCCTGCTTGAGGTTGGACTACAAGACTTCCAAGATCCCTTCCAGCTTTATTTTGATTGAAACCAGACCCTCTAAATCAGAAGAACCTTTAGATTAGTGTTTCTAAACTTCAGCAACTTTAAGAAATTGGCACTTCAACTTCCAAAATTCCTCAGCCATGAATTTTGAGGGTTGAAGTCCACAAATTTCAAAGTTGATAGGATTGAGAAACATTGCTCCAGGTGGCTACAACTTTGGATGAATAGCTAATAAGCAAGAGCTACAAGTTGAGATCATTCCACTCTCAAATACATAGAGATCTAGCTCTAGATCTACTGGTGGGATACAATTTTTTTGCTACCGGTTCTGTGGGCATGGCTTGGTGGGTGTGGCTTGGTGGGTGTGGCTTGGTGGGCATGGCAGGGGAGGAATACTGTAAAATCTCCATTCCCACCTCACTCCAGGGGAAGGTTACTGCAAAATCCCCATTTCCTCCAGATCAGCTGGGACTCGGGAGGCAGAGAATAGATAGGGCAGGGCTAGTCAGAGGTGGTATTTACCAGTTCTCCGAACTACTCAAGATTTCTACTACTTGTTCTCCAGAACTGGTCAGAACCTGCTGAATACCACCCCTGTCTAGTTCTCTTTCTATAAGATCCTCATGAGAAAAAATAGAAGTCATAGAAAATCTGCTGTGGATGTTTGAGTAACTACATTATATCCCCTATACTTATAAGTCCTAGATGTTGAAACACTGTGCCTTATAAATTAGATATGTTGTTTTCCCCTCAATCCCCATAGTAATCATATGATGACTTGTTTTTAAATAGCTCTCGTTTACCCATTTAAATTACAAAACAGCATCTGTTCCAGCTACGTGACTAGACGCGTTTCATCAAAATGCACAAGACCCTCCACATATGAATGGCAACCATTCACTTTCTCCCTCTCCTGTCAAATGATGAGTAAGAGTTTGACACAGCCATAGATACATGCCACCGCTGTCTTAACATGTAATAACTTTCACAACTGGAATGGATATTCATGGCCTCAAATGATTAATATCTCTTTCATGAGACATGTTTTTCCTGATGCCGTGGCTGAAATTGGCAGAGTTGACATTAATCCTAATCACTTGCTTCTACTTTCATGTTATCTATCTTTATATTGTCAGTAGCCAGTTTGACTTTAGGCAAAACATTTGCATCTAGCAACTGCCATGGGTACAATGATTGGAACCCAAACAACAGAGGTGGATCCTAGAATGCTTGATGATATGAAATGGTTCTTCAATGCAGAAGTAATTCCAAGGATAACAATGGAATAGTTAGGAAGTCAACTTTTGATTGAGACTATTTTTTAAAAGAAAAACCTTAGCGGTACACAGGTTTCGTAGCTATGAGTGAACTAATAAGGGTCTGAGAATTAGTTGAAAGGAACAGCTCTGCATACCCCATCGTGTCTTTTCCTATGGTTCCACTGGTGGGTTCTGGATCCCATTGCAACTGGTACAGTACAACAGGATTGGGCATCCACCACATGCATGTGTGCAGCATGCACACAGTGCACTCATGCGTACTTACTGCCTGCAACGCTCCCCAATGCTCCAGCTGCTTGGCAGAACATCGTGCAGGTGCCATACAATCTGTACCCATAAGCCCCGATCAGCTCAAATACAGGTAAGGAGGGCAGGTGGGTGGGTGTGCCCTCCGGAGCACTGTACCAGAATGGTACTTGGTTTATGCCACCACTGTATGGTTCCTAATACAAATGAAACTCTAATTCCTACATCTAAATATTTCCAAAATGCCGATTCCTGATAACTTTCAGAACATTCATGGAACTCCTGATATAGATGTAGCAGACACAATGAATGGGAAGATTCTGACAAAGGATAGTTTAATCTTGCACCTAAATGTTACACTGAGAAGGAAACAGGAATGGTTGACAAGTCATGGTTCTTGTTTCTATAAGGGAATGCTTTAAGCATTGCAGAGACTGAGTGCATCTATTTTTCCTCTTCCATTGCTGAAAAAATGCAAGCAGAACCTTAAAAGATCCTCCACTGTTGTTATCCAGAAGGGCTCAGAGAAGTTGTCAAAATGAAGTTGGAGTTGCGTATGGCCCATGTAGAATAGGATTATTTACCTCTACTAGAAATGGAAATACAAGGTAGAATACCATACTGCAATCCACACCAGGCAAGAAAATATCTTGCTTCCATCTGAATATTATTTAACAGTAGTCTACAAGTAGGCAGTTTTATTCCTATTATTGAAAGAAAAATAGTGAGAATTTGGCTGCAAGTGATACAGATTAAGCAATATGTTTGATTGTGGGCTTCGACCTACACTTAGGGACGCGCTGGCTTAGTGGCTAAAACGCTGAGCTTTTCGATCAGAAAGGTTGGCAATTTGATGGTTCAAATCCCTGGTGCAGCATAACAGAGTGAGCTCCCTTTACTTGTCCCAGCTTCTTCCAACCTAGCACTTCGAAAGCATGTAAAAATGCAAGTAGGAAAATAGGAACCATCTTTGGTGGGAAGATAACAGCGCTCCATGCACCTTTGGCATTTAGTCATGCCGGCCACATGACCATGGAAATGTCTTCGGATAGCACTGGCTTTTGGCTTTGAAGCAGAGAAGAGTACCACCCTCTAGAGTCGGGAACGATTAGCACATATGTGCGAGGGGAACCTTTACCTTTACTTACCTACATTTATTTGCAGTGTGTGTGTTTGAAAGAGAAGGGTGAGGGATATTAATTCAGAATAATAACAGATTTATTATTTAGGGGGAAATGCTTTTGCATGCCACTTATTGTTTTTCTGACACTGTTATTTGCTTTCTTTTTTCTTCTTCTTTTTCTTTTTTCTTTTTTTGTTAGAGGCCATTAAGATGTCATGACAGAGCTGTTTCCTCCCAAATGGAATAATCTTCTCTAAAAAGCCAAAGCACGAGAGATCTGTACAGCTAACCATTCAATAAGCTACATCCCATTTTCATTCTTATAATGGTTACAAAAATCTGTAGTGACAGAAACCAGGCTCTGACCAAAAGTATATCTGACTACACTTCAGAAAAGATGCAAGGGACCTTAATGAAAGGAAAAGACATCTGGAAAACTGGAGAAGATATTTATAGAAGGGAAAAGAGATCTTCCTGAGCAATTAATTGCATATTGTGGTTCTATCATGCTTTTCTTCAAGAGATTTGGGGGTCTACTTTGTATCTTCTCAGCAAGTCTGTAAGTACTATAATTTAGTTTGAAAAAGCACACACAGAGACACACAGAATCACCCTCATATATGTTTGTGTGTTTGTGTGTGTGTGTGTGTGTGTGTGTGTGTGAGAGAGAGAGAGCATATTTTCCAACTACACAATACAGTTGTTTTGATATGTAGTGATTAATGTAACAACTAGAGGGACCAAGTGGCTCAGTGGCTAACCTAGCAGTTCGAAAGCATGTAAAAATGCACATAGAAAAATAGGGACCACCTTTGGTGGGAAGGTAACAGCATTCTGTGTGCCTTCGGCATTTAGTCATGCTGGCCACAATAACTCTTTGGACAGCGCTGGCTCTTCAGCTTTGAAATGGAAATGAGCACCGCCCGCTAGAGTCAGGAATGACTAGCATATATGCGGGAGGGGAACCTTTACCTTTAGCTTAATTAATGTAACTATTCTAATCAGGACTTTTGTGTTACTACTGTTCTTTAAATTTTCTGAAACCAAGCTGTAGTTTATCAGTTGTTAATATTTCTATAAGTGTCATGAAGCCAAAACCTACTACTCTGCCTTAGTCTCTGCCTTAGTCTCCTGGCTTTTATCACATCACCTTATGCTAAATAAATAAATTTCTATAAGTTTCTCTATCAAACCCAGTTTACCTGGGTTGCTCGCAAACAACAAATAATAATAACAGAATACAGCTTTTTAAATAAAAGTATTTTCACCAGGTAGCCGGGATTAAGGTAAAAAAAAACCACTGTATTCAATTTTATTCTATTGATTACATTCTTTTACTTTCTGCTGATTACCTACATTTCCCCATTAATCCTTCCCATTTTTGATTCCCTGATCAGAAAATGCTGATTGAAATGAATAGGAGTGCTTCATAATCACTCAGAAGTTATAGTTCCATTTTTATCATCTCTGTCAAGGTTATTCAATATTACGGATTGAAAGGTGATTGAGGAATAAGACTCAAAAATACCAGTTAAAAAAGAGAAAAAAAATGTGATACTGTAATAAGAGTACATCCAATCAACATATATTGCATATTGTTTGCAAATACATATGTTTTTTGCAGAATTTAAATCCCTTCTTTCAATCTAGTTGTAAAATATAAGAACTCTCTTTCCAATCCTGATGAATAATTCCCCTCATAGCCCTATGAAATAACCAGTCAGAAAAATAGACTGTGGCTCTCATAATTTTGGAGCATTATTAAACTTTTGGATTTCTTGTATTGAGGAAGCCATAAGCAAAATAATCAATTTTCCAAATTTTAACGTGTTTCCTTGTTTAGCTAAACCCTTGGGAAATTTTCTCTAATCAGGTGTTTCTTAGTGTCTGGGATTTCAATCCATCATTATCATATGACAAGATAATCAATGATGTTACTTCTGAAATTATGGAATTGAAATACAATAAATAAAAAGTTCATCAGGATGGGAAAACTGCCCTTTGAATATGTACTGACTTTGTGGAATATAAATCTGGTATTTGAACTTTCACTATTCTTATTGTTAAGTCATGCCTTACTCTTTGCGACCCCATGGAGCATAGCGCACCAGTCTCCTATGTTCTCCATTGTCTTCCAGAGTACTCTCAAGTTCTTGTTCAATCAATGAAACTATTTAATCCTCTCACCCTCTGCCATCCCGTTCTTTAGTTGTTAATAATAACACTCGAACAACATTGGCATTGACAAATTCACTACCAATCAATTGCAAAAGGCAGCTCTACTTGGAATGGCTTACATCCTGTGATAATACCGCTCAACATTATAAAACATCAACATCTGCCTACTCCAGATCTTTTTGAAGGACACAATAGGCAGACCAAAAATGCCAAATCCAGTCTGAATATCTAGCTGACTGTGCAATGAACCACAGTGATATTAATAAATATCATTTAGCGCCAACTCTAGTTAAAGGCAGTGAATCTAGGTACAAGAGAAGGCGGGATGAAGATCACTTCAAAACAGTGCTGGTTGTAGTAAGAGATGAGTTGATAAATGATAGCTAGATTGCAAGAAATGTAAAAATAATAAAAAATAAATAAAAGGAAGATAACAAATGTAGTCTGGTTGGTGCAGACAGCTGTTGAAGCCTATGAACACATTTTAACAGTCCCATGGTTCTAGTACAAGCAGATTACACTGGGATCTTTATGGATCAGGCTACATTCAATCTTCACTAAACACCAGAGGAGTTTAAAAATTTAGTAGCCATGATGTGAATTGTTTCCTTTCTTTCAGCATGTCCTTCTGGATTCACTGAAAAGAGCATGCTTCTTAAAGCAAACACAGTGGAAATTTTTCTTTCTTCTTATTTTTCTTTCCAAAAATAATTGTGCTACAGATTTTCCAAGCATAAACCATAGCTGCTGTACATATTTTTAAGTATTGCGCCAAATAGCCCTTGAAGTGGAACCTGGATGGATGGAGTAAGAACTAATTTTATCTAAATACTAGCTGATAACCTGGAGTTCTCCAGGTATTTATTTATAGGGGGAAAATATTTGGACCAAACATAATTTCTAATGTTGGATTTCCCCCCCCTACCAAAGGGAGCCCCCTTGTGGAGTACTGTGAAGCCATTACCATGGCAATTCCAATGTGCTGCACAGTAGAAGCCAATTTAAGGCACAACAGGCTGTATCTCAACAGAACACACACCCTGAGGAGTGTTAGGGGTGTCTTACCTCCACAGCATTTCCCTCCAGAGGTAAGTCATCTGTGTACCAAGTTTGGTTGAAATTTTTCAAGACATTCCAGAATTATGCTGGAACACACACACACACACATTTAAATGATAGATAGATAGATAGATAGATAGATAGATAGATAGATAGATAGATAGATAGATAGATAGATAGATAGATAGATAGATAGATATGAAGCTAAGAATAATGTTCCACCCTATTTCTTATTGTCCAAATGTTCAGACTGTTCCATTTCAATTCTGGTACTCATTAAGACACTGATGAATCAGGTAAGACTTCCCATGCTTTTCTTGTTCACTATTAATGGAAGTTAAAAGTCTGAAACTGGGGAAAAAAAATAGGATAACGAAGAAAAAAATCAAGCCTGAAAGTGCTAACATAAGAATGGAGTCAAAATTATGTTTCATAACTCAGAAGCAGTTACTTTAGCTAATAAAATAAGTACCACATAATTTTTCCAACTGTTATCTTGAATATTAAATTACATATTAACATTATAGCCTGATTTTTTTTAATCATTGAGAGGAACTTTAATCCTGTCTGACATACAGATGGTCTCAGATTTAGTTTGTATTTTTAGCTCTTTTTTTCTGTCTCACGTAGTCATATCTTTTTTGCAAATGTAGGAATGGAGGTGTATAATATTGTATAATAAAGGTGGCTTGGACTAAAAGAATTGATACAAAACCAAATTTTATTGATTTTTTCTTCTGGCATTCCATCCCCCCCCCCCCCTTTCTTGCATCAATTTCTCTTTATCTGCCTGATCCTGTTATTTTTTCTTCTCTCTTTTTGATTCTCATAGGGCAGCAAGCTGGGAAATGCAACTGTGCATTTCTATATTCTAGAGGCATAAACTGCTTACTTGGAGAGGGTTCTGAAATTAGACTAAGGCCCATGTGAAAACAAGGAGAGGGTCTCATACATCACTAGGGTTTTAGGATGCCCTCTGCTGCCTTAGATTTTATAGCTATAGGGTTTTAAGTAATAGGTGAAGATGTGATCTTTATTTGGCAGCTGCAGCAGTGTGCTGCAGCTGCCAGAAAAGCCAACACACTTCTAGGCTCCATAAGCAGAGGGATAGAATCAAAATCACGTGAAATGTTAATACCACTTTATAATGTCTTAGTAATGCCACACTTGGAACACTGCATCCAGTTTTGGTCACCACGATGTTAAAAAGATGTTGAGATTCTGGAAAGAGTGTGAAGAAGAGAAACAAAGATGATTAGGGGACTGGAGGATAAAACATACAAAGAATGGTTGCAGGAACTGGCTATGTCTAGTTTAATGAAAAGAAGGAGACATTAGGTGAGACATGATAGCAGTGTTTTGATATCTCAGAGGTTGCCACAAAAAAGAGGGAGTCAAGCTATTCTCCAAAATACCTGAGGGCAGGATAAGAAGCAATGGGTGGAAACTAATCAAGGAGAGAAGCAACTTAGAACTAAGGAGAAATTTCCTGGCAGTTGGAACAATTAACCAGTGGAATAACTTACCCCCAGAAGTTGTAAATGCTCCAACACTGGAAGTTTTTAAGAAGAGATTGGATGACGATTTGTCTGAAGTGGTGTAGAGTATCCTGTCTAAGCAGGGGGTTGGACTAGGAGACTTCCAGGGTCTCTTCCAACTCTGTTTTCTATTCTATTCTATTCTATTCTATTCTATTCTATTCTATTCTATTCTATTCTACTCTACTCTACTCTACTCTACTCTACTCTACTCTACTCTACTCTACTCTATTCTATCTAAGATTCAAGGAGTTCCTTGATGCCAAAGCACAAATAATGAATTTAGTTGGAATATTTGTGTTTGGTGTGCAAGACCATGGCTGTATAAATACACTTCGGGTTAATTTTCCCTTTGCATATAGTTCTTTAACACTTAGTTTCCAGCTTTTTGTAGCAATCTCCTTTGCCAGGGTAAACATACATGAAATTTCTTATACTCTGCCAACTATTGGCCACTCCATTCTAGCTGGCATGTGCACAATAGCGTCTAAGGCAGCTTTGCTTCCCAGTTTATCTTCTCAAACTCTATTGAGATGGCTCACATGGTAGTTACTGGAACTGGAAAAATGGTATTTATAATCTCTCTTTATATGTCTCCCCAGTGTTTAGGAAATGAGGAGTGGTTGTGGTTCAGGTTCCTTATTGACTTTAAATTTGTAAGAAGGAGTAGTAGTAGTAGTAGTAGTAGTAGTAGTAGTAGTAGTAGTAGTAGTAGTAGTCAATTCTTTATTAAAAACAAAACAAAACAAAGAAATCCTGGCAACTTCAACCAACATTTTGAACTCATAGTTTTTATCTAGGCCCTTTATACATTCTTATAAAATAAAAATGGTGGGGATATGCAGCTTGGTGCTTTGTTTTTAAATGTATCTATTGTCCAGATAAGTGAAACTTATCACAGTGAAAGACAAAAACATCCCTAGCCCAGTGAATCCTACTAACAAACCCCCAGACCTATTGCACCATGTGAACTTATTGCACCAGTCCCGCAAGTGAATTATACTATGTTGTTGTAGAGTTATATTTCACTTAGGGGGTCCGACAGCCCTCGGATAAAAAACCTATTCTTCAGCCTGTTTGTGTGACTGCCTAATACTTCTCTATCTCCTTCCAGATGGTAGGAGAATAAAGAAGGGCTGACCAGGGTATGAGTCATGCCTGAAGATTTTCCTCCCTCTCCTAAAGCAGGAGCCCTAGTGGTGTCAAGGGACAGCCCACAATGTTTTGTGTTGTGCTCACCACTCTCTGTAATGACTTTCTATCCGCGGCTGTCAATCCAACATACCACACCATAGTGCAACGAGTGAGGATGCTTTCTATTGTGGACCGGTAAAAGGAGGTCATATAACTTTAAGTGTCATACATCTTTTAAGTGACTGTTCACAGATGGGGAGGCATTTATCATTAAATTCCAGCATGAAGGTGGCAAAGACATGACTAATTATGATAATGGGAAATATTAAGAGTGAATCAATCAAAAAAATATGGTGTTTGTTGCCAAGCATAAAGGGATCCAACAGATTTTTTTGGATAAGTAGCTTCCAATCAAATAGAAGGGATACGGAAAAAATCATAGAACCTAGTTTATAGCAATTATAACAGGAAAAAAATATTTTATGTACTTCCTTAGAAGGCACACTAATTTCAAATCAATGTGCTTATCTTTTGCTCATAAACCTATAGCTGTGTTGATAACTATTATTCGTAGCCTGCAAAAATTAAGCTAAACATTGATCATAAACTATCTGAGTGCAAATCTATTCACAACATCATTTAACAAAGGAATGCATCTTCCCTTAAAGTTTACATATGGGTTACAATTCTGGGAACACTGCACAACTGCACAAACATATTTGATAATATGTAAGGTAGAGTCAGGTTATTTCAATGAGTGAGTCTTCCCAAAATTCAAGATGTTGGAGAAAAAAACAGAGTTTGATGGCTAGGCTGATAAAAGAGACAGAAGCAGGAACAGGAGCTAGAAAGCAAAAGCAATTGAACGAAAAGTTGCAGCTCAGAAGCAATAAATAGATTTCCATGAAACTGTGGCTCTAGTTAATGTAATTTCTGGTAAAATAGCAATAGCAATAGCAATAGCAGTTAGACTTATATACTGCTTCATAGGGCTTTCAGCCCTCTCTAAGCAGTTTACAGAGTCAGCATATCGCCCCCACAGTCTGGGTCCTCATTTCACCCACCTCGGAAGGATAGAAGGCTGAGTCAAAACTAAAGAGTTTTGTTGTGGGTAATCAAGGGAGACAATACTGAGCTAATTGGAATCGAGACATAACTTGGTCTTGATATAGTTTGCAAAATCCAAATGGCCATTAGATGGCAGCAAAGAACTGGAAATTTCTATAACTGCTGCCATCTTGTGATCATGCAAATGTGTGCAGTCTAGGTCAGGAAGCCCTACCGACAATTCAGATTAGATTCATCCTATACAGTGAATCATACCATAGCTATACTGGGTGGGTTCGCCTTTTAGCTTAGCATGACTGTGAATTCAGTTTTCAATAAATACCCTGAGGTGAGAAAATAAGATCAAAGAGACAACTACTCAGTAGTGGAAAGCTGGAATTAATGAACCACAAAAGTGATTTTGATTCAAATACATCTTAGTTCATCTCTAAGTTTAATCTAAATTATAGTAGCTAACTTGGAAACTGATGAAAGCCATTGATTTCGCTTGTATTCCTGTAGACGCTTTCCTCCCTGGTAAATCAGTATCTTCCATGCTTTCAGGCTTTAGCAAAAGGCCAGTGCATAGACCCAATACTAGTCCTCTAGAGGATCCAACATGTTTGTTTCTTGTTCTCTACCCAACAGATTGATATCTTTGCCTTATGAGTCATTGAAACGACTCAACCAGCATGAGCTGGCCCATCTCACTCCTGAGTGATTAGAAAAAGATGTCAGGTATACAAAACAAAGTAGCAAAGTCATCAGGAGAGCTCATCACACATCATCATTTCCCAGTGGCATCTTTTAGCAAGCATGACCCTGATGATTGGGTTATTGAAATAACTGTCCATTCCCCATCTCAACACTCTACTCAGAATCCGGAGAGTATTTAATCATGGCGATTGAGTTAATGGGCCTTGGCAAGTCATTTTCATTCTTGACCTCTGCCCATGGGATCAATAGGATATTTGATCATGCCAAAAAGAAGATACGCTGCAGTTATTTGTTTACTTATATACAATTTTAAAACTGCCCAATAGCCAAGCTCAATGACAAAACACACTAAAAATAGGGTTTGAATTAATATATATATATATTCAACAAAGTGCAAGATACAAAATGAAATTAGGTGGCTACAAAGTTGTTATTCAAAGGGTAAAACAATATAAATTAAAATGTAATTAAGGTGCCAGATGAAAAGTCTAGAAACGTGACACAATCCATATTTACACCCCAACTCATAAATCTCATGGAGGTGGAATTCTGGAGAACTCTCATAAAATTAGATTTCTGGAGGGAACTCCCCCCCCCCCCGAATTCTTAAGAATGTTCCCCATTGAATATATTGAAAATCAAATTGAAAAAATGAAAGATATATTTCAACACATAACCTAATCTTTCTTACTAATATATGTGAATGTGTATATCTGAATATTTTTTTATTTAATTTAATTAATCAAGCATGAATTAGATGACAGATATAAGTATAAACATGATTATGAATACATGAAATGAATACGAATACAAGGGAATATTAGGACAGGGATGGTAGGAACGTAACCTTTATGTAACCTTTATGTAACCTTTATGCATAAATGTTTTATTAAAATAAATAAAAATGAAAACACAAAGCATGTGTCTTAATGTTTTGATATGGCTGATATAGCACAATATTGTTAGTAAGGTAAAGGTAAAGGTTCCCCTCACACATATGTGGTTGTTCCTAGGGGGCGGTGCTCATCTCCGTTTCAAGTTGATGAGCCAGGACTGTCCGAAGACATCTCCGTGGTCATGTGGCTGGCATGACCTTCCCACCGAAGGTGGTTCCTATTTTTCTACTAGCATTTTTATGTGCGTTTGAACTGCTAGGTTGGCAGAAGCTGGGACAAGTAACAGGAGCTCACTCTGTTACACAGTGCTAGGGATTTGAACTGCTGAACTGTTGACCTTTCTGATCGACAAACTCAGTGTCTTAGCCACTGAGCCACTTTTTGTTTGCCATATTATTTTGACTCAAATAAGTATAGTTTAAGGAAGACATAGTCTACTTAATATTGGAAAGAATATAACTTTTTTATTCTGCCTTCAGGTCATGAAAATCTGAAGCTTGAGTTTGGTGTAGTAACCTGCTGAAAATCAGTGGAATAGATAAATTGGAGTAATATGCCTTAATGTTAGGCTGTACATGATAAATATAAGCTGACATTTTGAAATTCATATTTTTTAAAACAAATCTGTGCATTTTATCACTTTTTATTAAAAAAGTATAGTAGAATGAATCTTTTATGGAAATGCATAAGAATTCACGAAAACAGACATAAATGGAATATAGCAGAAAACACTTTTTGCATAAAAGTATAGTAAGTAACACTGAAAAGAAAATGCATATGTTTCAGAAATGCTGTACCAAAATATACACAAATTTAAAAGCATAAATCTCAAGCTTGGCAATCAGAATTCAACCGATTCATAAAAATAAGCAACATAGAGAAACAAAAGTTGATAAATTCATCCTTTCAAATACGCTTCAATGATTCAAAAGAAGTAGAGTTTTGAATGGAAAAGGACATTACGAGAAAGTAGTCCAGATGCCTTATTTTTGGCATCATTCCTTTATGACAAATGCAGCTTTCTCCAACATGAAAATATGAGTTATGGAGCAGGCTGGGAGACTAAGTGCTTTATTTCTGATATTTCAGGTAAGTATTTTAGATCCTGTATCCTTTCCTGTAGAAGTGGCCTTCATACTTCTCATTTCTCATCACTGCAGGAGACAATGGGAGATATCTACTGGTATTCAGATTATATTTGATAGAAGCATGTATAGAAGGAAACTGTCCTGTTCCTTTCAGTGTCAAGCCAGGGAACTTGCCTTGAAGTACATCAAATTGCAACTCCAATCATTTATGGGTTTGTTGGCAAGGGATAATGAGATTCGGAGTAAAAACTGAAAATTACTGGGCTGACGAAAGCTATCAGAGATAACCCATAGGAGAATGAATGGAAGAACCTGAGGGCAGGGTTAAAAGGTGGATTAGCCTAGAATCTTTACACAGTGACAAGTAGACCTAAGTCCAACCTACCCTTGAATTGTCTTGACCTAAGCAGTTGCTGTTCTGTGGGATGTGGTGGCTCAGTGGCTAAGACGCTGAGCTCGTCTATCAGAAAGATTGGCAGTTCGGCGGTTCGAATCCCTAACACTGCATAAGGGAGTGAGCTCCTGTTACTTGTCCCAGCTTCTGCCAACCTAGCTGTTCGAAAGCACATAAAAAATGCAAGTAGAAAAATAGAGTCCACTTTGGTAGGAAGGTAACAGTGTTCGGTGCACCTTCGGTGTTTAGTCATGCTGGCCACATGACCATAGCAACGTCTTCGGACAGCTCTGGCTCTTCAGCTTTGAAACAGAGATGACCCCCTAGAGTTGGGAACGACTAGCACATATGTTCGAGGGCAACCTTTACTTAGTTGCTGTTAGTTGAGAAGATTCCTGTAGACAGGTTTTGTAGCAATGTCAGTTTAATGTATGGACTTAACATAGACATCCCAAATTCTTCATTATGCCCTTTTAGAAAATGGATTCCTGGATGCTTGAAAGAAAAGTACCTGTATTCATCTGCCTAATAACTTCATGCAGAGGAGGTAATTCTTCTGTGAATGGCTGGATTCCCAGACCTCAGAACAAAGGAATTTGTTTTGAGTGTTTGTTTATTAAATGATTCTTAATGGCTCACCAGTATTAAAAAAAACAACATGTTTTTTTAAAGTAATTGTTATCTTCAAACTACAATGTTTCACCTACTGACTCCTGCAGACATGAAGATATTATTTTTTTTAAAAAAAATAAAGAAATCTGGTGAACATTTTTAAAAATGGACTCAGCTTTAAAATTATTTGATGGGTTCACACAAGTTGCTAGTCTAACCTGAAAAGGTAGTTCAGGTTGTGGAAACCCAGCCTTTAAGTTGGGCCTATAATTGAAAAAGATTTTCTGAAATGTGTAGGTCGCACTCCTAATCCAGGATCAGATGGGTGAGGCACAAATAATTTCTGTGGTTGAAATTTCTTTCTGTTGCTTGAGATCACTTTCTACCAGCAGAGGACTCTGCCAGCAGCACAAATAATTTTGCTTTCAGAAAACCAGCAAAATGGGTGAAGAGAGATAGAGAGGACAAGCCAAATAAAACAAAGAAACAAAATATATTGGATGAAGCCACCTTACTACTTAGTAAATTATTTGGCTTAAGTGGGATGTGTGAGTGAAGCTAGTTGTGGTTTATTCATGGTTAAGCAAACTAAGATTTAACAAAAGATTACCCATGTACCCTTAGGAAATATATAGAAAGAAAACAAATTTCCTTCCCATCATCCTTCACTCTTAACTATGTTGGGTAGAACTGCTGGAAGTTGTAAGCAAGACCTGGAATCCCTGCTGAGTCAACAGCATCTTGTTTGAATTCAAAAATATTAAGCCAAGGATGGAATTGGATGGGAGGATTACAACAAAAATTGTAAACCAGACTTCCAATATGTCCTGGAAGAGTGGAATGACAAATTGTTTCTAAAACTACATGGATGATCATTACCAAGAGACCTTACCTTATGATTCAGTCTTGGATGAAAAGCCAAAACTTGCATTTCTGACTGTTCTTGCATTGTTTTGCAGAAAATATGACTTCAGCAATGATCAATGCCTGGAATGCACTACCTGACTCTGTTGTTACATCCTCAAACCCCCATAACTTTAACCTTAAACTGTCTACTGTTGACCTCACCCCATTCCTAAGAGGTCAGAAGGGGCATGCATAAGCGCCCCCGCATGGTTAACGTCCCTGTCCTACTGTCCCCATTTATTTGTCCCTATTTCCTGTGTTCTTATTCGTGTTTATTCTTATTCCTGTTATCTTGTACATGAGTGACAAACTAACTAACTAAATAAAATAAATAAATTTTACTTTGTCCATTAAAGCAGAGATCGACTTATAGATAAAAAAGCCTCTTCTAAAGGTGGATATCAGTCCAATGAAAGCAGGTATTAATTTAACTGCAGGTATTAATTTACCTACAGGTAAACACCAAGCTCAAAAGTTAGACAGAAGATCACTCATAAGAATAGCATTTACACTAATGGGCCAGCCCCACAAAATAGAATAGAATAATGGAGTTGGAAGGCACCTTGGAGGTCTTCTAGTCCAACCCCCTGCTTAGGCAGGGAACTATACCATTCACAACATATATCATCTATACCCGTGATGGCGAGCCTATGGCACGCATGCCACAGGTGGCACATGGAGCCATTTATTAGGGCACGTGAGGCATTGTCTTGTCAGCTCCAGTGTGCATGTGTCTGCTGACCAGCTGTCTTCAGCCTTCTTTTTCAGCCGTTTTTTACCCACCAGAGGCATTCCTGAAGGCTCTGGAGGGCGAAAAACAACCCAATGCACAAACCAGAAGTTCGGGGACGGACTTCCAGTTTGCCCGTAGGGCCATTTTTTGCCCTCCAGAGCCTTCAGCAAAGCCTCTGGAGGGCCTGAGGGGCTGTTTTCACCATCCCAGGCTCCTAGACAGCCTCTGGAGCGTGGGGAGGGCAAAAACGGGGTCCATTGTGCACCAAAAGCGGGGCAGGAGGGCGCGGGTCATGTACGCTTGTGTGCGGGAGGGGTTGCACGCATATCTTTATGAGTGTGGGCACGCCTGCACACGCCCCCCTGCTCTCCCCCCATTCTTGGCCTGTGATGGGAAAAAGGTTAGCCATCACTGATGCATACCATTTCAGACAAATGGTTGTCCAATCTCTTCTTAAAAAAAAAAAAAAAAAAAAAAAAACAGTCCAGGGTTGGAGCATTCACAACTTCACCGAAGACAAGGAAGCGAATCTCCCTTTTTCCTCCCCCCCCCCCCCGCCCCACTAACATCTTCTCTCTGCCCAGCAGGCCACCCAGCATCGCTTTCACAGGATCCCTACCATTTGCACTGCTTTTCACAAGCGAAGGTGGAGGAAGGGCGCGCGGGGGGGGGGGGGGAAACAGCTGTGGAAAACCCGGCGAACTCTGCTCTCCTCCCTCCCCACACAGACACCTCCCCTCCCCCTCGTCCTTTTGCTCCCACGCTTCTTCCCTCATGAGGAAACGTGGCCCTTCACCGGCCTTCGGAACGATGAGGATGAAGATGAGAATAGAAGCCAAAAAGAGGCTTTATCTTTAGGCGGGCGCTGTCCCCGCCTACCCCCCCTCCCTTTTACAGATGTCAGAAAGAAGCCGGCACTCCTTTGGCGTGCGGTAGATGGCGCAAGAACTCTTTCCTTGCCCAACCTTAACCCTTTCGGGCCAGTCTAGCGCGCCTCTTTGCAGTTCCAGCTGGACATCTCGCTTCTTCTCCCGTCCCCCCAGCCTCTCCGCGCCTGAATCGCAAAAAGCTCGTCTCTCTCTCTCTTTTTCTCCACTTATCCCATCCCCGCTCCGGGCTTTGTCGTCTTCTTTTTTCCCTCCTTTCCTTTCGGGCAACTTGTAAAATGTAAGATCCAGGGTTGGGGTCTCTAGGTGAGGGAGGGGAAATAAAAATAATAAAAACCTAGGTGCAGTTGGGGGACTCGGAGAAGAAAGCCAGACGAGACCTTTGGTGAGGAAGAGAAAGACTCGGGAAGAGAAGGGCGTCTGTATTGCTTTGTGGGGTGACGCCAACATCGACGCCTGTTCCACCCAGCGTGCTAATCCCCTCTTCCCACCCTCACTGCTCCCCCTTTGGCCGCCGGCATTAGAATCAACCTTAACCGCGCCTTCCGCCGTTATCCAAGACCCTGCAAGTCCGAGGGCAACGCCTGGCGCCCTGAATGGGGGGTGAGGGTGGGAGGAGAAGGAAGAACCAGGTGCCCACCAGCGCGGGCGCTCTTGGGTCCGGCTTGCCCTCCGCGCTTGTATCCAGCGCGCTGAGCGAGTATTCCAGGCTCCAGCACAGCTGCGTCCTCTGTGTATCTCTCTCTCTCTCTTCTTACCGTCCGCCTGCGGACATGGAGACACGTCCGCTTCAACGGGTTCTCGGCTGTTTCTTGAAGGTGGCGGCGAATCCTATCCCGCGGGCATCCGATTTGGGGTATTAAGGGTTGTTTATTATTGTTATTATTTTATTTTAATTTTCCTACTGGAAGGTGAGCTTTTTTCCCAACCTTCTCCCCAAAATAAGAAGAACAATAATAATAATTCATCCCATCAGAAAGCCCACCACCACCAACAGGAAACACCTCCCCCCCCCCAACTCCAAGGTTTCCTAAACAGCGGTGAAAGAATAAGGGGAACGAAAAGAGAAGAGGCGGCGTTTGCTCAAGAGTCCCCAGCAAACGGGAGGGGAAAGAGAGAGAGAAAGAGAGAGAGAGAAACTTGTCAATTTCGAGCCGCGGTCTGGTCAATTTCGAAGCGTGTCCAGTCAATTCCGTGGCGCTCCGCTCCTGAGATTTGCTTTCCGTGGCTCGTTTCGTGAGTCTTAAAATTACACCATTTGGATTCGGTTCTTCTGGAAACAAGCCCTCCGCTCCCCCCCCCCATCCTTATTCCTCTCAAGAGAGAGAAGGGGGGAACGGGGAAGCTAGTGGCAAGGCGTACGAGGCAGCCCCGGGCTGGCTGGCGGCAGAGGTCGGCTTGCTTGAGCCGAGAGCCTCGCTGCCCCCGCCGGAGAGATGGTTGAGTCCTGCTCGTCAAGGTTGCTGTGGTATCCCAGAAACGCCGTTCATTCGGAGCTGTGACCACGCACCATCAACACACACACACACACACATACACACACGAGCACACACACACACACACATCCGCGCGAACTCCTCCACTGCGCCTTGGACCGAAGCGAGCAAGGAGGAGGAGGAAGAAGAGGAGGAAGAAGAAGGCGACGAAGGAGGGGTGGGGTGGGGGGGCAAACGGCGAAGGCAGAAGCAGGCAAGCCAGCAGTTCCTTCCTATTGGGGGTGACGGCGTGTGGAAGGGGAAAGCTCGTTCGCTCCGCTCGTTCGCTCGGAGGAGGAAAAAGATGCAAAGGATTTCCTACTACTGCAAAGAGACCACCTGGCCAAGGAAAGCCGACGCCGTCGCCGCAGATCTGGGGCAAAGGGGATGTGGGAAATGCGGCCGCCCGGACTTGTGCATCTTGGGCAAAATCATGGGGATTAAAAGTGGATTTACCTTGGGGAACCTCGTCTTTTTCTGGATGCTCTCCTCTGTGAAAGGTAAGGGCGCGGGGCAAAGGGATGTGACACCATCCTCCCCTCCTCAAGAAGCCGGAGGGGAGAGAAGGAGAGAGACGGGGGGGGGTAATAATTTTTAAAAAAGGATTGCAAGTGAACGCCGGGCGGATGGTAAGGGATGGTGGCGGAGAAGAGACTCGGGCTTTGCCCGAGGTGTGCGGACGCCGCGTTGTCCTTTCTCAAGGTTTCCCCTCGTTTATTCCGCGAACCTCGTTTTTATTCCGCGAATCCGGACTCGGGTGGCTTTGCCAAATCAGCGGTCACTGGGGGAAAGAGGACTGGAGGGGGAGCGAGGGAGGGAGATGGGATGGAGGTTTCTTTTCTTTTCTTCCCATAAAAGAAAGGAAGAGAGGAGGGGGGGGGCAAAGAGAATCCAGGCTCCCTCAATTGCGATAGGAAATGCAATTTGCTTGCCAAGGCTGGCGTTCAATGCAGTCACTGAAATTTGTGCCGAATAAATATTCTTTGCAGGACGCTCAACCGGAGACGTGAGTTGGGTGCCACTGAAACGAGTGGAGATTCCGACAAAATTAGCGCCGGAGGATTCATCCTCTTTCATTCCCCCCACACTTCTCCCCCACAGTCAACCCTGAGATTGCTATTTAGAAAGTGAGGCTAAAAGCAAGGCAAACTCTATCATCTATCTATCTATCTATCTATCTATCTATCTATCTATCTATCTATCTATCTATCTATCTATCTATCTACATGCACGCACACATACACACACAATATTTTTGTTTTAAGACACACAAGTAGACCTTGGTAGGGAAAACACGCAGATACATACTGACAGATGCTGTTCATTTTCCTTGAAGGAGTTTCTCCTTACTGTCGTTTTAATGCCAACTGGCTTCCCCTTTGCAAGTTAGGAAGGCTGGAGGAGTGAGACTCACAAACCTTTTCAAGATCCTGGGTTTGTTGGTTGGATATCAGAGTGTGTGGTATTGGGTTGACTCTTTTTTTCTTGTTGTTATTGTTGTTTAATGAAGCATCAGCCAGGGATGGCCACAATCCTGTAATTTTATCTCCCCCCCCCAATCTCTCAAGAAGGAGAGGTGGGCAGCAGGAGGCACTTGGGAAGATTTGGAGATCAGAACATTTTGGCCAAGCAGGGGAAGATGGCCTTTCATAAATATGACTGAATAGAGACATTGCTTCCTGAATCCTTTCCAGAAATACTGAATTTGGGAGATTTTAGGAAAGAGATTAACATGGCTGGAAAAGAGATGGTTCTCTTTTTAAGAAATCATGCTTACAGAATTTATACTAATTGAATCTACTCTATCTATCTATCTATCTAATCTATCTATCTATCTATATATCTATCTATCTATCTATCTATCTACCTACCTACCTACCTACCTCTATCAAATATCTATCTATCTATCTATTATCTATCTATCTATCTATCTATCTATCTATCTATCTATCTATCATCTAATCTATCTATCTATCTATCTACTACCTACCTACTACCTACCTACCTACTACCTACCTATCTTCTATCTATCTTTCTCAACCATGGCATCCAATCTCTCCTGTAAGCTTGGTGGCAAAAGGGATCACGAGGAACCTCCCAGGAGTTTGAAGAAATCCAGAGTTTGGGTTCCTTCTCTCCCACTGGATGCTTTGGCTGTTCTTTTGAAAGGGGCTGGCATTTTCTCTTCTCTCCTCCCTACCCAGCCGATCTGAACTGGGTCTTTTTTTTTTTTAATGAAAACACTTGATTGTCTTGCTTCGCAGCTGGTTCAGTCCCATTTGCATGGCGGGAGGGGTGAAGGAAAGGATGGAGCAGGATCATTCAGGGTTGGTTAGGGCCCTGATGCTGGGTGGGGGCAGTGGGGGGGGAGGAGGAGGAGGAGGAAGGGTTTACCTCATTTTTCCCCCACCCCCCCTCCAATCCTGGCTTAGAAAAGGACATGCCTGGAATTTAATGCACCTTCTAATTACTGAAAGCTGCTCCTGGTTTGTGGCATTGACACAATCTGCTCCTTCGCCACCCTTTTGCCTAATTTCTTCAGAAAAATGATTCAGCCAAGAGACTGAAACACCATTTGTTGAGAGTCAGAAAGACTCTGTTAGTGGAGTACATGGAGGGGGGTGGAAAGAGAGGAAAAGGGAAAAAAGGATGAGCGTGAGAGAAACAGATAGGTGTGTTGATCAGCTTAGGAGATAGCAATGCTCATAATAAACATCCACCATCCCGACCCCATCTGAAGACCTAGTGTGTGACTTGCTGGTTTGAATATGGCTACACTTTGTCCACGTGAGGTCTTTGAATAAAACACCACACTCACACACACAGCGCGTGCACACACCACACACACACAACAACACACACAAACACCTATATTGACTTCGGGGAAGAAGGGAGACACCAACAGAAGAGTCTGCATGGAATTTGCATGGAGGTGTTGTGCTACAATAATGAAAGAATCAGGCAATTTTTCCAAAATCTCTAAAACGTATAGATACCTTATCTGCATCTGCATCAGAGATGGGTTGTACAGCACTGTTGGACCGGGATTATTGCAATATCTTGAAAAGTGGAATGGAAAAAAGCCAACTGATACTGAACTGGTTCAATTGGGAGGGAGGGGGGAATAGGGATTTTTTTAAAATGCGTTTAAAATGCTTTATCTTGTTGGATCAGAAATGGTTTGTGTGTTTGAAAAGATGATCACAGGTCCAGTTCCACTTTAGGTTGCTTCAAACAAAATGAGCTTTTCCCCTCTCATAGTGGACTTAATTCACTTCCTATTTCTACTTGTAGTAATAAGTTGTAGAAATAAGGTAATGAGAAATTGTGATAGGATTTTTCAGTGCATACACTAGACTACAGCTAAGATAAGGAAGAGCCTTTTATGAGGTTGCGCCACTTCAAAGAAAATTTAGGAAGTGGATTAAATGAAATTTTATAAAATCAAGAAATAATGAAAGCTGAAGGAAATTGCTGCTACGAATCAAAGATGGCCCAGGGAGTTGGAATAATTACTTAGCACTTCCAGTGGGTAGGGGAACTAGAAGCAATGGGCTCAAGCCATAGGAAAAGAGCACAGTGCCATCACTACTAATAGTAGTAGAGGGAAAAATAGCACAATATGAAGTTTGTGCAAATGAGATGCCACCTAGTTCCTTGTGATTTCTTTCCTCATAAAGGGCTTGGTAACACAATATGATTTAGACTTGCTTTAAGAGTATATGATGGCTTCACAATGAATAATGGATTAAAAATGAATTAAATCTGGTGCCAGATTTAATGGATGAGAGAGTATGTAAAGGTGTGTCAAACCTCTCTTGACAAGCTGGACAGCACAACTGGCCTTCAAGGTTGAAGGAACTTCTAATAAGTAGATTGATTATAGAAAGCTAATTGAAACCATTGAGAAGAAGAAAAACTCCCGGATTGCTCTGTTTCAAATGCATGCCTATTTACATTGAAATTAAGGTTCCATTTTGTATAACTTTCTCCCTCCTATCCTACCTGAACTAGGTTTGAAGCCACTCTTTCAAGCAGAAAAGATGATTGTTTTTTCTGCCCCATTTTTTTTGGAAACAAGCTGGGTTTTAAACTATTTTATTCTGTTGCTAGGAGAGTTGGCTATGAGAGTAGGCCAAGAAACATTGTATAAGGAAATTAGAAAGAATGGCCTGAGGTTAAATTTCTGAAGATATTCCCACTTCCAGAAGATTGGCAATTCCAGCATGTGAGAGAAGGCCTTCTTCTTGGGTCACAAGTTAAAGAATGCTCTCCCAGTAAAGTCAAGTTAACTTTCACTCTCCCAGTATCTATCAATTCTAAAAAAAAAAAAAAAAAAATTACACTCACTTGCTTTGGAAGGATAGATACTGAAATGAAACTCAAATATTTTGGCAACCAAATGAGAAGAGAGACACATTGGAAAAAACCAATGTTGGGAAAGATGGAAGGCAAGATTGAAGGAGAAGGGGACAGCAGAGGAATAAATGTTTAGATAGAATCATTGATGGAATGGGCATGGGTTTGAGAAGCAGATTCTGGGAGATAGTGGAGAATAGTGGCATGCTGTGGTCAATGGAAACGTGAAGAGTCAGACGCGACTTGTAACTAAACAACAACTCCCAGTATTTAGGGAAGTGACAAATGCATCTCTCACCATCCCTTTATTGCTATTGATTTTAGATCTGAATTACAGTTTTATTTCACTATCAGGTTTTATATTTTGTGTAAGTCTCCTTGGAAGTCTACTAAGCAGAAAGGACTGCATATAAGTGTAATAAGTAATCATCGTTTCCAAGAAAACATATTAAATCTCCTAGGATATTTGAATAAAAATGTTTAAGCAATCTAACAAGGTTATTTTGTCTCGCTATCGATGTGTCTTATTTTCTGATACTATAAACTGATCTATATCTCAAACTGTTACTATATCTTGTATATGGAGAATCACTATTAAACCAATTTAACTAGATTTAATCAGTTTTTCTCAGAGTAGAAAGATTGAAAGAGGATATAATCGCAGCCTTTGAATATGAAGGGCTGTGTCAGATAAAATATTGCTAAAGAAGGCAGGACTGTAAAACAGTGGGTAGGAATCTTGAGAAGACTTGTCAGCCAAATATTAAAATTTATTTTATTTCTAATTACTTGAGCTATTACTAGAATACACTGCTGCATGGGCTCTTCTTGCTTCAATGAATTTAAACAGACATAAAGTTGCCATTTTTAAGGATTGCTATAGTAGAAGATTCCTTTTCTGAGAATCATATCCAAGACATCTTCTAGCTCCAAAATTTTAAAATTAATTGTGGAGTTTTTGCCTCCAGTTTCTTCCTGAACAAATGCCAACATTCTCATTCAATTGGTAATCTAAATATGTTTGTTTCCACATTTGAATCCTAACTGATTGAAATTTCAGTCCAACCCTAATGTTTGCCATATATATATACAGTCAGAGATGAGCTTCGGGTTTCCAGGGGAAATTTGTATTCTAAAATAATACAAGTAAAAGAAATACCAGATTTAGAGAATTAAATATGGTAAGTAAGAATCAATGCTAAAAGATTTGTGTTGATAAAGCAGGACTACTCTATAAAATAGGTAAGCAAGTTATTGAAGTTGAGTTCACTGGAACCCCTATCATTATGGTAAAGGACTTTAAAATTTTAGAAATCTACCTGCTTCTGGAAAATATTGTTAGAATGAAGATCTGTAAGTACTGTGTTTTCTCTAAAATAAGACAGGGTCTTATTTTCTTTTGAACCCCCCCCCCAAAAAAAGTGCTTGCCTTATTTTTGGGAAGGTCTTATTATTTTTGAGGTGCAGGATGTGGCAAGTGTGGTCACCTCATGGCTGCTGCTGTGTTGCAATATTTTTGAGGAGGGCTTATTTTCAGGGGAGGGCTTATTCTAGCACATGCGCTCAAAAGCCCAATTGGGCTTATTATCCAGAGATCTTATTTTCAGGGAAACAGGGTAGCTATTGTTTTGTACCTTTCTAGTCCCCTTGGGTTTGAAAATGAGAATTAATTAACACTACTTTTATTATGGAAGAATGTCTTGCATTGAACAGCCATCACAGTCATTGGGAGATGCTGCAGCTAGTAAGAAAAATGGAGTGAGGCCCTTCCTGATTCTTTTCAATGACTTAGAAATCATTGTTAAAAACAGGATGAAGGATAGACAAAGACAAAGAAAAGCTAAATGAAAACAGAGAGGAAAGGGCAGAAAAGGGAGAACGACAGGTAGATGTGAGGTGAATGAAATTGGAATGCAAGAACATGGAGGGTCATAGAGGTTTCGACAACTTTACGAGAATGTTCCCAAGAAATATGGGCAATAGATAATCAAGCTAGTGCCTTGTTGAAATAGTTGATTGATAACCTAAGGTCAATACATGAAAAACATAAAGAGGGAGGATAAGGATTTTGCACGTAACAAGCCCACTGGCATATTGGTGTTACGGCTACCACAGTCGGGTTTTTTCAAATTTAAGATGTGTGGACTTCAACTCTCAGAATGTCCAGCCTACATGCTGATTGGAGGGGAAAACGTGCTGATTCTGGAATTGAATTCCACCACTCTTAAGGTTGTTAAGGTTGAAAACATGGCTCTAGGGGGCTGAGATGGCATTTTATCATGAGGTTTTTGTTTGATTGGTATTTGTGATTTGAGATTGCTGGCAGTTAACCTTGTAGTTTGTATGAATTATGCAGTGTTGTGGAAGACTTAGGTGAAAAGAAAAGTCTGTTTAATTTTACCTGACATCTACTGATGAATAAGTTCTGTTTTCTGAAGGGAACTTTCAGGTTCCTTTATATGGAAACACACAAGTTAGTTGGGCCAATATTTTATCATGTATTAATCTGCAAAATTGTATCAATTGAATATATTGTTAGATGGTGGACATATCCCACCCCCCCAAGAAAATTGTCTTCCTGAATAGAAAGATATTTGTACAACTCAGAGGAGGCCACACAAATATGATTTGTAAACAAAACCGATCTCTACTTTTTTTCTAAATTAGAAATAGTAGTTCCAGGCAAGTAATATTAGTCATCTAAAATATGTTCAGCCCTTTAGCACAGAACTGGTTTTCAGGGTTCTTTGTAAAAGATAAGTAAGTATAAGATATATTCACTCGTTTCCCAACTTGGTTTTGAAAATCAGAAGTAGGGAAGAAGATTATAAATTTTATAATAAATCTTATTCCCTTCAGTCTACTCCTAAATATGTGGAATAATTTATATGATTGCTGATGTTGCCTGGAAGCTAAAGATTTCATTTTTTTTTTTCTAATAGCCATAGCAGTTAGACTTATATACCGCTTCATAGGGCTTTCAGCCCTCTCTAAGTGGTTTACAGAGTCAGCATATCGCCCCCACATTTTGCGTCTTCATTTCACCCACCTTGGAAGGATGGAAGGCTGAGGTAAACCCTGAGCCGGCGAGATTTGAACCGCTGAACTGCAGATAACAGTCAGCTGAAGTGGCTGCAGTACAGCACTCTAACCACTGCGCCACCTTGCCATCACTATTAACCAAATTGTATGATATTTAAGGTAATTTTGACTATAGATTATCTCAGTCTTAACCTTCATCCATTAACTTTATGACATATGGTTTGGAGCAAGGGTGTCAAACTTGATTTCATTCAGGGCCGCATCAGGGTGGTGTTTGACCTTGGGTTGGGGGAGCATAGCCAGTTCGACTTCACTCGTGTCAGAGTGCCTGTGGTAGCCCAAATGCTCTGCCAGTGAAAACTGGCTCCTGAACTCAATTTTTCACTGCCACGGCCTCCTGCAACCCTCTGCCCTTGAGAATGGAGCTCCGGAAGGCCACATGCATCTGTTTTCATTGACGGAAACACCGCGGGCTGTTCTTTTGCTGTTCCAGGACAGTCTTGCAGGCCAGATCTAAGTACTCTATGGGCTGGAACACCCCTGGTTTGCAGCTATACCAAATCATACTTAGAACATGATTTTTTTAACTACTAAAATTCAACATTCTTGTGACAAAATCTGTATTTGCAATTGGCCTTATTGGATAGCCCGAGAATCTAAGGCTTAACACATTTCACAAGATGACACTTGAAGAATTTATCTATGCGTGCATGGGAGGAGAAATTTCAATCTTCAGAAATATAGACATCTGCGTATGCATATTTGTGGATCTCTTTATTGTCTTCGAGACTGCACTGCTTCAACAATTTCAGCAGCACAACAGTGAGAAGAACCGTTACCCCAAAATGTCAATCAATGGGGTGTTTGGAGGATTAAAAGAATATTAGACATGTCAGAACTGGTAAGGAAGAGAAGAGGGCAAGATAAGTGAATGGCAACATAAGAAGAAAAATAAAAATCATCTTTCAGAAACGATACTCTTCCCTGCCAAAGAATAAAAGAATTTCTTTCAAGAGAAGAGCTGTGCAGTTGCTCTTAACTAACTCAGTCTTCCAAAGCATTTCTACTCCAAGGAAAACAAGATATGCTTTTCAAATTATTATGAATGCCATTGCATAATCTGGCATTCATGTGCTTTACAACTTTTGGATAGAAACAATATAAATTACACTCAGATTTTGTTTTGTTGTTCCCACTGTTTTTCCTTTATTTTTATACAGTTGATACCTAATAAATATTAGACATCATAATGGATGTAATGAAGATTACGAGAAAATGTCAAGAATCTGTATTTTAAACCATTATCATTCCCTCTTTTAGATTTCTGGGAAAGGAAAGTATAATAAAAGTAAAATTAGCCAACACACATCAGCAACAGCATTATTTTTTGCCTAATGGCATCCTTTAAAAATTGATTATTTCTTGCACTATATCAATTCAGCTTAAGTGTATGGCTGTGGTAATCTATCTGATTGGCCCATATTACAGCTATGCTCCCTTTTGACACAATAATCTCTTAAAACTCAGGAAACACAATTATGTGGGTGTTTTGTCCCTCATCTAGGCTAGAGGACAAAAGGATTGCTTCACAGAGCCCATAAATGGGCCCATTTAAAAAAAGGAGCTAATAAAAATAATATTTTCAAATACCAAAACAAATTATAATGATGGTGGTTTCTAATTGATAAAAAAAGCAACCGGAATGATTTTCAGCATAGACAAAACCATATTCAAATATGGAATTTGGGTCCCAATTTATGTTTATACTTGTCAG
Source organism: Thamnophis elegans (assembly GCF_009769535.1). Classification (NCBI taxonomy): domain Eukaryota; kingdom Metazoa; phylum Chordata; class Lepidosauria; order Squamata; family Natricidae; genus Thamnophis; species Thamnophis elegans. The sequence continues at coordinate 61,681,883 of NC_045548.1, read as the reverse complement.
GTCCAACCCCCAGAAATGACTCAATGAGCTCTACCTGATCTTTATTAACTCACCGCAATAGACAGAATCTTGCAGGCTAAAGCTGTAATCTTCTAACCTAACAGATATATACCTGGAAGTCTTAGGGTGTAATGTAGGGTATGTAGGAATTCTAGGCTGCTCTCTCTTTTAACTCTGTCTCCAGGTTGTGCCATTCTATAGGTGGTGTCATGATTAGACTATGCAAGTTCAAATCCATTTTTAGCTAATAAATAAATATTGTCAGCCGGCCTGGGATCCCAGGTTGATATGGAGTCCATTAATGATATGTCATCAAGGAATCGGTGTATATTGAATCATCCAGGTCATGGTGTCCCAAAGGTGCTTTTTTCAGAGGCAACTTTTCTTGTTTTCTTTGAAGATGTTTCACTTCTCATCCAAGAAGCTTTTTCAGCTCTGATTGGATGGTGGTGACGGAAGGATCTATATTCCTTGCAGACAGCTGATCATTTGCATTTTTAGAGGCTCTTTGAGGCTACTTGGAAGTTTTTCTGTGTCCTGAGGGTAACTGAGTGGTGCCTGAGGGTCACCTTAGTCAGTCATTAATCTACAAGTTCTTAACATATGATGGTATCTATGGAAGATTCCTTCCACATCTTTTGAAAACTATATTTAATTATGTTTATCTGCACCTTCATCTACTGTATTAAGCTGATTATCCAAATTTGCATATTAACTATCAATCAGGCAAGCATGATTTTGTCTAGGTTATGGTGGGAACCTAACTTTCACATTCATGGACCAGGTCAGAGTAAGATAAAATTATTGACCAAGGCACTAATTCTTTTAAAATACATTAACTGTTTAGCTGGCAATGACACTAGAAACTAGGGGTGGAGTGGGAAAAGGCTGCAGAAAAGTCAGCTTTTTCTTTTGGTTTGAATTTTGGAGAGTTTCTGGAGGTTCTAAAATGGAGTAATTGACTACTTGTGGTCTAGGAGGTTGCACTGGGAACTTGCTTGTTATTTTTACAGAAGACACATAGTCCTTCTTTAAAATGCTATCAATCAGGTTTATCATGAGAAAACCTTTCCTGCCAGGAAATTCTTTGCCTTATCTCATTTCCTGTTCATTTCTGAATCTTCTGTCCATGAAAACTGTACACTTACAAGCAGTATATAGCATTAAATGGCACATGATAGACATACGCTACTTTGTTTAGTTGGTTTTTTAATGAATATCTTAGTGCCAAGTGTTCAATGACATTGAGAATTGCAAGGATCTAGTCTTCAGGCTGTTTCTTGATGCAACTGATCCTTTCAGCCAATCCTGCCCTCTGACTAATCCAACCATGATTAAGTTAATGTGAAAAAGAATAAATCAAATCAATTTGGTCCCAGAACTGAGGAAGCAAATTGCTCATTTGGTTATATGACCTGTAGCAATCTATACTGAAGATGCTGAATCTGCAGGACATGACTTGAATATGTATATAATCTGCATTCATTAGTGGGAAACAGAACCAAATAACTATTCTAAGCATGTTGCTCTGTAAAATAGCAACAGTTAAGGGAGTGTTGAATTTTGATCATGCTTTGAGTGAAGATCCTTCAATTTGTATCATTGAGGGCTACTAGAATCATTGTACTTTTCATGACAAACTGCTTCATTTCTCTAATTACCTAATAGGTCAAAAGGACTTATGCAGATGGATCTTCTGGAATTTTAAATCAACTGCTAGAAACACAAGAAGTTTATTTGTATATGTGCGACTCATGTATACAATCCCCCCAGAACAACTAAAAGTATCAAAGAAACGAACTGGAATGATGTGAAGCATCTCAAATGGCAACCAGTGTCATCTAGACAAATTCTGTCATTAATACTTTAACCTGGATTAAAGTATTAAGCAGAAATTGTATTCAATGCCTTAAGCAGTTCAATTGTATGATTCTATGATTTAATGTAGTTAAAGACTAAGCTAAATTGATTCAGATGTTCTTGATCTGGATAGGGCTAATCATTTAAGAACCATGGAACAGCAGCTGCTTAATCTCTTGAAGCTGGGTTTTTGGGTGGACATTTCAGAAGTATTTCTTTAACTCTTGAAAATAACTCATGAATGATGTAATTTCTTGTTAAACATGACAATCGACCCAAGAAGTGGGCTCTCAATCAAATCACTAAGGCATTTTAAAATGTCCATATTGCTAAGTGAATATTTAATTTCAGGATTCCAAGTAATACCCCCAACGAATATAGACTCTGAGGCTCAAAGTTCCATTTTATTAGATATATGTCATATTGGCATATCTGGGAAAACCCAATCTGAAAGTTTCCAGGTTTTTCCCACCCAACTGAAAGTTCAAGGACCCTGCCCAGCATCCACATGTCCATCACATGGTCCAATCAAGCACTGTCCCAACTGGAAATGCCTCCCAGTCACACCACTCCAGGTGCAGGGCAAGATGTCCTTGACTCTCTGAGAAAGGAATGTTATTTGGACTATATATCTCTCATACTCATTGTAATGTCCCCCTCCCATTTTCCCACAGACTAAATGTGACAGGCCTGAAGGCCCAATGTAAAAGATGGGTTCCAGGCCTGACATTTAAAACTTTTCTTTCAGGAAAATATAGCACTGTGTAAAATATTTCTTTAAGCATTGCTGCTTGGAAAAACACCCTTTTTAGTCATTCCAAGATGGAATCTCTATTTTTGAAATAATGAAAATGATACCAAAGTGATAGGTGGGAGTAATCCCATTAGCTTTAATTAAATATGGCACACAGCTGTATGCAGTGAACACAGCCATAACTGGCATGTAGAAAAGAGTATGCATTCATATATTATGCACTAAGCATGTGATGGCAGTCCTTTCAAATTCAATGCAATGACAACTGAATAATTAAACCTTTGTTTAATGTATACAGGGCTACAGAGAGATTGCACTTTTGAACATTTCTTAGCAAAACATTAGTGAATTGTTGCCAACTTTCAACCTGTTTTCAATGTTTTTGATTAAAATGTTGGGCATGCAATGAAATGTTCTATAGCAAGGAAGTGGTGTGAAGCTCCTTTAAGGCTTGTAGGTAAAATGTTTTCCAGCTTAATTACATTAGTGGGTTATATTTCTTTTTCATACCAGATGAAAATAAGAATCATTTAGTAATACTGAGGGGATAAGGCTAAAGAAGAAGGAGAGTAGGGTTGAATGAAGACTTAGATGTTAGGATTATTTTAATCACCATAACTCTTAATAATCAAAATCTTTAAACTGCTTACGGACAATATGAACCAGTGTGAAAAGTATGAGATTAAACCAAACTTGCTCATTCATGCGATTCACTAGCTGAATGTTGTAAATAGCCATTTCTTCATACAAGTTCACCTGACAAGGTTTGTGCCTGTTTTCTAACTTGAAAACAGGCACAAACCTTAAGTTAAGTTAGAGAGATCCACACTTGATTAATAGGAATAATGGATCTACTTACTGGCCATCAAAAATGGTAAATGTGTATAAAACATGGATGGGTGGAAAATATTTGCAGAATAATGAATATTGCAAGGGAGAATGCCATCTAAGTAATTTTTACACACCAGAAAATTCTGGGCTCATTCTCTGTTCTTGTGAGAGATTAACTCGTGTTGATAGATCTTGCTCAGTGGTCTGAGAATAAGCCTTTTCATACTCAGCAGAAGCAAGCTTTGTAATAAGGAGTTTTTCCCTTCCTTTTTCCTTCCCTTTCCCTTTCCCTTTTCCTTTTCCTTTCCTTTCCTCTCCTTCCCACATTGTACAGATCTTAAATGCAAGCTACTTTGTCAGCCATCTTTGCACACTGATGAAAGTTGAAAGCATTGAGGTGAATTCTGCAACAAAGAGTGGGGCTGTATGTGTTAAATTGGCAGAATGTTCATTACATAGCTAAGTATCTGGACCGTCTTTCTATTGGCTGAAGAACATATATGTACAATTTTTCTCGAGTTATGCTGCAAATTTTGAAAATTAATTTAAATGGGAATGATTATGTGTGTTTCCCCAAACTTATGCCGTTTTTACAACAAATAATATTAAATCTGTTAGTCAATAAATATAAATAAATCTGTCTTCCAGATTTATTATAGCAAGGCTCTAGTAAGTCATAGTACTTTGATTCAATGCTATTTAAAGTGTAGTGAATAGTGCCTAGAATTCTTTTTTTTTAAGGAGAGGGTCATTTGAGGAGAAGGAGACTACAGATACTCACTGGGTACAGTGATAAACAGTATAAACATTCCTCTGGCTACATTTGTTATCCCATTATCTGTTTACCAATTTTATCCTTTGTTATTTAGTTATGGAATAGTGAAATTTGTCCCTGGGATTCTCCTTTAGCTACCCCATGCCTCATAGGAAATTTCAGTTGGATTGGCTTTATAAAAAATGAGGACCAGTTCTTCCCATTTTTCTGTTTCCACAGAGAAATAGGGAATAATTGGGATGGTGTATGGACTTATCAACAAGTCCAGCTGACACTATAATGTAATAGAAGAGAGACAAGAGTTGGCTGTGAGTATTTCTATGGTAGGTTTCCATACTTAACATACAATTTGTTTTATCACAGATCATCTTGTGTGGACCCACACAACAGAAATAAAATTTTGACCTATTAAAATTTATAATAATTGAATCTATCTATCTATCTATCTATCTATCTATCTATCTATCTATCTATCTATCTATCTATCTACCCACCCACCCACCCACCCATCTATCTATCTATCTATCTATCTATCTATCTATCATCTATCTATCTATCTATCTCTATCTATCTATCTATCTATCTATCTATCTATCTATCTATCTATCTATCTATCTATCCATCCATCCATCCATCCATCCATCCATCCATCATCTATCATCTATCATCTATCATCTATCATATATCATCTATCATCTATCATCTATCATCTATCATCTATCATCTATCATCTATCATCTATCATCTATCACTGTGATGGTGAACCTATGGCACTTGTGCCAGAAGTGCCATGCAGAGGCCTCTCTGTGGGCATGCACGCTGTTGCCAGCTGCTCTTCTGGTTTCCAGCACACATGTCAGCTGATCAGTAGTGGGTTCTGGATCCTGCTGCAACTGGTACGGTGCAACGGGGCCTGACGTCCATCACATGAACATGTGCAGTGCATGCACAGACACGTGCAGCGTACTTACCGCCCGCAATGCTCCGCAATGCCTCAATGATGCTCCAGCTGCTCAGCGCAGCATCATGCAGGCGCTGTATGCTCTGGGCATGGAAGCAGGTAATACAGGTAAGGAGCGCAGGTGGGCAGGTGGGACCTCTGGAGCACCATACCGGTACATATCTGGTGCTCCCAGAAGGCACAGTACACCCGTACCATCCATCCATCCATCCATCTGATAGGGATAAATTATCAGTTCATCTAAACAAAAGCAAAAGCAGAGGAAAGCTTTTTAGACAATCCAGGAACATTCTTTTGTTTTTTTAAATTCAGTTGAACTGTATCTCAGTAAAAAGGATGAAAATACAGAGGAATGAGATCAGGGTGTTGTTTTTTTCTTTTTTTTGGTTAATCCCTTCCAGATTGTTGTACCTTGATGAAGAATTTGGTGGCTGAATCACATAAAAGGAAAGAATCTTTGAAATTTCAGTTTTCTGGCTGGTTTGTAAATTAAAAGCAGCTGACAAATTTAAATTTTGTGTAAACAAATTTGCATCTTGGCTGCTAATCTGTGTGCCAGCTTTCCGTCTGACATTTTTCTGAAATGATAGAAATGCTAACAACTCCCCACTCTCCCTCCCCCCTCCTAAGTGGATTTTGTAATGGAAATGCTGGTGGATCTATAATTACTTGCTTGTGATTCTGCTGAATGATTCTCTATTATGAGGGAATTCAACATATAAACCTTAACGAGGGAAAATGTATCTGAGTAACACGCAGAGACATTGTTTAGCATTGTGATGTCTATAGCAGGGGTGTTAAACAACGCAAGGACCATGGGGTGCTTAAATCCAGCCCACGGGGCACCCTGGAAATTACAAAGGATCGGCCCACGGTGCCTCTGACAGCCAAAATGGGGTGTGGAGGTGCATGCTGCCCCCGGCATCCCATATGGCTGGAAAAGTATGCAGGAGGCCAGTCAGACTGAAAATGAGCATTCCCCACACTCTGTTTTGGCCAGCAAGGTGCTGCAGGAGGCATCTGTCGCATCTCCATTCCCCACACCCTCCTGGCCAGCCTGTGGAGGAGAACTACAGTGCTGATCCAGCCTGCAAAAAACAAAACCCAATGTTACACCACTGGTCTAAAGATTACATTTGGACAGGATGGTTAGAGTTTATAGAATATATCAGTATATGCCACCCAAATATAAGAACGTTTTAAAGTGCCCTTGTAAGTAAACATTTACCGAGTGGTGACAGGCAGAAGACTTGGTCAGGAACCTATGGCCCAATATGTTTCTATATCTCCAAGGCAGGATAGTTACCATGATGACCTAATGGGAAGGAATAAATAATAATACGGACATATGGATGGGTTTATGTAAAATATTATGGTGTAATTTGTCTGCCTTTTTAAATTTTGTCTTTATTTGTTTTGTTTTTTTTTTATTTTTGTTTTGTTTTTTTTTCTGGCCCATGGTATATAGTCCTGTTTTTTTGCTCAGTGCCACTCAGTAAAGTGTCAAAGCTTTTTAAATATATACTGTGTTATTGCTTGTATGCATGAAAATGAAATTATGTTGTATCTTAAAAGTGATTTGGCTGCTTTAGGTGACCCTGGTTTTGCCACAGTGATAGATGACAGATAGATAGATAGATAGATAGATAGATAGATAGATAGATAGATAGATAGATAGATAGATAGATGGTGATGGATGGATGGATGGATGGATGGATGGATGGATGGATATGGATAGATAGATGATAGATGGAGGAAGGAAGGAAGGAAGGAAGGAAGGAAGGAAGGAAGGAAAGAAAGAAAGAAAGAAAGAAAGAAACTTTAACTTTTGTAATATGTGTTTTTTTAATGTTGTACGCCGCCCTGAGTCCTTGGGAGAAGGGCGGCATATAAATCTAATTAACCAAACAAAGAAAGAAAGAAAGAAAAGAAAGAAAAAAGAAAGAAAGAAGAAAAGAAAGAAAGAAAGAAAGAAGCAGCAGCATAATTGCATATATTACACTATTTATTGTACAGCTTGATCTGAAATTAGCCGAATTAATACTTTGCCTGGAATCCAAGAGGTAAATGAATAATATGTTGACTCTAAAATAGGCATTCAGTTCATCATAGCAATACTATAGGGAACTTCATTTTCACCCTCTAGTATTCCATCTTATTGGCTGCTACTGTATTAATAGAAAAAAATATGCAAAAATGTACAATTTTATAATGTCAAGTCATTGGGAAATTCTATCTGGTTGACACTGTTTTAGTAGTAATCAGCAGAATAATATGACATTAATAACCCTTCTTCAATGTGGTGCCATTCAAATGTATTAAAATTATATACAGATTTGGGAAGATAATGAGGGGTGCAGTGGCCTAGAAGTGGAGCTCTCACCACACAATCAGGAGGCTGTGAGTTCGAATCTAGGTAGAGGCAGATATTTCTCTCTCTGGGCAAATAACAGTAAATATCAGCTATGAACTCTGCATTGGTGACAGGAAGGGCATCCGGCCAGTAAGCACTCAGCTCCATTCAGTTACTCCAACTTACCCCACAAGGGATTACAGGGATACATACATACATGCATGCATGCATACAACATACATACATACATACATACATACATACGTGTGTGTGCGTCTATGTGTTTTAAAGGAAATTTACAGAAATAAATAGTTCTCTATTTTAATTACCAAATTCAGTTACCAAAAATCTCAGAAACATAGAATGCTAAGAAACATAAAATTGTCCCAAAGCACAAGAAACATTAGGAAATTTATGGAAGCAACTGTTGCCACGTCCTTTGTCCTTCAGCAGTCCTGTTGAATCAAATCTCCCCAAAAGCCTTCTTAAAAGCTTACAAGTGCTGCAGAGGGGAAAAAAGGGACAAGAAGCTTTTCTTATGGGCACATCTGTGTCTTAATTTATATTTTGGATATAACTGCAAAAAGAAAAGAGAAGCTCCCTACAGGCTTTCTGTAACCGAAGTGAAGGAAGAATACAAAGTAACAGCACTATCTCTTATAATGCCAATTTCACCGATTGCAGTTTTTGAAGATTCCCCCCCCTCCCCGGCAAGAAGAAATTCTTTCGGTGTTGCCAAAGATCAGAATGATTATCTCCATCTTGGGTGTTCCCATAAATAGTGATAGATGTTTAAAATAATCACATGCATCTGTAAAAAAAAAGGCTTTGCATCAGAGTTTGTTACAAAAATCAAATCCAGAATCAAACACACAGATAAAAGATTCAACTGGATTTCTTAATTTCTTCATATACATAACAACACATGAATAAATGTACAATACCAACAGCAGATTCTTCCAACGTGGTAGAGAGGAGAGATTGGTTTTCAGTTTTAATTCAGAGAGCAGAGGAATTAGTTTCATTTCCAGCACAGAGCTTAATAAAGACAAAGACAGGGCAGTTAAGCCTAAGCCACGCCCAGGCACCTAGCTGTCTCCAGCAAATACTGTTTCAGTTTCTAAACAGCCTTCATTGGCTGACTTCGTTGCTATGCTTATCCATTGGCTGACCTTGTTACCATGTCTCTGCCAGTCATGAATATTCTGACACTTTTGGAGCTAGGTGATTCCTTTAGCTAATCCAACCATGCAGTTTTCATGTTATGTCTTTGTATTTGTATTTTGCATTCAGAAGTGTTCACAGGTAGCAGAATAAGGAAAGTGTGTGTGTCATTCTGTACCTGCCAAAAAAAGGGGCTTGTATATCACCATGGATTCCTTACTAAGCGTGTTTTACAAACATGATACAGTAACTCAAAGGGCATCTGAATATTAATAAAGAAGCAGTTGTATTTCTATTTAGTGTCCATATTACCCAAAATTAACTTGAAAATGGACTGCTCCCCAGTTTTATCCTTCCTTCCTTCCTTCCTTCCTTCCTTCCTTCCTTCCTTCCTTCTTCCTTCCTTCCTTCCTTCCTTCTCTCCATTCAGTTCATATAGGTAAAGGTAAAAGGTATGTGCTAGTCATTCCCGACTCTAGAGGGCAGTGCTCATCTCTGTTTCAAAACCTAAGAGCCAAAGACGCCTCTTGTGGTCATGTGGTCCAGCATGACTAAATGCCAAAAGCATACATAGGCATAGTGGTCCCTATTTTTCTACTTGCATTTTTACAGCTTTCCAACTGCTAGATTGGTAGAAGCTGAGACAAGTACGGGAACTCACTCCATTACACAGCACTAGATTCGAACCTCTGAACTGCTGACCTTTCTAATCGACAAGCTCCGTCTTAGTCACTGCCACCGCCTCCCTCCCACAATACATATAGATATATAATTTGTTTATAAATTAATTTAGGATGTGGAAAAGTGCCTGAGTGATCCAAGGTTACTGATTTTCCATAGCCCTGGTTGGATATTGTAACTGTTAGACTGTTAAATGAAGTCATTAACCCTAGGGACAAAATGCATGAAAACAGCGATCACAGAAATATATTTGAATATGTGGATAACAGGACGGCAGAACGGGATTCACAGATGTAAAATGAGATGTTTGACAAAAACAAGATTGATAGAAATAGGCATCTGTATTCAAAAATTGTGGAGGAAATTGCTTTTGGAGTTAAGCCAGACCAATGTCTTTCTTAAAGCATATTTATTTATGCAGGTATTTAATGATGTTGTTTTAGTTTGTGTTTTCTATCTTAGGGTTTTAATGCTACCTTATGGATGTTTTTAATATATTTCTATAAATCACCGAGAACCATTAAAAGGTAGATGACATTTTCTAAATAATAAATGAAAGTAAATCAAATAGCTATTCCATTTTTTCAAGTACGGAAGCTCTTGCCTCTTAGTTCTTTAATTTCACAGGAGATCATGTCAACTCTGTTTGGTTACAAGTGATCCCATGACAGTTCTCATAAGATTAGAGTTAAGAGATGGAGTTGCAAAGAGAGGGAAAGAGTAAGATTGGATTTTGAACTTCAGTAGAATACTGAAATAACATATTTCCCACCTTTTATTTTAAAGCATATTTATTTTGCTCTATTGCATGGAGCTTGCAGAACTGTTGAATTGATACAGAACAGACTTGGAAGGGATCTTGGAGGTCTTCTAGTCCAACTCTCTGGTCGAGCAGGAGACCTTATACCGTTTCAGAAAAATTGTTGTTCAATCTGTTTTTGAAAGCCTCCTGTGATGGAGCACCCATAACTTTTGAAGGCAAGATATTCCATTCATTAATTGCTGTCATTGTTAGGAAATTTCTCCTTTGTTCTAGGTTTCTCCTCTCCTTAGTTTCCATCAGAGGTGGTATTCAGCAGGTTCTGACCACTTCTGAAGAATCAGTAGTGGAAATTTTGAGAAATTTGGAGAACTGATAAATACCACCTCGGACTGATCCCGCCCCATCTATTCTCTGCCTCCCAAGTCCCAGATGATTGGGAGGGAATGGGGATTTTGCAGTAACCTTCCCCCAGGAGTGGAGAGGGAATGGAGATTTTGTGGTATCCTTCCCCTGCTACGTCCACCAAGACATGCCCACCAAGCTATGCCACGCCCACCAAAACTGGTAGTAAAAAATATTGAATCCCACCACTGTGGCACACCCACAACTTCTGAAGGCAAGATATTCCATTCGTTAATTGCTCTAACCATTAGGAAATTTTTCCTTAGTTCTAGGTTGCTTCTCTCCTTAGTTAGTTTCCATCCATTGTTTCTTGTCTTGCCTTTTGGTGCTTTGGAAAATAGTTTTACATCCTCGTCTTTGTAAGAGCCCCTAAAATATTGGATCAGTGCTATCATGTCACCCTGTTCTTCTTTTCATTAGGCTAGACACACCCAATTCCTATAATCATATTTCATATGTTTTAGCCTACAGCCCCTGGATGTTCTTGTTGCTTTTCTCTGCAAAATGTGTTTAAAATCAAACATACTCATGAAAGAGATCTGGATTTCTTTTATGCCTATTTTTTGATCTTGAACACATTATTATTGCATGGACGAAAACTTGTTACTTCTAAATAGGAAAAATCCTCAGGGAACCTGTTGCACTATTAGTTATGCTTCATTCAATGGTAGTAAATTGGAAGGGAGGATTTTGGAAAGGAGCCGTGAAAAATTATGGTTTTCAGAAATATACAGTAAGATTAGATATAATGTAGTGAATAAGAACTCAAATACGCAATTAATAATTTTTAGGGAAAGAACGGGACATAACATGAGGTTCTTTGGGAAATGGCTAGTATAGATTTAATTAAAAATTGCCCTGTTACAAATAGGAAGTACATCAAATATGAAGCATGGCAGATGTTTTCAAAGTCGTCTCAGTTAATTCCTACTTTCTGTTGTTCTCCATCAGTAAGCATTTTGTAACTATGGAACTGCAACAGTTTTATAAACGTATTCTAGGTGTTTTTGGCCATCTTATTTTCCAGAAGTTTCCTAAATTTTCTATAGGTCTATGGAGATTCTCAGTTATTGAGGTCATCATTGTCTCAGATGATCACTTTCAAAAAGTAACGGAATTTTCGGTTTTTACTTGAAAATATTTTGCTTCTTGTTCAAGAAGCTTCTTCAGTTCTCAGTTCAGTTCTAGTGAAACTCAGTATAAGGAGCCGTGGTGGTGCAGTTAGTTATAGTGTATTACTACATGCTACTTTTGCTGACTACCTGCAATTGGCAGTTCACATCACACCAGGCTCAGGGTTGGCTCAGCCTTCCATCCTTCCGAGGTGGGTAAAATGAGGAGCCAAATTATTGGGAGCAATATGCTGACTCTATAAACTGCTTAGAGAGGGCTGTAAAGCACCGTGAAGCAGTATATAGGTCTAAGTGCTATTGCTATGGATAATTGGTTCTGTTCTTGTTTTGTTTATCCTTTTTAATTGATTTTTTAAAAGCTATTTTACCCCACTTTTGTTTATTTTTTATAAATGACTCCAGGAAGCAAACAAACATATATTCCTTCTCTTCCTATTTTTCCCCACAAAGGGAACCCTGTGAGGTAGGCTTGATTGGGAGAGAGGGATTGACCAAGGGCCCTCAACTATCTTTCTTGCTTAAGTATAAGTATAAATCAAAGACCAGCAATGCACATTAGTTTTTTACAATATGTTAAAAAGTACTGACATTAAGATTATAATTAAAAAGTATTGACGTTAAAACTGTAAAATAACATACATGTTCTCAGATTGTTCGGGTCACTCCCTGGTTTACTTGGGTGCAAAGCCTTAAGTATGGAAGTAAATACAATGGTCCAAAAATTATTAGAGATATGTCCAGATAATAGGTACAAGATGACAACTATACTTCTGTAGCCATTTTTTTTCTTATGGACATTGCAGCAGCACAGAACTTTGCCACTGCATAGGTGGTAGCCGGGTTTGTGTCCTGGAGGAGAAAGCCTAGATAAAAATTGTGTGCCCTCTCTGACAATCGGTTCCACCACAAATGCGCATATGTCAAAAGCGCGTGTGACTAAACTGCAGTGACAAAACTGCGCCGTCAAAACCGCGGAGATGAATAAGCGCTGAAGCGCGCCGACAACAGCGCGCCGACAGAAGCGCGCGGTAACATAACCCTAAACCTAACCCTAACCCTAACCCTAACCCTAACCCTAACCCTAACCCTAACCCTAAACCTAACCCTAAACCTAACCCTAACCCTAACCCTAACCCTAAACCTTACCTTAACTTAAATCGCACTTCTGTCGGCACGCTGTTGTCGGCGCGCTGTTGTCGGCGCGCTTTTGACATTGCGGTTTTAGCACCGCGGTTTTGTCGGCGCGCTTTGACGTTTGCGGTTATGTCGTGCCACGCTGACAATCTCTCTAATAAGGGGAGAATATGTGCAGACCTACAAGCTCTACAAGTTCATGCTTAAGGCAGGGCTGGAATTCATACTTTCCGGATTTGTAGGTCAACACCTTAACCACTGCCCAAGAGGGCTCTCTGTTTGGTCTTTTAATGGTCTGTTTTTGTAAATTGCTTTGAGTTACAAGATTAGGAGTATATCATCATAAGAAATAAAGAGACAAATATGAGAACAATACATATTTGTTCCAATCCAAAGGAAAAAAATGCATAATTCTCCCAAAATCATTTGGAAAGGAAGTCGTGATTAACTCATGTTGCTCATATATTGCTTTCAGTGGATTTGCAACATAGTTTAAATATACTCATTCAATGGGGAAAACCCTTAAGAAGCCCAGTTAGAACAGTATCTAGAGTAGAATTAACTTTTAAGTCCATTTTTTCATGATTAAATATTTGAGGATAAATGGAGCATTTCTCTGTGGATGCCCATAGAATTATATAAATAAAACAGAATGTAAATTGTCCTGTTCTTTCAGACATGGCTTTGATTCTTTTGCTTCCATGAAGAACCTTTTATAGAATACAGTTAGAAATTAGGCCTGTGATGAATGTGGAACATGTTCAGTCCACAGGGAACATTTGCTGTGATGGTGGCACACAAAGACTTCCCGCAGAATCAAAGACAATCTGAAGCAAAGTGTCTGCTCAAAATCCATTTTCTAACAATCAATATTATGTCCATTTCAGCATAAATCAAATGTGGCGCTCCAATGATTGTCCTATTGTGAGAGTTTCTGACTTTCAAGAGAGAATTTCCTGACAATCACTTTTCTCTTCTGCTATGCAATCAGTTAAGCAGTATATTTTTCATCATCATCATCATCATCATCATCATCATCGTCATCGTCATCGTCATCTTATATAGAAATCAAGAAGCTCAGCAACTGATTTATGTGTTCACTGCTTTTATGTTCTTGTTTCATATTTTATTACTGATAAGGAGGGATGTGATGGCTCAGTGGCTAAGATGCTGAGCTTCTCAATCAGAAGGTTGATCAGCAATTCGAATCCCTAGCACCGCGTAATGGAGTGAGCTCATGTTAATTGTCCCAGCTTCTGCCAACCTAGCAGTTCAAAAGCACATAAAAAAATGCAAGTAGAAAAATAGGGACCACTTTGGTGGGAAGATAATAGTGCTCTGTGCACCTTTGGTGTTTAGTCATGCCGGCCACATGACCATGGAGATGTCTTTGGCTTAGAAACAGAGTTGAACACAGGCCCCTAGAGCCGGAAACAACTACCATGCATTTGCAGAGCAACCTTTACCTTTACCTAACTTTCACAACCTTCATAAAAGTTTTTTCTTGCCACTTGGATCCTTTTATCATTGATTTCCTCTTTCTCTCAGTGCATGGAGTATGGAATGTGTTATTCCTCTTCTATGGCCAAGTTTCAATGTTCTAATAGGAAGCCAAGAGACACATTGAGGATGCCTAACACTACTTGACACATTTTCATTGCTTATTATAACCCACATATGTAACTGAGATGAGGTGTTAAAATATATTTAGTCAATTCCAGTGTGATTCCTGGCTCTTTCAGAAGCTGGTTTACGAGTTCTGTAAATGCCTTTTAGAGTACAATTGCCATCTACTTGGCGGCGAGATTAGTTATCTTGCTCAGTCAGACAAGAGGAGGAATGGGAAAGAATATACATTGTTCCTTTGTTGCAAGAAAGGCAATGCAATGGATATTTTTCAGAACTCGGGGACAGCTACCTGACGTAAATTTCACTGCCAATAAGCAGGATTTACTTCTGAGCAACGTGCTCAAGACTGGGCTGTAAAATGTTTCACCCATTAAGCTACTTCAGCAAATCACTCAGGTGTATTTAGCAGTTCTGCTTAGAAGCCTTCTGTTTCAAGCCAGCAACATTTCAAAGAGAGGTAAGGAAATGCTATTGCCTGTAGAACTCTGCATTATTATATACTTTTAACAATTCAGCATTAAGGGCCTTTTTTTGTAGCTAGCTTGCTAGAAAGCTATCTAGATAATTGGTTACCTGGCTTTCAAGATAATATTCCCCAAGTGACTTCTGTTTAGTACAGCATCAAAACTAATCAACCCAGTTAGCATACTGTTACCTTAATAATAATAACTTTCAACGGATGTCTATGCAAGTATCATGGATGAGGGTCAGCCTAACATTTGCCCATACCAGCTGTTCCTGTAACTGTTATTCTGCTTTATTTTATGGAACATTCATAAAAAACTATTAGGCAGATATGCAACTCTTCAGAAAGGACAATTGCAAATTGAAAAAAGATTGAAGGAGATGGTGTAGGGTCTCATAAATCCTTATGAGGAGAAACCATAAGTTCTGGATATGCTTAGCTTATCTTTATTAGTTGAGCCAACTGAAATGAAATATAACAGCAGTCTTAAATATGTGAAGGATATAATCAGTGATGGGATTCAAATAATTTAACAACCAGTTCTCTGCACTAATCACCAGCTGGGTAGGCATGCCTTGGTGGCCAAGTGACCATGTGGGTGTGGCCAACTCAACATCACTCAGGTCGATGGGCACTTTGCCTTAATGGTGACAATGTAATAAGGATTAACCAGAGAGGCAGTTTCTGTAATCAGAACAATAAAGATTAGGCTAGAAACAACACCAGAATGTTTCCTTCCTGCCTTCTTTATAGGATTAACCCTGTGAAGTGGGAAAAATGAGATTTCTTCCAACAACCAGTTCTTAGAACTGCTTAGAAAGTTAACAACTGGTTCTCCCATATAGGTGAATAGGTGGCTAAATCCCACCACTGAATATAACCAATGTGTATAACCAAGTATCACGGTTATAATCCACTTAGTAGTTTATCATCATTATTGGAACAATCCTCAATTATAAAAGATACAGTACTTAGCAAAATGTGCAAATTTGAGGCAAAGAACACCATTTGAAAGAGTTTCCCTATAACAAAAGAACCCAGGGCTTGTTCTCTTAAATGTTATCATTGAATTATTTATTACTGAATGCAAATTACAGTAGTGGCAAGATTTCTTGGGAAAACTGTGAAAAACAACAATAGAGACTTCTAAAATGGCTTGCCATGCAATTTTAAGGAAAGAAATTCTTAGTCATTTCATCAGTAGGGAAACAATGGTACCAATTTGAGTTAGAGTTTTGGACAGGATGCATCTCAAAGAATAAGTCATGTCCTCTCCTTCCACCTACCTTGCAGACTAAGGGAAAAAACATTCTCATCAAAGGATATTCTTTTTTATTCAGGATGAATACGCTATTCAAATCCATCAATGTTCACTAATGCATATATGAATACTCTTGTGAGTTTGTATCATCATTTATTTTTAAACTTACTTGAGAGCTATCCAGCACAGTTTTGTTGAGCATATTCATGAATTATACACGCCGCTTAGATAAAGAGAGCCCTGGAAAAAAAGTTAGGTCATAGGAGCTGCCATAACAATACCACCTCTTGATTATGGTGCATTCTGATCAGAATATCTTAAGCAATCCAATAATATTCTCATTACAGTAAAATGGACAGCAAAAGGAAGCTGCTGCAAGAATTCCTTAGGAGATGCTTGACAATTCTGACCTCTCATACCAGCTGTGTGTTTGGAATTAGCCCACTTATCATAGATAGATACCTCTTTGTCCATCTGTGATAAATAGCACTGGAGCATTAACATTTGGATACTACATCTCAATGAAATATTCTGAATCCAAGTAGTATGATTACTCCAAGTTAAAAGGCTGGCAGTGATAGTGTATCTTTTGGGCTGCAAAAATCCAAACAGCCACTAGTTGGCAGCATCTCGCATCAGTTCTGCCCTCTATAGGGCATCTAGATTGTTGCAGCCCAGAATTGTTAGCTTTCAAGGTAAGTTCAAGGAAACTTACCAGGCCAGAGGCCAGAGAAACATTTGCATTTGGAAAAAACAACCTCTTTAGTTCCTCCCTCTTTCTCTTTAATATCCAAGAATTGTATTCCCCATGACAAACTGAAGACAATATTGTCATTGCTTGGAGGGTTTGAATTAGTTCAAACACAGGTGATCTAGTTAGGAAAACAGTTAGTGCCACTGACAGTGCATTCTTTTTTTTAATGTTTTTATTATACATCACATTTTCAATTTTACAACAGTCCATCTCTTTCCTTCTCCTTCCCTCCTCCATCCTCCCCTCCTCCCCTCTCTTCTCTCTTCCCCCTTTTCCTCTCCTTCTCTCCCCTCTCCTCTCTTCTCCACTTTCCTCTATTTCCCTTTCTCCTACTCCTCCCCTCTCTCCTTTCCCCTCTGCTTCCCTCTTCTGTCTCCTTCCTTCTCCTCTTCCCTCAGCCTTTCTCCCCTCCCCTCCTTTCTCCAGTCCCCCCTTCCCTCTCTCTCTTCATCTCTCTACTTCAATGGTGGGGAAATGAATAAGCTTCACTTCTATATGACTTTAAGGCTCAGATAGTAGGGTCTATTGAAATAAATGCAAAAGAAGGATGTCCTTAGATATGCATGGCCTTAAGCTTTATTTCATTATTTTATTTTATCAGTGTGAAATAAGCAACCCTCAGTATTTTTGGTGGGTGTAATTTAGTACTAATAATGGTCATATTGATTTGGATGGATCCTTGCAATCACTGGCAAAGGTACACATTTTATAGACATATAATGTTCAAATAGCCCCCACACTCATCTAAATGCACCAAATAAGCATGGTTCATATTGTTTTTATTCCTCTCTGGATACATATTTAATACATTTGTGTCAGATCCTTTTTCATGCAGTTTTGGCAATTCATAATCAGTGACAGTTTAATTCATATTTTCATGTGAATTTTCCTAATGAACTGAAACACAATTTCCTTTCAAAAGTTGGATTTTGTAATAAACATCCCCTCATGTATATGTATATATGCTTGCAAACATAAACAGGCTTAGGGATCTACAGATGTAGATGGCTTTACTTCTTATGTATCATGCTGAATTTTATATGTATGAAGTTTCTATAACTGGAGACTTCAGGAGTCTATTGTAGTCGTCATCCCCCCCTCCCTCCCACTTTGCCAGGAAAGCTTGGCGGGGTGACTTTGGGCCCAGTCACTTCCTGTCATCCTAACCCACCTCAAAGAGTTGCCATCGTGGGGAAAAGAGAAAGAAGGAAAAATAATAAATATGTTTCCTACCTTGAGTTATTTATAAAAAATAATATAGGTAGAATTAAAATATTATTTGTTCACAACAATATAAAGTCACACCTGCCAGTGCTTTAGCTGGTATTGACCTTAATATACATCAAATTCTTCTCAAGAACCTAGGATATCATAATATATTGGTGCAATATAAGTGTGGATTCAAACCAGAGGTGGTATTCAGCAGGTTCTGACAAGTTCTAGAGAACCAGTAGCGGAAATTTTGAGTAATTCGGAGAATCGGTAAATACCACCTCTGACTGGCCCTGCCCTCATCTCTTCTCTGCCTGCCGAGTCCCAGCTGATCGGGAGGGAATGGGAATTTTGCAGTAACCTTCCCCTGGAGTGGGGAAGGAATTTTACAGTATCCTTCCCTTGCCACACCCACCAAGACATGCCCACCAAGCCATGTCATGCCCACCAAGCCATACCATGCCCACCAGCTATACCCACAGAACCAGTAATGAAATTTTTTGAATCCCACCACTGATCCAAGCCTTTTGCAATTTAGAGATGAATAGTGTCCATATCTATGTGTATGCATGTATATATACGGTATTCATATTCAATTATATGCATTACATTAATAAACCCAGAACAAATTTCTCTGCATTTAGGGGAACTCCTTGCAATTGGATGCTCCAAACCAAATCCAAATATCTGATATATTGTATACAAAAATATTTCATATAATGTTAACACATCTCTTAATTCAGTCTGATATGGAAATCAGACACTTGGATTTAACCTTACCAACATCATAAAGGGACAGCTGTATCCATCACATGGCTCAGTCACTTTTTAACTCTAACTCCAACCTAGAGAGAGAGAAAAAAACCCATCAAAATTGGTCAAAAAGAAATGAAAGTGGAGTCAGTTAAAGAACAGCTGCAGGTTTGAAAGCTTGTGGAGTGTGAATAAGATGAGATGAGGTGGGATGAGATGGGGAGAGGTAGAAAATGTATGTTCAGAGAATTGGAAAAGAGCTTGTTACAGTTTTTGAGACCTCTTTTAACTTGACTGTTTGCTTTGTTCTTTCGTTGTCGCTTTTGATTCCTTAGGCTTTTGGGGTTTTTTCCTGTTACCGAAAAGTTTGTTATAATCACATATTTTAATCCAGAATTTCTCTTCTGACTGAGTATTGTTTACATAACTAGGTAATGCTATATCTGCTCATTACTCAGCAAGCTCAGGGGAGGTTCTTTGGATGAAAATGTCAAAACAGCTTTCTGGTGGGTTCACTATATATTTTTTCCTGATTTGTAAAATTTTGTTGCAAACATTTTGTAAGACATTTATTGGCTGTGGCCACTATGATTTAAATAGTAAAATTAGTAACAACTCGGTGTTCCTAGCAGTGACTTTGTCAATACATTGCAATACATTATGTGGCTAAGAGCTAAAGTTCTCTATTTTGAAACAATGCTTTGTGTAGAATACACTGGTTGTGTTGTCTTTGTAAGTCAGGTTGAAAGCAATAAAAACATGCTTTCTTATTTTTTAAAAAAATGTTCCTGAAACTAAAGCAACGGCTTTGGCTTACTACCAAGAAATATTTGCAACGTACAATCAAAATTGAAATCTTTTCTGTCTTCAACGCAGCAGATTAGACTGCTGATTATTTTCTATTCTTCTGAACAAGCAAAGATTAATAAATCACTTCCCTTTATGTTAATACTATCACATCCACAACTGTCATAGGTTTTGATAAAAGATGATACATACGTAGGATATCCCTCTTTGAGGGCAAGTCTAGTTGAATGAGGGAGGAATTCCTGTGCATATAATGATTATTTTATTGACTTTGATTCATTTGGGCCAACTATGCTACATTACATGCTCTGTTGGCCTTTCTCTCCAATCAAAATGCAAATAATTTTATATGGCAGCATTGGGGAAAAAAAGGTTTATCTAGAATCTATGTTCTGTGTATTTTTATGTTTTCACCCAGCTCTTCTCTGGGCTACATAGTGACTAGAAACTCGTTAGAAAGGAACAGAATGAATAATCTTTCCTTCTTCATATATGTGGTAGGTGCATTTGGAAAATGAAGCCTTCTCCACATCCTTGGGAAAACAGTTCCCAGATGTCATGCTTGATCTCCTGTTATGGTGAATAGGCCTGATTGAAAATGTTAGGAAACCAACTGACTCAAGAGTGATGAATATGCTGGTGGACTTCGTGTTAGTTGGGTTACTAGGATTTGTAAAGTTAAGGAAGACTAATATATGCAGAACTGTTTAAGAAAAAATAACATAGAATAATACGTTGGAAAGGTCTTCTAGTCTAATCCCCTGCTCAATCAGGACATTCTATATTATTTCATATAAATGGTTCTCCAGTCTCTTTTTGAAAGCTTCCAGTGATGGAGCACCCTTAATTTTGGAGGCAAGCTATTCCATTGGTTAATTGCTCTGACCATTAGAAAATTTATCCTTAGTTCTAGGTTGCTTCTCTCTTTGGTTAGTTTGCAACTATTGTTTCATGTCTTAGCTTTTGGTGCTTTGGATAATAGTTTGACCCCTTCGTCTTTGTTAGGAACCCCTCAAACAAGAGCCAAGGTGGAGCAGTGGTTAGAGTGCAGTACTGCAGGATACTTCAGCTGACTGCTAGCTGCAGTTCGGCAATTCAAATCTCACTGGCTCAAGGTTGACTCATCCTTTCATCCTTCCGAAGTGGCTAAAATGAGGACCCAGATTGTTGGGGGCTATATGCTGACTCTATAAACTGCTTAGAGAGGATTGTAAAGCACTGTGAAGTGGTATATAAGTCTGCTAGTGCTAGTGCTAATGCTAAATATCATGCCTCCCCTAGTCCTTCTTTTCATTAGATTAGAATTTGTATGCATTCCAGTAATGTCAGGTGAGAGATGGTGCTGAAGCTGAGAATGTAGTGACTCAATATTTAACATATGTTTAAAACACTTTTTATTAGTAAAATGTGCTGCCCATAAGAAAGTACCCCTCCTGGTGTTAAGTAAAGTCTAATGTTTTCCCCTCACTTCCTCCTCAACACACCACATGTACAATATATAATCAATTTTAGTTTGTTGCATAAAATTGTGCATCTGTGACATATTAGGTAATGTATATTGTTGAAATGACTGCATTGCTGATGACAATTTTGGAAATATAGAATATTCTTATGAAGAATGACAATTTATAAAACAAGATTGGAAGTAGTATGTGTTTGTGTTTGTGTATATGTGTGTAACATTTTGGGGTTTTGGCTAATTGACAATTAACATAGTCACAGTCTACAAAACAAATATGTGTATGAACATTTGTCTTAGTCAAAATTTTGATATGTAATCACTTTATCCCATTAACTGAATTGGAATAACAGCCCAAAATTGTACTGAAACTTTAAACAATGTGACACAATCAAGTTCTTTCCTTTTGAACACCTTTTATAAACAGCCCAGTCTAGCTTATAACATTAGAAACTGGGGACTTTTATGATCTATCTCCCGGTTTGGTCTGATATTCTGATTTGTTAGGCATTATCCAGT
Source organism: Thamnophis elegans (assembly GCF_009769535.1). Taxonomy (NCBI): domain Eukaryota; kingdom Metazoa; phylum Chordata; class Lepidosauria; order Squamata; family Natricidae; genus Thamnophis; species Thamnophis elegans. Next base: position 61,660,212 of record NC_045548.1, on the reverse strand, counting down.
GCTGGTTAGATACTCCATCTAGTTGGATATAGCTCCTGATAATAATGGGCAAATCTCAATTTTTATCAGTTCAAGATTTTCCCCCCTGCCCCAAACTTATATTTCGGATAGTTTTGCATAAGTATAAATATATACAGAAAGAATAAGAGACTCACATTCATTCATAGTTTTTTTTTTTAAAAAAAACTTTTATCTGCCTTTTGGCTCACTCATATTATTCAAACTGAAAAAATGTACAGCTATGTTTCTAAAATACATATTTTTGTGCATACTGTTTTGGAAATGCAAAGTACATAGCCACAGTCATAAAAACCTATGCAATGCCTTAACAGATTGTTGGTCCTTCTAAATCAGGTGTCAGCAACCTGTGGCTCTGGAGATGCATGTGGCTCTTCCATCCCTCTGCTGCGGCTCCCTGTCACAGGTTGGCTCCATAATTGATAGAGCTTTTGGTTAGTACAGGTAGAGGAAAAAGGACACCACGCTAGGAGGAGACTCTATGGTAGGGAAACTGGTCTTTGGGTCAGCAAAGGAAAAAGGATGCTGCACTAGGAAGAAACTCTATGGTGGGGGAACCAGATTTCTGGTCGGTTCCAGAATTGAATAGGGGGGCTTTCTGTTACAACCTTTGTGACTCTGAGGGTTTGAGATTGCCGAGCCCTGATCTCGATGAACCATCTTTTCTCATAGTGAGCTATCAGTTGCCTGAGAAAGTTCATTATAATCCATAAAGTGTGGGGGTTGACACACTATTGTGTTCAAGGTTTTCTCTGAATGCTGGAGGTATGAATCTAATGAACTCGAAAGTAAAACTGGACAATTTTGTTAGACATGCCTATAGTTAACATCACATAGTAGATTTTGTTTGATAGGCATTGAATGCATTTTGAATATATACCCTGTTTCCCTGAAAATAAGACCGCCTCGAATAATAAGCCCAATCAGGCTTTTGAGTGCATGCACTAAAATAAGCCCTCCCCTGAAAATAAGCCCTCCCTAAAAATATTGCAACACAGCAGCAGCCATGAGTTGATCACGCTCGTCATTTCCTGCACCTCAAAAAATAATAGACCTCCCTGAAAATAACCCCAAGTGCTTATTTCAGGGCTCAAAAGAAAATAAGACCCTGTCTTATTTTTGGGAAAACACGTCAATATGGAGAAAAGTGAATGGTTTTGCATAAATCTGTCTACAACTTTAGAAAGTTCATTTGTATCAACAGTTTCTAATAATGACACAACTGTATTGCTCCTTTGAAATGGGAGTGTGTACATTTATTTATCTATTTCCAGGTACCTGCTTTCCTGCCTTTGTTTCACCTGCGTCCCAACTATTTTTTTATTGAATTTCTCTGTCAAGATTAAAATCTGTGTGCACTGTCCATTTTTGCAACCTAATAAAATAGCATGTCCTTCTAATCAAAGGTTAGACTTACAGTATGACTTAAGTGTTTAAAATGTTCCAAGCTCCATCAGTCAAGATTCCTTTCAATGAAAATCTGGTTTGTTTTTCACAAGCCATTGAGATCTTCCTTTGGGTTGTTTTGAAATTTCATGCTAATTTCCTTTGATGGTTTATGATAACAAGGGTGACCCAGGTTTACTTTATAATTATTCTGACAGAAGTGCCAAACATAACATTCTTATTTAACCATTAGTAATATTGAACTCAGAGTTCATGTTCTTGTTAACTGAGCTTGAAAGGCCAATTGTATACTCTCAGGAGACAGAAAATATTAAGTGACATTTGCAAGTATAATTTGCAAGGAACTTAATTTGGCTGCAAGAACAATTGTGGGAAAAGCTTTTGTTTAGAGAGATTAAAGCTCTGGAAAGTGAAATCAAGTTCTCAAATTCCCCTTCTGTAAACCTGTATTTTCCCCTCTTTATTTAGGTACCAAAAGAATCTTCCTCCTTTAAAGATTGAGATGTATTTGTAGCTCTTGGCAAGTTAGCCAAGATTTCTAATAGTTGTTTTCACAGTTTTTAATACTTCATTTAATTCACCCCAAGAAATAATATGACTTTTCAAGGAATTCTCCTGAATATAAGGGAGCATTTTAACAACCACAGGCAGCTCATCTGTATTCGAAATCAGTTTGTTGTGTAAAATCAATATCTCTCCACATATGATAGATCTGGATATTTTATGTCTCTCTCTTCTTCCCATTCTATGCTGGAATTTATTTATTGAATACATTTTCAGGCCACCTGATTCATGGGGACTCTGTAGAACTTCACAGGATTACAAGAAAACAGCAATACCAGAACAAACATCCATAAAACAACAACCAATGCAAGGGAATAAAAACACTTCCAGTCTTGTAACCTTTTTTCAAATGTATATGCTGAAACCAACCTGGAACTGGGCAATACAGGTGGTTGACTTACATTGACTTACATTGATTTACAACATTTCAGTTAGAAACCATTCCAAGGTACAATAGCACCAAAAAAAAAAAAGATTTACAGCTGGTCCTTGAATTTAAAATCATCATAGCTGCTCCATGCATGGTCACATGATGAGAATTCAGGCACTTGGCAACCAACATGTATTTACAATGCTTACAACATGTCAGGATCTTGTGATTGTCATTTATGACCTTCCCAGCTGGTTTCTGACCAGCATAGTCAATGGAGGAAGCTGGATTCACTTAAAAACCATATGACTCACTTAACAACCACAATGGCCTTCTGGCAAAAGAAGGTCATGAAATTGAGTATAGTTCACTTAATAACTGACTTGCCTACTAATGGAAATTCTGTGGCCACATTGTGATCCTGGGTCAAGAGACTACTGTTAATTATGTATATGTTACCAACAGAGCAATTGGTTCTACATTCTACTTTCAAGGTCTTTAGACATCAATCTTAGCAGTGACGTGCGGTGACGGTTACCGTTGGTGAGGCAAGACCGCAGCAGCGGCGAGAAGCAACGTCCCCGGCACTGTGTCTGACAGGTGTCTCGCATTTATGGTGGACATAAACGCGAGACGCCTGTCGGACACAGTGGCGGGGGTGTTGCTTCTCGCCGCTGTCGCGCTCCACTGCCTTGCACCCCGCCTCCTCTGATGAACAATCCTGCTGCCCCGGCCTGCAGCCAGCCCACCCACCCCTCGCCCGACCTGCTCCCTGGGTGTCCCGGCTCCATCTGAGATGCTTCTCACCACCGTTGCGCTCCACCGCCTTGCCCCCCCAGCCTCCTCTGACAAACAATCCTGATGCCCCGGCCTGCAGCCATACCAGCACCGAGCCTGGACTCACCGCTCTTCTCCTCCTCCTCCTCCTCCTCGTCCTCGTTCGGTGCTGGGCTGGCTGCAGGCCGGGGCATCAGGATTGTTTGTCAGAGGAGGCGGGGGCGTGGGCAAGGCGGTGGAGCGTGACGGTGGCGAGAAGCATCTCAGATGGAGCCGGGACACCAGGAAGGCAAGCCGGAAGAAAGAAAAAAAAAACACACACAAACCTCACAATAAAAAATTAATTTTTTATTAAATTACAAATTACAAATTAAATTACAATAATCCACCTTTTCCAGCTGTGGAAACTCTCTCAACTCTCCTCTTGTCCACCCAACGTAAGCGTGCTCAACGTAAGCTCTTAAGGCATGATTCGCTGCTCCCCGATCAGGAGGCGGGAGAATCAGTGCCTCTTTTGCATATGAAAGTTTTTGCTTGTTAACGCCTCCTTAACTTTTAAAAGGCGAACAATTCCTTAGGCAAAGAGGCCCCAAGTTCTCTGGCCTCCTCCCATAGTTAACACTGAGAGCAGACACCAAGCCACTGTGACTTTGAATCTGGTAGCAACTACCCTGGCTTTAATTATTTTAAAAAAATATTTAAAATTCTTCCTTTCCCTCAGGAGACTGGTGAGGCCCCGCCTCCCCTGCCTCTAGTGACTGCACGTCCCTGAACCTTAGGAATCAAAAATCATTCCTATTTCTCATGGAAACAACCAAGGGATAAGGCAAATATTCTATTAAGGAGCCAATTCTGTCTGACTTGCTAAATAGAAGAAAGGAACCTTTGCTTAGAATAATTTGAGACACAATTCAAGGCAACAATTTTATGAGCTAGTTTTAACATAATAATTATTAATTAGCAAATCAAATTGTGAAAGTGAATACTAGAATTCTATAAAGCAAGCAATCTTAGAGTTCTGTATCCTTTCTTCCTTCCTTCCTTCCTTCCTTCCTCCCTTCCTTCCATATTCCACTGAACCCCCCCTTCAAGGCTTTTAGTGGCTAACAACAACACTATAAAGCACAAAAGATTAAAGCGGCCATCATAGGACCTTGAAGCATTGTTAGTGTTTATTGTTCTTCTTGCCATCTTTTCTGTTTGCAAGACATTCTAATTATTCCATCTCACAACTTCTTTCCTGTCCTCATTTCCATAAACTAATATGGAGACCAAATTGCTTCCTTCTAGTGATTGTATAAATTGGTTCTCTTGTGCATTATCCTTTGCTGATGGATTAGTGATGAATTACTTATTTAGCCATGGGGGTTCACCTCCATAGTCCCTCTGCTGATGAAGTTGCATGAATTGGGTTAGCTTATCACCCTTTTTAGTTTTATCCTTCACTCTTCTTTTTATTCATATTCGACCCTGAGCGCCAAAACTACATGTCTGCCATCAAGAGGATATTAAAATGTACAGTGCTTTAGCAGATCTCCTAAGCTACAATTTATGTGGTGGTAAATTACAGGGTTGAAAGCAACTGAGATGGAAAAGGTTGTGTGTCCATCATGACATAATTTTTTGCAATTGTTAATGACAGGACATGATTATAACAGTTACCTTGTAATTTTATTTTTCCCCTTTATTTTTTTCCTTTATGATGAACAGTTTTCTTGTTTTTCTGCTTTGTCATATTGCTCAATGCTTCTCTTGGTGCTTTGTGGTTGCACCTGGAATCAATCCTACCAATTCTTGGATCTATATATTTAAGAATAGAAGATTGTGCAACAGTTAAAATGGTGGACATTAAAGAATATTAGTTGGAGAATTGCAGAGAATTTAATGGAAAAAGTCAAATATGGTACATTATCTCTAAGAAAGCACTGAAAATAAAGCTTGGAGAGAATAAACACTAAAATAAGCAATTCAGAAGATTGGAGATTGTGATTTGCATTGGAAAGATGAGAAGTATATAAAATTGAATACTACTTGATTGTGTTTGTCTTTTACTGATAAAATATCCTAGAATAGATTTGCCACATTTTTAAATAATTTGCCCTACTTACAAGCCCCCAGTTCTCATTACCCACTCACCAAATTCATTTAGGGTACTCACAGTTGTAGTTCAATATGTCTGGGGACTGCTAGGATGGAGGATCGGGAAAATTATTATTACATATGCATATAATTGCAAGTTTCCCAAATAAGCTTCTAAGCAGATGAATACTAAGCATATACATATACATATACATATACATATACATATACATATACATATACATATACATATACATATACATATACATACACATACACATACACATACACATATACACATATACACATATACACATATACACATATACACACACAATACCATGATTTCAACTGATCTCCTGGAGGTTTTCAACCAAGTAAAGATGACAATGATAGAACAGTACATTATCTTGGCTTATCACTCTTGGAAAGCAATGTATAAAGTGTCAAAATATGATGATAATGGAGGAATCTCATATGATTCCAGTCACATAGGAGATTTAAATGGGAAAATAAAGTTCTATTTTTTAATATATTTCCCTATTATTGTTGTTGCTCCTGCTTTAAAGAGATACCTGAAAGATAAAGGAATCAACTAGGAAGAATAAGAGAAGGAACAAAACAAAACAAGATGCTTGTTAAAACATTTGTATGGAGAGCCTTTTTAGATTGAATTATTATTATTACTGTGGTGTGATAGTTAGCCGGGGCATATTGGCTAGGGCCAGGGTTGGGTTCCGGATGCTGCTACTTCTGGTGCACTCAAAGAGATGCTGCGTGTGCACGCACTTGATGAGGGCTACGTACGCATGCACAGTACTAAAAAATGCTTCTGTGCATGCGCAGAAGCAAAAATTAAGATGGCAGAGCCTACGGCATCCCTGAGAGAACTAATTCAGGGTTGTAGCAAGCCAAGTTACTACCTACTCAGCCGCATTGGGCTGAACAGGTAGGAACCCACCTCTGGCTAGGGCTAAGCAGAAATTATCTTCCCACTTTTTCAGATTCATGGATGGTTTCAGCAGTGGGAAGTTTTCATTTTTCATTTTTTTTATTGTTTTGCAAATAACATGGATTTGATGCTTTCCTCTACCCAGGCCTTTTTGTAGTGTTATTTTCTCTCTTTTTTGTATTCAAGGAATTGTATTCATATTATTTTATGCCTGATGTTCCTCCTAATATTCAATCACCATCTAGAAACAGTGATTAGATCTAATTCTACTCTAATTTTATATACTTCCTAAACCTCAGCTTTCATAATGATTGAGCTTTCTTCTTAAGGCAGAGGCCAACTCTCCTTCTTCTCACAGAATACCATACGATGATATCTTGGCAGAAATTCCTGTACATTCAAAAAATGATGGCAAGAACTGGGTACACCTAGTGTAGTGAAAAGAAGGACCAAAGGTGACATGATAGCAGTCTTCCAATACTTGAAGGGCTGTCACAAAGAAGAGAGGGCAAACTTATTTACCAAAATATCTAAAAGCAAAACAAGGAAGAATGAATGGAAACTAATCAAGGAGAGAAGCAACCTAGAATTAAGGAGAAATTTCATAACAGTAAGAACAATCAATCAGTGAAACAATCTGTCTTCAAAAGTTGTGGGTTCCCAATCACTGGAGGCTTTTAAGAAAAGACTGGACAATCACTTGTTAGAAATAGTATAGGTCCCCTGTGTGAGGAGACAGTTGGACTAGATCAGGGGTTGGCAACCTTAAACACTCAAAGAGCCACAAAGGTCCTAACCGGAATCCCCCCCCCCCATTCAGTTCTGGAGCCAACCAAAAGTCCCGTTCCTCCACCATAGAGTCTCCTCCTAGTGCGGCATCCTTTTTCCTCTGCCTGTCCTAACCGAAACCCTATCAATTGTGGAGCTGACCGGAAAAGCCGCCCCTTACCATAGAGTCTCCTCCTGGCATGCTGTGCTTTCCCCCTCCCAAACGGAAGCTTCTCTCAAAATTGTGGCGCCGACTGGTGACAGGAAGCCACAGCAGAGGGATGAAAGAGCCATATGCAGCTCCAGAACTGCATGCTGCTGACCCCTGGACTAGATGATCTTCCAATTCTGTTACTGTTACTTTTAGCTCTGAACCTCCTACAACACTGACTAAAGCTGTAGGAACATAAGGACAAAATGCTTTAATTCTCTCTTTTTTTGGGGGGGGGGAGCAGATTTTTTATTGTTTTTTCCTTTCATAACATCTTTCAATCATTACATCAACCTTGTTATGTCATCATACCTGTACATATCAATCTTATTTGCTTCTATATTTATATACATTTATCTGCAGTTCTATACATATCTCTATTGTTTCTCGGCTGGATTAAGTTTATTTCTGTTTTGCAACCATTTGTACCAATTATCCCAAATCTCATAATATTTAAACTCTCCTTTGTCCTTTAATTTTACTGTTAACTTGTCCATATCTGCACAATTCAAAATTTTCTGAATCACTAATTCATCTGGGGGAATTACTTTGTTTCCAACATTGGGCAAATGTTATTCTAGCTGTAGTCAGAAGATGTATTGGTATGTATTTAATTTTCTTTTAAATTTAATTCTAATGCTGTTCTTGAAAGGAAACAGATGTCCTTCCTAAAAAAAAGGGGCCACATTTAGAAAGTATGAGATGGCCTTTTGGATAAAAGAAATGTTGAAAGAAACCTGATTTCAGCCCAGCTAACTGCTTAGCCCCACAAATAGAATTCTGACCTTTCTTAGGATGGTGTTGTATTATGGCAGTTGTTGAGACAGAATAAATTGAAAGTCTGGGAATTGGGATTGTAAAAAGAAGCAAAAGATGGCTAAAACAAAAAGGGATAATATAAAATATTGGTAAAACCACAAGAGATTGACTTCATATTGAAGCTGGTTTTGCTCTCATCCATCAATTTTAATCTTTGTCTTTTTCCATTTCGTTCCACTTTGCTTTTGGATCTGTTGTCAAAATTAATTGTTTTTGTGAAAAAACATTGACCTTTTCATGAAACAAAGCAAAACAAGTCATAAAATCTTATCAATCTGCTTGAAATAACTTGTGGGCATTGACTAAATAAAGCTCACATAGCTTAAGGAAAATATGTACTTCCTGAAATAAAATTCATTTTTATTTTATTTCATAAAATTCATTTTAAGAGCCGTGATGGTTCAGTGGTTAGAATGCAGTACTGCAGGCTACTTCTGCTGACTGCCCTCTGCCTGCAATTTGGCAGTTTGAAGCTCACCGGCTCAAGGTTGATTCAGCCTTCCATCCGTCTGAGGTGGGTAAAATGAGGACGCGCGCGTGCGCGCCTGCACACACACACACACACACACACAGTAGAATATATAGTAGACTACAAACTACTCCCTTTTTTTAGTCTCACCCAGATCAAGAACCCTGTGTCAGCATTCCAGATAGCATCCAAAATTAAATTAGAGTCCAAGGCAACATATTGCTCAAAGTTCCAATTTATTTAGAGAGCCATGCTGGCACATCTGGGGGGAAAATCCGAATCTGAAGTTTCTTCCATTTCCCCCCCAAGTTAAAGTTCATTATCTTGCCCCCACACCACAAGTCCATCATGTGGTCCAATCTTCCAGTGCCATGCTGGCAGTCCCATCCATCCAGTTTTGGTCAGGTGCAGAGGTGCCAAGACAAAGGATGACCTTGACAATCTAGGAAGGAATTTTATTTCGGCTACATAACGTTCTACTCCATACCATCCCCACTCCTATTTCCCCACTGTAGAAACGGCATAATATAATAGAAGTGTGGCAGGCCAAAGATCTAAATGGAGCATGGCTGCAAGTGTGACACTCTGTGAGATTGGTTGGGTTAACAACAAATGTTGGATCTAGAGTTACTGGGGAAGATTTTTCAGCTAAGCAAAGATTAGAACCTAACTCTCCCTGATGACAGTTTAATACCTTAACCATTACACCACACCACCTCTTTTCTTAGAGTTTTGCAAGTCAAATGGAGACATAATTCATATGTGAATACCTATAGTGTTAACTTGCATATGCAACAATTTTGTGAAGTGATGTGTGGCGTTTGCTATCTTCAGCACTGGCTCATGCTTAGCATCCATCTTACTTCAGCAATCCATCATTTTCCATTAAGTTATGGCACACTTGAACGGAGCTGATCTGCAGACCATTGCAGAGAATTGATTAGAAGAAAGTTGAACATAGCAAGAATATGGTGTGTGCCTTGAAATGGGGGAAGTAGTCAGCAATACACCTACATAAACACATTATTTCGCCCATCGAAAAGGAATTTGCAATTAATGCAAAAGCCAAGAGTAGAACACAGAACCAAAATAGGTCAAGGACAGTGTCATAATAGAATAAAAACAGTGCGTTAAAAAGACCAGCATTGAGAAAAATGAATGACTGTGGAAGGCCAGCTTAAAAAGATATCAGAATAACAGACTTGGAAGGGACTTTGGAGGTCTTCTAGTCCAACTCCCTGCTCAAGCATTTATAGCATTTCAGACAAATGGTAATCCAATCTCTTCTTTAAAACCTACAATTGGAGCTCCTACAATTTCTGAAGGCTTAATTCTTCATTGTTCTGTCAGGAAATTTCTCCTTAGTTGTAGGTTGCTTCTCTTCTTGATGAGTTTCCATCCATTGCTTCTTTTCCTGCCTTCAGGTGCTCTGGAAAATAGGTGTCAGCTCCAGCCAGCTCAGAGACCTGGAACTGCCATTCAGGGGAGAAGACTCGGCCAGTTGCCAAGACTCACCATCCCACTTACACAATGCTAACAATTCATGATTAATTGCCGGGTGGTTTTGCTCTGGGTTACAAGGTGATGGGTGTGTGCACGTGTGGGGTGCAGCTTATCTTAATTACCAATGTAGCTATAAAAGGTGGTGGGAAGCACAGGGTGGCAGCTCTGACAATTTATTCATCGCCTTAGTGCTTTGTTGGTCATTTCGTGCCGAAGGAAGAATACAGACTGCATTTACAAACCATTTCTGTATTTGGCTGGTTTAATTAACCCTTCGGAACCTGACAATAGGTTGAACTCCTCTTCTTAGATACACTTTTAAAGATTCCTGTAAATCATTAATACTGGAACTTGGTACAATCATCCCACATGGTAGATATCAGCACAAAAAAGGTTGTTCTTTATGGGTGTCTCCTGTTGTAATTCTCTATCAACTGTGGAGGACCAATAGCCCTTCCGCTGAAGAATGCAGAGAGTCATCAACTTACAAACATTAGTTTGGAGTCAATTTTAAATTACAATGGCATTGAAAGAAGTGATTTATTAAAGGTTTTAATACTTGCAACCATTGCAGGCTCTTCACTGTCATGTGATAAAAATTCAGATGCTTGACAACCAGCACATATTTACAATAGTTGCAGCATCCCATCCACCATCCCATGTGATCACCATTTGCAACCTTTCCAGACAGCATTTGATAAGTGAAGCCCATCGGAGAAGCCAAATATGCTTAAAGACTGCAGGATTCACTTAATAACTGCAGTGATTCATTTAACAGTGGCAAAAAAAAGTCATTAAATTGGGTGCGACTCATTTAATTTCCTTGCTTAGCAATGAGAAAATTTGGGCCCATTTGGGATTCTGTACCAAAGATTACATGTAACAGATGTTTGGGAGACCTGATATAATTGAAAGATAAAAGTACTTATGGTACTCTTCAATAGTTAAGTCACCAGTTTTATCTGCTAAATTGTCATCAATTTCTGTAGAAGTGTTGATTGTTAAAAGCTGAAATGACCAAATGTTCTCTTCTAAATTCTTTGCAATTTCTTATTCAATGATCCTCTGTGACATACAAAAGTTGAATAATACCTAGTGAGCTTCCAGGTTATCAGAATGAACTAATCTAAAAAAGACAATGAAACCTAACACAGTATCTTGGTTGACTTCTTCTTTAGGAATTTTTCTTCCAAGGGTTCAGGAAGACAAGGATCTTTAATCTTATAATATAAGCTGAAACAAATCAAAACAACCTTAAATCCATAAATATGTGGTACAGCGGGCCATTTTACATCCATGGTAACAAAATAAAACATGAACCCTTTCTCCTTGGATGCCAAAACACTTCTCTCTCAGAAATAGTGTTATTATTTGCCTGAATCCTATTGTGCGGCCATGACATCTTGGCTAGAGCAACTGAGAAGGGAGACATAAACAGATGCATTTCCTAGATCAAACTGTTACAGAGGGACCATTCCCTCCCTCACAGCAGATGACTCTTCTTTCTTAGCCAGAATTGTAAATGGAAGGGAAAAGAGAGGATTTGCTAGCTATTGATTCCTTCATTGGCACCAAGATATATCCTGTGTGATGTTGGGCTACCAGATTTGGAAATCATGCATGTGTTGATCAAATGTTCCTTGAGAGAATCACATGCATTCTTGGCTCCAATATCCACCCAGCACAATTTCCAAACAGACATCTTCTAGATTATATACAAACTTCCAGCCAAACAAATTTATCCAAGCATTGGGTCCCAGTACAGAGGCTGGGTTAATATATTGCCCTAAGTTATAGTATAAAGTGGGCTGGTTTTGTCTGTTTAAATTTAGATATCATGGCTAATAAACCATGATTTATAATTCAGGGCCTAATACCCTGAGTGAATTCAATCTATTGTAATTTTCAACAACCTGCAATTGTAGCCCTGAGGTCCAAACAATGCTGCAGCCTGAAATTGGATATGGAAATTTCATGATGCTTCTTAAAAATTCTGCACCAAATATAACTCCAAAATTGGGATACAGATTTCAACTTAAAATGCATGCATAGGGATCAAATTGTACAGCAATGTGTATAAAGGATGCTGGGTGTTTAAAAAGGACACACAGTAATGTCAGGATAAAAATGACTTGTAAATAATCTGCAGACTATTGTACATAATAGTGCACAAACTAGGAAGAATATGGAATTAATTTCTGGTCATGCAATAAGAATGGAACATAGATTGAAAGTTCCAGCTATTCCCATCCTACCTTTTCCGAGGTCTTTGGCAGAAGTGCTGGGACCTCATTTAAGAAACAAAGAAACACAAATATTTTTTCCAGATGTCATTTATATCTATTGTTGTCATCATTACTTCCATTTATGGAAACAGTTTGTTTAGCTCTGTGTAGGTGTATTTCAAATATAGCTGATGTGAAATTTAACCCCACAAACAAGTTGCCAAATTGAGATCTCTTGATGCTTTTTTTTTTCTGATCAAGTAGAAGGCAGATGCTCTGGAGCTGCATCCTATGAAGATGGACGGAAATTTGATAAGAAATAGCTGTTCCAAAAAGTATTGTTTTTCAGATTTGCAGGGGTCCAAACAAAAAGCATAGTGTAGATCCCTTGGTAATCTCATTAAGGATAATTCCATTTGGAGAAAGTTGTTGGCTTTTGGGATTAGATATGTATTAGATATGTGGTGGCCCAGTTGCTTTTGTGGTGTGGAGACAATAATAGCAATAGCAGTTAGACTTATATACCACTTCATAGGGTTTTCAGCCCTCTCTAAGAGGTTTACAGAGTCAGCATATTGCCCCCAACAATCCAGGTCCTCATTTTACCCACCTCGGAAGGATGGAAGGCTGAGTCAACCTTGAGCCGGTGAGATTTGAACAGCTGAACTGCAGAACTGCAGTCAGCTGAAATAGCCTGCAGTGCTGCATTTAACCATTGTGCCACCTCGGACCATAACTTGATCCTTAACACCAATAAGACCAAGGAGCTTATAGTGGACTACAGAAGGAATAGGCCAGACATCCAGCCCTTGCTTATCAATGGAGACCAAGTGGAGCAAGTATCCAGTTTTAAGTTTTTGGGTGTTATCATAAAAGAGGACCTGACCTGAGGCGCTCACATTGCAGCACTGGTCAAAAGGGCCCAGCAGAGATTATACTACCTGAGACTTCTCAGGAAACAACAACTGAATGAAAAACTGCTAGTGACCTTCTACCGTTGCACCATAGAGAATATTTCAACTTACTGCATCTGTGTCTGGTTTGCCAATTGCACAGTGGCAGATAGGACAGCACTCCAGAGTGCTCATGAGCCGAGGTGGCGCAGTGGTTAAATGCAGCACTGCAGGCTACTGCTAGATCAGCAGTTCAGCGGTTCAAATCTCACCGGCTCAGGGTTGACTCAGCCTTCCATCCTTCCGAGGTGGATAAAATGAGGACCCAGATTGTTGGGGGCAATATGCTGACTCTCTGTAAACCGCTTAGAGAGGGCTGAAAGCCCTATGAAGCGGTATATAAGTCTACTGCTATTATTGTCCAGAGGGTTAACATCATTGCCCAGAGGATCATTGGTTGCCCTCTCCCCTCTTTGAAAGAGCTTTACAGCTCCCGCTCCCTTAAGAAAGTTCAAAACATTCTTAAAGATTCATCTCATCCTTGGCACCCTTACCATCTGGCAGACAGTGCAGGATAATAAAAACAAGGACAAATAGGCTGAAAATCAGCTTCTATTCCATGTGTGTGTGTTTGTGTGTGTACACACACATATATATAGCAAAAGTTGGCTTGAAACTCAACATTAAGAAAACTAAAATCATGGCATCCGACCCTCTCAATTCCTGGCAAATAGATGGGGAAGAAATGGAGCTAGGACAGATTTTCTTTTCCTGAGCTTGAAGATCATCGCAGATGGGGACTACAGCCAAGAAATTAAAAGACTTCTGCTCCTGGGGAGGAAAGCTATGGCAAATCAAGACAGCATACTAAAAAGCAGAGACATCACCCTGCCAACAGAAGTGCATATAGTCCAGGCTTTGGTTTTTCCCAATTGCAATGTGTGGCTGTGAAAATTGGACCATGAGAAAGGCTTAGCACCAAAGAATTGAGGCCTTTGAACTATGGAGCTGGAGAAGACTCCTGCAGGTCCCTTAGACTGCAAGGTGATCAAACCGGACAGTCTTAGACTGACTGACTGCTCTTTAGAAGGCCAGATCCTGAAGATGAAGCTCAAATACTTTGGCTACCTAATGAGAAGGAAGGACTCACTGGAGAAGAGCCTAATGCTTGGAAAGATTGAGGGCAAAAGAAGAAAAGGACAACAGAGAATGAGGTGGCTGAATGGAGTCACAGAAGCGTGCGCTTAAATGGACTCCGGAGGATGGTGGAGGACAGGAAGGCCTGAAGGAATGTTGTCCATGGGGTCACAATGGGTCAGACATGACTTTGCAACTAAAAACATTTTTTCTTATGAATGATGTACATTGAAGATGTAATTCCGTTGTACAACATGCAATGACAATAAAGTAAACTAAATATATATGCACATACAAACAGGTAGTTGAGGCCATTTAATGTCCCCAAACATAGAATATAGCCTTCTATTCTTCTCATAACCCTGCATAATCTGTTGTATTAAACATGGCAACTGAACATCCCATAAATATTTTTGAACTTTGCAGAATCATAATTTTTAGTTTCAGATTAGGCACTGGTTCATCACCTTTAAAATATGGTTATGAAGGTATTCATATTTCAAATTAGAACTGGAAAGCAAATCAGCGTGCCACACAATAGAAATGTCTAATCTTCCTACAGAGATCTAGGCAAATTGGTCCACTGTTGCCATTATGAATTCTCCTCTGCAAACTATTAAGCTAGAAGGAAGCCTTTATTGTTGTTAATCAACAGTTTGTACAGATTTTTTTTGCTAAAGAAAGGCATTGAGAGTTTTATATAACAGTAATAACTGAATTAGATTGGGATGCAGTGGCTCAGTGGCTAAGACAGTGAGCTTGTCGATCCAGAAGGTCGGCAGTTCGGCGGTTCGAATCCCTAGTGCAGCGTAATGGCGTGAGCTCCCATTACTTGTCCCAACTTTTGCCAATCTAGAAGTCAAAAGCACGTAAAAATGCAAGTAGAAAAATAGGGACCACCTTTGGTGGGAAGGCAACAGCGTTCTGTGTGCCTTTGGCATTTAGTCATAACCATGGAGACGTCTTCGGATAGCGCTGGCTCTTTGGCTTTGAAACCACCTCCTAGAGTCGGGAACGACTAGCACATATGTGCAAGGGGAACCTTTACCTTTACCTAATAACTTGATTCTTTTTGCATGCTACATTTTTGTACATTTATTTATGCCTACGTGGAAGCTGCACATTACCAGGGACAGAAAATGACTTTTAAAGTGAATTTTTCCCATACTATTTTCATAAAATATTTGACATTTTTGATAGGGATTAGCACCAGTTCCTGTTTTATTTATCATTCCTGTGATTCATCTTGCCCTTCGTTTGCTATTTTCCTAGCTCCAGTTTTGGGAGCCCAATGTGATCTTATGAACGGTATTATATATTTTACGGTGTCTCCCAATTTTTCAGTTGTATCTTAAAAGAAAAAAAAATAGTAAAATGAGCAACAAATTGTAAAGTAAAATGTTGCAAATCCATGTTCCATTTTATGTCTAAAATCTGTGTCCCACCAGGAAAATAAGATATATATTCAAGATTCAAGATTCAAGATTTAATTTATTTGTATGCCGCCCTTCTCCGGGAGGGACTCAGGGCGGCAAACAATTCCAAAGAGGAAAGGGGATACAAACACAATACACGTAATTAAAATACACAAGAGTCATGCAGCCATACAAGTCGAGAGGGGAGGGGAACTCATCAACCCCAGGCCTGCCGGCACAGCCAGGTTTTGACAGCTTTCCAGAGGGTCTGGAGAGGGGTGAGGGTCTGAATCTCCGTGGGGAGTTCATTCCAAAGGGCCGGAGCTGCAACAGAGAAGGCCCTCCCCCGGGTGGTAGCCAGATGGCATTGGCTGGTAGATGGAACCTGGAGGAGGCCGACCCTGTGCGATCTAACGGGTCTGTGGGAGGTAATTGGCAGCAGGCGGTCTCTCAAGTACATTATACTGTATATAAAATACTCCTGCAATTTATTTTGGAAAAAAAACCCCAAAAATGGAATTAACCTTCCTTCCTTCTTTCCTTCCTTCCTTCCTTCCTTCCTTCCTTCCTTCCTTCCTTCCTTCCTTCCTTCTTTCTTTCTTTCTTTCCTTCCTTCCCCTCCCTTCCCTTTCCCTCCCCTCCCCTTCCTGAAACTGATAAGAGGGGGCCTATAATATTTTACCTACAATATGTGTTTCCTCTGATTTTATTACCTGTGCTTGTATATATTGACTAGTTTATTGTATCTATTTTGATACACTGTGCATTTTATTTGAATGTGGCATATGGGTGTATATCTGGAAATGTCCACGTTGTTTCTTTCTTAACACATGAAGTATGTATTTTACGGGTGTGGTATGTTTGTGTGTTTATAGAATCTGTAACTGACATACACATGCACACACCTACCACCTATGTCTTTTTCTTGGTTCATGTCAGCATTTCTCTGAGCACCAATAGTTTCTTATCTATAAAATCTAAGTCCAGCAGTGGTGGGTTTCAAATTTTTTTAGAACCTCTTCTGTAGGTGTGGCCTGGTTTGTGAGAGTAGCTTGTCAGCCATGTGACTGGATGGGCATGGCCAACTTGTAAAATGTGGTAAAACTCACTTAACACAACCAAAATGTTGGCTCAGGAACTCTGGCATTGAAGTGTGCAAGTCTTAAAGCTGTCAAGTTACAAGACCCTTGCACCCCTAACCCTTTAGAAAAAAACTCCAGGGGTGTTCAAACTTGACAGTTTTAAGATTTGTGGACTTCAACTCCCAGAATTCCTCCTCTTGCTCTTCATCTTGATGATGTGCGGACGGGCAGGGGAGGGAGCTGAAACTGGTTCTAAATGTCACTGTAGATTTGTGGAACCTCTTCTATAGAAGAGGTTAGAACTGGCAGGAACCCACCCCTGGAGTTCAGTATGATTCTGTTGTGGCTAGTGATTGACCCATCAGCCTCTTGTTAGAAGCAAAACATCTACGTCGGCTCCCACAGAATCTGCAGCACTCATTTTAATTTGTGTTCTAGTTGTGATAAATAGTTATAGCTATTTAGCTAGAAGCTAAAATCCTGTAGCTACTTCTGTATCTTAACAGCCGCTCTGAAGACCTAAGAAACAGAGATGGGATTGCAGAAGAGAGGAGAGTTGATGAAAAAATATTTTCCCTATAGAATATTTTGATGGGTTTCTCTTTTGCCCATGAGCAGAAGGCTTCTTTTTTATGTATTCATGGAGACCTAATTAGTAATCTGTGTAACATAGTGATCCACTGTATCATCTGCTGTGCGAAGGTGCTATTCATCTCCGACCATTCAGTTTCAATCTACTCTGATAGAAAATGGGGATTATACTCTAGAATAAACATGAACTTCACATTCTTTGGTCAAGGATCATTATTTCTTGTTTATTTATTGGGTAGTGTCTGGGGTTTTTGCACTCCCATAATGCAAATGATATTCATTTATCACTTGGCAGTGCTCAAATAACCTTCTGCAATATAAGTATAAGGCACATTGATTTACTATTTCATTATGTTAGTTGCAACTGCAAATATATTGGTTGGCTGGAAAGGAAATCATTCTGGGTTATCTTTACCAAATCCGTACGAGATTGGGGCTATTAATTACCATATTGCAATTGCACAGGGAGTGGTTGAGGAATATATAATGTAATTGAAGGAAAAGAAGAAAAATAAATAACTTGCATGCCAGTAAACCATTCTAATTAGAAACTGTATTAGTCCGCCAAGAGAAGAAAATCAGTTGAACAACTTTCCATATTGCATTGTTTATTATTTATAATCAACTGTTGGAACATCTTGCTTCTGTGCTCTGCTACTGTAGGAGAAGAGCAGGCAGACCTTGGGAAGTGGGTGGAGTTAAATGTGTCATCAGCTTAGTCCTTACATTGACACAAACAATCCAAATCCACCATCCCCCTTTGAATTCCTTTGACCCTCATCTAGTGCCAATTTAGTTCTGACTATTACTTAAGTAAATTCTTCTGTATAGGCTTGAATAAATCTTCTGGGCTATAAGAAACAATGGATGGAAAGTAATCCAGGAGAGAAACAACCTAGAACTAAGGAGAAATTTAGTGACAGTGACAACAATTAATCAGTGGAATGATTTGCCTCCAGAAGTTGTGGGTGCTCCAACACTGGAGGTTTTTAAGAAGAGATTGGACAACCATTTGTCTGAAATGCTATAGGGCTTCCTGCCTGAGCAAGGGCTTGGACTAGAAGACCTCAAAGGACCCTTCCAACTTTGTTATTGCATTATTCTGCTAACAATAACTGTTATTACATTTGGGGAAAATACACTTTCAATGTAGCCCCATAATGTAACCAAATTGCCTAAGCCTTTCCGACAATGAAGCCTGCATTCTACAAGTAAAAGCCATTGTCCTCTCATCTACATTACAATTATATGCAAACATTGATGTAAAATATTTCTTGAATGCTTTTTAATGTATTTGACATGGAATGATGTTTGATTTCAGTGTTTTACCATGAATGCATGACTTTTATTGTAATTATTTTGATCCCTTTAAGTCAAAAGGTACCTTTGATTTAATTGATTATGTGCTATCAAGTGATTTTCGTCTCCTAACAAGATAGATTTTTTTTAGAAGAATGAAAAGCTATCCCCAATTTGTTCTTTCAGAACTCAGTGCATTCATTGCTACTATTGAGTCTCTCCACCTTGCTTTTGGTCATTCTTTTTTCTTCACTTTTCCCAATATTTGAGTCTTTTCTAAAGAGCTAGATCTTTGTATTCTATGTTTGTAGGAGGATAATTTGAGCCTGGGCATTTGTGTTTCAGTCAGAACTCTGGAATGATTTGTTTGATGATCCACCAATTTGTTTTCTTGATTCTCCATAGTATTCTCAGGAGTCTTCTCCAAAACGAACATTTAAAAGTGCCAATGCTCTTCCTATTTTGCTTCTTCAATGTTCAATTTTCATGGAGTGTTACTGATTATTTATTTATTTATTACACTTGCATCCTGCCCATCTCTCTGTTATGCCAAATAATACAATGGCTTGCACATTTCTGATCTTTGTAGGTATAGACACATAACTGCATGTGAATATCTTTTTCAAGATCTAAAATGGCTGCTCTATCAAATGTTAGTGTGTGGCTAACATTTGATTGCTTGCTCCTTTACTGTGGATGGTTGATCCTAAAAGGCAGAATCTATTCACCATTTCAGTAACTTCATTGCCAATGCTAATGTTGGTTGTTTTATGTGGTTTCGTTAGCTTGGGTTTTTTAAAAAAATTAATTTTATTCCCATATTTTTAAAATTTTATTCCTATTTTTTCAGTACTTTCACTTTTAGTACTAATGTTTACTGATGTTTTGCATTTTTTGGCTCTGTGGCTGGTATCATCATCATAGAATACTTTTTAGTTCTTTCTTCTTCCATTTTTAAAACTCCATTTATCCTTTTTCAATATGGCTGCCCTTAATATATATTTGGCATATATATTGAAAAATATGGGGATAATATACAGCCTTGTGGCTCTCCTTTGCCATCCTGTAGCCAGTCTGCTTTGCCATGTTCTGCCTGTATTGGAGCTTCCTGACATGTATATAGGTTTTTCATAAAGTCAATGAGATATTTCTTGGATTTTCATTTTTTCTGAGCACTTTCCACAGCTTGATGTGATCAACACAGTTGAAGGCCTTTTTATAATTAACAAAGTGCAAAACAACTTGCTAATTTCATATTTGCAAAATTGAGTTCAGCCTTTTGAGGTAGACTAGTCAGATGATCTAAAAATTGTACTTTATTGTAAGGACACATTAACAGAATCTTATATGTCTGGAATTACATTTCTCTCCCATCATCTTCACTATTATGTAGTGGGCTTCAGTAGGCAAGAACCAAACCAGCATAACTGCAACAGCTTTTATTGACTCAAAAAGAGAACTGAGGAACTGCAGTCAAATGCCTGTGATTTATACTCTAGGCCCACAGGGCCTTAACCAACCATAGAACTAGAAAAAAGCCTGCCCAAATATAAATGTTCTACATTTCCTTCCAAAACAGTTGGCATCATCTAAAGGTTAGTTTCACTTTACCACAATTAACAGTTAGGGTCATCTAAAGGTTAGTTTCACTTTAGCACAGTTAACAGAACCATATACATTCAATACATAACATTCACAGTCCAAGAAAATACGGAGGATTTCTTCTGAACCTCTTGCCCTACAGACTTTCCTACTGCAAACTAAGTTGTCTTTTATCTAACTGTTCCCCTGGCTGTAACTTTTTGCCCTGACTGCTAAGATCATTCCCACATACAATTGCATAGAATTTATATACTTTGCTTTCAGGCAAAATACAGCATATATGAGGGTTTCATATATGGAGTCACAGTGGCAACTCAAAATGTATTTCCCATCTCAAATTTTAACTTAATTACAGCAATAAGTGCTAATCAGATACCACCTAATGAATTTCCATAGCTGAGGACCGATATGAACCTGAGTCTCACCATTCCTAACCTGTGAATATGAAGTTATAACTACACCTACAACAATGTTTAAATATTTTTATGTATACCTGCTTATTTATTTCTTAATCTTTTAGCTTCAATGTTGTGTTCACCTAAGGGCAACTGCTCATCTGTGTGGGGAAAGCAGGGGGATCCACAGGACATTTTAAAGAAGGTCAAAATGATGGTTGTGACAATGTGATTAAACTTCCACCTGGTTTTTACTTGGGAAAAGGTCATACTTGGTAAGCATATAGCATTATTCCAACATCCATAGGATTAGGACCTTTGCCAGTCTCTCTCACTAGAGAAAGGACAATGTATTTATTTTGTGACTCAGGATGGTGGAATACCAGTGATGTGACACATTGACACATCTCCTTGATTTAAGCAGCATGTCTATGATATAGCAATAGCAGTTAGACTTATATACCGCTTCATAGGGCTTTCAGCCCTCTCTAAGCGGTTTACAGAGTCAGCATATTGCCCCCAACAATCCGCGTCCTCATTTTACCCACTTCAGAAGGATGGAAGGCTGAGTCAACCTTGAGCCGGAGAGATTTGAATAGCCAAACTGCAGAACTGCAGTCAGCTGAAGTAGCCTGCAGTGCTGCATTTAACCACTGCGCCACCTCGGCTCTCTAAATATGAAAATTGTACTATTACTTGAGTTGCTTATGATTATTATTTAACTTAAAGCCCCGAAATTATGTCTTCCATTCTCTTTTCCATGAAGCAGAATCCATTTCATGGTACTTCATAAATAAAGAGTTCAGGATCCTGATAAAGGGATGTTGCATTTTGTCTTTTAGTGTAGAGGCAATAGTGGAGGTTGGGGGACCAATAGCAGCACCATGTAGGGTGCAACTCAGTTGCATTGAGACAACTGAAAATGTAAACGAATCTACAGCATTCACACAGCCTTCCGATGCTACAGAGGATCTCCCTCTTGTGCTGCCTTAGGATTCCCAAAAAAGGTTTCCATGTCATGGGCATCTGAGAGGGTCACACGTCAGAGGTAAGGGAATTGATGAAATGTGCATCGTTAAGTTACCATTCAAAATACACTAAACCAGAAGCTTTCCCACTACAAGGATAGAGCATGGACACAAACTAAGGAATGTGATATATGTGATACAATGCAGTAAGACATGTGTAGATCTGTACTTTGCAGAAACAAAACAACCACTTCACAAACACATGGCACAGCATAGGAAAAACAAACCCATAAGGGCAAGATTCAGCAGCCCATCTGCATTTCAAAGGCAAAAGGTCATTCTTTTGAGGATAGCAAAGTTCACATTCTGGATAGAGAGGACCATTGGCTTGAAAGAGGGGGGGAAGTGGCCATCTATGTTAAAATTGAGCCGCCCTCTCTCAACAGAGAGAGGGGGATGTGACACCACCTATCTCCTGTCTGTAATACGGTTCTTTTGGCAATATTTCACCAAGAAGATTTCACAACTATTTGCAACTATTTGCACTCTGATTCAGAGGGCACAGATTAAACCTCAAATGGCCCTCAGGAAGAGTTTTAACAACCAGATGACTGCATCCCACCCCACCATCCTGTCAGAACCTATCCTTCCTTCTGCCCCACCACCTAATTATAATTGACAAAGCATCTTGGATTAGGAACAAGCTTGTTTTTCAACTTCTTCCTCAAATAAAAAACAATTCAGTTGTCTTTTGAAAGGAAAAAAAAAGCACCTTTGAGACAACGATGGCCTGGATTACAGAGAAGCTCCATAGACATTTACCATTCAAAAATCACAGCTTTCACATTTGCATCCAATGTCAAGATGCAAATATGAAAGGGCAAAGTTTGTATGTGTTCTCCAACAGACCTATCATTTTTTTCTACCCTGGTTTTCAGTAGGTGCCTATATTTCAAGCTGCAAGGAAGTCAAGGATAGAATTATTCAGATTAACTCAGAACAAAAAGAACAAGGAAAGACATAATTGAAAAATAGCCCTGAGTACAAGATGCTCAGAGAAAGTATAAGTGGGAAGATCAAAGGGTTGAGAACAAGGTTCAGTAGCAAAGCCATTTATCTAAGAAAATAGCAGGAAATGTCAGCCATATATGGGATCCACAGTGTTGCAATCATACAATAGAGCATAGAATGAGAAAGTCTGAATCTGAATATATTGCAGAGCTTCTTTCAGTTAGACTGATACATGACAAAGATTAAAAAATTGAGCTTGCAATAGATAGATGGATAGAAAGACAAATAAATAGATAGGTAGACAGACAGACAGACAGCAATCTGAACCAAAATGGTTTATCACGGCTGTGCATATCTTTTTGCCTTGTGATGAGATCGCCGGGGTTGTATTCCTAGTGGACAAGTGGACTAGTTTATCTTCCTTTAACCGATGGACATATGTGGATGTTTTTTTTTAAATTAAAAAAAATATTTTCCATTTTCATAACATACAATCACATGTATACTATTACACAGCCAGTATCCTATTGTATTAAGTAGTAATTACATCAGTTCCTCTTATCATCAATGCCCAGAAAGATACAGACCCATTATTAGCTCTTCTGCTCTCCATACACCTCTTTCTTCTACCTCTCTCCTACTTCCTTTCTTCCCTCCATCATCCTTTCCTACTCTACTTCCCCTTCCTTTCTCCTTCTCCTCTCTCTACATTCCACTCCTCCTTCTCCTCCTCATCTTCCCCCCTTACCCTCTCTCCCATCCCTCTCTTCCCATCTTTCTTCTCTCTTCTGTTTCCCACTCTTCCTCTCATTGGTGTATTTCCGCTTCTGAGCAAACTCCAATCTATGTTGATGGTATTTATGCTTCCATATCAATATACTTAACATATCTTAATTTTAAAGAAAAAATAAGAGAAAACAGTATAAATGTGCAATCATATTACATTAAAATCTAACACCCCTCGTCAAGCCTAATATACATCCCTCCCTCCCACCCTGCCCCCCAAGCCCCCCCCCCAGCCTAACATATGTGGATGTTAATAGCAAGAGCTCTTAGACTTATATACAGCTTCACAGTACTTTACAGCCCTCTCTAAGCCCTCTCTAAGAGTCAGCATATTGCTCCTAACAATCTGGGTCCTCATTTTACCAACCTCATAAGGATGGAAGGCTGAGTCAACCTTGAGCCTCCAACATTATAGTTCCTTTGAGATACGGCTATGGATATACAGAATAGGAAGAACAAATATCTGAATTTTGCTTACGTTTAACTTAACTGTGCTTTACTTAACTCTGTTTTCAGAAACTTACCATCTAGGCTGAATTCATCCAATACACTTGGCTAGAATATAGTTGGCAATTTTGTGGTTTAGTGTGTGGTGTGAAGGTAGTCTAGGCATCTTCCCAAATGGAGCAGAAACAGTTTCATGCTTATTACAACATTTTTATTTACAAACTAAGCTCTTATCAATACCCTTAGGTAATAACAACCTTAACTGTTACCAGGAGAGTCAATTTTGCATGATTTTGAGTATTTCCCTAAAATATTGACTCAGAAACACATATCCAACCCCTTCTCAATTATATCATCTACCCTCCAGCTGCATAAGGCAAAGCAATAGAGCTACCCTTGGTTAGCAAGGTCTTGGAAATGAACGTGTCCTTACTTAGTTCCTAATGTAATCAACAATGCCAGTCGTGGATCTTAAATTGACAAATTAGTGCTCTGGAGGAAGAAGCACCATTCACTGGAAAATATGCCATTGGTGCTTAGTTGTCCTTTAACTCTCTGAAAGATTAGGCACCTGCAGCTTTAAAAAAAACAGCAAAAAATAAACAGAATATTGGTTCAGGCACATTGAATGCTAACACGCAATTACTTTGCGTGGGTTTTCAGTTGGAGTCAAATATAGATATAGGTGAATGCATCTTTTCACAAAATCAATTCCGAAATCTTTAATGGTAAAAAAAAAATGACAGGGAAGGCAGAAGAAGTAAAGATATTTTTGAAGGAAGATAGAAAATGCAGCTGTGCATGACATTTTAGAATGTACATTGCTTCTTTAATGTAGAAAATTGGACCTTAACTTTCAGATAGCTGCACCTGGGGGTTTGTAACCTTTTCCCCAGAAACAGGCATTGGGTGAAATAGTTAAGCAATAAAAGATGAGATAAATTATTTATGTTAATTAAGCTATTATTAGAATGCCCAAGGATAGGGCTGTCATATCTGGATTTCAGAGTTTTAAAGCAATACAAAATAGCTCTCAAAAATGTTGCTGTTATCATCTGGATATCATCTTTATTTTTGGACCACGACCATGATAGCTGTGACTGAGAAGAGAAAGAGAGGGGGGAGAGGGAGAGAATGTATTCTCCTCACCCCATTCTCCCAATTGTTATACAAAATATGACATCTTAGCACTCAAAGTATTTATTACATCTGCAATTTTAAAAGTATGGGCTATCTTTTTTTTAATGCTAATCATAATAAGTTGTTTTGTTTGATTTATGTAGTGTCAAGCACTGGCTTTAACTAAGGATGATTATATTCTTGGTTAGTTTTCACTTGGGTAGTTGGATAGTTTTCACTGGAATTTATGCTTTACTGCTAAAAAGCAAAGTTGTGTCCTCCATGAATAAGTTACTTCCCTGTAGACTTAGAAAGATAAAATGAAAGAAAGTGATTTAGTAGGCAGGCAAGTGCGGATAGTGGAATCTGCCCTCTATGATGTATAAGCTTTCCCTAGGCCATGATTGCTACTGGGAAATATTTAGCTCTTAAACTACACTGAAGATGTTAAATTAAAGCTGAGAGGCCTTTTCAACTAAGGAGGTTTATCTCACCAGGATAGTGATTTCTTCAGAAGATTGTATTTCTGGGGAACCTGTAGCATAACTGGTAAAAGAACGATGTACATATGTTCTGTGTGTCTTTGGCAAGAGTTCTTACATTAAAGCAGAGTAATACCAGCTTTGAGGTGACTGGTCTGTTTGTCAGTAGGTTTATAGGTCCAATTTAAAGTGCTGGTTAATATCTGTGAAGTCCTATATGGTATAATCCTAGGATATAGCAGAAATGTGTACAATTCTGCCAGTGGAATATGACATAGTGGTGGACTTCGCCAGTGATTATGGATTTTTTTTTTTAAATGTAGTTTTATTGATGTTTTTTATACATCGATCTTTATGTCTTAACCTGTTTCTATTGGCCTGTTGTTTTTTAACTGTTCTGAGCCACCCAGAATCACTTAGATGAGAAGGGGAGCTATATGAATTGAAACAAACAAATAAAAAGATCCAGATAGGATCCAATGAAGGAGTCACCTCTCCAAAAGCTAAATGAGGGGAGGGGGGTTGCTGGGGGTTCACAGGGGTTCAGGAGAACCTCTAGCTAAGATTGTGTGCAGTTTGGAGAACCCCCACCTTCTGGCTGGCCCCGCCCTGCCCCTCTCCCTCCCAGGAGGCCCCTTCTGGCCTGTTTTGGATGCAGGTAAATTCAGGGTGTGCACGGAGGCTTGGAGAGGGTGAAAAATGGGCCTACCATAAGTTTGGGAAGGGCCTCTGGACCCTAGGGAAGCATTTTCGCCCTCCCAGAAACTTGAGGAAAGCTTTTGGAACCCGGGAGGGGAAAAATACGCCCCACCTGGCTGTGGTGCAGGAGGCCGACTGGGTCATACCCACCCAGCAACCTAGCAGAGAACCTCTTGCTAAAAGTTTTGAAGCCCATCCCTGCATGAAGGTCAACTGGATAGCAGACCTTCTCAGTGGTTGCTCCCACCTTTTAGAATAACCTTCCTTCATGAGATACATTTGACTCTGACCAACTTGCCTTTTGCATAACTTTGAAGGCTATATTGCATGATCATGGATATTGATGAATACATTATCATAGCTTTCAATAGCAGATATTGATTGCTAAAGAAAAAGTCTTGTGTGATGTCATAAAATAATCCTGATGTTTATGATAAAAAAGAGTATAATGTTCCTCCTGAAATGGTTTTATATACTACAGTAGTCATGCTAACATCGTGCTGATATTTTTTGGGGGAAGGATATTTCTGGCTGGTGGAATTCTGGAAGTTGAAATCCACAAATCTTTTAAATTGTGTCCAGGTTGGACACACCTCCTTTAGAAAAATGTGCCCCTTGTACGCCATGAGGAATGGCAGTGAATTTGGTAGCAATCCTGCTTTTGAAAAATCTACCATGACAGTCAGGTTTATGTTCAAGCAGCATTGTTTGGTCCTGAAAAAAAGTGTAATTGTCACAGATTTTCTTTGTTACTGGATCCATTTCACTACACGGTTACAATGAGCTTTTAAAATCCTTGTTTGTGTACTGCAAATCATAGGGGGATAAGTGGTGATAGTAGACATTGATGAGCACTTAATTGTGACAAGTTTTTAAAAAATCTGTGGGTTTTTTGTCTTTGTATTCTTGGTTGGCTTGCTGAATGTTCAGTTAAGCATGGGGCAGGAGCGCAGAGTTTTATTACAGCTGCATTAAGCGCTTGCAAGATTGCACTTTGGAGAATGCTAGCTATAAGAATGTGCAATTGTGCAAGTAATTACATCTACACTCTTAGAATAGGCTGTCAAGAAAACTAGCTCTGATCCCTCATAATACATGCTTTGAAATCATCATCAAGGAGAGAAAGCAATCATTCATTGTTAAAAGAGCAAATGGTTCTTAGCTAGGTCTGAGAAGCTGTAATTCTTTTTTTGCACTGCCATGGATATTTAGGCCAGGTTAACAAAAAAAAAAACCCTCCTCTTTTTAGATTATGTATTTGTGGCATCCTTGTGAACATGTTGCTGTCATATCTTGTACATCCATTCTCACTTTCACTTTATTTCACTGCACCGAGTCAGATGGGCCAAGCAGTGTTTTGATACCACATAATTACCACGTAATATGTTTCTTTACTGAACTTTTATCATTGAAGGTATTTGCCAGAGTGGGTGATTTTATTTGGAATTAGATCCTGATTAGATTTCTGATCTTAGATTTTCAAGTCAGTGAACAGAGGAGATACTACCCTGTGGATTAGACAATGGCAAAAATGGAATTTTAAATATTTAAATCAAGTTTAAGCGTTTGTATTACCTGACACTGTGAAAGCAAAGTTTTTTTTTTAAAAAAATATTCCTTTAAAGATGTTCCTAATACCAAATGTGGAGTCTCCAACAGTTTCCCATGCTTGATATTTTTTTCATTGAGATTGTGCAGAAAATTAGTTTTACCATTTCTCATTCAATCTGATGATGAAAAAGAATTCACTTTTGATATTTATTTCAAAGGAGAAAAGAAGGTTGGTGAAATTCTCAGGAGTGAATTGCAAAGTTTTCCCAGTTGGGATGGTGTTAAGTAGCCTATGGTTCCTCAATGGTCTTTTCATTCACTGTAGAATATGGATATGCTGTGGGTATTTGAATATGGCTATAAGGAGAGAGAATCGCACATGATACTGTGGGAAGAAATATCCATCTGGTTCAGTTCCAAGCTGGGAGAAAGACACTGGAAACAAGAAGGCTGATTGGAAAGATGGTTTATTGATGAAGCAGAACCACATAGGTTTGTGGTTCTGGGCAGCTGATCAAAATGGAGTTAAGAATCGAGGGTTTGGGCTTTGTATTTGAGTTTCCTGTTCCAGAACATCAATATTCTATTGGCTGTTGTCAGATTCCTATGGGGCCATGTAGGGATTATGTAGGGGTCATAGCTGGCTCTATAGGCAAAAGAGAAAATGCACATCCTTGGTGCTTGTCTGAAGTAATTTGGTCAACATATGGCTTATTGTTTATCTGAGCTTCTGTCTTTATCCAGTCTTTCTGAATGGATTACCAAATCTGCATTTCTAAAAGGTGGCCCCCTCAGTTTCTGCTGGAGGGCAGGGACACTGGGGCTATTAAGAAAGGCTGAGTCTGCTTCCTGCCTCTAACAACACATGGTTCTCCATTTCTCATTTAGGGAAATATAATATTCTGCCTTTTTAATATTCCTCAAAATATTTCATTCTTCTAGGTGGGTGGTTGCTAACTTTCGACAATATCTTTGTGGGACACTGGAAAGGCAAAAGACAAAGATGAGAATCTTTTGCATCTTTCAAAGATGCATTCAAATGGTGATAACAAGGTATTTCAAATATCATGATATCTGTTGAGAACTTAACTGTAAAGTGCCAGAAATCCCAAAGTCTTGTAATCTCTGATGAACAACTTCATTTGTCAAAAAAAGGAAGAATTAGCAAGAGGGAGGTTCTGTCCTAGATTGAATCCTCACTGACAGATAGGAATTGATTGAAGTAACAGTGAGTGGCATTTTAGGTAAAAAAGTGATAATGTTATCCTTATGTTTGTAAAAACCAGAACAGGAAGAACTGAAGAGAGTCAGGCTTCCATACTAAACTTCAGAATAAAAGATTTTTGTGAATTCACAGAGCTAGCAAGTTGAATCCAATGGCTTCTAAATATTACAGAGAAAGTGTCCAAGAAAGATGGGAAATGAGATACTGAAGGAACATCATATATAATTGCATAATGGGAGAAATCTAAAGAGGCCAGCAGATATATATGCAAAGGTCCCTAAGATCCTGAAGAGAAAAAAGGCTCAGTGGCTAAGACATTGAGCTTAACAATCAGAAAGGTTGGCAGTTCGGTGATTCAAATCCCTAGTGCTGCATAATGGAGTGAGCCCCATTACTTCTCCCAGCTTCTGCAACCTAGCAATTCGAAAGCATGTAAAAATGCAAGTAGAAAAATAGCAACCACCTTTGGTGGGAACGTAACAGTGTTCCGTGCACCTTCAGCATTTAGTCATGCTGGCCACGTGACCAATGACAGCGCTGGGTCTTCGGCATTGAAATGGAGATGACAGTGTTCCAGGTGCTTTCAGCATTTACCGTATTTTTCAGAATATAAGATGCACCTTTTTCCCTCAAAAAAGAGGCTGAAAATCTGGGTGTGTCTTATACACTGAATACAGCATTTGTTTGCCTCCTGAAATCCTGCCCCTTCACCAAAATGGCCATGCAGAGCCTGTAGAAGGCTTTTAGAGAGCTCCTAGGTGCTGGGGAAGGCAGAAATGAGTGAAAAACGGGCCGTTTTTTTTGCTCAATTTTGCCCCTCCCCCAGCCCCCAAGAGTATTCTATAAACCTCCTAAAGGCTATGAATGCAATTTGTTTGACAAAAAATAGGCCCATTTTTACTTGTTTTTTTGGGGGGGTAATCCCCCAGGAGCACTCTGCAAGCCCTTTAAAAGCTGTTCATGCCTTTTGCGTGTGGGGGTGGGAAATGGGCCCATTTTCAGAAAAAATGGGCCCGTTTTTGGAAGGTCTACAGAGTGCAAAAACTTTTAATTTGCCTCTTCAAACCTTGGTGCAGCTGATACTCTGGTGCATTTATACTACAAAAAATACAGTAGTTATGCTGGCTACATGACCATAGAGACATCTTCAGAGAGCGCTGGCTTTCTTTGGCTTTGAAATGGAGATGAGCACCGCCCCCTAGAGTCGGGAACGACTAGCACATATGTGGGAGGGAAACATTTATCTTTACCTATAGAAAATGGAAGGAGAGGAATATAATCAAGAAGAATTCTAGGTAAAGAATAGTATAAGAAATATAAGAGATCTGGTCTTAACCTACTTAATTTTCCTCCCTCTTAAGTCTTTTTCCTCTCACTTTCTACATATACTTCATTTCAGCTGCTTCTCCCCCAATTACTGATCCTGGAAAGTCGGGCAACTTAATGGAAAAGTATAATGATCAGAAAGAGCAAACGATATTACTACTGGAAAAGCCATGGTGGCTTTACAAGTATGGGAGATTTAAATCAGACCATAAATGTAGGCCCACGTTGGAATTTAAAAGATGGATTTAATAGCATCTGTGTTGTGGAATTATAGTTAATGTAGGTTAACAATGAAAGAAGGAAGGTAGAAAAAAAATTATCATCTCCTTCTATACCTTAATCCATTTTGTCCTGAAAATGGTAATCTGTGCGGCTGTAGCTGTAGCGCCTCCGAGACTTACAGGAATGGTCTGATTAAATGAGTTTCCATCACAAATCCTGTCTTTTCCTTTCTTACTATGCTACAATCTCAATTTTTATTCTGATATATATATATATGTATATGTATATGTATATGTATATGTATATGTATATGTATATGTATATGTATATGTATATGTATATGTATATGTATATGTATATGTATATGTATATGTATATGTATATGTATATGTATATGTAATTCTTCCTATGCTATGACTACTGTGTCAGCCATACTTAGTGGACTTCTATCTAATTACTGCATGACCTGTGTAGCATTTCAGATGCCAGAAATAATTACATGTGATTATGCCATAATAAAATGATGGTAATGACTGCAGACTAAATGCTGACCTTAAATCTGTTGGAAAGGGTGGATACAACCTGATACGCACCAACATTATTTCTCTTTGTAAATAAGGTAGTGTCCTTCATTTCACCCATTTTATGGTTAAAAAACTATTTCTAAAAACCATTTACTTTTTAAACATAGCAACAGAGGGATGCATGTTGCAAGGTTCTTTTTCAAGCGACATCTGAATTTTTTTTTTTTCCCCTTGAAGACATTTTGCTTCTCTTGAAAAAAAGCACTTTGGGACAATCATGACTTGGATGGCTGAGAATCTCCACCAGCAGGCGAACCTTTATCTTTAGAATAATTTTAGAATCTTTAGGACAATTAACCAGTAGAACAACTGGCCTCCAGAAGTTGTGAATTCTCCAACACTGGAAGTTTTAAAGAAGACATTGGACAATCATTTGTTTGAAGTGTTGTAGGGTTTCCTGAACAGGGGGTTGGACTAGAAGACCTCCAAGGTACCTTCCAACTCTGATATTCCATTCCATTCCATTCCATTCCATTCTATTCTATTCTATTCTATTCTATCCTGTTCTCTATTTTTTAAATCAATCTTAATATTGAAGATCACTTTTAGTTAAGCTGTTTCATTTGCAGTTGAAGAAATAATAGGCAAGATAACTTATTTGAGCACATTATTAATGATCTATCTTCTCCCAGTAGAACTAGTAATAGAGGTTTTAGACATGAATTATCTGGAGCGATAGGTAATGTATATACTATTTAAGATTTAATCTATGGTTCCTAGCAGTAATGGAAATAGTGGAGAGAACATTTCATATTTTGAAATATGATAGTTGCTCTATTCCATTCTTCCTATATTGTACTTATGATTGAAAGAAGTCTTCTTCATGGAGATTTAAAAAAGATTTCCCGCATGGTATAGGGAAGGAATGAGACTTTCAAGCATAACAATAGCATTTAGGCTTATATACTGCTCTATAGCTCTTTACAGCACTTTCAGGGTGATTTACAGTGTAAACATTATTTGTATATTGCCCCCAACAATCTGGGTCTTCATTTTACAGATCTCAGAAGGGTGGAAGGCTGAATCAACCTTGAGCCCTGTCAGAATTGAACATCAGGCTGTGGGCAGAGTTTGCCTGAAATACTGCTGTTTCACCACTGTGCCATTGGTTGGAATAAAACATGATGAATTCCAAAATGATAATTGAAAATGTTACTGAAGTCTTGACAATTTTTCTCATTCCTGAATATTCAGGACAAAAGAAACTGAAACCTGAGGCCAGACTCTAGCAGTGGTGCTTCAAATACTTCTGACTAATGACCATTGATAGACTGAATCTCCATAAATTTATTCTAAACCTCCTTTTAAGCCAACTAAATCAGCAGCCTTCTTCACAATTTGTGGTAGTACATGCTATTAAGCAATTATGAAGAAATATTTCCTCATATCTTGCCTCATTCTGCTGCTAATCAATTTAATTTCCTGACCCCGTGTTCTCTGATGACGGAACAAGGGGAAAACATTTATGCCTTAAGCCTCTTTCTCTGCACCTTTCACATTTTTTCCAAATCTTTCATTTTCCTTAGGGATTTAGAGATATCATTTAATAAATACAAATGTACCTGCCTGTAGAATCTTACCACAGGAATAATTGCCTGAATACTTCCTTTGTTCTCCTGTGTAAACTAAGATGTTCGTCCATTGTGTTCAAAGAGGACCTTGAGATCTAATGAGTTGTGGGCTGTCCACGGTGTGTCCGCAGATGACTGGAAAGGCCTATATGGGCATGGAATGTTCTGCCACATGTTGGGCAGACATGTTGCCAGGGTTCCAAACAGCATCCAAAAGTAAATCAAAGTCCAAGGCAAAGTATTGCTCAGTTCCAATTTATTAAGAGAGCCATGTTGGCACATCTGGGAAAACCCGAATCTGAAAGCTTCCCAGCTTTCCCCACCTAGTTGAACATTCAAGATCTTGCCCCTACACCCACAAGTCCATCACATGGTCCAATCTCCCACTGCCATGCTGGCAGTTCTACCCATCCAGTTCTGGTCATGTGCAGAGGTGCAGAGGCCAAGGATGGTCTTGGCTTTCTAGAAAGAATTTTGTGATGGCTACATAGCATGCAACTCTTTACAATCCCTCCTCCCATTTTCCCAAAATAGAAAATGCATAACAGAATAATAGAAAGTGTGTCAGGCCAAAGATCCAAAAGAAGGCTTGACACATGTGTGGGAACCATTGTTGCAGCATTTGCAGCTCTGACTTTGTGGAGTGCTTGCCTCTCTTGGGCTGGTTGTGGTTGTTCTTCTGTCTACAAATGTCTGGAAGCCTTGATGGATCAATATGCCCCATGTTGATCGATCTTGTACCAGGGTTTCCCAGGAGGTGGTGCTGATATCGAGGGACTTGAAGGAGGCTTTCAACATGTCTTAGTATTACTTCCTTTGTACCCCGTGCAATAGTTTTCCTTCAGACAGCTCAACACAGAGGTCTGGCATCCTTACATCATGGTCTGCCCAGGGTGTCTTGGCTTTCATCAGCAATGTGTGAACTGCTCTGGAAAGGATCTAGGACAGTTTGCGCCACCCTTTGTTCGCCCCCAGGGTTCTTCTCCCAGCCATTAACCCCAAAATGCTTTCAAGGGGGAAGAAAACCAAGAAAGTCCACTTGCCTTTTGAAAAGAACTTTTGGGGGTTCTAGATTCAAGGTTCTGGCTTCTATGGAGGATGGTTCTAGGTTCTATCCTGTTCACTTTAAACAAATTTGCTGCCAAGACTCCAATTCGTAGGATAGAGATTTGAGTTCAGGTGGCGAGAAGACTCTTAACAGCTATTTTACCTTTCCTTCCTGGCCTTCCCTTAACCTAAGCTTTATAAACAGAGAAAAAAAAACAATGCTTATACTTTCAAAGGGATGTGGTGGCTTAGTGGCTAAGACACTGAGCTTCTTGATCAGAAAGATCAGCAGTTCGGTGGTTCGAGTCCCTAGCACCTCATAATGGAGTGACCTCCCATTATATGTCTCAGCTTCTGCCAACCTAGCAGTTCAAAAGCAGGCAAAAAGAAAAATAGGGACCACTTTTGTGGGATGGTAACAGCGTTCCATGTGCTTTCATCATTTACCGTATTTTTCGGAGTATAAGAGGCTGAAAATCAGGGTGCATCTTATACAACAATTTTGCCTCCCAAAACCCTGCCTCCTTCACCAAAGTGGCCATGTAGAGCCTGTAGAAGGCTTTTAGAGAGTTCCTAGGTGCTGGTGAAGGCAGAAATGAGTGAAAAACAGGCCATTTTTTTTGCTCAATTTTGCCCCCTCCAGCCCCCAGGAGTACTCTATAAAGGCTAACTTTTTTAAAAAAAATTTGCATCTTCAAAACCTTGGTGCGGCTTATACTCCAGTGAGTCTTATACTCCGAAAAATACAATAGTTATGCTGGCCACATGACCACAGAGACATCTTCAGAGAGTGCTGGCTCTCTTTGGCTTTGAAACGGAGATGAGCACTGCCCCCTAGACTTGGGAATGACTAGCACATCTGTGTGAGGGGGGACCTTTACCTTATACTTTCAAAAGAAAAATGAACATACCTGCACACACACATGCACGCATCACACAGATAGAAAAATATCTTTAGACAACAGCAAGCTATTGAATTGAAAGGATGAATCTTTCTGTGAACTGCAGAAAAGATTGAACTAGTTCAATCTGAACTCGTTTAGTTTACATTTGAACTGATGAAGTTAAATAATGATGAATTCAAAGAAATGAAGAGGAAGCACAGAATTTTTCTTCTCAGTTGCTATCACACTTTCCTTTTTTGTGCAGTCTGCTGGGCCAAATAAGAGCTATTATGGAAATGTATACAGCTGAAATGGGGAATAACACATTTTGCCTCCTACATGAGAAGACTTCTAGGAGCCTATTGCTAATAAATATGTCAATGATGCTCAAAAATGCTAGATGCTATTTACAATCGAGCACAAATAAACAATTCAGACCAGAATACAGATACTCCGAGTGGGAGCGGGAGGATTATTAACAATGACAAGGAGGAATGAATTTCAAAAGTTCAAAAGAAAGCTATTGATAAACAAAGAGATGGAGATATATATAAATGAAATATCTATTAGGGAGTATGATGTACTCTAAGAGTCACTGTCTATGTGTGCACACTTTTATTAATGGAGTACTTTATACTGTACTCTCCCCAAGCCATTTCATTTTTCCCCGCAAACCTGTGATATAGAATGGCCCAAATTACTAACCAGTAATTTTGTGGCTGAATGGATTCTCTGATTTAGACAAACATTTCATTTGTATATCATATCTAACTCCAGAAACAATTCCATCACCCTTTTGTCTCCTACTTCTTCCTTCCATCCTTCCTTCCATCCTTCCTTCCTCCCTCCCTCCCTCACTTACAAACATCTAGGTCAAGGGTGTCAAACTCAATTTCATTGACGGCTACATCTGGGTTGTGTTTCCCCTTGGAGGGCCAGGGATGGGCATGGCCATGGTGGGTGTGACATGAGACTCGTGTCGGAGGGTACCTGTGATGGCCAAGGGCTAAGGCAGGACTTCCCTGAGATCCTGCCTCACTCTCATTATAATCTCCTTCCTTCCTTCCTTCCTTCCTTTCCTCCTTCCTTCCTTCCTTCCTTCCTTCCTTCCTTCCTTCCTTCTTCCTCTCTGAGCTCCGTTTTCATTGGCAGAGGCCCCATGGGCTGGTCCTATGCTGTTTCCAGGCCGGCCTTGAGTTTGATACTGTGATGTAGGCAAAAGACATCATATGGAGACACTGTTTTGATGCTACAAATGTTTATTATAATGATATTATCTCCCCTAAAATGAGTTTTATAAGCAATGAGTATGATATTTTATGTTCCAATTCTTAGAGAGATTCAGCTGACAGGTTAATATATTCATCTTCTTGTAACTCATAATCATACATCTGCCTTAAAGACAAAAGCTAACTCTGCCCCAGTTGAAAAAAAAAAGAGAGAGAGAACACAATGCAGTCCATTAGTCTTTTTCTAACTTTACACTCAAACTACATTAACACAACAGTAGTAAAATTATTTGTGGATTTTGAGATTTGGTTGCTAGGGCATATATTAAATTTTATTTTTGCTGTGTACCTGAATTCCACCAGATGCAGCTTGTCATTTCTTCCCACGATCAATTTCAATATGCATAGCCTAAAAATTTAAACATGGATTACAGCATTTTTCAGAGTATAAGATGCACCAAGATTTTGAAGAGGCAAATTTTTTAAATTTGCACTTTGCAGACTCCCCAAAACAGCCCATTTTTCACAAAAACAGGCCCGTTTTTTGTCAAAAAAGGGTATGCATAGTCTTTAAGAGGCTTATAGAGTGCTCCTGGGGAGATTGGGGGGAAACAAACAAAACCGTGGCGGTTTTTGCTCATTTTTGCCCTCCCCAGCCCCCAGGAGCACTCTGGAAGCCTCCTAAAGTCTATGCATGGCCATTTTGGTGAAGGAGGCAGGTTTCAGGAGGCAAAAAATGCTGTATTCAATATATAAGACACACCCAGATTTTCACCCTATTTTTTGAGGGGAAAAGGTGCAACTTATACTCTGAAAAATATGGTATATGTGCAAGGAAAAAAAATGGATGAGCTCAAAATATCGGAATCTCTATAGTTTTGGCAGAAATCATTTTTACCTAATTGTTTACATAACTTTACATAACTAAAATATTTTGTGTAAGTAAAATTGATAAGTGAAATAATAATTATATACAATACACACATGGCAATGACGAAGAAATTAAATGGTTTTTTTTTAAAAAAAAAAACCAGAATGAATAAAATATATGGCTACTTTTTACATAAGGGATATTTGGACTACTTTCTCTTAAAAAAATGACAACATGAAAATGTTTGAGCCTTAAGTTAATTTTTCCATTATTTCAAGATCCATTGTCTTTTTCAACTACAGGTAGTCTTCAACTTGCAACATTTCATTTAGTGACTGTTCAAAGTTACAATGGCACTGAAAAAAGTAACATGTCCATTTTTCACAGTTATGACCTTGGTAGCCTGATCATAATTCAGATGCTTGGCAACTGGTTCAAACGTATCACCATTGCTGTGTCCAAGGTCATGTGATCCCCTTTTGTGACCTTCTGACAAGCAAAGTCACTGGGGAAGCCAGATTCACTTAACAACCTGGTCACTAAGTTATCAACTGCAGTGATTCACTTAAGAACTATGGCAAGAAAGCTCATAAAATGGGGCAAAACTCACTTGACAAGTGTCTCACTTAACAACAGAAATTTTAAGCTCAATTGTGATCGTAAGTTGAGGACTATCTTTAATTTCAATTATCTAAATGAGTCATAAACAAATTCTCTGTGATGATAACATTTATTTCCACAATTTTATCTTTTCATCTTTTTAATATCAGGTAGGTTATAGTGGTGGGTTCCGGATTCTGTTCCAGGCCCGGTGTCACCCACATGCACTTGTGCAGCACTTGCGCACATGCTCACATGTGTTGTAGCTTCAAATTACATTTCCGCAAGCCTCCATGACGCTCTAGCTGCTCAGCTGAGCATCGTGCAGGCACTGTATGCGCCATGCACATGTGCGGAAGCGCCAACAGCTTTAAAACATGGTAAGGAGCGTGGGCGGGCAGGTGGGCCCTCCGGAGCAGCGTACCCGATGCTCTGGGCAGGCTCCAGTATGCCTGTAGCAGGGGATATCCCCTGCAACCCACCACTGGTTATAGGTACCCTACTTTAGGTAGAGATAGCAATAGAAGAAATTATACAAAATTCAGGTTGGGTTGTGGAGTCCTCGGTGCACAAAGACGCTCAGAGAGCACCAAGAAACCCAAAGTTCATGTAGAGGTCCAGACACATTTAGCACTAATGGTAAATGTAATACATCAAGGCTGGTTTCAGCCTTTCTCAGTGGGATATTGTCAAATGATCTGGGACTATAGTTTCAAGTGTTGTTGAAATTCTCCAACACACAGTGGTGGGATACAGCCAGTTTGCACCTATTTGAGAAAACCGGTTATTAGCTTTCTAAGTAGTTCAGAGAACCGGTTATTGGAAGAAATAGAATTTTGTTTTTTCCCACTTTACAGGGCTAATCCTGTAAGGAAGGCAGGAAGGAAACATTCTGGTATTGTTTCTAGCCTAATTTTTATTGCCCTACTTACAGAAAGTGCCTGTCCGGTTAACCCTTATTACGTTGTAACAGCTAAGGCGAAGCGCTCATCGACTTCAGTGACATTCAGTTGGCCACGCCCACCCAGTCATATGACCACCGAGCCCCACCTACGGAGCTGGTCATTAAGGCAGAGAACCGGTTGTTAAATTATTTGAATCACCACTGCCAAAACAGTTGAAAATAGAATGGTATGCCCTCGTGGCGCAGTGGTTAAATGCAGTACTGCAGGCTAACTCACTGCTTACTCCAGGAGTTTGATTCTGAGTGCCTCAAGGTTGACTCAGCCTTCCAGCCTTCTGAGGTTGGTAAAATGAGGACCCAGATTGTTGCGGGCAATATGCTAACTCTGAAAACTGATTAGAGAGGGCTGTAAAGCAATGTGAAGTGGTATATAAGTCTAAGTCCTATTGCTGTTGCTATGCAGAAAACTTTCCCTGTGTTGGTGACTTTTATTTAGATAGGAATACAGTACTAGGCATAGTCAAGGGTTTTATTCAATCTCCATTTCAAAGTGAGGGCTTCCTTAATTCAAATGTAAAGACATTGTAGGATAAAATAGTTTTTTTCACATTTTTATGTTTCCTTTTACCCAAAACAAGAGGAAACAGGGAGTGAGCACCAAGCATCAACCTTGCTAGGTGATTTTCCTTGACAGCTTTTTAAAGGTTTTGGTGCTGTCATTTTACTTTACCTTTTACTATATTTACAAATAATGGTAAAGTAGGTTGTTGAATGCTATCAAAATGACTGCAGTTAAGAACCGTGTATGTGTTTTGTTTGGGACAGATTCTAAAATATATTTCTATTTTGAAACTTGCTTGAAAAGGCTGACTTTCCCATTAAAATCAACCGGCTTCCTTTTTCATGAAATCTACAGGGATGCCCTCAAGGGAGCAGAGGATAAAAATGCATCTCAAGATGGAATGTGAAAAGATAGACAATTACAAAGCTGCATGCAAAACATTTCATGCTGAAATCAATAGCAGGAAGGCAGAAGGAGAAAAACAACAGGGTTTACTTACTATAAAGAAGCACAGAAATGGTTTATTGTCTTTTAAATCAAGTGCTTTGTTTTTGCATCATGTTGAAGAAACTCAGATATTCATATATTCAGGTACACAATAGAAAGGTTTTTTTCCCCCCAAAATTGTTACAAAATCCTGGTTTTATAGAGAAAAGGGGAATGCTTGCTGAGATTGTGTGGTTCCCAGTAAATTTTATTTCTGAATTGGCATTATTCTGAAAGTGATCCCTGGAGAGTATTTCTTTCTGGTGAATGTCAGTACATATTTCTTTTGCATGTGCTAATAAATGCTCAGAACCAGTGGTGGGCTGCTGGGGGTTCACACGGCTTTGGGTGATCCTCTAGCTAGGATTGTCTCCAATTCAGAGAACCCCCAAATGCCATCCCTGGCTGGTCCTGCCCACCATGCCCTGCCCACCATACCATGCCCACCATGCCCCTCCTTTCCCTCACAGGATTTGCCACAAGTCTCATTCATCATGCCAGGTAAGTGCAGGACTAGCACAGAAGTTCAGAGAGAAGGGAAAATGACCCTACCAGAAGTTCCAGAAGTCTGCAAAGGGGGATGTTTCTGGCCTCTGGAGGGTATCCGGCAGTGGTGGGTTTCAAAAATTGTTAGTACCTACTCTGTGGGTGTGGCCTCCTTTGTGGGAGTGGCTTGCCACCCATGTGATCGGATATGAAATTATGAATTAGTACTTAGATCAGTCCAAGTAGCTATTCAGAAACTCTGGCTTTGAAGCATGCAAGTCTTAAAGCTGTCAAGTTACAAGATCCTTGCACCCTTAAACCTTTAGGAAAAAAAACTAGGGGGCTTCAAACCTGACAGCTTTAAGACTTGTGGACTTCAACTCCCAGAATTCCTCCTACAGTCATGTTGCGGCGATGTCATCTGCATGGATCTGCTGCATCTTCGTTTTTTTCACAGGGGGCAGGGCTGCCGCTAAAGATGCCAATGAGCCCCCGCCACCACCAGAATAACTGCTGCTGCCTCCTCCTCCAACAGCACCACCACATTTGCTGCTTGGTGCTGTGGCTGAGGTGAAGCCGCCAAAGCTCCCGCTGGCGCTCCCGCCCGTGGCAGCAGCGGCAGTGCCTCCCCTTCTGCTCAGAGCACCTGAGCTGCGCCCCGCATTACCCCTGCTGCCATCTCCTCCTCCGCCATGCCTTTGAGAAGCCATGAGGCCTTTTTTTCCTGCTCCCACCCCCTCTGCCACCTTCTTACTTGATCCCACAGCCTCATGGCACCTCAAAAGCATGGCAGAGGAGGAGGGGGGAGGGATAACACGGGGCCCAGCTCAGGTGCTCCGAGTGGAGGGGGAGGCATAACTGCCACAGGCGGGAGTGCCGATGGGAGCTTTGGTGGCTTGACCTCAGCCGCAGCATTGGGCGGCAAATCCGACAGTGCTGTTGAAGGAGGAGGCGGCGGCAGCAGATATTCTGGTGGCGGTGGGGGCTTTGGGGATTTACTTCAGCCGCAGCGCTGGGCACAAGCAGATAGGAATGGCCTCCCACAACAGACCTCCCGAGGCTTGCTTTGCTGAAAACGGGGCAACTGGTGCTAGTTTGAGTGGCCGCGGCCGGCGCAAACTATCATCAGCCGCCCAGTGCTCAACAAAACAAGTCTGGGGAGGTCCTTTGCGGGTGGCCAGTTCTAGCCGCACCTTAGAGGGAACATTGCCGGTGTTCCAGGAAGTAAATTACTTCCAGGTTCACCGACCAACCGGTCCGCAAGGACCGGCAAGTACCGGTAGGAACCCACCCCTGGTCTCCGGAGCCCGGGGAAGCAGTTTTCACCCTCCCACAGGCTCAAGGAAAGGCTCCGGAGCCTGGGGAGGATGAAAAATGATTCCACACACACAGTGGTGCAGGAGGCCGACTAAGCCACACCCATCATACCAAACCAATCCAACAGCTGGGCAGCAAACCCATTGCTGCAATTTCTGAAGCCCAACCCTGCTCTGAACCTGTCCTTAAAAACAGGAAGGGTCTTAAGGACTCCACTTCTAATGCTTGAATACTTTGTGACATTCACATTTTTAATACAACCTGTTTCAAAGCAATTTGATGAATTATCTTAACAGGTGTAAACCTTTGTCAGCTGTGCTTTGTGTGGGGTTCCACAAGGCAGAATTATGAAGAGATATAATACATAATTGAAGAAATTTGACCTGGCTGAAGCTAAACAGAGTCAGGACTGTTTAGCATTTGGACGGAGCTCCTCCAGAGAACACTAAAGTCTGCAGGCTAGACAGAAAAGCTGAACAAAAACATCTCAAGAAGACAGCAGTATCACATACTTTTTGTATCTCTGTAAATAAAGCTGCGCAGATGTGACCTCAGGATTGTCCCAGTCAAGTTGTCTGTAGGGAAAATTAAAAACTATCAAAAGAATGGCCACATGCTTTTGCATGTTTTTTTTTAATGTGTATCATACATAAAGTCACCATCTTGATTTTTTTTTAATCATTCCCTGGGGGCAACCTGTTTTCTACGAAGAGTTGAGTTTGGTTTGTGGGGAAAGTCTCCTGAGACCATTTCCACTTCAGCTCCTTCCTAGCCTACATGTTATATACCTTGTAATTGTACTTCAGGATGTAAGAGAGAGTGGAGGTAGAAAATAATACTTTCAAAATTGTGGAGGTTAATAAAGACTTGAGCCTTTTAGGGAGGGGTGGATGCACAAGCAGAGAACAGAAACTCTTCCCAATCATGCTCTTGTGCCCAATTTCTTTCTCAAAGTCCCTCCAATGAAGCAAGTAAAGTGGAAAGCTATGGAGCCTTATACTACTAGGAATATCAATAGGCTGGAATACAGAAATAACATATATTCTGCTTGCATCTATAGTCAGGAACAAGGAAATTACAAGTGGATCCCCCCAACAAGAGAGATCAAAGAATTAAAATTATGATTCCCTATTTTATTATAATCTTTCAAATCTCTGAGATGGACATAGACTAAGTTAGTTGAATTCAGTTAATTTAAATCAAGAAAACCTCTGTCTTCTTTCAGTTTTTTCCATTAATGTCAATGGGAAATTAGCAGAACTAAATGCAATAGTTTTGCATAGGTATATGTGAGCTAACTAGTGGGTAACTTGTCATTCTAAAACAGGGGTGTCAAACACCTGGCCTGTGGGTCAGATGTGTCACACATTGGCCATGCCCATTCCCGATTTAGTGAAGGGGGAAAAAGTTGTGATATGTCATGTGATGGCAATGTGTCACCACGAGTTTGACACCCCCGTTCTAAAATGTTGCTTTATCATGGCAACCAGATCAATAAGTTAAGAGACCATGATGTAATGGAATGTACCAATGAACTTGGGAACAAGGGGAAGATATGCTGCCTAGGAAACAGTTAGACAAAAGAAGGCGGACCCTCCAAGTGCTTAATGGCCGGACAAATAAACTTAGGAAGTATCTGCCCTAAATGATAAGACCATTAAAAGTTCTAGTGGGAAGTCTGAACCTTCAGACCTGCAAGATCCTATTAATGCAGTCCTACGATAAAATATAATCAGCTTAACTAGTCTTGGTTCCTGTCTGCTTTTCTTGGGAGAGGTTTTCTTTTTGTCTTCTCCTATACCCATTGAAACAAATGGGAATAATTAGTCACACTTGCCTGGATTGTTGTAGGGTCAAATTTTGAGCCTTCTTGAAGAAACAGAGGAACCTTGGATCCAGTATCTTAGTATCACACCTAATGCATAGCTGGAATGCTGTATGAACTAAGAAGGCCCTTCAGGTCTTCTAACAGTGTCTCTATTTCCACTGTAATTAAGTCTAATTGACTGTAATCGATCCATCAAAAATCATATATATTTCCAAATGGATTGGTTGGATTGGTTTGTTAGTAGGGCATAAACATTTGAATAAAACACAGAAGCATGGAATATATGATTAGTAAAGTATATTATGTTACCTAATGCACCTCTTGGCCTATGCAAAATTAGCCCCTATACTAAACCATCTCTAACAGCTGACTGTTTAGACCAGTGATGGCTAACCTTTTTGTCATCATGTGCTGAAAGTACATGCAATGCACCCCTAATGCAATGTGGCTGCGATCCCCCAATGTCATCCACCCTCCTGCACATGCATGCATGACCCTCCCCCATGCTCCCGCCCTGTGCGTGGTAGGCCTCCCTGCAGTCTCCTGGGAGCAAAAACGGGCCACGGAGGGTGGGGGCATGCAGCACCCTCCCCCCATGCATGCATGCATGTATGTCCCCCCCACATGCACC
The DNA here is from genome assembly GCF_009769535.1 of Thamnophis elegans. Lineage (NCBI taxonomy): Eukaryota > Metazoa > Chordata > Lepidosauria > Squamata > Natricidae > Thamnophis > Thamnophis elegans. Next base: position 61,616,800 of record NC_045548.1, on the reverse strand, counting down.
CCGCCCCCTGCACATGCGCATCAGAGACCTGAAAACCAGCTGCCTGGTGGGAGGTGTACATGCATGCACAGTAGATCTGAGCTCATATGCCAGCAAAGAGGGCTCTGCATGCCACCTGGGGCACGTGTGCCATAGGTTTACCATCATGGATCTGGACTCTGTTTGAAAACATCCAGCTCAGACTGTTCCACTTCTTCACAATCAGGAGATTTCCAGTAAAAGTCAGCTTGAATTACCTTTAAAAATATTGCAGGTCATTGCACATTATTTTCCCCTCACTTTCAACACAGAATCGGTTTATAGATCATTGCAGACCACTGCTATTCCTTCCCTCACTCTTTTTTTTTTACAAGCCATACATGAACCAGTTGCCTTAGATATGTGCTCTATAATGGAAAATATACAGTAATACGGGTTTTTCAATATGGTAGACATTTTAAAAGAAAAACATTTAAGACAAAATTTATCTTCTGTATGCCACTGCAGACAAATGAGACAGGGTGAATTAAATAATATATTCTGGGTTACATATATTTTGGATGCTTCCTATTGACAGATACTAGTGCTATTTTCATGTTAATATGTGAAGCCTCAAAGAGGCTGGACCTTGGCCATGCTTCATTTGACTTTGGTCTGTTGAAGGATTTCAATTTAATAATTTCAATTTAATAAAATTTGTATGCTGCCCAATCCCTTGGGACTCTGAGGATGAGGTTAGAAAGAGGTTTCTTCTTGAAGTAATTAGAATATTTCTTTAGTTGCTGAGGTAGAATAGAATCTCCTGTCACAAGGGCTTTTGACTTGAATTCCTTTGAAGATGAGGCGATTTTCCTTGTGGCATGGTCAGTACTTGACTCACTGGATGATTTACACAGAATCTTCACTAATTCTTTTACATATTTTGATGGCTTCGAAATAACCTAACTTCTGCTAAGTTGTCCACATATCTTACCAAAATACATTTTACTAGCAGATTGTGAAACATGTATGCTGCATATGAGACAAGGGATCGTTGAATTGTCCTCCTTCAGAATTTGATGATAGCAAATTTCTCATACATGGCATGGTTTTGAGCAAAACATGAACATGAAAAATTATGGAAGCAGTGTTAAATCTATATTCCTGTTGTACGGCATAAGCCTATCGATTGATATAATTTGCTACTTAAAAAGAAAAAGGACGTGTGTAAGTCCAATTATGAGCGCCCTGAATGTTTATAATATAACATAATTATGCCTATGATTTCAAATAGAAATATCAAAGGGAATATGTCTTGTCAGACAGTAGTAAAACACACAACTTGTGGCTTTATAAAACTTTGGCAGAAAATCAGTTACACATTTTTCAAACTACAGTTTCCTCAATGTCTTTTCACATGAATTTTTAATTGTGACTAACAGGGACAATACTTTCTTCTTGCTCTTTAAAAAAAAAGAAAAGAAAAGTCAACTTGGAATGTAGCCGCTTCTAACCAGACATTTGTTCTACATTACCCAGAGGCAGAATGATAATCTGAGATCAGGATTTCCAAAGATGAAATTTCCAAAACCAGAGAGATATTTGTGCAAAGACATTCAGCTGTAGGGAAAAGGAAAACAATCATTTTTATTCGATAAATAGATTTAGACTAGGAAGACAGACTTTGATACACTTGGAGGATAAATTATTTTTCAATAGGGAAATCTAAAACTAATAGATAAATCCACCTGATAGGAAACTTCTAAAAATAAGTGTTGTTTGATTTGATTTGAAGTTTATTTGTATGCCGCCCTTTTCCCTGGGGGGACTCAGGGCGGCTCACAACCAAAAGGGGAGGGGGGAGACAAACTTTTAACATATAAGACAATACATAATTAAAAAACACAACATTCATACCATTCGGGCGGGTTACAGTCTTAGCCCCAGGCCTGACGGGATAGCCAGATTCTGAGGGCTGTGCAGAAGGTCTGGAGGGTGGTGAGGGTACGAATCTCCACGGGGAGATCATTCCATAGAGTCGGAGCTACCACCGAGAAGGCTCTCCTCCGCGTAGTTGCCAGTCGGCATTGACCGGCAGATGGAACTCGGAGGAGGCCTAATCGATGAGATCTAATAGGTTGTGTGGAGGTAATTGGCAGTAGGCGGTCTCTCAAGTACCCAGATCCACTACCATGTAGGGCTTTATGGGTGACAAGTAGCACCTTGAAGCGCACCCAGAGATCGACAGATAGCCAGTGCAGCTCGCGGAGGATAGGTGTTATGTGGGTGAAGCGGGGTGCACCCACAATCGCTCGCGCAGCCGCATTCTGGACTAGCTGAAGTCGCCGAATACTCTTCAAGGGCAGCCCCATGTAGAGCACATTGCAGTACTCCAGCCTAGAGGTCACAAGAGAAACTTGAGGCTATAATCTCCAACATTTCCTCCCTCCATGGAAAGGATAAATCCCATTTCCATCTCCATCTGATTTCATTATTGAATACTAATGTTCAGAAATTCCAAATAAAATCACAGATCATCAACACAGCTTAAGATGGAAGCACAATCTTTGATTGAAAATGGAGAGAAACTTGTCTTCTTGGACTCCTGATCTTTGTTGTTTGTTTCGTGACACAATATCAGTGACGTGTGGTGAGGTTTATGGCTGGTGAGGCACTGACATCATCAAAATCTTTTTATTTAAATGCCTTCATAATACAGGGCATTTTAATAAAAGGATCCACGCCGTTTCATCCTGTCCTTGTGCGCTTTGAAGGGGGGGCGGGCAACCTATGGCATGTGTGCCACAGATGCCATATGGAGCATATTTGCTGGCACATTAGCAGTCAGCTCCAAAGCGCAAATGCATGCCGGCCAGCTGTTTTTCAGCCTTTCGGAGGGCTGGGGGAGGCCGTTTCCACCCTCCCCAGGCTTCAGGAAAGCCTCCACGGGGGTGGGTGGATGTCACACATGCATGTGGGTGGGGAGGATTGAATTGGTGTGGGCACGCAATAGCATGCGGACACACAGTTTTGGCATGCCATAAGGAAAAGGTTCATTATCACTGCCCTAATACCTTCCGTGACCCACATGTCACCTCTTGCACACTCCAATGCACAGTTCTTGACCCATGCTTTTCACTTACATACCCTGTCTAAACCTCATGGCATTTATTGCACAAATACCCTTCCCAACCTGTGCAGCACCTCTCATACACTCCCATGTATATTTCTTCACCTGCACTTCCCGTCACTCCCTTCCCCAAACAGCAGCAACCACCCAACTGCCTGTTAGCATTGGATCTAAAGCATTCTGGTGGATTCCATTAATTTATCCCAGGAAGCTTACCACAAGCAAAGGAAAGGGGGTGCCAGAAGGAATAGGAGGGAGGAGGGAGAAAATAAGGGAGGAAGGAATATTTCTGATATTTCCTGCCAGTTTCCCCACAATGAAACTCAACAGGGAAGCTGGTAGGAAATCGGAGATCCAACTCCTTTATGTGTAGTCATTCTTTTTCTCTTTCTAGGTATAGAAATATCTCTGAAATGATAACCCAGCAGACACCAGTTGTTTTCTTCCAGCTAATTACTTCCAGCTCATTGCCATTTTTTAGCATCTTTGATGCTCATTGCATTTCTTCATTTTAGCTGAGTAGTGGGATCTATTTGTTATGGAAATGTTCTAAGTGAAACCACCAACAAGCTGGAGAGAGTTAACAGGTGAACTTTTATTCCATACAAAAGAACAATACTCATCAGATTCTTCAGGAAAGAAAAAAAAAAGATACTTGGATAGAAACAAGAGCAGAATATATGCAGTACATTTATAACTACTCATTTAACTAATTTTCATTTAATTATTTTAAAAATTAGGTAAGGAATAGCAAAGCCAGATTTTATCATAAATGTGCACCAATTTGTTCTTTGATAAATGCATTCTATGGGCGCACCACATAATTTTTTTTTATCTTGAATGCCTGTAAGAACTGGTTTTCAACACCGGAGACTATGGTAGTCGTTCTAACTTACTAGGTTAGTGAGATTTTACTTCAAGATATTTCTTCAAGACCACTTAGTTATCCCCAAGTCCTCTCTGCACAATTGCTTTTTATTTTCCCTGTTATTAACCGATCTTTTCCAATTTATATCTTCAATAAAAGATTAGATGAGCTGAGGTGGGAAAGTGATTGAAGTGCAGTTCTGCAGGCTACTTCTGCTGACTGCCAGCTGCCTGCAGTTTGGCAGTTCAAATCTCACCAGGCCCAAGGTTGACTCAACCTTCCATCCTTCCAAGGTGGGTAAAATGAGGACCCAGATTGTTGGGGGCAAGAGGCTGACTCTGTAAACCACTTAGAGAGGGCTGTAAAACACTGCAACGCTGTATATAAGTCTAAGGGCAATTGCTATTCAATAAGTACTATAGGGAAAAACGAACGTGATAAACGTAGACAGAAACCTTGACACACATCTAGATTTCTGCAAGGAATTGCAAAGCTTTCTGAGAAGAAAAATTCCCTCCTGTCTACTAATTGTACAAGTGATTCATAGCTATGACTCTTCCACTCAAAGACATGTGTGAAATCAAGGACAACTTTGTTTTGAGCAGCAGTGGACCAAGACAGCAAATAAGATGTGTTGACTGACAAGACTTAAATCATGGGTTATCCAATCCCTGGTCTATGGCCAGGCCACAAAAGTGGTGTGTGATGTGTGTGTGTGTGTATGCACGCACGCATGTGTGAGTGAAACTGCAATTGTAAAAGCAGTGCCTGCACACACATGAAATTATCCCCCCTTCCTACCACCACTGCCAACCTTGTTTCCACCAGTTTGCTGAGCTGGAAAGCTGGAGACCGCTGCCTTCAAAGAATGGCCTTTGCGTATGTTCCTTATTTTGTGTGAATGTTTGAACAGTCAAATGTTCAAATGTGTCTTCGCAGAAATAACTGCTTATAGGTCGTTTGCTCCTCTCTTCTGCCATTAGCCTTACCCTGCTGTGCAGATCAGGAGAGGATTAAATGTGTTTGCTATCATATAACAGAGATGGCAAACTTATTTTCTGATATGTTTGTACAGAGTTGTTACCTGCTTAACACTACAGGGAGATTATGCACTGCAGATCTAAAATAAAATTTTGATAGACACACAATATACTTCTCAGGAAGGTCAAAGTCAACCAGGAAATCTTATTCAAATCCCACTGACGTGAGACAGCTGCATGGAAGAGCTATAATAAGTTTGCAGAAGACTCCATCCATCCATCCATCCATCCAACCCACCCACCCACCCACCCACCCATCCATCCATCCATCCATCCATCCATCCATCCATCCATCCATCCATCTTGCTTTAAGTAGCTTTGCTTAAATCTAAGTGCATTATTCCTATGGGCTTTAGAACAAGCTGAATTCCACCTTCCCCCCCCCCCCTCATTCTAAATGAGAATACTGAGAGTGTTAAGTTCTGAAAAGGTGTAAGCTTGACCTTTTTAAAGATCAGCTCTTTGACATATTTTTTAATATTCGGAAAATCCACTTCCTCCCATTATCTCTTTGACAAATTTTCTCAGGATCTATTTCTCTCCTATGTGAGCATCAAAATAAATGCCAATTTATATACACAACTGGTTTTTTTTTTTTAAAAAAAAAAAAGCAGTGATGCAAAATAATAAGTCATGACATTCACAACTAAAGTTTTCTTTTCTTTTTAAAGTAAAGTAAGTGCCATAATTTTAGATTTAGAAAATAATCAAGTTAATTTTCTTATGGGCTAGGAGGTGATTGGCAGATGAGTCTGAAGCGTGTTTACTAAAAAGTAACACTCAAAACAAATTGTGCATTGGAGCATTACGTAGTCCCCTAAATTGTATAAGCTGATAAACCTTATATATATAGGGCTTAATGGGATTAAATTATTATTAACTCCATATAGATGACAGAGTTGACAATATACTCTTGATGATTCATCAAATTCCAAAGTCATTAGCAGTGCTGCCTGGAGTTTATGTTGAATTCGTAATAGCATTTGCTGTGGTTCTAAAGATGCTTTATCAATAGGCAACTGCACTTTCTTGCTTTTGAACCTGAACAGAACCAGCTGGAAGGGACCTTGGGAAGTGATGTCACATGTGTCATCATGTCATCACACAAATGATGCATGTCATGTATTTCATGACATGCAAATCCGTACATGAAATGTATGTCATACTGGAAATGACATAACTGGACACATTAGCATAATGATATCACGACATATCTGATAACACTATTACGTCTACCAGGTGCCCAAGGAACTGCAGGATTATATCTGTAATCCGTAAAGTATCTGTAGAAATGTTGAGGTTAGTGAATCTCAGTATTTTTAATCCAATTTGTTTTATGTCATTGGAAAGTTCTGTCATTGTGGCATTTGTATTATACTTTCAATTTAGAAAGCAATTTCATTTCTTCTATTCGATATACAGTTTAAATATAATCATTACAAATAATTAGAATATTTATTCTTACCCAAATCTAATACCAGCAAAATTATTGAGTTTATTCATTGTGTTTATTTATTACTGTGGGGAGACACAATACTAGACTTGTAGAACAGAAAAAACTATCTCAGGTCTAAAGTCCTTGAATATGAATGTATGTAACAATAGACACTTTATTGACACTCAATAGGCACTTTATAGACAGTTTACAGAACCAATAATTTATTATAACCCTTTTTATTTTTTACCATCCAACAGTGAGGGAATACCGTGTTTCCCTGAAAATAAGACAGGGTCTTACTTTCTTTTGACCCCCGAAATAAGCACCTGGCCTTATTTTCAGGGAGGTCTTATTATTTTTGAAGTGCAGGAGGCGGTGAGCATAGTCACCTCATAGCTGCTGCTGGGTTGCAATATTTTCAGGGAGGGTTTATTTTGGGGGAAGGGCTTATTTTAGAGCCTGTGCTCAAAAGCCCGATTGGGCTTATTATCTGGGGAGGGCTTATTTTCAGGGAAACAGAGTAATGTTTATTTAAGAATATATGATGTTCTTCTAAGAAATTCTGTTCACCTTTATGAAGTTAGCCAAAAGTTCCTGAAATGCAAAATAAAAAACAAATCGCAGAATGAAATGGTTTTTAATTCTGTCAATTAAAAATGTGGCAAATTTCACTTGAAGTCAAATAGGTTCACTAGACCCAGGTTAATGCAGCAGAAGATCATCATATTTTATTTATTTATTACATTTCTATCTCACGTTTATTATTTTAAAAATAATAGACAGTTATTTCCTTCTGTTTTCTCTACAATTACAATCTTATGACGTTAGTTTGGGGAGAGGGAGGGAGGGAGGGAGAGAAAGAGAGAGAGAGAGAGAGAGGGAGGGAGGGAGGGAGAGAGAGACTGGCCTAAGGTCACTTAGCCAACTTTCATACTTAAGGTGGGACTAGAACTTCCAGTCTCCTAGTTTTTAGCCTAATGCCTTAGTCACTAAACCGAACTGGCTCTCACTATGTGAACATCCATGATGCTGGGGGTACCATACTATTGAAATAAATGTCATACATATAATGAAAGCATTATGAAAATGCCATAATTTTATGTTCTTGCAACCAATGTAGGGGTACAAGAGTATGTGGTGCAGTTATTTACCTGAATATGTCATTGGATGCACATCATCATTTTTATATGACTGTGCTTTATTACAAATACTATGTTTCCACCAAAAGAAGACAGGGTCTTATTTTTTATATTTTTCCTTTTGACCCCTGAAATAAGCACTTGGCCTTATTTTTGGGGAGGTCTTATTATTTTTGAGGTGCAGGAGGCAGCGAGCATGGTCACCTCATGGCTGCTTCTGTGTTGCAATATTTTTGGAGGAGGGCTTATTTTAGGGAAAACAGGGTACCATTGGGAACTGGTAATGATTGTAAGCCGCCCTGAGTCCCCTCAGGGAAAAGGGCGGCCTATAAATCCAAATAAAATACCAAAAAAAATACCAAAAACTGAATATTTGTTTATTATTTACTTATTTTAGTTTCATCCTGCCTTTATATTCACAAAAAAACTGAAGGTTAAGAATATATCCAACACACATTCGTCCTTCTATTTTCTCAATAACAATAACCCTGTGAAGTGAATTGCAGCAAGAGAGAGTGACTGTCCCAAAGTCACCCTGCTGATTTTCATGGCTAAGGTGGGACTTGAATTAACTGTCTCCTGCTTTCTAGCCTGGTGCCTTAACCACAAGACCAGGGCTGTCAAACTCATAGCTTGTGGCAGTGGTGGGTTTCAAAAATTATTCGACCCTACTCTGTGGGTGTGGCCTCCTTTGTGGGAATGGCTTGCCACCCATGTGACTGGATATGAAGATGCCGACGACATGTGTCAGAACCACCTTAAATTACCTCACACACAGCACTGGCATGCATAAGAATATGATGTAAACTTGTTTTTTAAAAGGCATCTTTGGTTTGCGTTAAAACAACTTCAACACACGCAATGTTCTGATTGCACCACAAACGCAGTAGTCATCCTTACCTTTCACAGAGGCACTGAGTTTTATAAATATGAGCATGATAGTGTAGAATAATCATATCCAAGGACCAGTGGTGGGTTTCACATAATTTTGGAACCTCTTCTGTAGGTGTGGCCTGCTTTCCGGGTCCACTAGTGGAACCTCTTCTAATCGGTTCGGTAGATTTGACGAACCGGTTCTACCGAATAGGTGCGAACTGGTAGGAACTCACCTCTGGCTTGTGGGCTAGAGGTGTCACTCATTGGCCAAGCTCACACCCAGTTTAGTGAGGGGGGAAAAGTTGTGATGCGTTACATGACACCACAAGTTTGATACCCCTGCATTAGACCAAACTGGTTCTTATACACTATATTCTAAAATACAATATAATTAGTCTTTTCTTTGAAATCAGCTGAAATCAGTTTCCTTAGTTCTTCTTAATAAGGTTCTTGTATAAAGGTCAGTACTATATACAACATCTTTAAGATTAAAAAAAATAGCTATTAACATGATTCTCCTGTTCCAATATCCAGTTTTTTAATTATTATTTCATTACATATTAAATCAGACCTAGCTAGATGCAGGCAGATAAGCAACAAATCTCAACTTTCATAAAACTAATATACTTCCATTTCATCATTAGAAGCTTATAATATTATGATATATTTCATTATCTCACTTCTAGTCAAAATCCATATATCCCTGGAAAGCTTTAAGCTAGAAAATACTTAGTTAAAATTGTTCAAATAATTCAGAAGAAAGTATAAGCAGTGAATAATACATTCAGCCAATACTATTAATTATACATCAAGCTAAAATATGAGCTCTGAAAATCAAACTTTGGTCTGGCACAATTCCATGAATAGGACTGTAATCCAAGAATAGTTTCCAATTAAAATTCGATTTTGGACCTACTTTCTAATTCTAACATTATTCTGAGGCATAGTCCTACAATGTAGCCAGTATAGTTACTGCTCAACTTATGGCTTTAGTTGAGCCCAAAATTTCTGTTGTTAAGTGAGACATTTGTTACGTGAGCTTTGCCACATTTTACAACCGTTCTTGCCACAGTTATTAAGTGAATCACTGCAGGCATTAAATTAATAACACAGTTGTTAAGAGAATGTGGCTTCCTCATTGACATTGCTTGTTGGAAGGTCGCAAAAGGTGATCACATGACCCCAGGACACTGCAACTGTCATAAATATGAATCATTTGCAAGAGTCAGTCCGAATTTTGATCACATGACCATGGGATGCTAAAAAGGTTGTAAGCAGTGGTGGGATATTCGGGAGAACTGGTTATTAACTTTCTAAGCAGTTCGGAGAACCAGCTGTTAGAAGAAATCTCATTTTGTTTTTTTTCCCCACTTTACAGGGATAATCCTGCAAGGAAGGCAGGAAGGAAACATTCTGGTGTTGTTTCTAGCCTAATCTTTATTGACCTGCTTACAGAAACTGCCTCTCCGGTTAACCCTTATTACATTGTAACAGCTAAGGCGAAGCGCCCATCGACCTGAATGATGTTGAGTTGGCCACGCCTACCCAGTCACATGATCACCGAGACACACCTACCCAGCTAGTCATTAGGGCAGAGAACCAATTATACATTACTTGAATCCCATCACTGGTCATAAGTGTGAAAAACAATCATAGGTCACTTTTCAGTGGTGTTGTAACTTCAAACAGTCGCTAAATGAATTGTTGTAAGTCGAGGACTTACCCATATTCTTTTTCATAACTTGAGAATTACACATTTCATGGGCAGGTCATTGTTTTGTTGGGTACTTATAGTAGGAACATAAGTCTGAGGGCTAATACGAGAGCTTGATGATCATCTCTTGCTACTTTTAAGTCTCTCAGCAGCTGATGGGACAGCAATGGATCCTCTCCAAATGAGAATAAAAATCAATCTTTACTGTGATTTCCTGCCGTCCAAGTTCTAGCAAGCAAAGCCCTTTTGGATTATCTTGAAATGTATGAAGTCTTCGATCCAAGGATGAAATTTCCAGTGTATGCCAGTTTCATATTGAGAAGAAAATAAAATAAGAAATGTTGAAGTCTTAGAAACTATTTCTCTAGAATGCAGGTAATCCTTGACATATGACCATTTGTTTAAAACTATTTGAAGTTATGACCATTTGAATTTGCAACTGTTCCTCTCACTGATCACCATTGCAGCACCTTTGTAGTTACAAGATCAAAATTAATACCACTTTATAATGCCTTGGTAAGGCCACATTTGGAATACCGCATCCAGTTTTGGTCGCCATGATTTAAAAAAGATATTGAGACTCTAAAACAGAGGTGTAAAACTCATAGCATCACAGTGTCATCATGTGACATATCAGGACTTTTTCTCCCTTTGCTAAACCGGGCGTTGGCATGGCCAGTGTGTGATGCATCCAGCCAGCGGGCAGAGAGTTTGACAGCCCTGCTCTAGAAAGACTGCAGAGAAGAGCAACAAAGTTGACTAGGGAACTAGAGACTAAAACATATGAAGAACGGTTGCAGGAACTGTGTATGTCTAGTTTAATGAAAAGAAGGACAAGGAAAGACATGATAGCAGTGTTCCAATATCTCAGGGGATGCCACAAAGAAGAGGGGGGTCAAGCTATTGAGAGATTGGATAACCATTTGTCTGAAATGATATAGGGTTTCCTACCTATGCAGGGGATTGGACTAGAAGACATCAAAGGTCCCTTCCAACTATTCTATTCTATTCTATTCTATTCTATTCTATTCTATTCTATTCCATTCCATTCCTGTCCTGTCCTGTCCTGTCCTGTCCTGTCCTGTTGCTTGGTTGCAGTGTCCTGGGTCATGTGATACCCCTTTGAGGTACCCTCTCCACCGTCAGGCCTGGGGATAAGGATAGTTACCCCTCCCGAATGATGAATGTATGTTGCCTACCATTTTATTATATGTCTTCTATCTTGATGTTTGTGTTCCCCCCTTCCCAGTTTTATGTGAGCCGCCCTGAGTCCCCTCAGGGAAAAGGGCGGCCTACAAATTCTAATAAAACTCAAAACTCAAACTCAAACTTTGTGACCCAGCAGACTTCCCAAAAGCATAGTCAGTAGGGGAAGCCAGATTCACTTAACAACCTTGGCAAAAATGACCTTCTCACTTAATGACCTTCTTTATTAGTGATGGAAGTTCCAGTCTCAATTCTGGTGTTAAATTGAGCATTATCTTTATGTCCTCCCTTATGCTTATATATAAAGGTGAAACTAACATATGAGATAAGACTCATTACATGCAAGGCAAGATCGTTCAAGCCGTGATGTATCATAATTGTGATGATTATGGCGTACAGCTCATGAAAACCCCAAATCCACCATCTCAGAAAATTAGAATATTACATGCAATCAATAAAACAAGGATTGTACATAGAACAATATTGGACGTCTGAAAAGTATAAGCCTGAATATGTACTCAGTACTTGGTTTGGGCCCCTTTTGCAGCAATTACTGCCTCAATGCGGTGTGGCATGGAAGCTATCAGCCTGGGGCACTGCTGAGGTGTTATGGAAGACCAGGATGCTTCAATAGCACCCTTCAGCTCTTCTGCATTGTTCGGTCTCATGTCTCTCATCTTTCTCTTGGCAATGCCCCATAGATTCTCTATGGGGGTCAGATCAGGCGAGTTTGCTGGCCAATCAAGCACAGTAATCCCACGGTCATTGAACCAGGTTTTGGTGCTTTTGGCAGTCTGGGCAGGTGCCAAGTCCTGCTGGAAAAGGAAGTCAGCATCCCCATAAAGCTCATCTGTGGAAGGAAGCATGAAGTGCTGCAAAATCTCCTGGTAGATGGCTGCGTTGATCCTGGACTTAATGAAGCACAGTTGACCAACACCAGCAGTCGACATGGCTCCCCAAATCAACACAGACTGTGGAAACTTCACACTGGACTTCAAGCATTTTGCAGTGTGTGCCTCTCCATTCTTCCTCCATACTCTGGGTCCTTGGTTTCCAAATGAGATGCAAAAGTTGCTCTCATCAGAAAAGAGGACTTTGGACCGCTGAGCAACAGACCAGGTCTGTTTTTCTTTAGCCCAGGTGAGACACTTCTGATGTTGTTTGTTCTTCAGAGGAATTGTTGACAAGAGGAATACAACATTTGAAGCCCATGTCCAGGATCTGTCTGTGTGTGGTGGCTCTTGATGCACTAACTCCAGCTTCAGTCCATTCCTTGTGAAGGTCCCCAACACTTTTGAATGGCCTTTTCCTGACAATCCTCTCCAGGCTGCGGTCATCCCTGCTGCTTGTGCACCTTTTTCTTCCACACTTTTCCCTTCCACATAACTTTCTATTAATGTGCTTTGATACAGCATTTTGGGAACATCCAATTTCTTTTGCAATTACTCAAATTACTCAAAAGCAATTTGAGGCTTTCCCTCCTTATGGAGGGTGTCAATGATGGTTTTCTGCACAACTGTCAGGTCAGCAGTTTTTCCCATGATTGTGATTCCTACTGAACCAGAGAGACCATTGAAAGGCTCAGGAATTCTTTGCAGGTGTTGTGGCTTAATTAGCTGATTAGATTGGGACACTTTGAGCCTAGAATATTGCACCTTTTCACAATATTCTAATTTTCTGAGATTGTGGATTTGGGGTTTTCATGAGCTGTAAGCCACAATCATCACAATTATGACAAATCATGGCTTGAACTATCTTGCTTTGCATGTAATGAGTCTATCTCATATATTAGTTTCACCTTTTAAGTTGCATTACTGAAATAAATGAACTTTTGCATGACATTCTAATTTTTCGAGTATATATATAAAACTTCATGACCAATCTAATCCTTAATAACTCAGAAAACAAGTTCCACTAAGACAATCATCTTATTCCCACACCCCACTGTGAACTGGAGATTTCAGTCTAAAAACACTGATTTCTACCTATTGATTTCTATAAATATAGAAATATAATTAGTCAATATTTCTGTAAAGCTGCAACTAATATAAAGAAGGGGTGTCAAATTCAATTTCATTGAGGGCCGCATCAGGGTTCTGTTTGACCTCGGGGGGGGGATGGTGGACGTGGCCATGGTGGGGCATGGCCAGCTCGACATCACTCAGGGGCGCCTGTGGTAGTCCCAGCCCTCTGCCAGCGAAAATAGAGCACGGCCCTCTCGAGCTCCGTTTTCGCTAGCAGAGGTTTGCAGAAAGCCATCGCAGCCAAAAATTGAGTTCTGGAGAGCCACACGCAGCCCTGCTGACTTCCGTTTTCACTGGCAGAGGCCCATGGGTCGGTCCTTCACTATTTCCAGGATGGTCCTGTGGGCCAGATATTAGTACTCCATGGGCCAGATCTGGCCCCTGGGCCTTGTGTTTGATATAAAGCAATATCCTTCTTTAAAACAATTATACTTCAATTTGGAGGGCAAAATTGCTTGCATCAGTCTGACACAGCATGTGCAATTATTATTACTTTATTAAGCATTGATTCTTTATTAAAAGCAAATAAAAACATGAGCTCATTTTTTTTTTGCAAACTAACCATACCCAAACAATACAATCGTATCAAGAAGAGTAATTCTGTTGTTGTTCTTTAAATTAAACATTCAAATGAAGTGCCATGTCTCATTTAAATGGGTTTGAGAAGTCAATACTGAGTTAAGCATACAAAGGGAAAAAATGTGTGTGATGTATAGAAGTCTTGGAATTGGCTTTATACTGCCACCCAGTGGCAGATATATTCCATTGTGAAAACAAGATGCACTCCTGTATGATAAAAGCTGTTTTTGAAAAAAAGGGAAGTCGTGAGTTATAAAGTCTTCCTTCCTTCCTTCCTTCCCTTCTTCCTTCCTGTAAATTTTCCACAGGTGGTAGGTACACTTACTACCGAAGACCTGGGAAAAATATACTATTCCAATCAAGAATGAGAAACTCACACTATTAAATTTATATCTGAAAACAGCATTGTAGCATAGTACAAATGAAGCCAGCTGCAAAAGAAATGGAAGGGAATATTATTTGGGGGGTTTGCCTTGGAAGACATTCCAATAGTAGCTTGAAAAGAAAGGGGCTTATTATTCATTTATTTACAAACAAAACAAAACTCTGGTTAATCCAAAGATTCAGGGTGACGTGGAATTATGGATTTCAGTTGGCGGATTACAAGCTCCATTTGCTAGCAAATATATACATTTATCATAAGCAATTAGTGGCTGGTTTAGATCTTTTGTTGCCATCTGGTTAGGCCCTGTTTACTTTTACATAACTTTGGCAATTTAAGCCATAATGAATCTCTTTGCACACAGCTGTGTTTCTTATCTATTATTCCCAGTAATCGAATGTGTTCTGCTATGCAAAGGGAAGAGGCAGCTAGCATTGGCATGCAAAGAGACTGCTGATTCACGATCATTTCTTATTGGGCGAAGCCAGAGCTGAGTATTGTTATTGCTGAATAACACCCAGACATAAAGTAGTAGGCTAGGGCTGCCAAATTCTGCTTAAAATGGTGTTTAGGATTAAGCAATGAAACTGAAACAGAATAAGTGCAATCTTTGCTGCTGTGCAGCTTTTGCTTAAGCCATTAATATGATCGTTCAACATTCTTTCCCAATTAGAAGACATAATCAGCTGTAGAATCATAAAGCTATGTGGTTTTATTTTACATATTGCTCCAAAGTGCACACTTTATTATGTTCTGTCTGGTATATATATATTTGCACACAATTTGCACACCACTTACTAAAATATATGAAATTCAAAAGCAACTTTCTTAAAATAGACTTTTAAAAATGCATCAATGTCAAATGTAGCCTTTCGAAAAATGGATTTGATTTTAGAATAGAACAGAACAGAACAGAATAGAATAGCAGAGTTGGAAAGGACCTTGGAGGTGTTCTAGTCCAATCCCCTGCCTAGGCAGGAAACCCTACACCACTTCAGACGAATGGTTATCCAACATCTTCTTAAAGACTTCCAGTGTTGGAGCATTCACAACTTCTGGAGGCAAGTTGTTCCACTGATTAATTGTTCTAACTGTCAGGAAATTTCTCCTCAGTTCTAGGTTGCTTCTCTCCTTGATTAGTTTCAACCCATTGCTTCTTGTTCTACCCTCAGGTGCTTTGGAGAATAGTTTGACTCATTCTTCTTTGTGACAATCCCTGAGATATTGGAATACCGCTATCATGTACTAGACATTTTTATTTACAAAATTGATTGTATTCTTTCAAATTCTTTGGCCTTACTGAAAGGGTTTTTAATCTACATTTTCTTTTGTACATCTTCTTTCTGCAGATTTTTTACAAAAAAGAAAAGAAAGGCGGGAAGAAAAAAGTCGTCCCCCCTTCAGTAAGGCCAAAGAATTTAAAGAACACAATCAATTTTGTAAATAAAAAATGATAATAGTTCATAAGGTGCAAATAGAAATGCATATTCTTTCCATAGCAAGGAAGATAAAGCAGGAATGGTTAAATTGAATACTTTATTTAAAGATGAAAATATGTTCTTATTTGAGTATCACTTCTGGAATTTGTGCATGTGAAGGAAAAGAAATTAAACTTTGATTTTTGTTTTGTTGATTAAAAAGATTTTGTGTTTTAGAAATGGCTAAATTTCTAATTTAGCCATTAAATTATATATAATTTAATATATTAATATGTAAAAGCAAAAAGTTGAGGTTTTTAATGTGTTTATCTTGTTTTGTTCTGGGAAGAATTGGAAGTCAATGCCCCTTTTCTTTCTTTTTCTCTTTGGCCTTGTATTTTACACTCCCTTTTCCCATTCCATTCCCTTAATTTCCCATTTTATTTAATTTTTGCGTATTTTATATAATAAAAAATGGTAGAAAAAGAAAAAAGATTTTTTTTTTGAAAATCTTTGGACAAAGAATGAGAGATGCTACCCCTTCTCTGTTGCCCTTCTGTGCAACTCTGCAATGCACTTTTGTAGTGCATTGCAGTTTGTATCACTTTTCTTCCATTAAAACCTAATGGCACAGGAGTCTTATATTCTTAGCACTGTGCTTGTATCTGAGAAATATAATTTTGAGAAATTCACAGCTAATCACCAATGCAGCAATGAACAATATGAACAGTAGGAATTATGTCAATATAAGTGGAATGCATTTGAAATCAACAGAACAGGCAATACCTAGAAGCCGTTGATTCAAATTTCAATAAAGATTTTCATACATTCCTTATAAATTACTAATAATCTCAATTATGCACTTGATAATACAAGAGTTTAACATTTATTTATTCAATCAATTTATATAGCTACCCATCTCAAACACGCAATTCTTGGGTGGCAAACAATAATAAAATTAATTAAAATCAAATTACAAGAACAATAGAGAGAATGGAATATATGCAGTATAGCAACCCAGGAAATTATAATGCACAGATGTTAACATAATCAGGAAATGGGGTCCTGAACACGTTTGGAATGTCAGGTTTGGGCATATAACTAGGTCTTCAAGGTCTTATGAAAGGCCAACAGGGCTGGGGCCATCCTAATCTCAGAAGGGATAATATTCCAAGGACAACTGTGATGTCTTCCCCAGACATCTCTCCAGATACTAGTTCAGAGTAGGATGAACTGGTCCCAGGAACATCAGGAGAAGATGCATCCGAAGGCTACGAGCCAGGAGTGGAGGGCACTCAAGCACAGGGAAGCAGCTGGACAAGCAGCCGCTGAGCTAGAGACAGAAGAGGCATAACTACCCCTGGGAAGCCCAAAGAGAACAAACAGCTGCAGTTGGGCAGTGGAGATGAAGAATGACTGCCTTCTCCACCTGATCCAAGAGCACGTAGGGCTGAGAGGAGGCAGGCACAGTGAAGGTCAGCCAGACTATTTGCAAAGAGGCAGTCTCACTTCTTGATGAGCTGCACTAGGAAGCAGTTGATGGGCTGCACTAGGAAGCACTCAGCAAGGAGAGTGAAATGATGAACATTTCCTTGCTGGGTGTATTTCAGCATTTGTGATTCTTGCATTGAACTTTGGATCATATCTCTTCAACTCTGGAATTTCCTTGTGGATTTGCCTTGTGGTTTGTATTTTCCCTGTGGACTTGCCATTGGCTAGTGTTTGTGCTGTGGATTTGTGCTGTCTTCTTTTGAGTAGCCTGTTGAACTCATTGGGGGTGGGCTGGTGCTGGGAAAGGGAATTGCTAGGGAATATTAATTCAGATTTAGAAGCCTTAATAAAAACTCCTAACCCTCTTGGTGTGTGTATGTCTCAGAGCGGGACAGCACAATAACATAAAGGGTATGACACCTAGACCTCACTAGCTGGCATTCCTTGATTGATGGGACCCTGTAGCATGCCCAGCCTGCCAAATTGCATTTGATAGAAACAGAGAGAAGATGGTCCTTGTGGTATCCCAGTTCCAAACCATGAAGAGTTTTAAAGGTGACACTTTGAATTTCATTTGGAATCAATGCAATGTATCAAGTACCCAATTCCCTTTACTACCCATGCAGCTGAATTCTGCAACAGTTGAAGCTTCTGAATGCTTTTCGAGGGCAGTTTATGTGGAACACATGGCAGCAATCCAGATAGGAGTTCATGAGGCCATGAGCAATATTAAGCAAACCCTCCTGGTCTAGGAATGGGTCTACAACATGAGGGTATGCAAAAGCCCTCTTTTGCACAGCTACCATCTGTTCTTCCAGCAGAGCCACGACTAAGTCCTATAAGAGGGCTTCTGGATTGCATAGTGGATCCATCTGGAGCACTGCCATCTCATTGAGGACAAAAAGTGGAAAAACTTTGACACCAGGAGGTCTAAGTACCCAAAGCTACTTAGTCTTGCTTGGGTTGAATTGAAGCCCATTGCATCCCATCCAGTCTCCTACAGCCTCCAAGCCATGGGACATGATGTCCACAGCATCACTCAGGCAGTCCAGAGTGGAGGTATAAAGTTGGGTATCATCAACATACTGTGTATACTTTATTCCGAGCCATTGGATCATCTCCTCCAGTGGCTTCATGTAGATGCTAAATAAGACATCATAAATAAATATATGACCAATAAATGCTTGAACAAGCGAGATAATTATGCATCCCATCCCTATACCAACCAGTTATCACTCCAGCCTTGAGAGTGCATACTCAAGATTAATAGAAATGTTCACGGTCAACCAGGTTATTTTCTCATAAGGAGAAGCATCTTTGTTGATTCTGTGTAACTCTTTTCCTGCAACTTGCAAGTATGCAGCCATTGATAATATTCTAGGCAGTCTAATCTCATTCCTTTTTCACACATCTACTGAAAAATTGGAGCAGTTACCTGCAGATAAAATGAGACATTTAAAGAGTGATTCTGAAAGACATTAAGAGAGCTGAAGTGAGTTACAATCTAGAAATTTTTGGAAACAATATCCAAGTGAGTGAATGAGTGTGTGTGAGAGAGACAGAGACAGAAATTTAGATTAATTTTACTTATCAATAATACCAGCAGAGGTGGGCTGTTGCTGGTTCGTACCAGTTCAGGCAAATCCACCTGCCCAAGCTCAATCCTGTCCTGTATCACTGTACTTTTGATGCTGCACACATGTGCGGAAGGCACATGCAAGCAAATTGCTGTGTATTTTGACACCACACACATGTGTGGATGGCACGTGTGTGAGCGAAGCAAGTACTCACATTTCCGATGCTGGGCGAACCAGTTGTTACAGTATGTGACACCCACCTCTGAATACCTGTGTATGTGTACATAAACAGGAATTCACACTCGGTGCCAATGTGTATTTATTGTGTTCATTTTAAGGGGGAAAACTATTATGTTTTTTTGATAAAATGGTTCTTTTTTCTCACAATTCCTTTTTCATTGCTGGAATTGTGGAAGAAAGAATATATATTCTACAACACTTGGCTGTTTGCTTTATGATGGCTTTCTGAAACAGTTGTGATGACATAGTTTCTGGAATTCCTTCCAGCCCCATTTACCAGCAGTAGTTAAGTGACATTTCTATTTTCCTCTGTGTGAAAATAATGTGTTGCATTTTTGTGTTTCTGCTTTTTTATGGTGTTAAATCAAGTGGATTGCTGCCAGTTTTACTACCAGTTTGCAACCCACGTGCAACGCTGCGTGTGTGTGCACTGTTCAATGTAAATTGTTCCTCGTGCATACGCAGAACAATTTATAATGAATTGCACATGCGTAGTCACTAAAAAACAAAATGGCAGCAGCCCAGCGGTGGTGAGGGAACTGGTTCGGGGGCATGGCAGGCCTGGGTTGCTGCCGGTTCTGTGACCCAGACCTGAATTCCACCTCTGTGTTACATCTGTGTGTATTTGTGTGCATGGACACACTGTAAAGTGGAGGGATGGCAGAATGTTGTAGCTCGTGTGGGAATAAAGGAACAATCAGTAGGGTTTTGGACTCAGTTGTCTCTTGCATAGAGATTGGAAGGTGATTTTGTTTTGTGGTGATTTTTGTGGATCTCTCTGCAATGTTTTTCTCTGTAGACTCCAGATGGGAGTCTCCAGATCCATCCCATTTTCAAACTTGGTCTTTCTTTTACCAATTATTCCCATGGTATAAAATTTAGAACTGTTCCATTCTGGATTGGGGGAGTAATGTCACTGGTGGTCAGAGTCCTGAGCCTCTTTCTATAATTTCTTCCCAATATTTTGTTGGAAACAATAGAAATAAGGATATTGGGATCTTGCACATCAAGAAACAGTTGTGTTAATGCTTTTTATAAATTAAGAGTATACATTATTCATCTCTTTGGGATGGAAAGAAAAGGCAAGCATTTCATTTTAATTAGTTTACCTCTGGAATTCACTGTATAGCTTAAGTTCAGTTTGGCTATCGTCTGAACATCTCCATAGATACATTCCAGATAGCTAATCAGATTCTGTGACATATTAAAAAGTAACAATTGTGTTTTGTCCTGATGTTTCTCAAGTTGTTGTTCCAGTTGTCAGATCCCCACCTGTTACTATTTCAGCTACAATCAATGTAGGTTTGTTGGCCTCATATAGCTCGCCCCTTAAGAAAGCAAAATACATTGAAGATTGTGTGAAGGTTGTTGAGATCATATGGCAACGAAACCAATGTTATTAATTTAAAAAACCAACAGCAGAATTTTCTTCTATAACTGAGTCTATTATTGAGCCATGGTGGCACAGTGGTTAGAGTGCTGTACTGCAGGCTACTTCTGCTGCCCGCCGGTTGCCTGCAATTTGGCAGTTCAAATCTCATCAGGCTCAGGGTTGTCTCAGCCTTCCATCCTTCCGAGGTAGGTAAAATGAGGACCCAGATTGTTGGAGGAAAGATGCTGACTCCATAAACTGCTTAGAGGGGGCTGTAAAGCACTGCAAAGTGGTATAAAGGTCTAAGCGCTATTGCTATTGCAATTCTCTATCTGCTTACACAAAAGTAAATCCCTTGGATTTCAGCATTCTTTTATTTCTGAGTAAACAGATTCAGGTCACAGTGCACAAAGGACAGTTTTGGTTGACTGACTGAGTCTTCCTCCAGACTTTCTGTGACAGAGGATCTCCTACATTTCAGCCTTTGAATAGCAGGCTGTCACTTTTAAGAGTGGTTTTCTCTGCCCTTTCCATGTCAGTACTTTCAAACACATACAGGAAAATGAAGGAAAAAGACATGACAGGCAGCTGATGTCTTCAGGATTCTTAGGCACCCAAGATGCATCATGGGCTTCTCTGCAGATTTAACTCCAAGCTTCCAAAGGCAATCTGATTGTAGCCACCTGACAAGATGCAACATCTCTCGGAAAAACACCCCCTGGAAGATCTTTAGGCTACATGAAATGGAAATGATTAACAGTAAATAAAAGGTCAGAGTTGAACAATGCATTTCATGCAGATAATTTTATGACCAGAAGGCTGGGGGAAAATATGATAAAAAAAAAACCCAAGAAAGTGTTTGAAGCTATGTTGTAATAGCATAGGAATGGTATGGTAGGAATGGATAGTAAAATAATTGTTAGAACAGAGGATAAATGTTTTGTGTTCATTCCTTTGTTGCTTGCTGGTTTGGCTTCTGTTTCGGTTTATTTGATCTAATCTCAGACTACATGACTATCAAAGTCAGCCTACATTAAGCAACACAGCGGATTAATCTCGACATTGATATCTGCGTTCTTTATATTGTGATTATTTTGTAGTGTTAGGGTTGCAAATTACAGCTTCTGAATATCACTTATAAAAATGAGATTTATCACTGAGATTTTTTTTCATTCAAATGAGAAACCATATATTAGAAGAGAACAATAGCTACCTAATGAGTCCTGAATCTCCAATTCAATGTTTCTTTCATCCATTAACTTACAAAGTACAAAGCGATTCTCTTAGAGACTTGGTGCAGAGGTGGGTATTCAGCAGGTTCTGACCAGTTCTGGAGAACCAGTAGCAGAAATTTTGAAATTTCGAAGAACCACCTTTGACTGGCCCCTGCCCACATCTGTTCTCTGCCTTCCAAGTCCCAGTTGATAGGGAGAGAATGGGGATTTTGCAGTATCCTTCCCCTGCCGTGCCCACCAAGCCACGCCCACCAAGCAATGCCCACAGAACTGGTAGTAAAAAAATTTAAATCCCACCACTGACTTGGTGGCATTGTATCTACAATGATGCAATATCAATTTAAGTGAAAGTGAGTCTACACAGGTAGACTTTGACTTACAACCATTCATTTAACAACTATTTGGAAGTACAAAGGCATTGAAAAAAATGACTTATAACCAGTCTTCATATTCACTGTTGCAGCATCTCCATGTGATCAGATTTTCAGTGGTTGACAAACAGCATGTATTTCCACTGGTTGCAGCATCCTGGGGCCATGTTATTGCCATTTGCAACCTTCCCAGCCAAATTCTGACAAGCAAAGTCAATGAGGAAAGCCAGATTTGCTTAACAACTTGGTGTCTATGGAGATTCTCAGTCATCCAGGTCCATGGTTGTCATCCATGGTTGTCCATGGTTGTCATCCATGGTTGTCCCAAAGGTGCTTTTTCAAGAAAGTCCAGTTGCCTCTTGGGTTAACAACCTAGTGATTCTCTTAACAGCAGGGATTCCTTTAACAACCATGGCAAAAAGCATTAAAAAATGAGTGCAATTCACTTAACATCTGTCTTGCTTAGCAAATAGAAATTCTGCTCCCAATAATGGTCATAAGTCAAGGTCTACCTGCATTGTAAGTATGCACAATATTGTGCCTCAACGGTTAAGACTTTGTTTCCTTGATCTTGATCATTATCTCCTGAGAAGCTGATTGATTACAAAAGACAAGGTTAAACTTGGGGTAACTTGCCACTTACACTGTGAACTGAGATTAAGCTATTTATGTATTGTGTAATATCAGAGACAGGACCTAATTTCACTTATTGAACTTATGCACTGTATTCCATGAGATCTCAAGGTTATGATTCCTACTAAAGTTAGTAGGCAGAGGGAGGTAACTGAAGTGGAAGAGTAATGTTAGTCCTTCTTCCATCCTTCTCCTTGAAAACATTATTATAATTGAACTCAGTACCTGAGTGTCTTTCAATCTTTCTGCATCCCTCAACTGATCTTGGGAATGGTGAAAGACATTTTCCTGACCACATGATTGATGTAATGACCCATCTACTTGGTTACCATATGTGAAATGGAGTTTATGCTTTGGACCCATAAATATGTAGATTTGTCTTGCTTTTGCTTCTTCAGATCCAATTATGCATGTTAAAACAGAGATCTGCTATTTTCCCTTCTATCACTTTATGTTCCTTTCTAAAATAAATTTTTGTATAAGTGGCATAGGAACTTCCTATCTATTGTACATTTTTAAACTTAGAATGTAGAACATAGAACAATAAAGTTGAAAATCTTGGAGATTTTCCAGTCCAACTTCCTGCTCGAACAGGTAACTCTATAGCATTACAGCCAAATGGCTATACAGGCTCTTCTTGAAAATATAGACTTCCAGAAGAAAGTTGATTAATTGTTCTCATCTTCACCAAAATAATCCCATTTGATTTTTCAACAAGGCTGTCCAATTATTTCTGTTTCTCAATAGTGAGGTTTCCAATTTAAAAAGTCCTCAGCAATCAAACCAACTTTTATCGAGATCCACAGTTGCATGTAGTGCACGAAATAAATCACTTTTAAATAATGACAGATTAAAGATCCTCAACATATGTCTGTAAACCACAATTGACCACATAGACTTTCGAGGTATCACTAAGCTTTATTATATATAGATTTACTGGTATGTAGGTCAAATCCAGGTGTAGTTGCTAAATCTATTGTCTGAAGAACAAAACCTTTCCAGAATGTAAAATATGGACATTCCTGCTATAAAGCATGAGATCCAGTTCTTCAGTGATTACTTGATAGTAATCATCGATTCAAATCCTTGGATTTTGGTTATGAAATTCAAATCTATATCCTATGTATTCATATACATTTCATAAAAGGAAAAGTTCATGCATAATATCAGTTTCAGTATCCTTACTATGAAAGTGATGCTTACCTCCTTTCCATTCCAACTAATGTCATTGAGGCAATTAAACCCCTGAATAATTTATTTCCCTGGATGGGTAAAACTGTGCAGGAAGTCTTATCTTTGACCTAGGGCAGAGCTGTCAAACTCCCAGCCCGCAGACTGGATGCGCCATGCACTGACCATGCCCACACCTGGTTTAGTGAAGGGGCAAAAAATCCTGATAGGTCACATGACACCACTGTGATGATGTGAGTGTGAGTGTGACAATCCTGTCCTAGGGTATTCCAGCAATGTAGGCATTTTCTTTTCATATGTGTAATCATGGATAGCAAAATATTGTTCTAAGCACTATGTGGCATAGCCTTCTACTTATAAATCATCTTATCCTAAATAAAATAGTGAGAATAGAAGAGCTATGCACCCAAGAAAGGGAAACTAAGACTTCTTACTTCATTGTTTTTGTCATCTTTATTTACAATATTGGGATGTTTTGTTTGATTGTTGTGAACTGTCCAGAGAGTTGGGCAGACTACATGTTTAATTTTTTTGACATTTCTGTTTATTCACCAATGAAACATTCCTGAATCTTTTAATGTCAATGTTTTCATCAATTTTAGTTTCTAGTGAAAAGCTTGTTACTATATTAGCAACACAGAAAACAGTCAATACGTACTAGGAAATAATTCACTGACTTTTTCAAGTACTATATCTTCTATTTTCACTTAGGGAGGTTTGAAGAATTCAATGTTTGTGAATGTCAGTACAATCTAAATTGATCTGCATGGAATAAATCTGAAGAACAGAATGTACAGCACTTATATATGGACTTTTGCTCATTTTGATGGTTACAGAACACTTATTTGCTTAGTAAATGGATCAACATATATGGAAAAGAAAGTTAAGGATGCACAAAATTACCCATTTCATTTGAATTATTTTAATCTTACATTCCTTTAATCCTGTTCATGAAGATTTTGCTCAATTTAATTACTGTTTTTGTTTGTTTCAAAATCAACTTACTGAAAGTCTCATGCATTTCAATTATCCTTATATTCAAAGCCAGTACTGTTTCTTTTAAATACAGTAACAGGGGTGGGCTGCTGGGGGGTTCGCAGGGGTTCGGGAGAACCTCTAGCTAAGATTCTGTGCAGTTTGGAGAACCCCCAAATCCCACTCCTGGCTGGCCCCGCCCATCCCTCCCATTCCTGGAGTCCCCATGTGGCTCATTTTGGATGCAGGTAAGCGCAGGGAATGTGAGGAGGCTTGGGGAGAGAGAAAAACGGGCCTACCAGAAGTTTAGGAAGACCGGAAATGGGCGTGTTTTCAGCCTCCAGAGGGTCTCCAGAGCCTGGGGAGGCTGTTTTCACTTTCCCAGAGGCTTGAGAAAAGGCTCTGGAGACCCTGGAGCATAAAATCAATCCCTCCCATAGTGCAGGAGGCTGACTAGGCCACGCCCACCATGACCATGCCAAGCCAGAAACTGGGTAGAGTACCCTTTACTAAAATTTTTGAAGGCCACCCTCTTAGTATATAATGGATTGCAAATAGGATATTCCACAGTTTATTTCAGAAAATATGCATTTTTGTCTATAACTTTGTATGTTTTAACTATCCTGAATTTTTGGAGAAATAGGAATAGAAGTCTTCCCCAATAAACAAATGTCTCATGAAAAGTAAACATTGCATGCAGAGATATCTGACTGAATTCATGAAATGGTACTGCCCCATTTATTTCAATGGTTTGAATTTTGGTTTTAAGAATCTTAATTTTTCCAGTTTGTTGGTGAAATGTTTAAAAACAGCCCTATTAGCTTGTTCCTTCTGGGTGAATACTGGATGTTCTACCTAAGCACTGCATGTGACTAGTGATTAAATATGTGTTTACACAGTTTTATATGAATAGAGAGTGCATGAGTTAGGTGCTCATATTTGGGCTCCAAAGAGACATATATTTTTTGTCTTATACTGTTGCTCCATCTGGTAGTTATCCAGATATTTGCAGACCAGAACAAGTAGCTCTAATACAAGAAAATGGAGAAAATTGACTGGTGGACATACTTTATATGTGAAAAATGCATTAATTATACTGAGTACCTCAAGTATTTGTTCTAAAATCCTTCTCAATTTCACTCTGATAGTGTCCTTCAAAAAAATAATAATTCTATTCAGAAGTAGACTCAATTGTCCCTGAATTTTCTATAAATGTTTATAGAACTGTGGCATAAATTAACATAGTCAAATACTTATTAGTTGTCCCAGAAGCTGTTCTGTTTAGTCAACCATAATGTAAGCAAAGCTTTTATTATAACACACGTTTGCCTCTCCATCATTAAGTATTGTGTTGTTTCTTTAACATCCAATTACAGCAAAGCACTTTATTTTAATTCAATGAGTTATATATTTCCTTCCAAAAATTATTCATGCTTTACAGCAATAATTCAACAAAGTCAATATACCCTAAATTCCCATGATAAAAGCGTTGTTTTCCAGAAATATGTGAGGTTCACTGAGAACTGGTTTTAGTTTATAGCACCCCATTAATATCTTAGTCACATCGTTTAAATTATACTAAGTAATTAATTAGTAGACAAAAACAAAACAAAAAAATACATACTTTGGGGACTATGCATTCTTTTACTTTTTATTCATTTCTATGCACACATTGCAAACCCTGTAAATTATTCAGTATGGATCTGAATTTCATTTTCAATCCCTGCATCAATAACAAAATGCAAACATTTAATCATGTAATAAATAATTAAACAAATAATAAGGGTGTCGCAGATTGAATTAGCAAAGATCATCTAAAATGCACTTTAATGAGTGCTTTTATGCAGATTATTGATCATGAAGGACTAATCTTCAGAATGTAACAAAAAAAAAGAGAGAGAGAGAGAGTAGCTGATGCCCATATACTATATCATTCCAAAACATATTACAAGAATTGGGATTATGAATCACAAATTGTATAATCCTTTTAAAAGTTTTAAATAGTCATTACTGAAAGTATGTAGCTGCCACATCAAAAACACCTATGATATGTCCTGTTATCTAGTTAATGCTCTATACAGGGGTGTCAAATCTATTTCATTGAGGGCCACATCCAGGCTGAGGTGGAAGTGGAGTGTGGACCTGGCAGGGTAGACGTGGCCAGCTCGACATCATTCATGTCAGGAGCACCTGTAGTGGCCAAGTGCAAAGGCAGAACTTCCTTCAGATTCTCCCTTACTGTCAGTAGCAGTTAGACTTATATACCACTTCATAGGGATTTCAGCCCTCTCTAAGCGGTTTACAGAGTCAGCATATTGCCCCCAACAATCCAGGTCCTCATTTTACCCACCTCGGAAGGATGAAAGGCTGAGTCAACCTTGAGCCGGTGAGATTTGAACAACCGAACTGCAGAACTGCAGTCAGCTGAAGTAGCCTGCAGTGCTGCATTTAACCACTGCGCCACCTCGGCTCTCAATTATTATCTCCTTCCTTCCTTCCTTCCTTCCTTCCTTCTTTCCTTATTTTTCCTTCCTTGCTCTCTTCCCATCTTCCTTTCTTTTTTGTCTTTCCTCTTTCCCTTTCTCCTTTCCTGTCCCTTCTTCTATGCACAAATGCAAAAGGGGAAATATTTCTACTTTTTTTGTTTTTAGTTTGTTTTGCTAGCTCTCTGCCAGTGAAAACAGAGCTTGGGGGGATGCATATGGCCCCCGGGCCCTGTTTTCAGCTGTGACAGCCTCCTCCAGCACCCTGACAGTGAAAACGGTCCCCGGGGACACCACTAATCCTTTTCTATTTCCGGGGCAGTCTCACAGGCCAGATCTAAGCACCCCACAGGCTGGATCCGGCCCACAGGCCTTGGGTTTGACACCCCTGCTCTATAACATATAGCAATCTTTGTCGTCTAGCTGTCCTCCATGTGTTTTAGAGGAGATCTTCCACCATCCTCATATTGATAAATCTGATGAGAAATGTCATTCAACCATCTCAGAACAGGGACAAAGTCCAAATCAAATGCCTAATGAGCAATTATTGGGTAATCTTAGATTAATCCTCCTGTGTTCTTTGGAAGAAATCTTAAGTGATAGATCAGTCTAATTGTTTAATAATGGTTTCATTAAATGAAAAAGTAAAGGGCTGTTTTAAGTTTACCTTTTGCTTGTATTTGTATAATTCCATATACTTTGGTTGAGATAAATTCCCACCAAAAGAGTTATATCATGTGCCAAATCAAGCAGTAAAATGGAATGAGCAATAGAGAACAAGCCACAGTATCTCTCCAATCTAAGAAAGCTGCACCAAATACTGTGTTCAACTTTGCGTGGCACTTTTGAATAGTAAGGCTGAGATGTCAAAGCAAGATGTATGATCCACTTAAGAGGTAGCAAAGCATCCCAGAGAAATCCTTGCATCTCCCATGCTTCTCTACCTTTTGATTCATTAATTTGAGTTGATGTATAGCTTGTATTTTTCCTTGCAGGACATTTAACTGAATTAAATGTGATATAAATGTTTGTATTCTCATCTCAATATGCCCAAATCTAATGCATACATGTCAGCATGGGTAAATGTCTTTAGTGCACATTGTGTACAAAGACAATAATAGACTAAGACAGAACTTTCAAAGAAAAACAAGATAAAATTTAACTCAAAACAGATCCTTCCTCCCTCCCTCCCTTCCCTCCTCCCCTCCCCTTCCTTTCCTCATTGGATGAAGAACCATAAATGTATATCCATAAATTTAAAATGCTATAATCCAGGGAACTTTTAATTTATCATTTTTTTCTCTGTGCCACAAACTTTTAGAGGGTATTTTAACTGGTTTTCCAACAAAATGTCAGTAGCAAACAAGGAAAAAACACAATGGGCTGCTTCAAAGCTTCAGAAGTAGCAAAGGTGAACTCACCTTTGCTTAAGATTTGAAGGCATGTAGAATTTAGACTACAATTTAGTATTGGAACCTTTTGTCCTTTCATTCAACTCTAAAAACATTTACTGCCTTTGGGAAGTGCCGCTGAATGGCACAGTGCCATGTCGAAAGCTGCTTTGTCAAACCAGAGTGTTTGACATTTCCAAAGTTCTCAAATTAAAGTATATTATTGTTTTGAAAAATGTTACAAGGGTTACCACTACTTACAATTTCTCCCATGTTTAACTTCTTCGACTTTTGTTATATTTTATCAACAAGGTTGT
This sequence comes from Thamnophis elegans, assembly GCF_009769535.1. Taxonomy (NCBI): domain Eukaryota; kingdom Metazoa; phylum Chordata; class Lepidosauria; order Squamata; family Natricidae; genus Thamnophis; species Thamnophis elegans. The sequence goes on along the minus strand of NC_045548.1, from coordinate 61,587,752 downwards.
ACAACTCCAACTCAAAGATTTTTGCAGTGGGAATAATTAGAATAGAATAGAGTAACAGAGTTGGAAGGGACCTTAGAGGTCTTCTAGTCCAACCCCCCTGCTTAATTAGAAGAGTATGTAACAAAAAGCTGGACCAGCTGCTTTTTATTCATAAAGGCCAAGAACATCCATTTAAAATATTTTTTGATAGTATCTGGGCATTGATATTCAGTGTCATACCTGCCCTGACTTGAATCCTCAATTCCATTTGTGTGAAAGGTATTGGTCAACGTAAACAGGGAACCCAAAAACTATTCTTGTTTAAGATCCTCTATTCAAGCATACCCCCTGAAAGTCTATAGCTGCAAATGGACTGCTTGGATTCCAGTAAGAGACTATGGAAGCAAGAGGATTGCCTACCTGCCTTACAATTAAAATCATAATCCAAACTATTTTTGTTCCTATTAATAGGACACAGTTGCTAGCTAGGTACATCTGAAGTTGTAGCCATGATTCAAGCAACACTGAATGTCTTGCCACTCTAACGTTCTCCCCAAATGCTCCAAAGCACAGGTTTCCAACCTTGGACTTCAACTCCTTGAATCCCCCAGCCATCCATGAAGACTGAAAGTTGAAGTCCAAAAGTCTTAAAGTTGCCAAGGTTGGACAACCCTGATTTAGGTATCTCCGCTCTAAAAACAATGTCGGAAGAGGAGCTTCTGTGTTATTGCATTTCTTCTTTAAAATTCTGCAATTCCACTTGCTATGGATTAGCTGCTAATTAAAACTTATATTTACTGTATATAGTTTATCTTAAGAGCCATGGTGGTGCAGTGGTTAGAGTGCAGTACTGCAGGCTATTTCTGACTACTGGCTGCCTGCAATTTGGCTGTTCGAATCTCACCAGGCTCAAGGTTGACTTAGCCTTCCATCCTTCTGAGGTGGGTAAAATGAGGACCCAGATTGTTGGGGGCAAGATGCTGACTCTGTAAACCGCTTAGAGAGGGCTGTAAAGCACCATGAAGCGGTATATAAGTCTAAATGCTATTGCTAAATGCTACTAACTCACTCATGTTACTCTCAATTTTGCAAAATCACATGCCCCATCAAGGTGATTGCAAGTAACCAGAACATATGCTAGATTGCAAGGAAACAGGATAGATATACTAAATGACTTTGTGTCAAATGACTAGATTTCTGTCTAAACCTCATTAACATTTACAAGCTTTAGTTTAGTGAAGCAGTTACATAACTATAAGGGAATGAGTCATCCAATTTTCCTGTCACTGTTTTTTTTAAGATAAATGATTCGTGTTTATGGTTTTACTTCTGACAGTCTAATTAGGATAAGTTGCTGGGGTATATTAGCTATCCAAAGACATCGTGAGTCAAGGTCTTAAGTAGTTACTTGGAAGTTAGTGGTTAAGGTTCTTAATGGGTGTGAACCTTACTTCAAATTCAGGTATCTGAATTTCATAGCAGTAAAATAAAGTTAATATTAATAAATACCTACATAGTTGTAGGTAACTATGGATACTCTTGCTTATTGTTGTATTCTTCTGTTCTATTGTTGTATTTAACTATTCATTGTAGTTGTAGTATCACATTTTCTTATCTCTTTGAAGCAATTCAGCAGGGTACTTTATGGACTTCTTTCATCTGCTCTACCTTTGCTATTTTGTTATCACAAAGGTCTTTCTGATTTCAGGACTAAATATTTACTTCCAAACCACAAAGGTAATTTTGGAACACTCTTTCATCATCAAACTAGCTTTCTTCCTCTATCATCATACTCAAGAGTCCCCTCTACCGGATTGTTTTTTTCCCCCACTAAATGATTCTCATTACTTTTTTTGTTGTTTTGTTTACGGAGAAATGAAGCAAGATTCCATTAATGACTATAGGAAACTAGCCAGCAATGTATGCCAATCGAAGATCAGTCATTCTAAGATGATGGGAAAGGGGAATGAGAGTAGGTGAATAAGTGGAAATAACACTGTATTTCATTGGAAAAGAAGTATGCACTTAAAGACAAACAATACTCTAACCAGCATAGCATCCTTTTTGTCCTACAGGAAGTAAATGATAGATTTCCAGATAGCTATACTTTTGATTTGCAGTTATACCCATAAATAACTTCTATGTTTTGTGCCAATAGTTTCTAGACTTATTTCCCTACTCCTTGTCCTTCTAAAGTAGAAATGCCTTTCCAGTTGTTAATCATTCTTCATTTTCTTTCAAAACACTGTTCATCTGGTCTACCAATCTCAATTATAGACTTTTCAGTGATTTTTAGCCAGAATCCAGTGAGTTTATTTGATCCTGGAACATTCCTGTTTTTCACCTTCTTTGATTACTTTCATACCATTACCTTAGTTATCCTTATATCTTCCATACTGGATACATTCACCATGCTTTCAACGTTGCATTTCTATTGGTACTCAAACTTGACCACAGATTTGTCCAAAAATTTGGTGTTTTCATTCATTGATTATTTCCTATTTTCTGTTTCTTGTTATTACCAAGTTCCTTCTATTCAGGACATGGCATACACCATATTTTTCGGAGTATAAAACACATCTTTTTCCCTCAAAAAAGAGGGTGAAAATCTGGTGCATCTTATACACTACAGCATTTTTGGCCTCCCAAAACCCCACCCCCTTTGCAAAAATGGTTGTGTATAGCCTTCCAAAGTGCTACTGGGGACTGGGGAGGGCAGAATTGAGTGAAAAAATGGCCTGTTCCCAGCCCCCAGGAGCACTCTAAAAGCCTCCTAAAGGCTATGCGTGCCCTTTTTTTGACAAAAAATGGGAGGTCATTTTTGGGAGGTCTGCCAAGTACAAAAACATTTTTTTAAAAATTTGCCTCTTCAAAATCTTGGTGCGTTTTATACTCCGGTGCATCTTATACTCCGAAAAATATGGCACATGTTGCTTGACCATGGTCTATCGTATGATAAAGGACTTTATGCATCCTTTCCATACCCTTTTTTCATTGTTGTCTTCTGAGAAGAGGCTTTGTGGTGTCCAAAGCAGAACAACTAGATTCTGTAACAGCTTTGTTCCTTATAGTTGTTAACTCTCAAAGATTTTTTTCCGCTATGTATTTAAAGAAAGGGTGAGACTATGGCTAAGACACTGAGCTCATCGATCGAAAGATCGGCAGTTCGGTGGTTTGAATCCCCAGTGCCGCATAATAGAGTGAGCTCCGGTTACTTGTCTTAGCTTCTGCCAACAGTTCAAAAGCAGGTAAAAATGCAAGTAGAAAGATAGAAACCACCTTCGGTGGGAAGGTAACAGTGTTCCATGCGTCTTCGGCATTTAGTCATGCTGGCCACGTGACCACGGAGACGTCTTCAGACAGTGCTGTCTCTTTGGCTTTGAAATGGAGATGAGCACCGCTCCCTAGAGTCAGGAATGACTAGCATATATGTGCAAGGGAAATCTTTACCTTTATTCAAGGTGGACTGTGATTAATATAGGCTTTTATATCATTTTAGTACAACTTGGCACTTTTGGTGCTGCTGTGGTTGTTATGTTATCCTTGGGATGGTGACATTGTTCAATGGGTGCAGTTCCTTCCTTTGAAAGTGGGGCATTGGAATTTCATTTTAAAGTGTGTCATTGTGTAAAACAGGTAAATGACAATAACAGTTATCAATCTTATCTTACTAGTAGGATTTATCATACAGTCAGCAAGATGTTTAGACTTGAGTTGGCATTTTTATCCACCTATCAAGTCCATTTCAAGAACCTGAGTTAGGCAGATGTTCTTGTTTGAAGATGTCAATTACTATTATTATCATTCATAGTGCTATTAACAATACAATACAATAGCAGAGTTGGAAGGGACCTTGGAGGTTTTCTAGTCCAACCCCCTGCCTAGGCAGGAAAGCCTATACCGTTTCAGACAAATGGCTATCCAACATCTTCTTAAAGACTTCCAGTGTTGGGGCATTCACAACTTCTGGAGGCAAGCTGTTCCACTAATTAATTGTTCTAACTGTCAGGAAATTTCTCCTCAGTTCTAAGTTGCTTCTCTCCTTGATTAGTTTCCACCCATTGCTTCTTGTTCTACCTCCAGGTGCCTTGAAGAATAGTTTGACTCCCTCTTCTTTGTGGAAACCCCTGAGATTTTCGAACACTGCTATCATGTCTCCCCTAGTCCTTCTTTTCATTAAACTAGACATACCCAGTTCCTGCAATGTTTTAGTCTCCAGTCCCCTAATCATCTTTGTTGCTCTTCTCTGCACTCTTTCTAGAGTCTCCACATCTTTTCTACATTGTGGCGACCAAAACTGGATGCAGTATTCCAAGTGTGGACTTACCAAGGCATTATAAAGTGGTATTAACACTTCACATGATCTTTATTCTATTCTATGTTTATGTAGCCTAGAACTGTGTTGGCTTTTTTGGCAGCTGCTGCACACTGCTGGCTCATATTTAAATGGTTGTCCACTAGGACTCCAAGATCCCTCTTGCAGTTACTACTATTGAGCAAGATACCACCTATACTGTACCTGTGCAAGGTACAGCTAAAGTAGTATTTATTAAATTACTTTCATGAAGTAAATGTTGTGAAATCGATGAATAATCTGAAACTTCATGAGAGGGCCAATGAACTGAAGAGTTTGGCATATAGGTATGAGGTGTTTAAAGCAAAAAAATAGCACAATCTCTCTGCTAAAACATGCTGCATTAGTCCAAAAACAGAAAGTGCTAATTTTACTTTCAGAATGGATTATGCAAATCAAATGCATTTGCAAATAATTGTTCATCTTGGCTGTTCTGTTCTGATTGCTTTTTTGTAGAATTTTTAAATTCTGTCATATTTTAAATCTGTTTGCCAGTGGATTGCATTAAAAGTTGAGGCAACCTGCTCTTTCAAAACCAGCAAGGTGGATAAAAGGATTATACCCTTATTTCTGCTTGATGATTTCTCCTTGTTCAGAAAATTATTAAATCCCTCCATGATCCTGGAAATGGACTTTGAGACTTACAGTTAAAAAATTAAGAGGAATACCCATGTGTGGCATAAATTGTCCTCAGATATTTCTACTTTTCCAGTACCTTCCCAGCACAGAAAGATTACATTGCTATTAGTAGATTCTTAGGTGGACACTAGTCATCAGATACTAGATATTTAACAGAGAGTTCATGTCAGACATGGATTTAGCTACCTGGACTGATGCTAAATAAAGTGAATGCAATCTTTCTCCCAAATATCCTATTCAGGCAGTGGGAAGGTTTTAAGGACTTTTAAGTGTGTTAAATCAAAGATGACTCTTTAGTGAAATTCAAGAAATACAGTTGAATTCTCCCTAAAAAAACCATACCTGGGTTTTTCTTCATCTTCATTTCTACATTTGAGTTCTGATTTGCTTATCTGTTCTTTTAAATCATTAAATCTTAGGATAGCCAGATAGAAACACATACATACAGAGAGATGCACACACATAATGTTTATATGGAATTGGAATTGTAGGTATAGGTAAAGGTTCCCCCACACATGCGTGCTAGTCGTTCCTGACTCTAGGGGGCGATGCTCATCCCCGTTTCAAAGCCAAAGAGCCAGCACTGTCTTAAGATGTCTTCGTGATTATGTGGCCAGCAGGAGTCAATGCTGAAAGTGCACAGAATGCTGTTACCTTCCCACCAAAGGTGGTTCCTATTTTTCTACTTGCATTTTTACATGCTTTCAAACTGCTAGGTTGGCAGAAGCTGGAACAAGTAATGGGAGCTCATTCCATTACATGGCACTAGGGATTTGAACCTCTAAACTGCCAGCCTTTCTTATTGACAAGCTCAACATCTTAGCTATTGAGCCACCACATCCCTAACAATAGCTTTACTAATGCTTAAGTGCATCATTTACATTTGAAGCTGAAAGACCTGAGAAATAGGATACCAATAGCAGGATGCTTCACCAACATGGGTTTCACATATTCCAAAAATTATATCACTTTATGATATGAGAAAAAAGCATTTATATATAATTTAAGATTATTCTTCATTAGCAATTCAAACTTCCTTCTGAAAAGTAATATCCAAACCAAGCATACTCCCTATGGCTTCTACAGAATTAACAGTCAGTTAAAAAGAAATAACAATTGAAGTTTTTTGTCAGATGGGATTTAAAAATAGAAAAAGAGTTGATGAGGCAAGGAATGATACTGAGAAAGGAAAGTAACACTTCTTCCCCCAAAATATTTTGGTAACAGCTAACAGAAGCGGACCAAACTTATTTGAGAAAGGTTTACAGGAAGGCTATTTGCATTAATCCAATAATATATTGAATCATGCACTGCAGAGCAAAAGAGAAGAGTGCTGACAAAATAAACCATTGGATGAAATTTGCTTATTGTTGTGTTCAGTTAAAATAGTCGCATATTGCAGCTATGCAAAAATAGATGATTTATGGACTCGAGACACACAAAGGAGAGTACACACCTATTGTATACTTCTTGATAAAACCTTGATGGGAATTTGTCTTGCTGGATAGATGAAACGTGAAACAGCCCGAATGCTCCTTTTGTGAGGAACACATTTGAAGTTCCCTTTGTCATTGACCCTTTTGTCATTGACCATGTAGCCAGGAAGGAAGTTGTAGTTCATCAGGGATCACTGGCTAAGTAGTAAATCTAAGCCTAGTCTTGTGGCCTGCCACTGGCCAGCAGATTTGGCAGCAGAGTCGGAGAGTGAGGAGGTTGGAAAAGAACATGGGCTAGTCCTCATGGCTGAGGAAAGCTCAGATGAGGGCTCTGCATTGGAGGCAAAGAGGGAGCTAGACAGCAGTGAGGCAGAGGGATATCTGGAGCCTGTTCCCAGTGTGCGCATGTGCAGAGTTGCCAGAAGACAAGAACAACTAAGAAAGCAGGGTTGACTTAGGAGTAAAGCCACACCTTGGAAGTGATTGCCCCCTCCCATAGGAAACAAAAGAGGAGGAAACGGGGAATAGGCTTTTGCAGGAAACAATTTGTTCATTCGGTTGAGTGGAAAGTTCTGTTTTGGACTATAAGAGACTCTGTGTCAAGTTTTGTCTTGCCCTGCGTTTGGAACAGAGATGGGTTGCTACTGGTTCTCACTGGTTCGGGCAAAGCAGTATTGGAACTTGTGTCTGGGTCACTGAACCGGTTGAAATGGCAGGTTCAACAAGCCCCTGAACCAGTTCCCTGGTCGCCACAGGATGTTTTTTTTGACATTTTTAATTTCTGTGCATGCACAGACCTATTTACAGGCAACTGTGGACGTAAATCATGCATGCAACAAATCAGCAATAATGCTGGTGGAAACCCACCCCTGGTTTGGAAACTAGTTATCTTGAAGCGCTTCTAACGAGATAAGGTTCATGTTGATAAATATTCCTTGGAAAGACTGTTTGCTAACCCTTGCTGACTGTGAATGAAAGAAATTGACAGTCGTGTAAATAAAAGGGGTTTTGCCTGGACCAAGATGCAGCTTCCTGCTTTTTAAGGAAGCCTGGGTCAGAACACCTAGTCAATTTCCAGTTTTAATTCTTCTCAGGGTGTTCATCTCCACTTTCATAATCCCTACACCAACCCTTCCTGCTTTTTCCATCATATTCCTATTGATGATTTTAGTTATGGTGGTTGAAGAGTCAGTAAGTAAGAAGAAATCAAAGAGAAAGTTTTCTTTGTCTTTCTATGTATCATCTTGACACAGTAGATGGATAGCAGACAAGCCAAGATCATATTTTTGTTCTCTGACAGAAGGAAAAAGAGGATGGGTATTATTATTATTTTTTTAAATAAGACACTACATATTCAGTTATTCCCCCCCCCCCCCACTTGCTGTTGTTATTCAGTATGGTGAATTGTTGTTCACATTCCTTTTGAGATAACAGGAGAGGAAATGGAAATTCCTGCTTTGGCAATTTATTCATGTAATGTGCCCAAAACGTGCTATATGTCAAGGTAGATTCACAGAAAAAGAGTTTTGCAAATTACACCTGAAGACATTGACCAAAGCAGTAAGGCTTAATTGAAAGGGGAAAGACCAATCTCCTTCTCTGCCTTCCCCCCCCTCTCTCACACACAGACAAAATATGTTAAGATCCTATTTTCATCCCAAAGTGAAGTATTCATCCCACTAATAAGTATTTGCCTCAACCACCACAGTGTATACAAAGAACAAGGCAAAATTCTTTGGCAATCCAGTCTCAAACTGTTTGGAGCTTTGCTATTTAATAATAGCATGTTGAAAAACTTATTTGCCTCCAGTATTTCAAGCTCTACTGTTCAGTTGGAAATTCTGCTTAACAACTGGGTCATAACATCCTGGACCACACTTCCCATTCCACATGTGAATGGAGAACTTCAAGAATTTGAGCAGTTGGAGCTTCAAAAGTAAAGGGAAAATTAATGACAACGTGGTTTGGTTCCCTATGAATCCACTTGAAAATATTTTTCTACTCAGTACAGATGGTTGGCAGTTTTGGGAATTGGTTGGTAGGCCGTTTGATTATTTATGAAATGTCAGTCCTGGTGAGCAAATTGTTCAAATGGTTGTTGTGGTGGTAGTAGATTAATAGAATTCATTTCCATGTATGTATGTATATATGTATGTATGCCCCTTACACACACACACACACACACACACACACACACACACACACACACTTTTTGTTTTAATATGTGGGATTGTAAGTAAAATGAGTTATTAGAGTGCCAGTGGTGGTATTCAAATTGTTTTTCTCTGGTTCTATGGGCATGGCTTGGTGGGATGGTCATGAGACTCAGTGGGCATGGCCAACTTGACATCACTCATGCCATGCCCACTCAGTCGCATGATCCCCACCAAGTCATATCCACAGACCCAGTACTAAAAAAATTGAACTTACAGCTATTGCAGTCTTTGTATGTATTATTTTCTGACCAGGGTCTGAGATGGCTAAACTCAGAATCTGTCAAAGGCTCCCCCTGCATGCTGCCACTCTCCCTTTGCTATCTATCGCCCCATTTCCCCTTCTTCAGAGGCCCTGGTCCATACTCAATCTTCCCGCTTCCTCCCCCACAACCGCCTCTTTCTTCGTCCCACAACCTTACCTTCCTCCCATGGCTGGTGGCAGAGGGGAAGGCAAGCCAGGGCTAAACCGGTCCAAAAGGGCTGTATACCACCTCTGTAGCATTCAAGCTTAAAGTCAGGAGGACCACTAAAAGAGTTTTTTTAACCTGTATTAGAACTTACTTGCCTGTTTGCTTTTGGAAGTTTCAGTGGAACGTAACATTTTAAGGGAAGTAGGTCTAACAGGTCCTCCATCTGCCCAAGGTATATATCCTTCGGAATAAATGCACAGAATCTGTTAAACATTTATTTTAAATGATAACGTATTTGTAACAATTCCTAGTATATAATCCCTTCTCTTTTTTGCAGGATTTATTTATACATGTGGTGGAACTTTAAAAGGACTCAATGGAACTATAGAAAGTCCAGGCTTTCCATATGGATATCCAAACGGTGCAAACTGTACGTGGGTCATAATTGCAGAAGAAAGAAATAGAATACAGATAGTATTTCAGTCTTTTGCTCTAGAAGAAGAATATGACTATTTATCATTATATGATGGGCATCCTCAACCAGCAAACTTCAGGACAAGGTAAATACTCTTTTTATCTTGTGAAATCATTCTTGGTACAAATTAAAACCTTGGATTAATCTTTTCTGGCAACATTCAGAATTAATGCTATCACATTGCTCCCAATGGTTAACATTCCTTCTTATTTCCCTAAATTCAAATTACATAATGAGATTTACTCAAGTATATCGGGTTTTAACAAAAATAAGACTGAGTCTTATATTATTTTTTGCTTCAAAAGATGCATTAGGGTTTATTTTCTGGTTAGGTCTTATTTTGGGGAAATAAAGTACTAATGGCATCTGTCTGGCAGATGATCTTAATTGGGGCTTATTTTTGGTGTAGGGCTTATATTATGAACATCTTGAAAAATGCTGGGTTTATTTTCCGGATGGGTTTTTGGGTAAACAGGGTATCATGGCCCACTCAGTTCTAGCTGACAACTCAATTTGACATAAACACATACACTTTTGTGTAAAATGGCATACTTATAAGTGCTCTACTATGTACATTGACACAGTCATATTAAAATGTATGACCTATATAAGAAGTGTTTGAAGATCAGTCGATGGCCACCTCTTTTTCTTAAATGTGATTACAAATTGAAAAGCTCAGGTTCCGAAGTTTGGAAACTACTAAGAAAATTACTATGCATTTGCCCCTTATTTCCATATATAAATTCCATATTCATATATATTTCTATAATTCCAGTAAGGGACACGGTGGCTCAGTGGCTAAGATGCTGAGCTTGTCTATCAAAAGATTGGGAGTTCAACAGTTCAAATCTCTAGCTCTGTGTAATGGAGTGAGCTCCTGTTACTTGTCTCAGTTTCTGCCAACCTAACAGTTATATAGCATGAAAAAATGCAAGTAGAAAAATAGAAACCACTATTGGTGGGAAGGTCACAGAGTTACATGCCCCTTTGGAATTTAGTCATGCTGACCACATGAGCATGGAGACGTCTTTAGACAGCACTGGCCCTAAGCACTGGCTTAGAAATAGAGATGAGCGCAACCCCTAGAGCTAGAAATGACTAGCACACATGTGCGGAGGACTCTTTACCTATAATTCCAATTCCATATATACATTATGTTTGTGTATCTCTCTGCATGTGTGTGTTTCTATCTGGCTATCCTATGATTTAATGGCTATCTAAATAGAAGATACTGAATGTATGTTTAGCTGCAGATGGTATGTTCTAGTGCAGTTAGATCTACTAAAAGAGTAAATATTCTGTTACATCATGTATCATCTATATCTATATCAACTATCTTTTATATACCATATGTATGTCTGTCTATCATCTATCTGTCTACAGACAACACTTTTTGTTTGTTTAACGATATTGCAGAAAAAAACCAGAATCACTTCAATTAATTTTTTTGCCTTTTTGTACATGGAGACTCAAATCAGACTGATTATTAGTTTGTGTTGCTCAACAGCACATCTTTCTGGGAAAAGTGTATTTTTTCTTAGTATCGTGTCACATTTTCCCCCTCCATATTTGCAAATGTTTTCTTCCTTGGTGAAATAGACTTGTATCTACCTGGTCCTTGGGTTGCTTGAGAATTTCCTTTACCTATTTCTTGGCAGTTTTTGTAAGCATGCCTGATGGTTAGAAATACCACTGCTAGTACTGCTGTTTCCCGTTGCCATGGATATTGTATAAATGATATGACTTATGTACTTTTATTAAATGGCATAATGCATGTGATATAAATTACATAATTGTGCCATTTGCGCAACTGTATCACAATGAACACATACTCCTTTTGACATCATTGTGGCCTGTAATGAACATCTATGTTTATTACTTATGCTGTAGATTCCTTTCATTTCCCTACATTTCATGAAAGAAGCCCTATGGAAGGCATTCTGTTCTGTTAGCTTCCTTTATGTTTTATTAGAGCTGTGGTGGCGCAGTGATTAGAGTGCAGTACTGCAGGCTGCTTCTGCTGCCTGCCGGCTGCCTGCAATTTGACAGTTCAAATCTCACCAGGCTCAAGGTTGACTTAGCCTTCCATCCTTTTGAGGTTGGTAAAATGAGGACCCAGATTGTTGGGGGCAATAAACTGACTCTGTAAACTGCTTAGAGAGGGCTATAAAGCACTGTAAAGCGGTGTAAAAATCTAAGTGCTATTGCTATTAAAATAAAAGAAATTATGGCTACTGCAGAGTGACGGAGGAATTATTGTACCATAGGGAAACAATTTGGTGGATAGTGATTAAGTATCCAACAAGAATGACTATAACATGAGCTCAAAATTCCAAATGTAATCACTGGTTGTAAGATACCAAAGATATTGGAATGGCCTACTTAAATTGTGAAAACTATTATCACGACTGTTATATAGATGTGATATAGCCAATATTAAAAATTTTAGCTGGGAGCTAAAGAATCAAATGCCTTTCTGAAGTGTTGAAAAGGAACAAGAATGTACCTGTTGCCTACATAAAGTTTACATAAATTAGTAGATAATAATGGGGGGGAAATACTCCATTGGTATAATTAATGTAATCAGAAGACAAAATATCAGAAAGGGATATTCAAAACTTCAATTTGTTTATCGCTATTCATTGCAACAAAAAAAATTCATTTACTGAAAAAAATATATGCCATGGTTTCCCTTCTTTTGTTTAGTAGTAATTTGCTTTTGGCAATGCTAGATGACCCTCTCAATGAATTCTCCATTGCTGATGGCTACTCATCCACAGAGTTATCTTGGTAGAGACAAGCACGTGTACACACTACTGTATAGATACATAGGACAAGACAATTAAATAATAAAAACATTGAGTATAATGTGATTATATTAAAGTTAAAACAGCTTTAAAAAATGTCTAAAACTTTTTTTAAAAAAATTAAAAAATATTTTAGTACAAATAATCCATCTTTCATTAAACAGTGTGTCATCTGGATACACATGTTTGTGCAATAATGGTTAAAATTTACAATCATATTAATTATTTAACCTATTTTTAGCTTAATTTCAATACATTAAATATCTGATACTTTATATCCTCTTCTTAGTTTGCTTAACTTTTATTAACTTTATTAACTATTTTCTATATATAGCAATAGCAATAGCAGTAGACTTATATACTGCTTCATAGGCCTTTCAGGCCTCTCTAAGCGGTTTACAGAGAGTCAGCATATTGCCCCCAACAATCTGGGTCCTCATTTTACCCACCTCGGAAGGATGGAAGGCTGAGTCAACCCTGAGCCGGTGAGATTTGAACCGCTGACCTGCTGATCTAGCAGTAGCCTGCAGTGCTGCATTTAACCACTGCGCCACCTTGGCTCTATATTTTACTCATCTACTTTTATTTATAATTTTTATCCTCTAACCATTGATAAAATGTTTACCATGTCATATAATAACCAGTTTGTTCTTTTTCTTTAGTTGCCAATGTTAATCTATTTATTTCTGCACATTCTAATATTTTCCTTATCATATTCTCCCCTGTGGGAATCTCCTTACTTTTCCAGTTTTGTGCAAATGCAATTCTAGCTGCAGTTATTATATGAATAATCAAATATACATTTTCTTTACTATAAGTTCCTGGTAAGATCCCCAATAGGAATATTTCAGGTTTCAAGTCAATATGTTGTTATATCATCGTTTCCAACCACGTGCATATTTTATCCAATATTTTTTAGCTTCTACACATGTCCACCACATATGATAATATGAGCCAGGTATCTGATGACATTTCCAACATTTAGCTGATTTTTCTTTAAGCATCTTCGCCAATCTTGCCAGAGGGAAATGCCATCTGTAGAACATCTTATACAAATTCTCTTCGCATGCAGTTGACATTGTTAGTTTGTAATTTCTATCCCATGATTGCTGCCGTTTGCTACTTCTATTGTATAACCAAAAGTTTTTTGCCCAGGCTATCATTGTTTCCTTCACTTGTTCTTTTTCTAATTTAATACTTAGTAAATAGCTATATAAGTTTTTATCATCCTCTCTTTGATATCTCAAACTAAGGTGTTGGAGACTCAGTTTTCTTTCCCTCCTGTCCAGTGGTGGGTTTCAAAAATTGTTCGAACCTACTCTGTGGGTGTTGCCTCCTTTGTGGGAGTGGCTTGCCGCCCATGTGACCGGATGGGAGTGGCTTGCCGCCCATGTGACGGGATATGAAGATGCCGACGACACTTGTCAGAACCACCTCAAATTACCTCACACACATGGCATGCATAAGAATAGGATGTAAACTTCTTTTTTAAAAGGCATCTTTGGTTTGCGTTAAAACAACTTAAAAATATGCAATGTTCTGATTGCACCACAAACGCAGTAGTCATCCTTACCTTTCACAGAGGCAATGAGTTTTATAAATATAAAAAAATAAATATGAGCATGATAGTGTAGAATAATCATATCCAAGGGTATGGGTTTCAAAAAAATTTGGATCCTCTTCTGTAGGTGTGGCCTGCTTTCCGGGTCCACTGATGGAACCTCTTCTAACCGGTTCGGTAGATTTGACGAACCGGTTCTACCAAGTAGGTGCAAACTGGTAGGAACCCACCTCTGCTCCTGTCCTTCCCCCCACATCGATTGGCATTGGTTAGTTTGTTGTAGTCACTTGTACGAGTGAAAGCATCCTTGCCTGAATCCTCTCTTTAAAACTCTGATCTTTATCTCTGATCCCTCTAATAATCTTGTTCTGTGAGTTATCATCTCTGTATCACAGAGTCCACAGTTTTGCATTTTGCTCACCACTTTGTCCCTGCAGAATTGGCAGGGCACATGCCCATGGCTTGCATATCTTAATTCATCACTTTTTTGATTGTCCTTGGGGCTGCTGGCCATCTACACTGAGTGCCCACGTCACAATAGTTTCCTTTATCAGCCCTGACCACATGTTCGTACCACGGCAGCTCGCTTCTCTGTCTGGATTTGGGGTGACTTTGAAAGCCTTCTGGTTGTCCTTCTAATATAGAGATATTGTTCTATATGGCTACAAAATTTGGTCTTTTCAACTGGAGAATGCAGTGGTCAAATCCCAATATCTACTGCCTCACTTGTTTTTGTAATATTTTGCAATGCATGTCTGCCAATCATGGCATTCATTTTCAGATAAATCAATAATTCAATGGATTATTCAATTCAAACAATTCAATGGATGGAAACTAATCATGGAGAGAAGCAACTTGGAATTAAGGATAAACTTTTTAACCAGTGGAACAGCTTACCTTCAGAAGGTGTGGGTGCTTCATCCCTGGAGGTTTTAAAGAAGAGATTAGACAACCACTTGTCTGAAATGGAATAGGGTCTCCTACTTGAGCAATATACCTCAAATATACCTTCCAGCTCTATTCCATTCTAATAAAGTAATCCATGTCCAACTTGGTATGGGCATGAGCTGATTCCCTCTATCTGAAAAAACCCTTCATCAAGGCTACTATTTTGACATGGTCACCTCACTATGTCTTCAAATCTTCAACCTTGGCCTGTTCTTATATACACTCCTTTCTTTGGTTCCTTAGTCACTGATCTATTATTCTATTATTCACTTTGATGTCCGCTTAACATCTGAAACAAGCTGCCAATAGATTTAATGATTCTATGCCTGCCTGCCTGCCTGCCTGCCTGCCTGCCTACCTGCCTATCTATCTATCTATCTATCTATCTATCTATCTATCTATCTATCTATCTATCTATCTATCTATCTATCTAATCTATCATCCATCCATCCATCCATCCATCCATCCATCCATCCATCCACCCATCCATCCATCCATCCATCCATCCATCTATCTATCTCCTTGGTTGCCTGCCTGCCTGCCTGCCTGCCTGCCTGCCTGCCTGCCTGCCTGCCTGCCTGCCTGCCTGCCTGCCTGCCTGCCTGCCTGCCTGCCTGCCTGCCTGCCTGCCTGCCTGCCTGCCTGCCTGCCTGCCTGCCTGCCTGCCTGCCTGCCTGCCTATCTATCTATCTATCTATCTATCTATCTATCTATCTATCTATCTATCTATCTATCTATCTATCTATCTATCTATCTACCTACCTACCTACCTACCTACCTACCTACCTACCTACCTACCTACAATCTGAAATATCCACCCAAATGTTTTCATATATTTATATCACCTGAATTCAACACAAATTCAAAACCTCAAACAGACTGTAAGGGAATCCACCCAAAATTCAAATGCGGATGTTTAAGTCCTCTGAGTGATTTAACTTTTCATTTGTCTTTTTGAAACTTTTCTTTACAAATGTAAAAAAAACCAGTTACCTGACTCTGTAGAGTCAGAAAAGAAGTTGTCTACACATTTCCTGTCAGACATTGATTTTTCTGATGTTCCTTTATAAACAGAAGCTTCCGGAGTTTTTCAGCTCCTCGGGGGTCTTTCCAAAAAAGCACATAATCATTGCACATAAGGGTCCAAGTAATTTACTTCCCTCTCCACTGTTCCTTCTCTGTTTAAATTGACCAGCTGAGCAAACAGTCTGAAATGATTAGGAGCAAATTAAGTGCTCAGCATTTTTGACACACCTTTGAACTACTAAACACAGATGCATTGATTTTCTTCATATAGTAATACGACTTTGACCACTGCTTATATGCAGAGAACTCGGAAGAAGTGTAATATTAGCCATGGGGAATTCAGTGTGGCAAGGAAGAAAAAGAAATAATGACAGTTCAAAAAATCTATACATAAAAAGAAATAATAACACAATTTTATATTCATTAACCATTTTTAACCATTACCATTCCAATTAATTATTGGAGAACACTTAAAAAAAGAATATTAATGGGATTAATATATGTGGGATTCAGACAGTGCACGAAATCACACCTTTTCCCGATCCACAGAAAACTGTCCTCCACAGAACCAGTCCCAAAAATTTTGGGCTGCTGAACTACAGAATGACCAAAGAATGTATAGCAATAGCACTGGACTTATATACTGCTTCATAGTGCTTTTACAGCCCTCTCTAAGTGGTTTACAGAGTCAGCATATTGCCCCCAACAAGCTAGGTCCTCAATTTACCAACCTTGGAAGGATGAGTCAACCTTCAGCCAGTGAGATTTGAACTGCCAAACTACAGCTAGCAGTCAGCTAAAGTAGCCTGCAGTACTGCACTCTAACCACTGCATCACCTTGACTCTCATATAGCAATAGCAATAGCAGTTAGACTTATATAGCGCTTCATAGGGCTTTCAGCCCTCTGTAAGCGGTTTACAGAGTCAGCATATTGCCCCCACAGTCTGGGTTCTCATTTCACCCACCTCAGAAGGATGGAAGGCTGAGTCGACCTTGAGCCGATGAGATTTGAACTGCCGAACTGCAGATAGCAATCAGCTGAAGTGGCCTGCAGTACTGCACTCAACCACTGCACCACCTCGCCACCTACAATATACCTACCTACCTACCTACCTACCTACCTACCTACCTTCCTTCCTTCCTTCCTTTCTTTTTCTTTCTTTCTTTTTTCTCTCTTGCCTCTGTGGGAAGCAACCAACCCCCACCCCCACCCCCCCAAAAAATACTCCCAGAAAGGCTTATTCTACATTTGGCTTCATTCACAAGCAGGGAATGATCCAAACCCTTTTAGAAACACAATGCCCATATTGCACAAATCCTAAAACTTCAAAAACATAGAACCCTATAAGAATCCTACCTTTTATCCAGTTTGTTGTTTAGCTGACCCAGAAATAAACTGCTGAATGTCATATTGCAAACCTCCTTCTGAGCAGCTTTTCAATTTAAAGTAGGTTTCAATTTAAAGTTTGCAGCATTAAGACTTATGGACTTCAACTCCCAGAATTCCACAGCCAGGCATACTCAGTTCTGATTTAAAGTGACAGCATTTGTTTTTCTCCTTTGCTGAATCTCCCGTCTGCAAAGTAAGTTCTTTCCCTTTTTCCTCTCTTCCCTTCCCTCCCTCCCTCCCCCTCCCTCCTCTCTTTTATTTTTAAGGCTTTTTTTCCCTTGCCTGAACTGGCAGAGGAAAAAAAAAACTTTTTTAAAAAAAAGCTTCTGCTGAAGTTCAGGGGTGTGGCCAGGCAACCATTACTACCGGTCCCATCTGGTACGCCAGATTTTTACTACCTCTTCTGGCATACCATACCATACCGGGAGGAACCGACCTCTGGCCATAGTTTAAAAACCTCTATTGGAGAAGAAAACACCACCATGGAAAACAATCCCTCTTCTTAATATTTTTTTAAAGTATATTGTAATATGAGTTTTATAATTCAAACACATATGAATGAGAATGTTGTGGGGAATTATTTGTTTTTTTTTTTTTTTGCAAGTACAACCCATTTTACAAATGTCTTCAAAAATGGGCAAAAACTCATTCTCATTTTCAAAACACAAATGAGTCGTCTGAATTGGAAAACTGAAATTCAATTGGTCCTGTGGTCTATTGTGACATATTTGAAGATGGTTCAACGTAGGCATTAGCAATATAAGATAAGAAAATTTACTCAATATTTTTTTTATTAAAATCAATTTCCATGTGGCATCATAAAATGAACATTCAAACTAAACCATTCTTTTAAAAATATATTTACACTCCCCTTCTGATTTACTCTACAAAGCCTCTTCAAGGCACAACACGATGTACAATTAAAAACATAATGCAACATACTGTGTTAATGAGAGTCTCTACCTTGACGCTGTTCTGATAATTTCTTGTCTTTTGCAATTATGGAAATCAAGCTTTGATTTTCTCCTTAAGTTAAGTTCTTTCAACTGTGTTTCCTCATTCCTTGCAATTCAATTGTTTTTTGATTTCAGTTACTATACTTGGATCCTTGCATTAGATGTAGATTTTATACTTTAAGGATAAATGTAAACATTTCCTTCCACTATCCACTAATTCAAGGTGACATCTGCAAAAATGATCAGACTCTCTGAAAGTTTCCTTGCTATAAGTGTGTTGATTGCATTCCAAGCAGGCCATTTTATTAGGCAAAGCAAATTTATGTCCGAGATGAAAGGGCAGATTCTTGGAACCTATAATGTAACAGACTATTTTGTGATAGATTTTTTTTCAGAGCAATATTTAGCAAAAATGCCAAATCCTAAATATAACACAATAATATTTATTTATTTATCAAAATGACATGGCTGTCCATCTCACAAATGTGGCTCTCAGAGGTGTGCAACAATAAACACATAAAAAACTGTATTATTTAAAAATTTTGAAAACTTAAAACACACAAAAATTATATTGGCAAGACAACCAACTCATGATAGCAGCCAGGGGTGGGATCCTACCAGTTTAACAACCGCTTTGCTGAGTGTGTGCCTTGTTTATTTATTTATGTTTGTTTGTTTGTTTATTGGATTTATATGCAACCATTCTCCCAAAGGACTCAGGGCGGCATACAGCATTAAAAAAAATACATATTACAAAAGTTTAAAAAAATTAGATAGAATATCCAAAAAACAAACCCAATTAAGATTAGCAATAACATTTTGTTTAAAATTTTTATTAAAATTAACAATAATCAATCATTTATTTTATTTTGTTCAGGCCAGGCCGGCTTGCTGGAAAAGCCAACTTTTTAGGGTGCGTCGGAAGGACCGGAGGTCGGGGATTATATGAAGCTCCGGGGGCAGCTCATTCCAAAGGGAAGGCACTTCCATAGAGAAGGCTCTCCCCCTGGGGTCGCTAGCTGACACTGTCTGGCCGACGGCATCCTGAAGAGGCCAACTCTGTGGGATCACACTGGGCGGTGGGAGGCTACCGGCGGCAGTAGGTGGTCTTGCAGGTATCCTGGGCCTAAGCCATGGAGCTCTTTAAAGGTCATAATTAGTACCTTGAATCACACCCGGAAGACAACCGGCAACCAGTGCAGGCTGCCTAAAAGGTGCGCAACATGGGAGCACCTAGGTACCCCCATGATAACCCGCGCAGCCGCACTCTGGACCAGTTGAAGCCTCCGTGTGCTCTTCAAGGGCAGCCCCATGTAGAGAGTGTTACAGTAGTCCAGGCAAGAATGTATGCGCAGAGTGCAGAGAAATCACCTTCTGCATTACTGCTGGGGAGGAAAACAGCTGAGGCACGGCAATCCACTCTGCTGTGCCTATCAGCTGGGCTTCATAAAAGGGAATATAAGTGAGTATAGTACAGGGGCAGGTGGGTCCAGCTGAAAGTCAGAGCGAACCAGTTCACTCCCAGCTGATAGTTGGAGCTACAGGTTCACCTGAACTGGTCCAAACCAGTAGAATCCCATCTCTGGTAGTAGCTCCATGAGTTGACTCCCAATGCTTCCAGGCCTGAGACAATGAATATACAGTGAATATACAGTGAAAAGTGCATGACAGTGCTCACTTGTTTGTTTTTTTTTTGACACATTTTTTTAATTTTCATTTTCATACACTCACATGTATACTGTGCATGACCAATGCCATACAGCATTAAACAATAATTGCATCAGTTCCTCTTGGCAACAATGCCCCAGAAAAGAGAAACCCAATACACCTCTTCCACTCTCCATACACCTCTTTCTTCCACCACCCTCCAACTTTCTATCTTCCCTCCATCATTCCCCTCTACCCTACTTCCCCTCCCCCTCTACCACTCCTCTCTCCACATCCCCTCCCCCCTTCCTCCTCACATTCCCCCCCACCCTCTCTCCCATCCCTCTCTGTCCACCTTTCTTCTTTCTTAGTCCTCCTCCCCTTGGTGTATTTCCACTATATGTCAGTATAGTCGGCTTATCCTATTTTTAGTGCTCACTTGTTAAAGCAATGTATTTTAGGACTTCCAGTGACTTTCTGAAATACAATTACAATACTAAACGCTCCTTTATGGTGTTTTCTATCTTTTTGTTTAGTTTAGTTTACTTTATTGTCTTTGCACTTCGTACAATGAATTAAATGTCATTTTCAGTGGACATTAAACATAAAAAATAAAACAAAAACACACATTCTTCACATTCTATACAATTGAACTGAAAAACCTGGATATTGCATTAATACTGCACTGTACAGTAGAATTCAGTATAGTTACTGCTCTGGGATAGAAGTTGTTTTTCAGTCTATTTGTCCATGTTTTTATTGTCCTAAACCATCTGCCAGATGGTAATAGTTCAAAAAAGGGGTGAGATGAATCTTTAAGAATGTTTTGAACTTTCTTAAGGCAGCGGGAGCTATAAAGCTCTTCCAAAGAGGGAAGAGGACAACCAATGATCTTCTCGGCAATGATGTTAACCCTCTGGAACACTGTCCTATCTGCCACTGTGCAATTGGCAAACCAGACACAGGTCGTTCTAAGGTTACAAGAAATGAATAGAAGAAAAGAGAAGAGAAGTCTTGGAAAGGAACTTTGAGGTCTTCTAGTCAAACCCCCTGCTCAGGCAGGAAACACTATAACATTTCATACAAATGGTCGCCCAATCTCTTCTTAAAAACTTCCAGTGTTGCAGAATTCACAACTTTTGGAAGCAAGTTGTTCGAGTGGTTAATTGTTCTAACTGTCAGGAAATTTCTTCTTAGTTCTAGGTTGCTTATCTCTCCTAATATTCCACTTTTAGTTTAGTGAATTGAAGTCCTTATCAGGATCTGCTTGCCTTTGAAATATGCTTGCTTATTTCTTATAGCAAAACCATCAATATAGGAAGCAACAAGGAATTTTGTTGATCACTTTGAAAGGCACAGAACAGAACAGACTGTGAGGAATGACTGGCTGAAGATCACTTATTTATTTATTTGTTTGTTTGTTTGTCAAACATGTACAATATAAGTATAAACATGTGTATGAACACAGGAAATGGGTATGGATAAATGGAGACAGTAGGACAGGGACGGTAGGCACACTGGTGCGCTTATGCATGCCTCCTTTACGACTTCTTAGGAATGGGGTGAGGTCTATGGTAGACAGTTTAAGGTTAAAATTATGGGGGTTAGAGGATGTAATAATGGAATCAGGTAGAGCATTCCAGGCATTGGCCACTTTGTTGCTGAAGTCATATTTTCTGCAAACGAGTTTGAAGTCGTTTACCTTGTGTTTGTATCTATTGTTTGCCCATGTATTATTGTGGTTGAAGCTGAAGTAGTCATTGACAGGTAGGACATTGTGGGAGACAATTTTGTGTCTTACGTAGCTGGTTTCTAATGGTGAACTAGAACCTGTCTTCTTGAGTTGCAGTCTAGCACCTTAACTATTACACCACAGTGGCTTTCTTACTTCATTACAGCTTGAAAGTCCTGTACCCTTCCTTTTGTTCACTTGAACAGTTATTAGCTTTTCATTGGAACATTTGCTAAAGGAGGAAGATATTTTATGACATGTAATTAGAGAAGAGTAAAATAATTGGCTACATAGATCTATGTATATATTGACCCAGAAATGAGTTTCATAGAGCTTGGATTTGGTCAGCAATAAGTCTTCTTGAATCTATAATCCTATACCTATTTAACTTGGGCACAAAATATTGAACTAAGTTGGAATTATTTCCAGGTATGCGTGAATGGTAGAGGATTTCATTGCTAATACATTAATTTTTTAGTATCAGAATTTTTCTACAAAAGAATTAAAGATGGAACCAAAAGGTAATTTTACTCCATTTCTATTTTTTAATAAATGTGCACAAATTTTTGCATTAGTGTTTTTTCAATGCCTAGACAAATCCATACATATTAGGTCTGTATTTCTTTAATATTCACAAATTTGTGCATGAATTCTACCAAGGCAAGTTCAAAGTACAGATAATCCTAAAATTATAATTTACAGTTCATTTAGTGACTGTTCAAAGTTACAATGGCACTGACTGATGACCATTTTTCACATTTATGACCCTTGCATCATCCCCTCAGTCACATGATCAAAATTCAGATGCTTGGCAACTGAGTCATATTTATAATGGTTGCAATGTCCTGGGGTCATATGATGCCCCCTTTTTATGACTTTCTGACAAGCAAAACCAATGGGGAAGCCAGATTCAATTAACAACCGTGTTACTTACTTAACAATTGCAGTGATTCACTTAACAACTTGGCAAGAAAAAATGGGGCATTGTAAAATGGGGCAAAACTCACTTAACAGTGAGCAACATAAATTTTGGGCTCAATTGTGGCATAAGTCGAGAAATATCTGAAACTTTTAAAAAATGTTCATGTAAACCTAAGGATAAATATTGATATAGCTGTGTTCATTTAACAACAACAAAAGCATATGTTGTAGTACTTGAACTTTTTTACTTTGTAGCTTCACTGTATTAAATTTCATGATGTTCATTGTATTGAGAAAGTTAAGAGATTTAGTCTCTACTGCAACACTTAACCTGGTCCTGAGCTGAAGAGCTAATATATCTAGAGATTTCCTAGGCCAAATCACTTTCAACTCCTGTAGTAATTTATTCTCATCATGCTTGTAATCAAACTTTCCCCAGTAGAGTAAGCTCTATAAACTTACTCTACTTGGGTAACCTATTTCCTTCTTTGACATCCAATAAACCAGCAAATTATACCACTTCTAGTTGTAAACATTTTCCAATTGTACAACATACAAGCACTCAATATCAAAATACTACTGAGACCATAAGATAAACCCAGCAAGTCTGGGAGGAGTTTTCTAACATCATCATCATCATTATCATCGTTATTATTATCATTATTATTATCATCATTATCATTATTATTATCATTATTATTTACCTATCCATCTCAGAAAAAATTTCCATATGTTTTGAGTCATGTAAATGTACAGTAACTATGTAGTTTAATCTCTTCGAACTTTCTTGCTTTGTAGCAACTTTATGTAAACTTCTCGGTTGCATTTTTTACATTATTTTCTGAAACTGACGAACTGTCTTAGGTTCACTGAATATATGCCACAGATGCAACTCTTCTTTAAGAAAGCCATTGAATAAATTATATTATAGGTTTGAATCCCCAACATAAAAATGGTTTCCTTCACAACTGGGTCCTCAGAAGCTTTTACTTTTTCTTGAGAAGACGGAAGTCAATCAAGCTTAATGGTTGGATTGGTGAATTGTATCAATTGATTAATCCTTAGCTAGCATATCTTTAGAAAGGAATCTTTCAGGCCTTCATGTTTACCTTTCTTGGCTCCTATAGAAGTCAGTATCCTAATGAATTGCATGGAATCCCATATATACAGAACTGTGCATGCAAAAACCTTATGGACATCCTCAGAGTATGCACAAATGACTCTGGAAATATTGTTTAGTGGACTTCAAAAATCCATGGGGCTTGAATCTGTATAGTGAGTGTTAATGCTTCTGTACGGCTTGGCTCACCTAGATCAAGATGACATCTCCCCCCACCCTTCCCCACATAGACATACATCACTGCAAAAGTATAAAACAAAGGAAACAAAATCAAGAAATCAGGAGCAGAAGTTCATAAGAAATTAGGACTTTAGAAGACAGCAGAAGTTCTGCTCTGTAATTAATATGACCTTATAATGTTCTGGCTCTTTCAAGAAATTCAGGTATTAGAGGAAGAAGTGAAGGCCAAATCAGATATTCTTTTTGAGTGTAGAAGGAATACTTCAAGATATCTTTGCCTTAGGTTATTTAGGATTCACTGTTTCTTGATATGTTTTTCTTTTTAAACTTTGACACTATTATGAGAACTTCAAAGCTTCAAATCCTCTTATTCTAGGATCATAACTCCCAAACCAGCTGTCCCTTATTTCGTTTCATCTTTTAACTGAATCCTGCTATAAAACTGGCTTTTCTTGGGGGAAGAGTGGAACAGAAGTGGAACAAAGAAACAGAAGGAACTCTTAACTGTAAAAAAGTTCCACCTCAGCTGGAGCACTCATCAGCTGCTTTCAACAAACAAACAAAATGAATGAAACACAGTTCATGGATTTCTCAGCAGGATCCCATTCTACAGATTTGCGAGGCTCCGTTGCTCTTTACCTTTTGGATCCAGAAAATATTTCACATTGCTCTGTAAAAATGTCATTAAAATTTGCATCTTCATTCAGGGAAAATAATAATAATACTAATCCATCCTCCTTTTGGGGACATCTGCAATTGAACAAGGGTCTCATACCCTTTCTTCTGCTCACTTTAAAGTTGGATCAGCAGGAACTGTTCCATTGGCAGCTTGCCTATGGATCCACTTCATAAATTCACAGTGCTTGGCAGTGCTTCATATTGTTCTAATGGCCTCTAGTGATTGCAATGTGATGTCAGCAAGAATATGCTACCTTACCTACCCATGCGGCCTCAGCTTTGGCATTGTTTCCCTCCTATTATTTTCCATTAAGCCATATGAAAAGCTTAGTGAATGAACAACTTTAGAATGGGAATTTCTTTTTATTAATAGACAAAGATTTCAAAGAGAACTAGAAAACTAAATTTATGATACAATAACAATTTATTATAAAATAAAGATTATCATTATTTAATACTATATTTCCGTGTTGGAAGCACCAAAATTCTTCCGTGCTGAAAGGATTAACTGGCATCATCACTGTTGCCCAGGGGGTGTTCAGTTGCTGGCTTCTTTCAGATCTCCATTAATAAGCGCACCAAAGTGGAATAGATTTATCTACTCCCTTCATCATGCTTTCAAACTACTAGATCGACAGGACCTTATGCTTAAACCTTCCTATATAAGATGAAGTGTTCTGAATTTTATTATTATTTTTATTTTAAATTTCAATTTTCTGTTAATATTGAGTGATTAAATAAGGTGTCACTATGATCATGTGAGGACATATCTCCTGTGCTCAGTGTTCCATGTAATGCACCCACCGAAAGCAGAAGTCCGAGGCAGGTAGATTCCTCAGAGAACAATTTATTGGATACATCATCTTGGCACAACTAGTAAAAGCCGACTCTGAAAGTTCCCACAGTTTTCACCTAATTAAAAAGTGAAAGTTTTTCCCCGTTCCCCAAGTCACATTGTGCAATAGAGGTGCTGGTAGCTCAGTTACTTCACTCCTCCTCTCTCCGGCTGCCTGTTAAAATGCCCTTGGTTCCCTTTAAGTTTAAGACCATTAAACTTACAACATCTACTGCATTCAAAGAAAACATATACAAGATGGTTTATAGGTGGCACTTCCCCCCAACGAGGTTAGCCAAGATGTTTCCTGGGTTATCTCCATTGTGTTGGAAATGTGGAAGAAAGGATGGCACATTCTACCATATTTGGTGGTCCTGTACTGAGGCCACGAAATATTGGAAAAGGATTAAAAAATGGTTAAAAGAGGTTACCGGGGCAAACATTGAATGGAGACCCGAGAACCTGTTACTAAGCATCAAACCAGAAAACATAAGCAGTTCAATATGGCATTTGAGCCTGCATATAATTGTGGCCGCAAGAATAACCTATGCACAATTTTGGAAATCCACTACTATACCGTCGGAAGATGCTATAATTAAAAAGATCTACGAATGTGCAGAAATGGACAGAATGACGGGTTGGCTGAGGGACAAAGGAGAAACAGAACATTATCTTAGCTGGAACCTATGGTATATGTGGGCGACAAGGAGAACAGCAGGGACTTAAAATGGGGAAAGTTAACATAGGTACCGTAATAGATCCCTGAATCTTGCAATGAGAAGATGTGGCTTAGAGACCTAACAATGAGGAAAGAAAGAAAAAACTGGGCTGTGAATGACTGTCACCGTGGGGGGGGGGGAGGGGAGGGGGGGTTGTATGTTTAAAACGGCATTTGTATCTGTATGTTTTACTTTATATTGTTATGTATGATTTGTCTTGCTTATGTCGTTGTATTTATGTCGCTGTATTTTTCTTCCTGTTTTTTAAAGGTAATAATGTTTAATAAAAACTATATTTAAAAAAAAATGCCCTTGGTTCCCACAGAAAACTTTGTTTTGGCTACAAAATCCTCTCTATCTTCTTTCCCTGTCTCTGTCCCTTCTTCTGCCTTGTGGCAGCCCTGAAGCCTCAAAGATGGCCTCAGCCAGGTTCTCTTCAGGGTTGACATCCTGTTCATAGGTTCAAGTGACAGACTCGTTAAGAGCAAAATAAATGTTTATTTCTTTTTTTATTCTATGATTCCAATCTAAGGAATTTTTATCCTATGAAAAAGTTTGAATGAAGGTTTACCCACTAAATAGTTCAATAATTTCTAAATAGTTTCTTAAAAAATGACATGACAGAATAAAATTAGAGTACCTGACATACTTGTGCATACTGGATTATATCCATTCACATATGTTCGGAACATGAAAGACTTTGGTGGTAATTGTTATAGGTGTTATGTCTACCGTATATGCAGCTCTATCATTTCTCTTTATTGTAGTTGCTTTCTGTATCACATTGCCACTCTAGGATTCATCTGGTTTGTTCCTGTGATGCATTTCCTGTTCCTGTTGTATCACTCACCTTCAAGTAAAATGGTTTCTGCACAGTGATGGCTTGTAGTGTGCTTACTTACATGGAACAGTAATATCCCCACCAATCAGAACTGTGACAAAATGAGGCATGCTTATTGTGGCATTCTATATAAGGATTCCTCTTCTCCAGAACATTTTATCTCCCTGAAGTGACAATGGCTCTTATTCTCATACTATCGTAGAATAAGGGAAAAGGTTTCTGGAGGACTGGGGAACTGGTCCATTATGAAGGAAAAACTCTTCCTATTGGGACTGTAATTGGTCCACATTTACTTTGTCATTTTAACTTAAGTTATATAAGATATTACAGATAAGAGAGGAACATGGCTGCTATTAATGATTGTAATCCATGATCATTGAATGATGAGCGAGTCTTCAGATCATCTTTCAAATTGTGTAAAACACAGCATCTATCAGTGCTCACATTTCTAAAAAGAATATGAGAAAAAGCAAAACAATATTGATCAATTATATTCATGGCTGACAGATAGAACATTATGTAATAAAAGATGGATCATTACAAAGCAAAATGCTCTTTTCTTTATTTCTTAACTTATGCTTGAAAAAGAATATAAATGATTGCACCAGCACCTGACAAATAATTACTTGTTTAGTTTAATTACACCCCATTCAGATCTGACCTACGATCATTGTTTAAATGATATGCTAATTGATTCAATAACTTTGGCAGAAAAATAATAATATTTTTACACAATAAATTAGTTCATATATCATATTCTGATTTTTAAGTGTAAGGAATATACAGACAGAAAATAGGCCTTTGTATCATGATCAATGGAAAAGAAGCAGATATATCAATGCACTCTTTCAATCTAGTTCATTTCAACATATTATAAGACAATCAATTTGACATGATTGATCATCAATAGTGCTTCCAAAGGGGAAGAATAGGTGACAAAATATCAGAAGAACTCAGAGACTTTTCTTTCTACTGATTAATTGTTCTGTCAGGAAATTTCTCCTCAGTTCTAAGTTGCTTCTCTCCTTGATTAGTTTTTACCCATAGTTTCTTGTTCTACCCTCAGGTGCCTTGGATAATAGTTTGACTCCCTTCTCTTTGTGGCAACCCCTGAGATATTGGAATACTACTATCATGTGTCCTCTAGTCCTTCTTTTCATTAAACTAGACATACCCAGTTCCTGCAACCGTTCTTCGTATGTTTTAGTCTCCAGTCCCCTAATCATCTTTGTTGCTCTTCTCTGCACTCTTTCTAGAGTCTCCACATCTTTTCTACATCGTGGAGGCCAAAACTGAATGCAGTATTCCAAGTGTGGCCTTACCAAGCCATTATAAAGTGGTATTAACACTTCACGTGATCTTGATTCTATCCCTCTGTTTATGTAGCCTAGAACTGTGTTCGCTTTTTTGGCAGCTGCTGCACACTGCTGGCTCATATTTAAATGGCTGTCCACTAGGACTCCAAGATCCCTCTCACAGTTACTACTATTGAGGTACCTCCTATACTGTACCTGTGCATTTCATTTTTCTTGCCTAAATGTAGAACCTTAGTCTTTTTACCATTGAATTTCATTTTATTAGATAGTGCCCAATGTTCAAGTTTGTCAAGATCCTTCTGTATCTTAAGCCTATCTTCTCGAGCGTTGGCTATTCCTGCCAGCTAGGTATCATCTGGAAATTTGATGAGTTCCCCATTTATTCCCTCATCCAAATCTTGATGAAGATGTTGAAAAGTATTGGACCTAAAACAGAGCCTTGGGGTACTCCACTGCATACTTCCCTACTTATAGATGCAGTTCCATTGAGGACTACACGTTGAGTATGGTTGGTCAGCCAGTTACGAATCCATCTGGTGGTGATGCTGTCCAACCCACATTCTTCTACTTTATCTAGTAGTAGGTTATGGTCTACCTTATCAAATGCCTTACTGAAGTCCAAGTAAACTATATCGACGGCATTCCTCTGGTGCACTAATTTTGTCACTTTGTCAAAGAATGCAATAAGATTAGTCTGGCATGATCTGTTTTTGACAAACACATGCTGGCTTTTGGCTAATACTTTGTTTACTTCTAGGTGTTTACTAATTTGTTGCTTGATTATCTTTTCCAGAATCTTTCCTGGTATTGAGGTCAGGCTGATAGGTCTATAGTTTTCTGCATCTATTTTTTTTTTCCTTTTATGAAGATGGGAACCACATCAGCTCTTTTCCAGTCCTCTGGCAGTTCCCTGGTGCTCCAGGATGTCTGAAAGATATAGTTCAGTGGTTCTGAGATCTCCTCTGCCAGTTCCTTCAGATCCCTGGGGTCTAATCCATCCAATACTGGTGATTTGAACTTGTCTAGGGTAGACAGGTGCTCGCTTACCATTTTCTTCTCTATTTCAGTTTGTGTTCCTAATCTGATTTTTGTGGTGCTGTTTTTGATAGATTGGACTGTTTTATCCCTTTGTGTAAAGACAGATGCAAAAAAATGAGTTAAATAGTTCTGCTTTCTCCCTGTTGCTTGTCACTTTTTTGCCACTTTCTCCCAGCAATGGACCAATTGTTTCCTTAACTTTTTTCTTGTTTTTAAAATGTTGGAAGAAACTTTCTTTGTTATTTTTTTACTTTTGTGGCAAGTCTTCATTGTGAGCCTTAGCTTTCCATTTATTGATTTTTTATTGTTTTTTTTAATCCTGCCTTTATTATTTTTATAAATAACTTACATGGCAAACATACCTAATACTTCTTCCTCCACCTATTTTTTTCCCTTGAAACAACAAGCCTGAGAGGTAGGTTGTGCTAAGAGAGAGAAACTGACCCAAAATCACCCAGCCTGCATTTATGCCTAAGGTCTAAAACCTGAGTCTCTCAGTTTCTCCCTGCAGGCTGGGAGTTTGACAGCCCTGGTCTAGGGAATAGTCAGAGTCCACAGCTGGGTAGTGGATAAATAGCAGGCAGGATAACAAATTCAGAAGGAATCCTTCCTTGTTTCTAGGGGTTGTAAAGAAGAGATAGGAAAATTGTATTTTCAGACTTGCAAGATTGATGGCAGCTTATGTTGTGAGATAGATCAGAGAGAAAACATGGCCAGATAAGCTATTTCTCCTGTATTGCAAAGGTATTTTAATATAATCTTTACCTCTCAGAATTATCTCACTGTTTCCTTTACAGTCTGAAAAATTTGGGTGGTCCTTTCTGAGACTCTTGCCCCACCCACATCCAACTGCAGAGTGCAGAAAAAGGCAACAATTAAGGGGCTGGAGGCTCAAACATACGAGAAATGGTTGTCTGAGTTTGTCTATTTTAATGAAGAGAAGATCTATGGATAGCAATCTTCCAATATTTGAGTGACTGTCACATAAAAGAATGGGATCTACCTATTCTGTGAAGTAACTGAGAGCAAGGAAAGAAGGAAAGGGTAGAAATTTATCAAGGAGAGATCCAGCCTAGAACTAAAAAACAATTTTCGGAACTAAAGAGAAATTTCCTAACAATGAGAATGATTAATTAGTGAATGGCTTACCCCTCCAGAAGCTGTGGGTGCTTCAACACTGGTGTTTTTCAAGAAGAGATTGGGCAGCCATTTGTCCAAAATAGTATAGGCTCTCCTGCTTGACCAGGGAGTTGGAGTAGAAGACCTCCAAAGTCCCTTTCAATTCTGTTACTCTGAATTATTTGACTATTCCCTATGCAGCATGTCTTCACTCCATCTCCCAAGGTTTTTCCCACACACCATTATATCTGGTAACTTTTTGAAACAATTTTCTAGATGCACATTGCATGCTTAGAAGAAAATTATCAAGCAGGCTAGATTGAGGTGGTGCTAAGGCACTAAAAGATAATGTTACAACTAGTCAAAATGTTTTACATGTTGTGTGCTGCTGCTGCTGCTTCATCTTTATATTATGTGAATGCAGGCTTTAATTATAATATGCTATTTAGCCATGAGGCTAAAGACTCGGGCTCTTAGGACAGGGAGTTGTACAAAAGCTAACTTTGACTTGCTGATCTTGCTCCTCCTCCTCATTTCCTAGTTCTTTTTGACTTCTTGCCTAGATGATTCCATGCTGTTTTGAAAGCCATTCATTCAAGATTTCTTCCATTCCTTGTTGTTTTAGGATTCTATGTAATTGCTTCCTTCAGCAGAAGATGGATTAGATCAGGGGTGTCAAACTCAAGGCCCAGGGGCCAGATCCAGCATGAGGGGTACTTAGATCTGGCCCAGGGGACCACCCTGGAAACAGTAAAGGAACAGCCCATGATGCTTCAGCCAGCAAAAACGTCGGAGCTGAAAATGGAGCTCAGGAGCCTGTTTTCGCTGGCAGAGCGCTAGGGCCACCAAGGCGCCTCTGACATGAGTGATGTTGAGCTGGCGATGCCCACACTGGCCACGCCTAACCTGGCCCCTCGAGGTCAAAAACAACCCTGAAGGAGCCCTCAATGAAATCAAGTTTGACACCCCTGGACAAGACCATATTCAGGGTACTTTCCCAATCTTATTATTCTATTCTGCTGCTTCTCTAATAAGTAAATCCAATTCTTCAATTTTTAGCAACACTAATATGTGGCTTTGTCTTGCCTGATGCCCATGGTAACATTTGATATTCTAAAGAGAACCTTGAGAATAATACTTATGGTATTCGGCTCCAAGTGGGGGGGGGGGGAAGATAAAATAGAGCATTTGGAGCATTTTCTCTTGCCTTCAACTTTGTCCTAAACTAAATCAGGATATAGCCTATATAGTTACTGTATATCAGTGGCTAAACAACAATATTTGGGGCATTATATCAGAATAACAGAGTTTGAAGAAACCATACAGGTCTTCTAGACTACCCTTCTGCCCAAGGTAGGAGTCCTTATACCATTCCAGACAAATGGTTGTTCAGTCTCTCACAAAAGCCTCCTGTGTTGGCGCACCCATAACTTCTGGAGGCAAGTTGTTCCACTGATTAATTGTTCTAACTGTCAGGAAATTCCTCCTTAGTTCTTGGTTGGTTCTCTCCTTGATGAATTTCCATCCATTGCTTCTTGTCTTACCTTCTGAGGCTGAGAATAGATTATTTGTGACAACCCCTTAGATATTGGAACACTGCTATCACCCCTAGTCCTTCTTTTCATTACACCAGACATACCCAATTCCTGAAACCATTCTTTAGATGTTTTAGCCTCCATATCTGTCCATATCTTTCTGTTAGGCAGCAAAGATTTCAAAACAAATCCCCACCCCACTTCTCACAGAACAAATACACTAACAGCTGCATTTGCTGACAATTAGAAATATGTCAGGTTTTCAAGGAATCCCTTTGCCCCAAGAAGTCCTTGACACAAAATGAGTTAGTAAGTGGCAGAAGGTACAGGAGTTGAGGGAAGACGAATCAATATGATTCTTTCAAAGCAAATATATGAATATTTGCTTGCAGTATTTCATAATCAAATTCTGGATATATCTCCTGCTTCAGCAGGCTGCATCTTGCTGTATATGTATATTCCAATATAGATAACAATATACAGCAAATATTGAGCAATAAGGAAAAGGAACATGTTATCAGACCAGAACATTGGATCCAAATTAAATACGATCTTAACAGATAGAAGTAATCATGCTTCTGCATTAAAATGGGAACATGATTTTTTTTCTTTGGGTAGAAGGGCTGCCAGAAAGAGGGGGGAAAAGGAATGTATTAAAGGATATAAAATCTAAGTTTTCACTGTCACTGGATATGAATAACTCAGAAATATGCATTCAGACTTTGACACTAGATGTCAAAATGGACACAATCCTTGACCTTTTAAAATGCTTACTTTATTAAGTAATCATTTCTCCTGCCAGATAACTCAGTCATAGAAAAAAGAGTAAATGCCATTGTCTTGTATATGCCATGGACTTAATCTTTTGTGAAACAAAGATTTGACAGAGTTCAAAAGGGCAAGATCGATTTGAATGCAGAATAAGGGAAGACATTGGAGAGTAACAAAACAGCGGGTGAAAATAAGGCATTCTAGTCATACAAAAAAGTAACTTCTTCAATGAAGAATGATGAACTTCATATTAACAAATAGCTTTTGATAGAACCTGAATAGTTTCAAATATAAACCAAAGCTTCATCTAATTTACTTCAGTTCTAGAAGTACTGCACATTCATCATTCTCAGTGATAGATATTTCTGAATGGACATGTGCTGTTTTATACAATAAATAAAACTAACAATGTTAATCTAGGCTTTTTAAATGTTTGTAATTCTATAACACTCTACTAGATTAGTTTAGAAATTAGACTTATAATTCTTGAATTGAGGAGGAAGAGGTGCAATTATATTTTAGCCATTTTCTAATTCAAAATACTCTCTCTCATACAGGTTATTATCATTGGGGGGGGGGGGGGAAGCAAGCTTGCCTGTCTTAGAATCACAGAATCATAAGGCTGGAAAGAATCTTAGAGATCTTCTAGTCCAACTCCTTGCCCAAGGAAGGAGTCCTTATACTATCCCGGACAAATGGTTGTCAAAACTTTTCTTGAAAACTTTGAGCAATGGAGTACCCACATCTCCAGGTGGCAAGCTGTTCTATTGATTAATAGTCCTTATATTTATATATCATGTATAGATAAACTGTATATCTTTATATAATTTCCTTGGAAGAATGTGTTCTGGGCTATATATTTTTGCTCACATTAGTCAGTACACAAAATCATATTTTGGTGCTCCTTTTTAATGTAAGTAGAAATCAAAATGCTTACATTCTTGAGTAAGACATATTGCTTTTCCTTAAAAAAGCTCTGTTCAATTTCTAGCAGCCCTCAACAAGTCTAGAAAGAACTTGCTTGAAACACCATAGAGATATTTTCATAAAAGTTATCTGGTTCAGACCAACTGCTGGAAATCATATGGTCTAATTCCTTCTCTTCTCTAATTTCTTCCTGAAGAAATTGACAGATCTTCAGAGAAGTGTTATCCCTGATCCCAATCAGAATAGAGCTGGAAGGGACCTTGGAGGTCTTTTAAGTCCAACCTCAAGTAGGAGACTCTATACCATTTCAGATAGGTGACTGCTCAGTCTTTTCTTAAAAACCTCCAGTGATGAAGCCCCTACGATGTCTGAAGGCAAGCTGTTCCACTGATTAACTGTCCTCACAGTTAGGAAGTTTCTCCTTAATTCCAAGTTGCTTCTCTCCTTGATTAGTTGATCCATTGTTTCTTGTCTTGCCTTCTGGTGCTTTGGAAAATCAGTTGACCCACTCTTCTTTGTGGTAGCGCCTCAGATACTGGAATATTATCATGTCACCCCTACTCCTTATTTTCTCTAGATTGGTCATACCCAATTCCTGCAACCATTCTTCATAGGTTTTTTCCCTAGGCCTTTAATCATCTTAATTGATCTTCTTTGCACTTTTTCCAAAGTCTCAACATATTTTTTGTAATGTGGTGACCAAAATGGGATGCAATATTCCAGTTGTGGACTTATTGGTAGTAATACTTCACATGATTTTGATTCTATGCCTCTGTTTATACAACCAAGGATTGATTTACGGTAACCTTTTTTGGCTGCTTGCACACACACTGCTGGCTCATGTTTAAAGGATTGTCCACTAGGACTCCAAGATCGGTCTCAAAGTTACTGTTTTTGAGCCAGGTTTCAACTATTCTGTTCCTGTGCTTTTGGTTTTTCCTGTCTAACCATAAAACTTGCTTTTGTCCACATTAAATTTAATGGATAGGACCCATTGTTCACGTCTGTCAAGATCTTTTTGGATCGTGATGGATTCTATCCATCTATATTAACCATTGTTTTCTCCTTCTTCTACTTCCCTCAACAGTGTCTGTTACTTATTTTCCTATAAACCACTGCTCACATGACAAGCATTATTGGGTCCAAGACAATTGATTGATCTTTCCAGTCCACTATACTCTTAGTAACTATCTCCAAATCCATATTTCAGAAGCATCTGACTTCTTTCTCTCATTCTTCCTCAATATCTAGTTTTCATGGTTGTACAGTACATTGACACTGCAGAAGCCATTGTTTTAACTATTCTGAGATTTGCTGTCAGAGAAATAGCATTCCCTGTCAGTTTATCTAAGTTGGCTATGTCCTTCCTGTTAGAATTACCTCCTTCTTCTGCAGCGCCTTGACTTAATCTGTAATTGAGCTCAACAAAACCATCTACCCCTTCATTTCTTTATCATCAGCTGTCAATTCCCTAAGAATGTTGACAATATTAGCTTTTTCCTTCTTAATATTTAGTAGAATACCAGATTTTTGCTTTTCACTTTTATTTTCCAAATAAAGTTTTCCAAATCTTCTTTTTAATTAATGCTAATAAAATGCTGCCATCTGCATTGTTAGCACTTCATTCTGCAATTATAATTCCAGCTGTCATTTTTCAATTCAGCCATTCCTATAAGGTGCTTGCTGCAAAGATTAAACAGAACTGAGGACAACATGCTTCTTGTTCTCTCCCATGGTCGTTGACCTATATCTTCTCATTTTATCCTGGAATTTAATAAACATTCAGTTGGTATCACAAATACATTTGTGCTTTTGCCTTTGATAATTCGGTTGTTGTCTTTCCATCCTTTCTTTCTAGTAAAGTCAGTTCCCAAATGCATTCTTCCTTTGCAAATGATTCAATATTCTATTCAATATTTTTCTTTTAGTTTAATCATGGGTGCAATGAAGAATATTTATGGTCAAATAATAAAACATGTATCATGACTTATTAACCCTATTAGCCATCAGAACACAAGACACAAGGGAGGGTTTTCACATCATTGCATAATATCATGGTAAATATTATGTTTACATCATTATAATTAGTTGTAGTCATGCTTAAATATAGTCTTTAATCTTATTTTACCTCTATAGTATCTTTTCCTTGGTTCCTTTTGAGCAGGCTTATTTTAGTTGAGAACATTCCCCTCTTTTCTCTGAACTGAATTCTCTGTTCTATGACGAACATAGCTTATTCTCTTCTTGTTATTATTATTATTATTTTACTGTGATGTTCTCTATTATGTTTTTGGGTGAAAAATGGAGGTGAGGCCTGAGTGATTTCTAACAGCTTTTAATTCAATACCACCTGTGAGGCAACTGTTGCTCCCTGAATGACACAGCTCCTTCTATAGGGAAGCTGATCAGCCCACAACCAATCAGGAGAGAATATTTTCACACTCCAACAGAGGACCATACTGAGAACTTCAACTGACAACTATGTATAATACATAACATTCTCAATTGAGAAATAATTTTAGTCTTTTTTTCTCAAAAATAGAAGCTGCCATTCAGTCGTTGTATTACCTAAGGTTTTCATCCTCCGTGAAGATAATTTATTTGGAAAACCCACTCATATCTTTTCTTCTTCATTTTTTTTCTGCTGTAGTTGTTAACAGTTTTTAGTGTCTTATCTCATTCGACAATACCTTAGGTGCTCTTTCACTTAATCTGTTCTTTACCTTGATTTCATATCTTGATTGTAGGTCTCCTTTTTTAAAATCTGGCTGGCACATCATTTTAATATTCTATATTTCACTCATTTACTTGGTACCAGTATTTCATGGTCTATTATAAAATCAGCACTTGAAAGAATCCTGCATCTGTTTCCTATTGTGTGATGAGTTTAATTCTGATGTTGTTGAACCAGTGATTTTGAGGTGCAGAATTTCCATTTATGTTGTTTAATCAGGTGCTGGCAGGGAACAAGGCAATTTCTTTACTGATGTATGTGTTAGTACCTTTTGAGCTCGCTGAAGCTTAGGTAGTTTGCAACAGTGATACCAGGTGCAGTTTGTCATGGATTAATTCATTTGTTCATTCATTCATTCCATGAATGAATGTCCAAATGAGACAATCAGAGAGAGAGAGAGAGAGGGAGAGAGGGAAGGAGGGAGGGAGGGAGGGAGGGAGGGAGGGAGGGAGGGAGAGAGAGAGAGAGAGAGAGAGAGAGAGAGAGAGAGAGAGAGAGAGACCGAGAGAGAGAGACCTTTAAACTTCAGTTCGTTTTGTCTGCAGGAAGGGAT
The DNA here is from genome assembly GCF_009769535.1 of Thamnophis elegans. Lineage (NCBI taxonomy): Eukaryota > Metazoa > Chordata > Lepidosauria > Squamata > Natricidae > Thamnophis > Thamnophis elegans. Next base: position 61,550,888 of record NC_045548.1, on the reverse strand, counting down.
CACTACCTTGTTATAGTATTTCAGCAGAAGAACACAGACATACCTGCTAAGCCCCCAGCTTTTATAGGAACCTTATGAATGATCTACTAAATTTATAATAATATTTCTGGACAATTACATTAGATGATGATCATGCACAGATTGTATTTCACATACACATTTGGAAAGTCCCTGCAGAACCAAACTAGTTTAGGCACTCTTGTGATTCTTAGTGCTTAGTAGAACTGACAGGCCAAAGGTAAGTCATCTTGGTATAGGTTGGGTGTCTGCAATTTGCGGCTCCGGAGCTGCATGTGACTCTTTCATCCCCTTGCTGTGGCTCCCTGTCAGCTGAACCCACCACTGGCTGCCCCTGCCCCTCACCCTCCCTTCCCAATCACTCTTCACCTGGCCTGAGAAAGTAAGGGTGATGGCGGGGGGATGGAAACTCGTTCCATATTCCATACTTGGAGCACAAGAACTGGGTTAGCGTGGCTGGAGGGGGGGGTGTCATGTGACTGGGAGTGAGTGATATTGAGTTGGCCATGCCCACACAGGTTTTGGGGCTCCTGGTGTTTTCTTTTCTGTGGGAAACAGGTCCAAATGGCTCTTTGAGTGTTTAAGGTTGCAAACTCCTGGATAGATTAATAAATAATTATTTAAAATGGTGTTGCTCTGGTTCAGACACATGAGTCAGTCAAGCAAATCATAGGGAGCCAAGGTCTTACATTAAAGTAAGAGTTCATCTCTTAGTACTTTTAATTTAACATCCACAAGTTTTGCCAAAAGTTCTTGTTTGGTAGATTCATGAATGTTGCATTTGCATTTGCACTTATTTGTATTACAACCATGCCTATCTCCTGAACTGTCAATTTCCCCTCCTCTAATTCCATGTTACTCTATTTCTCCAATTTTTGCATCCCAATAATACTAGAAATACACCCTTTATAAACAATGATTTTACCAGCAATTGCATTCTGTCCTACCTTTTCCACCTCTTTCAACGGGATAGAGCAGGTTTTTATATTATTATTCCTTGTTTCTTAATGTTTCCTTCCCTAGTATAGTAACATATATGTAAAAATGTTACCAGTTAATCATTTTTATTTATTGTTTTATTGTATTGTGCATAGCCTAGAATTACTTGGGGATTTAGACTACTTAATAGAATGAATTAATTTCTTCTAACATATCTAATTTAGGATACGTTCATAGGTTTTTTGGTTTGTTTGTTGATTTAAAACATTTATGTAGCTGCCCTTATTATTCCCTTCTCAATCTCCAGATTGATTAATGAAAGGTCATTATTAATCCCAAGGAGCTATAGGAAAGTCTTCAAAAAGCAATGACATCAACTGACATCCAAATTTGCCAAATGTTTGATCTATATTCATATAGTTTATTTATCAACAAGCTAAATGCAGATTGCCATTGGCTTCTTCTGTGTTTGACTAATATACAATTTCCAAAGCATGATCCCTCAAGTTCTGTGCTTTAGTTATAATTAAAACTGTTCCTCCCATAAAGCTAACTTTAATTATCAGCTTTATATGTTTGAATTATTAGCAGGATGTTTGAGCATAAGCTGGCTGCAGTCTGCATAACACTCCCTTTTCCAAATCTTTGCAGCCAAATCTACAATTACAGCTGCATTAGGGCTGTCAGTTTATTTACATCATTTCATGTGGCTGTCAACTGTTTCACTCCAAGCATTTTTTACCATGACAAATCAAAACTGTTTCCCATCATTTTAGCTTAGGACTTTCAAAGCTATTGCTCTAATTTAATCTTCCAGTTGAAAGTGCATTTTAATTAAGGGCCAATAACTTTGGAGACCAGTTTGGAAACAGAATGCTCATTTGACATGCAATTAAATGTTCATTCTTGTAAGTTCAGTGCAACCTGGAAAATAAAGCTTGATGAAATTGGGAAATTTTTTTCTACCATTTAAGAAAAAGAAAGAAAGGAAGGAAGGAAGATGAAGAAGGAGAAAAAAAGAGATTCTGATATATAATGCTAATAGTTGCAGCAACATTTTATCAAGTCTTAATAGAATTAAAGAAGCCACGGGATGCTACCTGCAATTGGTTTTGGGTGAAACACATTTTATACCTGCAACTGGAGAAGTTTACTGAACTCCAGTTAACTCAGTGGTACTGACTCTTAAGTGCAGGTACCCTATTACAGATGCAATTAACACCTCTGTGTAGAATACTGATATCTTTCTATGGTGCTGAACATCAATCATTTCTCCAAGATGAACTTTGGTAACCTCTAACTGCAATAACTCAATGAAAAACTTTGCACAGTAACTGAATGAAACATTATGCCTGCAGAGATTTTGCTTAGGGTAAAAGGGGTAAGTCTGAGCAGGTGAAGCTTTCTGGAGAATTGAACAAAACAGAAAACTGTTTTGATGAGGGAAATGCCTGTAGAGCTTCTCAGTGATCCAGGTCATAGTTGTCTCAAAGGTGCTTTTTTCCCCCCTTCAAAAGGCAACTGGACTGTTTCTTTCCTTAAGGAAGAAAAAGAAAAAAAAACTGTTTCTCTTTGCATCCAAAAAGCTTCATCAATTCTAATGGCGAGTAGATGAAGGATAGGTACTGACAATTGAGACTGGAGGGTGGGGAATGGAAGGATAGGTTCTGAGGGGATGGTGGGAGGGAAAGTGAAAGAATTATATTTCTTTACAGTCATCTGGTCTCTCTGAGGGCAGTTGAGGCCACTTGGGGGTTTATCTGTGCCCTGTGCAATTGGTTGTGGACTCTTCTTGGAATTGCTGCAAGGACCGTGTGATAGACTGGAGATAGATGGTGTCATAGTCCTCCCCCTCTGTTGATGGTGGGGTGTTCAATTCTAACATAGATGGATTCCTTTGCCCCATCTTTCCAATCAATGATTCTCTCCATCCAAGATGTTCCTGTCTTCAAAAGAGTGAGCTTTGTCTATCAAATGCAGGTGGACCGCTGAATCTTGTCCTGATGAGTTTGATCTCCTATGTTGTGGCATGAACTTGTGAAGTGGTTATTTGTTTCACCAATGTACAGATGCACACACCTCACTGCATTGTATAGCATATATCTCATTGCCCAGTTTGTATCCAGGTGTTTTATCCTTCTAAAAAATCCCTGCATTTTCTTAAAATCCAGAACCAAAGTTTTCCCCTCTTCAGATATCTGGGTTTATATTATTTGAATGAAAAAGCAGGCCTTTCATTGCTCATGGTAATGGGGTCAGAGGCAGTCGTGGGGTGCCAATTTTTTTACTACCGGTTCAGGTGTGCTCCCTTGCATGCTCACATGATGTTTCTGCGCATGCACAGAAGCGTCTGGGCGGGTGGGCGAGGCCTCACTCCACCGCTACTACCAATTTGCCAGATCCTGGCTGAACCCAGAGCAACCCACTTCTGATCAGATGTATTCTACCGGTTCAGATTGCTTCACCCAAACTGGTAGTGGAAATCGTGGGTGCCCCTGCCCAACTGCTATATGGCATCTCATTTAGGCCCTTTTTTTTTAGCAGAAAGCACATATGTGGAAGGCTTAGCGCGCTCACTCATATTTGCAAAGCAGTAGGGAAGGTAAGTAAATATCACCCCTGAATGGGATGGTATAATATACTACCCCTCACATAGATGTACAAAGCTGTGATATGTCCCTCCTCACCATGCATGTGACCTGCTTAAAGTGCCATTGTAAGAGAACATTTACCCCAAGCTGAATTGACCCTAAGTGGCAACAGAGTGAAGAATCAAAGTGACTATGGCCACAATAAATTAAATTGTTTCTATTCACTGACCAGATCTCAGAGATAGTATTGCTTGAAGATAGTGTTTTCCATTAGGTGATATACTATATGTATTTTAACCCCTTAAACTCTCCTACATGCGTATATAGTATGCATCCCTGTTCCTTTGGCAATTAATAAGTATCAGCAACTATAATGATAGGCTGAACATTACAGTCTCCCTAAACATTAAGAGAGATGCACTAGACTAGCAACTAGGAGAGTGTGAGTTCTAGTGTCATCTTAGGCACAAAGACAAATGTCTTTCTCATATGCCTAACTAGGGGACAAGCAACTGGATGGACCAGTCTAATCATCAGGAATCAAAACTGAGTCAAAATCACCCCTTCTTTTCCCCTTCCAAAAGAGATTTTCTTAAATAATTTGGATGATGAGTTGTCAAATTTACAGGTGTGCCCAGTTTTTTTTTTTTTTAAAAAAAACAACATACTACAGTAAGTAGTGTTTCAGCAATTTTACTTGATGCATTTTGATGCAAAAATGGTGTCTCACTATTCAGTTTATTTGGCATTTGGCACTCTGTAAAAGGAAGAGAGCAATGGCTGAACAGGAAATTGTCCATACTGAGAAGGTCACTGCAACAGGAAGAGGGGGATGATTGCAGAGGACCGACAAGAAGTCATCCACACTGCAAAGATAACTGACATAGGAAAAAGGGCAGATAGAAAGATTTTCCCAGCCAAAACAAAGGATAATAAGTCACTGTGTTTGTTTGGCACACATAGTTATTTAATTTTTAGAGATGTTGTGCCTCCTAAAATCAATTTACCTTGAATACCAAAGTACCACTGCACTTTAAAACAAGACAATCTTCCTTGAGATTTCTGCCTATTAAATTATTAAATCAAATTAGAATGTCCAACTAAAGAGATAGTGGTTTGCAGTAGCAGTTTATGTCCTTTTGTTTTTCCCTCCCAAGCAAGTAATATTGAAAAACCAACCTTACTGTAGATGAAGGAGTTTAGGCACTTGTTTTCCATTACAGTAGCTATCTGAAAAGGTTAAATCATGGCAACTGGGCCAAAGTTTATTAAAACTGACACACTTCATTACTCAACCACGCAACTTCTTGGAATAAGTTACTTGGATGAGTAATGAAACATCTCAGTTTTAATAAACTTTAATAAACTTTGGTCCAGTTGCTATGATTTAAACTTTTAAGATATTTTTGGCCTGGATGGTTGAATCTTTATTTATATATCACTTTTCATTTTGGGGAGAAACCCCCTGCAGTCTGTATGACAAGAATTGATTCTTTCCAACGACTCTCTAACTCTCTGCCTATCCAAATTTTGACTGAAGAAGTTACTTGGATGCGTAATGAAACATGTCAGTTTTAATAAACTTTGGTCCAGTTACCATGATTTTATTTTTGTCCTGGATGGTTGAATTTTTATTTATATATTACAATAACTAGTTCTTTACAACAGCTGTCACCAACTGGTGGTCCATGGACCACTGGTGGTTCATGAGAAAATTTTGATGGTTCACAGAAAAATATTTGCATTTTTATATTGCACTAAATCAGGAGTCCTCAAACTACCCGGCCGGATACGTGCAATGAATGTTTATGTTGATGCAGAGAGTCTCTCTTTTTGGGGGCAGAAATTCTGACTTCGGCTTCCTTCAGCCTCCTGGTGCAGGGCTTTGTGTGAAGGCTGGAGGAAGTGTTGCTGATGGTGAAAAGCCAGAGGACCTTGTTCCAGTGGGACAGCATCATGGCCTGGAACTGGCTGACCATCTCTGCCCACTGAGCCTTCAGGTGCCGGTACCTGGCCTTGCACTCCTTCAGGTCTTCCCTCTGCTTGGAATGCCTATGGTCGTAGCCCTCATTGAGTTGCTTCTCCTGAGTTTCCTTCTTGGTCAGATCCAATTTAAACTGAGCCAGCTGTTTTGCCAATTCTTTTTCATGGTGGCTGCTCACCTCCAACAACTGCTTCCTGTTGGGGGCCTAAGGAGCCCAGGTGGGGAAGTGAGGAGTGGCTGGCAGGGGAGGGGTGCCCCCTGACATGAGTGACATCGAGTTGGCCATGCCCACCCAATCACATGATCTCCTAGCTACACCCAGCCAGTCAATCATTAGGCAGATTATATTAGGGGTCCGCAGGATCTAAAATTATGAATGTAGTGGTTCCTGAGATCTGAAAGGTTGGTGACCCCTGTTTTACACCTTATCTATCACTAAGAAACAAGGCAGTTGGAATGAGCAATATGTCTTTGTTTATTGGAGGAAGTCTAAAAAATAAGTAGACTAGAAAGTAGAAAATAGGACAGCAGATAATCTCTTGGGAGATTCATGGATAAATGGATTTTGTTCCATCAAGTCTCCTAGTGACCACATTGATAGATTTCTCCATGAACATCAATCCTTAACCTGGTCTTTCAGTTACACTGGATTTTAATTGAGTCCATTCATTTAATTGCTTTTTATTTTCTTCTCATTCTTTCTAATTTTCCTAGCATTACAGCCTTCTCTGGAGAGCTTTGCATGATGTGCCTGAAGTGGTATAATTTGAACCTGGTCATTGGTATCTTGAATAAGAAGTCTAGGTTGATTTATACAATGATCCATTAGTTTGTTTTCTTGGCTATCCACTATATTCTCCGGAGTCTTCTCCAACAGAGAAGAGTTCAAAAACATCAATACTGTACTGATCTTGCTTCTTCAAAGCCTAGCTTTCACTTCCTCGAGAGATTTGTACATTTATCTATTATTTTAACTGTATTTTAAGACAAAAGATCTAGTGTAAAGTACCTGCTGTGTAATTACGCATTAGGTGGTCCTGTTTATCATTAGTAAAAAAAAACTTTAGATCATCTTCCACAAACATATTGAAAGGGAAACAATTAGTAGCCTTCCATTGTGTCTGATTGAAAATACCACCTTAGAAATAGTCCTTGATTTATGACTACAACTCCTACCAGAATTTCCATTGCAAATGGAAGGCAATTATTAAGTGTTGTGCCCAATTTTATGACCTTTTGTGCCATGATTGTTAAGTAGCTCACTGCAGTTAAGTGAATCACATTGCGTGAGGAAGCTTCAACTTCCTCCATTGACTTTTCTTGTTGGAACCCAGCTAGGATGGTGGCAAATGGGGATTATATAACCCTGAGATGCTGCAACCATCATGAACACATGCTGGTTGCAAGGTTGCCTGAATTTTCATCATGTGATCATAGGAGTTCTGTGATGGTTGATGTGGTCATGAGTGTAAAGATTGATGTAAGTCACTTTTTTCCATTGACTATAGAGTTTCTCAGTCACCCAGGTCATGGTTGTCCCAACTGGACTTTCTGGTTTTTCTTTGAAGACATTTTGTTTCTCATCCAAGAATAAGGTGACCAGATTTTAACATTGGTAAAGCGAGACACCATTGACCGGGGGGTGGGGTGGGTGGTTCTTGATTAATTTTTTCAAAAAAATTGGGACTTTTTAAAAACACCGCGGGATGCAGGACAAATTGTTAAAAATTGGGACTGTCCTGCCAAAAGCAGGACGTCTGGTCACCTTATCCAAGAAGCTTCTTCAGCACTGACTGGATGGTGGGGAATGGAAGGATTTATGCTCCTTGCAGACAGCTGGTCATTTGTATTCTTTTAGCGAGTCATTAAGTCACCTGGAGGTTTATCGGTATCATCAGGGTCACCTGAGTGGTGAAAATGGGTTTTGGCAAGAAGACTGAACATTTGAAGTATGCAACTGAAGAATAGGGATAGCCAAATCCGGCCCTAGGTTCTGCCTTAGTTTACCTTCCCAATAAGCAGTCAAGTCAGAAGATCATTTAAAAACAGTGTATTAGGTTACTTTGATAAAATGGGATGTCCCTATAAAAAAGGAGAACCTCGAGCTCCATGTTACATTCCTTATTATAGTTACACAGCAAAGAAAATGCAAGAGGAAAATTAATTGGACAGGATAAAAATAACCTCCCCTTTGCCTAGGATATCAGTTACTTGTAGTCAAACATGTTACATATTTGCATCCCATAATATCACACATGGATAGTCATGTTGCATCTATGGATTATAATTTGTTTACGGTACTCTTCTTTGTTTTTGCAAAACTTTATTATTTTTATGTATTTTGTTTCATTAAAAGGAGAAGGGGAAAGTTTTTACCATAATGTTTTTAGGTGCTTTAAAAAAATGGTAGGTGATAGTACACAGTTTTGTAAAAGTATGCCCATCTGTGGGAGAGTGGGAAGAGGAGAAGATAAAGAGAAACTAAATTAGAGGCTAACAGATCCTATCTTCTTTCTTGGAAAATAAATATTCTCTGACCAGTCATGTTGTCCCAGAAAATGTTATGTAAACAGGTGTGCTGATTATATTATTTGATCTAGCTCCTTCTAAGGCAAACATTCTGGAAGGTTTAAAATAAGTTCTGGTGAGAAAACATGGTATTTTGTAGATCACCAGACAGATGTCAAAACATTTGATTGCTACAGACAATAATTTTTCCAGAGGATATATTTTTTTAGGACTAAAGCAGAAAACCTGAATAAATCACATAACAGAATCATCCCTGCTTTAATGCTCCGACTGAGAGATAAAATTTCTACTTGATGTAAGACATATTACTGCGCAGCATTAGACTGATGAGGAAGAATTTTCCTCACCAGTCTTATTTGATTTCAGGAAGGATAGATGAAATATCAGTAAATGCTTAGTCATTTATAATTAGCTCTGCTCTGCTCTGCAAAACCATTTGCCACTTGGGCTTTTCTTTTTTTTCAAAAAGATTTTGGAACAAAAAATTTCCTAAATTTTATTTTGAAACTGCCTTGAACTTTTGAGTGTTACTATTAACATAAAGAAAATATTCATCAGTCAGCTCAGCAGGATTCTAGGGCAATAAAATAATATAGAGTTTGCAAACAAGGAATATTTGAGAATCAGTGATATAGGGTGGTTAGTGCTTGAGGTTGATCAGGGCTATTTAGCTTCAAATCTATGTCCATTTCCAAACGTTTTAATTATTTCATCTTAAGCATTCTCACAAAATTGCCCTGGACATAAAAGCTGGCAAGGAAAGGGATTTGAATTGAACCATTTAATGAAAAGGCAGTATTTGCAGAAAGAAGAAAATGTTGTTCCCATCTTCTACTTCTTCTAAATATTGTACAATTTTTCCATTCAAAAAAGCCACCGTTAAAAACTATATGGGAAGACTATATGGGAAGACTTTATCCAAATTTAATGTCATTAGGGTTATGTAAATATATGTCAACATGGGATTTTGCAAATCAGGATATAACCTAATGAACTATGACGAAACTCTGAGCAAGTAGTAGCCACCTGCTCAGATAACAGCAGGACTAGCATTCCTCTGCTGCCCATTGCCACCAAAAACCTCATGTGGAGGTTGTTAGTTTTTCAGCTTTGTTTACTTTTATTTTTATTTACCATTGCTTAGGGTGTTTGAAAGATATTTCAGGAGAATTAATAGCAATAGCAACAGTACTTAAGAGTTTTCTGTGCATAGTGCATTAAAGCACACTGTGAATGGTTTATAATGTCATCATATTGTCCCTATTAATCTGGGCCCTCCTTTTACCAACCTCAGAAAGACAAAAGGCTGAGTCAACTTGAGCCCATCAGAATCAAATACCAGACTGTGGGCAGAGTTAGCCTGCAATACATCATTCTAACCACTGTACCACTAATACCCTAAAAGCAGGATATAATTAAATATAAAGATGTTAGAAGGAGACTGGCTGAGCCAAGGGAAGGAGTCAAACAGGAAGTTAGACTAGAATCTCCATGTTGTCAAAGCAGAGCAAAGTCTGACACCTTTGAATGCCTTTGTCCTTTATCTCTTACCCATGTGCGAACTGTCAGTCTAAGAAGAATCTTGTGTATAGGTTTGAGCTATAAAGCAGCTAATTGAATGCTTCACATCAGAGTGGGTTGCTGCCAGTTCGTCCCGGTTCAGGCAAACTGGTAGTGGAATTGAGGCCTGGGTCACAGAACCGGCAGCGACCCAGGCATGCCATGCCCCGAACCTATTCCCTTGCTGTGGCTGCTGCCATTTTGGATTTTAGTGACTGGGCATGCGTAGTTCATTGTAAATTGTTCTGCACATGCATGCAGAACGATTTACATTGAATAGCACACATGTGCAAATTATGTGAACTGCGCATGTGCACAGGTTGTGTGTGGGTTGCAAACCAGCAGTAACGCCTGCAGCAACTCACCCCTGCTTCACATGTGGGTTTGGTTATTTGCACCTGACAAAATAATCAAGAAATATGCTAACCCTTAAGTTAGCATCTCACAGAAGATTTTTTTTCCCCAAGAAGTGTTTTGAGATTTCTCAATCCCTTGGAAAAAGATTTGTTTTTCAATACATTTTCTCTCCTGCCAATTGTCCCATCACACTAAGAGTAACATAACCACAGTACACTTTTGAACATATATGAGCTGTGGTGTTGCAGTGGTTAGAGTGGAGTACTGCAGGCTGCTTCTGCTGATCACCGGCTGCCAGCAGTTTGGCTGATTGATTCTCATCAGGCTTAAGATTAAGTCAGCCTTCCATCCTTCCGAGTTGGGTAGAATGAGGACCCAAATTGTTGGGGGCAATATGCTGACTCTGCAAACCGCTTAGAGGGGGCTGGAAAGCACTGTGAAGCAGTATATAAGTCTATATGCTATTGCTAAATACTATATAAAATGATAGTCAGATCTTTTATATACTGATAGTTGCTACCAACTGCAGTCACAGACAGCACCCTCATATCCAATCTATAATGGTTGATAATAGGTCTATATCTGATCATATTGAATTAGGCAATTTAGCTATATACCTTAAATAATTTATTTAATCTACAAGCTTTCAAAACATGCTGGCCATCGTTCAGTTATAATGGCTTTACAAATCCAATCAAGCACAACTGCCAGTATTATTAACCATTATAATTAATTGAATTAATAACACATCAAAGTGAAGGCCCTGCCTATGATCTTCAAGAAGCTATAGGGAAACCTTTATAGAGCCTACAGGAATCGTTTGATGACTTACTGAAGGATTTGTATAGAATTACAGTGGGATTTGTTAATCATTTTTAAATCTCAATTCCATCCTCAGTTCAATCAGTGGAATGTTTTTAAGGTGCCACTTGGCAGAAAAAAAGCATACACACATGCAAACATATTCATCACACTGTCCTTTTTCAGAATACGTAACTCACACAGAGGAAAGAACAGGTATAAGAATTACATCAAAGAAATGGAAGACATGAGATAAGAAAAGGAAGGTTTGTATAGCTGTGTAATAAATCTAGTTTATACCAACACTCTTCACTAGATCCCTCTATCTTTTCATCCTGCCAAACCATTCTTGCTTCCAATGTATCTTCATTACAATGGAAGCTTATTCATAACACACACAAAAAAGAACAAACAAGCCAGCTTTTTTTATTAAAAAAATCTTCAGAGATTTTGCACAGAGATAAGTTAACTTCCTTTTGCTTTGATTGTGGACATATTTCTTCTTGTGTTTATATGCATTTTGCAAGAATGTTGTAGAACTACGAGTAGAAATCATCTGGAGTGACAGTTATATTGTCTCTTAAGACAGGGTCTTTAATCTCCCTAGATGCAAAACTTAATGTTGCTTTTATTTTTGAATATGATTTTTATTGAAACTTTAAAACAAGAAATTATAAACTATTCCAAACTAATAAAGTAAAGAAGAAGAAGAAATGAAAGAAAAAAGTGCAAAGAAAAAAAGGTGAAGAAAAATAGAAACAAAGAAAACAGATGCAAAGGAGACTCCAGTGTTTTTCACAAGTTATATTTAAATCTCTCTGTCTAAAATTCATATTAGTTTTCTTTCTATAATCTATTCTGTGTAGTCACCAAAGCCATGAATAACAAGGTCTTTTTAAAATGTAGATAGTGTATTTTCTCCAGTCAAATAAATTAATTTATACCTAGCATATAAGCGAGATATGACAATTTCATCAACCATTCCTGCATAGTGGATAGAAGGGTAGTGTCAAATCCATTCAGGTGCATATAATAATCTTGCTGTAATATATTTCATATGCTGAAATAATCTTCAATGACTTGTTTTCTTGTTCATTTGTTAATCTTAAAAGCAAAAGTTTTGGCTTCCATGGAATATTGATCTTTAAAATCTTCTGCATCAAAGTATGTATTTGAATTTAAAAATGATTATTTTTTTACATGTCCACCATGCATGATAAAATGTCCTTTCATGTTGTTCGCATTTACAACATGCATTTGAAGTATGTTTGTACATTCTGCATAATTTCTCTGATATCACAAAAAATCTAAAAAATGTTCCAAAAAAATGTCTTTAAGATCATAACGTAATCCAAATTTCAACCCCCTTTTGCCACATATCTGCCCATTGGTTCACCTGTAGCAGGGTGGGGTTCAAAAATAGCTGCCCGGTTGCTGAGTGGGCATGGCCATGTTGAGCATGGCCTAGTCAGCCTCCTGCTCCATGGTGGCGGGAGGATTTTTGCCTTCCCCAGGCTCCAGAGGCTTTCCTCCAGTCTCTGGGAGGGGGGGGAAAAACTGTGTTCCCCAAGCTCTGAAGGCCCTTTGGAGGCAAGAAACAGGCCCATTTCCAGCCTTCTGAAACTTCCAGGAGGCCCCTTTCCCCCCCTCCCCAAACCTCCACACGGACCCAGCACTTACCTTGCATCCAAAATGGGCGTGTGGAGACTCCTGGGAGAGGAAGACAGGGCCAGCCAGGGGTGGGATTTGCAAAACTTTTAACCCATATTAGCTTAGAGCTCTTTACAAAACTGAAAGTTTTTGAGCAAAAAAGATTAGCTTTTTCCTCTCAAAAGAGACCACTAGCTCTGTCATGCTCGAATATGATGGAACATGCAGAGAACTTATGAAGCATTTCTGATGGTTCCCATATCTCTTCTTTTTGATGTTCACCAAGCCAGTTCAGTATTTCATGCTGACTCTGCATGGCTGTTCCAATTACCCTTTAGATGGTGACTCTAGCAAATTTAGATGAGCAGAAAATGGTAGTGAAGGTCTCAAAATTGATAAATCTTCTGATGCTAAACTTTATATTTAGCATATCTATCATGATAATATTTGGCTCTTGACAAATGTTTATGATATTTGGGGGGGGGGATTTTTGGAAGGTTAATGAATTTGAGAATCCGAACTAATATTGATTTTGTATTTACAAAGAATTAAAAATTTCATGAGATGCTAGGTTAAGTCTCAGCCATAGCCAAACTAGTGATACATTCCAGATTTCTCAGGTTCTCAGATTTATACACATCTAGAGGACACCATAAGGCTGATATCTGCTTTACCATTTCGGAATGAAAATTAAGTTGCTCTTTAAATGTACATCCATCTAAATAGCTCGTTCAAAATAATAATCTCCCTTCAAACTATATACACTACCATTCGTGGATTTATTTGCCATTCATGTTGGATAATTTTATTCAAGTGCAGAACTTAATTTTATCATTTTAAAGCTTTTTAAGCCTATAAAAATCAAGTTAATGTTGTGTGTTTTCCCACATGCATGAAGTATTGATAGTAATGAATTTGAACACACTTTTTTCTCTTGTTAGCATCTGAATAATACTTATATAGAAAGAAACTTATGGGAAAGGGATAAAAGCAGGAAGAAAATCCATTAAAATAGCAAAATTACCCCATTAAGGCAATTCAACAGTTAAAAAGAGAACATTGACTCATTCAAATTGTACAGGTGGTTCTCAACCTGTGGTCCACAGATCCTTGGCCGGAGGCTGCAATGTCTTCACAGGGATCAATGAAGGCTTGAAGAAATGTTATGATTTAAATTGTGAGTTACATTTTGTGGGTCCATGGCCACAAAAGGTATTTATGGTGAACAAAAGTTGAGAACCACTGAACCAGTGGTGGGAGTCACTTACCCTTCCCTACCAGTTTGCAAATGTGAGTGCACGTGCCACACCTGCACATGTGCAGGTCACGCATTACATTGGGGCTGGTGGGTGCAGCCCAGGGGTGGGTTTCAACCGGCTCGCGGCGGTCCCTACGAACCGGTTGGTCGGCGAACCCGGAAGTAAGTAACTTCTGGGAACGGCGACTGGCCCACCTGCCCGCCCGTGCTCCTTACCTGGTTTTGACGAGTTCTGCGCTTCCACGCATGCGCAGGACGCATACAGCGCCTGCGCGATCCTCCAGGAGCAGCTGGAGCATCGCACAGATGCTAGTACGCATGCGTGCGCCGCACGCATGCACGAGGACGCCGCTGGCCCCGTTCCAACCGAACCGGTTGGAATGGGGCGAGAAACCCACCCCTGGTGCAGCCTCTCATAGCCGCTGCTACTGGTTCGCCCAAACCGGAGAGAACCGGCTGAATACCACCTCTATACTAAACTACATAATATCCTGCATAGTCTTAAATAGTAAACTCCAAAGTTCATTACCTTAGTCTATCTAATATACAAAATATCATCTCTAAAATATATTACTGTATTATTTTCTACCTGGTGGAGCAATGATTAAACTGCAGTATTGCAGGCAAATTCTGCTCACAGCCTGGAGATTGATCCTGATAGGGTTAAAAGTTAACTTAGCCTTCCGTCCTTCTGAAATTGGTAAAATGGGGATTGTTCAGGGCAATATGCTGATATTGTAAACCACCCAGAGTGTGATATAAAGCACTATGGAGTGGTATTATAAGTCTAAGTAGCTATTATTAGTGTAAGCTGCTTTTCAAAGATGATCTAACATTTCAAAAGATGCAAATCTACATAATGATATTGGAGTGTCATTATGAAGAATATAAATATCATATTGTTTCCATTTGTGCTCATTCATATGCATTGTCAAAAGTGGTGTTATGTTGATTGATTGATTGATTTTAATTATGTTGTCCAACTCAGAGTGGCACAGGCAGACTTTACTGGTGTTTCTGAAACTTGGCAACTTTATGATGTATGTATTTCAATTCCTAAAATTCTTCAGCCAGCCATGTTGGTAGTCATCAAACAGAATACAAGTGATCCAAATCAGTGGTGGATTCCTAACTGGTTTACTACCAGTTCGCTGGGAGGGCGTTTTGCATTGCTGCGCATGCACAGTTGATTGAAAACTATTCTGTGCATGTGCAGAAACATGCCAGTGACTGCAGAAGATACCGGGACCCGGTTTGGGGGCATGGCAGCTGTGGGTCACTGCCAGTTCCAGCAACGCAGGCCACCATACCATTACCGGTTCGGCTGAACCAGTCTGAACCAGTAGGAACCCCTCATGATCCAAATACTGAGAAGAAATTATCATTGCTCTTCTAAAAATACACCATCCCCCATATTTTTATTTTATTTTAGAAAAAAAAGTTATTAATTTGATGTAGATGTATCTATATACTTCGCTCTGTTTCTTTTTGTTTTTTACACTGGTCACTAAGTGAAACATAACTGACCCATAACTGAAAGATGAGTAAGGGAGGCAGAGACCTATGAAGAGACGTTGCAAAAATTGAGCATACCTAGTCAAATGAAAAGAAGAACTAGAAGTGACATGAGAGCAGTGTTCCAAATATTTCAGGGGTTTCTACAAACAAGGGAGGAGGGTCAACCTGTTCTCCAAAGCACCTGAGGACAGGACAATAAGTAATGGCTGGAAATTTAACATAGATAGATTCAGTCTAGAATTAAGGAGCCATTTCCTGAACTGAGGAGAAATTTGCTGGAAGCAAAAATAATGGATCAGTGGAATGATTTGCCTCCAGATGTTGTGATGTGCTCCATCATTGAAGAATTTTAAGAAGAGATTGCAGCCATTTGTTTCAAATGGTGTAGGGCAGTGATGGCTAACCCTTTTCCCATCACATGCCAAAAGAAGGGAGGCACAGGGGGTCATACATGAGCATGCCCATACCAATAATACTATGCATGTGACACCCCCCCATGCACATGGGCATGTGACCCCCACACTTTTGGCATGTGATGGACCTGTTTTTCATTTCCCCAGACTCCAGAGGCTTTCTAGGAGCCTGGGGAGGGCAAAAGCGCCCTCCCGCCCCCCGGAGGCCCTTCAGAAGCTTCAGAAGGGTTTCCTGAAGCCTCCGGAGAGTGAAAAACGACCCAACACACAAACCAGAAGTCAGTTCCTGAACTTTAGGGAAGTTCCGGAGGACAAAAAACAGCCAAAAATAAAGGCCGAAGTTAGGCATGTCCTAACAAATGGGTCCGTGTGCCACCTGTGGCTCGTGTGCCATAGGTTCACCATCACGGGTGTAGAGTCTCCTCCTTGAACAGGGAGTTGGACTAGAAGACCTCCAAGGTCCCTTCAAACTTGGTTATTCTGTTCTGATGTTTTGTTAAAGTCCTGTTCTATTGACATGATATTACCCCTCCCACAGCAACCCTATAAGATAAATTTGAGTGAATAACTAGCTCAAAGTTATTAAGTGAGTTTCTGTGGATTGAATCTTGGTCTAAAGTCCTAGCAAAAGAACTATTGTACCATACTGATCTCATATATAAGGTAAGATTTAGGGAATGCCTCTGAAGGAAATAAATATTTATATATATCGACTGAAGTTCTAGGCCTGAAAGATAAATAACTATTTTTAATTTTAAAATGTAGCTCAAAAATACAATATGCTTAACTAATTAAATTGCTGTTTAGCACAGGGAAAACTTTGTCTCTGATTGCCAAATTTCAGCATTTCTTTCTCTTTTAATTTTGAATTATGCTACTTAATTTCCATTATATCCAGTGTGAATAGAAACTGTTTCAAAGAATGAACATTGCTCTGTATGAACCTGTTCCTAGTCATCGCTAAAATTAAAACAAGTCAGGGATATTGGAGAAAATGCAGAACAGATGGGAATCTAACTTTTATTGCATTTAACTCATGAAGCAAATCATCTGGAATAATTTTATGACAAAGGAAGTAGTACAGTCATATATTTTTGAGAATACAAGACAGCTTTCCTTGTAGCCACTTTTTCCTGCTCTCTATTTCAAATGCACTTGGGAAAGCACAATAAACACCTTTCACAAAGAAGTTTTCTCTGTGACAAATTCATGATAAATTGCAACATGCATACCTAGCATGCATAATTATTTGTTTTAATCTTTTTATTGTTCATTTACTTGTACATTTTATCCATGTACAAGTAGGAAGAGTGGCATGAATAAAAAGAAAGGCCCTTGTTTATAATGTATATTCTTCACAGCCCAATTTGAAAAGATATGAGTACTACATTAAAAAAAAATCCTTGGAAATGCAGATTTGATGTGCTGGAGATTCTCACTTTGTGTGATGGATTGTGTACCTGGAAAAGCAGTGGAGAAGGATCTTGGCAGCACCACAGTTTGCCAGGGAGGTGATAGTATATTCCAGAAAAAAGTCCAGATTAATAGACAGCACATTCCCAAAATGGATGAGGGAGAGGGAAGAGGTTCAGAGTATAGCTACACCCTAGAATCTCTCAGGATCTATCTAGTAGTATTAGAACATTATAACTTTAGATTAGCAAGATTCTGTTCCATTAGGTATAAAACAAGTTAAGGATTGGACTCAATTTGATTTCACTATGTCTTTTTGGGCTTGGCCTGATACTGTGCCCTCTTTGTGATGCTGCATATACCAAAAGGAAAGCAAAGGTCTTCTCTCAATACTTTACCTTTCAGGTAGGAAAAAAAAACACCAGTCATTTTAGGTTAAGATAAATATGTGTTCTGGCACTATTAACATATTGATATTCTATATTTTGTCCTTTCAAATTAGGATTAGGTTCAAGGTTCACTCAGACTCCCAACCTTCCAAAGACCCAAATTGTTGGAAGCAATATGCTACTCTATAAACCATTTGGAGAGGGCTGTAAAGCACTGGAAAGTGGTATATAAGTCTAAGTGCTATTGCAATTGGGGAGCCCTAAAATAGTGGGATATCCTTCCTCTAAAATATTCTAATTCTAGGATAGGTTCTACATTCAAGGGATTTTTGTTGTTGTTCAGGTACTAAGTATTGTCCAATTCTTTGCGACCCCATGGATCATATCATGCCAGGCTCCCCTGTCCTGCACTCTCCTGGAGTTTGCCCAAATTCATGTTCATTGTGTTAATGACCATCTCATTCTCTTCCATCCCCTATTGCCCAAATTCATGTTCATTGTGTTGATGACCATCTCATTCTCTTCCATCCCTTATTGCCTTCCATCTTTCCCAACATGGGGGGCTTTTCCAAGGAGTCCTTTCTTCTAATTAGGTGACCAAAGTATTTGAGCTTCAGCTTCAGCATCTTTTCATTTATGCAAAATGAAGAAATGGGATTCAGTGGCAAATTAAATGGAGCTTTTTATTCTGAGTTTTTTATTTTTTTTTATTTCATAAAAAAACTTAAAATTATTTTTTCCATGATATAGAAATTTAGAATACCCAAATTCAGTCACAAAAAGATGAATTAAAACAAAAGCTGTAACTGCCACCTTAAAGGTTTTATCTGCATGAAAGAAGATAATTCTATTCCAGGTGGACTGTAGCACAATTATCTCAAAGGTTTCAAATATGTAGTACGAGGAGAATGCAGCTGTTAGATCCTATTCAACCAGTGTTTGTAAGGAATATATAATTTTGTTTCATAAGATTCCCTAAATTCCGTCCTTCGGGCTGAGTCTGGAATGATATCAAATAATATTGAGTGCAAATTAGGTATGTTAGTTATTGGCTAAAATTAATTTTTAACCCAAGCCATTTGGCCACTCTGACTCTTTAAGATAAATTCCAGCTTTTGGTGGAAATCATTTAATTGTGCCCTAAGGTATTGTGGAGTTTCATCTTATGCACTGATCTTAATGGGTTTTGAAGAGGGCTTGCCATTCCTTAAGCAACATGACGGAGAAAATAACCTCAAACTTATTTCAGCCAGAGTCCAGCTTACGTTATCTGAGTGAATAATAATAATAATAATCAGGGTTTGTTTGTTTGTTTTCAGGTTAACAGGATTTCATCTTCCTCCATCTGTGACCTCCACAAAATCTGTATTTTCATTACGATTAACCAGTGACTTTGCAGTGAGTGCTCATGGATTTAAAGTATATTACGAAGGTAAAGTAATATATTATAAATATGCATGTTAGAACTGCAACAGCTTATGTCAACATTCAATTTTGGAAAACAAGTCAGTATTTATGAACCATAAGGGCGGACAAAGGAGGGCAAATTATAATAAAGGAAAACAAAGGCGACAATTTATATTACAGTCATACAACTGATGCTGCACAGTCTGAGATCCTACAATAAGAGCATATTAATTCTATGTATTGCTACTTAGATGCGTCTACTAGATAGCCAGCTGTTTTCTTTTTTCTTTTTAATTAGCCCATATTAGTCTAGCCCTTGGTGCTTATGTTTCTTCATCTTCCTTATATGAGAAACGTAGAGATCATACTGTGACTGGGATAATCGTGTTCTGCTGTTTGATCAACCTGATTTACAGCAATTAGGGGCAACCAAGAGTGAAAATCAATGAAACGAATGCAAGGAATGTTGTAAAAAGTACTAAAGAAACAGCATTGTTTGTAACAGGTTGATATACATATACTGTATAATTTTTTTAAAATTGTTTAAAAGATGTTGAGACTTTGGAAAGAGTGCGAAGAAGAGCAACAAAGTTGATTAGGGGTCTGGAGGCTAAAGCATACAAAGAACGGTTGGGTATGTATAGTCTAGTGAAAAGAAGAAAGCAAAAGTCTAATCTAGTCTAGTAACATAATAACAGTGTTCCAATATTTGAGAGGCTTCCAAAGTGCCAGAAGGCTAGACAAGAAGCAAAGGATGGAAACTAACTAAGGAAAGAACCAACCTAGAACTAAGGAGAAATCTTCTGATAGTGAGAACGATCAACCAGTGGAGCAGTTTGCCTTCAAAAGATGTGGGTCACTGGAGGCTTTTAAGAGACCAGTCAGTCATTTGTCAGAAATGGTATAGGGCCGTGGTGGCGAACCTATCTCACAGGTGGCACAGAGAGCCCTCTCTGTGGCCATGCCACCCATTGCCCTAGCCCAGCTTCACTGCACATGCATGTGTGCCCCCCACCGGCAGCTGATCTTCGACTCTCTGCTGAGCATGCGTAGGATGCATGTGGGGGATGCACATATGCATGTGTGGGGGCTCTCACATTGCATTTTGGGGCCTTGCGCAGTTCCCCTGCACTCCGTTTTGACTTCCAGGTTGGTGCAGGAGGCCTTCCAGCCCCCAAAAAGGGGCACAGGGGGGCTGGAAGGCTTCCTGCACCAACCTGGAAGCCAAAACGGGGAGCAGGGGTGCCACACAAGGCTCCATCGAACCTCATTTTGGCCCTGGAAAGCCTCCTGTACCAACCTGGAAACTGAAAATGGGTCAGGGGGTTAGGTGCACATGCACGGGGGGGGGGGGAGTCACATGCACATACACAGGGATTGCACACCCATGCATGTGGGTGGGGAAAATGTGTGTGTGGGTCACGCATATATTGCATTATGGGTGTGGGTGTGCTTTTGACGTTAAAACACAAAAGATTATCCATCACTGGTATAGGGTTTCCTGCTTGTGTAGGGAGTAGGACTAGAAGACCTCCAAGGTCGCTTCCAACTCTAATGATCTTCTTATGTTCTACTTCCTTCACAGTGACCTAAGCCTCTCAGATGATACTATAGTGCAGCTTAGACTATTTTAGGATGGAATGATTCCCTCCCCACACTTTGTAATGAAACGAGCATTTCAGCTCATGTCAATCACTGTTTGCTTCACTTGGAGCCAACAATAAGTAAAAAGAGAAGAAGACAAAATATTAGAAAATATCTGATGTGGTATCAGTCTGGATGGTTGAAGTTGTGATGGGCTAGGGAGCTTTCTCTTTCCTTGTGATGTGTTTGCGGCTCATTTATTTCCTTGCAAGTTCTACATTGCCACTTTTTTTCAATGGAAAATGCTGCTTTATTATTTTTGGTTTTCTTCTATCTCTCTCTGATTATCTTTGAGTTCAGGATTGTACTTGACCCTATTTGAATGTTACGGCATAAGACTTTGTGCATTTTTTTTCATCACTGGTGTTTCAGGATCCACTAATATTTGATTAAATTACAGACAGATACTTAAGAGATAATTATACTCTAGAGAAATCAATGTAAATTGGGCCACTTTCCATGCCAGCTTCCAGTTTTGGCATCCTTTTATTGTGACAGCATGTAAGAGTTCTATCAGGGTGGCAACAAGAAGCCAGAGTGAATTTTTCGTCCTTTCTTTTCCTAGCCAAGCATGACCAATAAAGGAAATTGATATATAGCTTAAAATAAGCTAAAAAATATTCCATTGAAGGAACAATATTGTAGCTCAGGGTTGACATGAGGGATCTTTGAACTAAGTAACATCATCAGTGCTATTGCTAATGATCAGCTCTAGTGCTGATGATGTTACCTAGTTTGGATAATCCCATATTTTTCAGTGTATAAGACACTACTTTTTCTTTAAAATATTCACTTGAAAATTGAGGTGCGTCTTATACACAGGAGACTGTGGAGAAGGCCATATATGCCAGATGAGCCTCTATCTTATATACAGCTCTATCATTTCTCTCTATTGTAGTTGTTTCATATATCACATTGACACTCTAGGTTTCATCTCTACTGTTCCTGTGGTGCATTTTCTGTTCTTGTTGTATTACTCACTCTAACAAGATGTCTTCTTCACAGCAATGGCTTATAGTGTGCTTACTACAAGAAACTACATGAAACATGGCGGCATATAATACATAAGAGCCATAAGAGTGCAGTACTGCAGGCTGCTTCTGTTGAATGCTGACTGCCTGCTGACTGCAATTTGGTAGTTCAAATCTCTTTAGGTTCATGGTTGACTCAGCCTTCCATCCTTCCAAGATCAGTAAAATGAGGACCCAGATTGCTGGGGGCAATATGCTGACTCTGTAAACTGCTTAGAGAGTAGTACAGTGTAAAACACTGTAAAATGTATATAAGTCTAAGTGCTATTGCTATGGGGGCATCTTATAGATGGAAAAATATAGTAAATGTCTGCAAGAAAGCAACCAAATTCAGAGAACACCAATAACGTTCCATTTCTCATTTCCTTTTGTTTTGTTCCTATGATGGGCTCCATTTCTCCTTATTTATCTCTTGCAAAAGAATACCTTCATGATATAATCAGAGAAGCATTAGGCTTGATTCAGAGAACCAAGAAGGCAGCCATGTTGCTTGGATGAGAGAAATCCAATTTATTTTTCCA
Organism: Thamnophis elegans; assembly: GCF_009769535.1. Taxonomy (NCBI): domain Eukaryota; kingdom Metazoa; phylum Chordata; class Lepidosauria; order Squamata; family Natricidae; genus Thamnophis; species Thamnophis elegans. The sequence goes on along the minus strand of NC_045548.1, from coordinate 61,528,865 downwards.
GCCAGCAATGCATAGTGACTGTAAAATGAAAATGGGATGAATTCCACATTGAGCTCCTGGAGAAAATAAAATGAAATAAAGAATAAAGAATGATCTTCACTTATAAAAGGGAGATTTTCTGGCTAATACAAGGACTGGAAATTGAGTAGGTGAGGGGCTTCGAATATTTAGATCCAGGGTTAGGGAGAGCATCATCAATAGGGTAGCACAAGCTTAAAAAAAAGTTTTTCAGCCATTTTAGGATTCTCTCATACAAAAAGAGTAGAAAGTATCTCTATAACTTTCAAATTATTCTCAGTCAAAACCTCTGGCTCAGCTGCTCCCAGCTAGGCTCCTATCCAAAAGGCACATAGATGGAAATTGTACAAATCAAGTTCATTAGAGCAGTGTTCCAAGCCCCAAAATGTATATCTAATACAATTCTGAGATTTGAAGCTGGTCAAATGAGAATTGAGGTCAGAGCATGGTTATTAATCTTTAATTACTTGTTTAAATACCATTACTTTCCAGCTGGGCTGATTCCATCCATTGTTTCCCCCAAATGAATTTGAATCCACTTGAGACTCAAGCAATAGATATAGATCTTCTATCTTGTGGCCTCTTCCTTTACTCTCTAGATCTTCTTCATTTCACTCAGTTATTAAAGTTATTAAAGAAAGGCACTTAGACATTGAAGTCCAGAATGAAAGAGGTCTCGTACAAAATGTATCATGTCTCATCTGGACTACTGCAACTCTACATGGGTCTATCCTTGAAGAGCATTTGGAAGCTTCATCTGGCACAAAATGTGGCGGCATGGGCAGTTCTTTTGATCCTTAGGATGATCAATACTAACACTACTGTTCCATACGCTGCAATGGGTGCCAATGTGCTTCTAGATGCAATTCAAGCTATTGGTTATTACCTTTAAAGCCCTACATGCCAAGATGGGATTCTACTGGTTTGGACCGCTTTGGGTCAACTGGTAGCTCCGCCCATCAGCTTGGAGAGAACCGGTTCACTCCGATGGACAAGTGGGGCTGCCTGTCTGCCACTGCGCTTTCCTGACCCTTGTCTTCTCAGTTGAGTTGCGCGGCCGAGCAGATTGCCACGCCTCAGCTGTTTTCCTCCCCAGCAGTCAGAGGTGAGTTGCTCCGGTTCAGCCTGGATCAGGTGAACTAGTAGTAGTGGTGACGAGAGCCTCTGCCCGGATCGGGTGAACTAGTAGTAGTGGTGACGGGAGCCTCTGCCCACCTGCCAGGACATGCCCAAACTGGTAGTAAAAAAATTGGCAACCCATCACTACCAGCAGTAATGCAGAAGGTAAGTGTTCTCAAAACTACACATGCATGCGTAGTATGCGCCAGGTGCATGCATGAGCGAAACGATCCCACCCAAGCAATCCCACCACTGCCTGCATGGCATGGTTCTAGGTTATTTGAGGAACCATCTCATTCCATTGGGACTGGCCTACCCTATCCACACGGGCACAGGAGGCATGCTCTGGGCCCTGTCGATTAAGGGAACTTGGCTGGTGGGGTCCAGGAGAAAGATGTTCTCTACCTCAACTCCCACCCTTAGGAACAGCTTACTCTCTGAGGTGAGATTGGCTTCCACTTCTGACCTTCCACAGAAGCCTGAACACCTGGATCTGCCAGATGGCTTGGGATCCAATAGGGGAGCATCAGTCTGCACGTGGTTGATAAACTAAGAGGCAATCCCATTTCTCTCCCACACATCCTGTTCCCTCCTGCATCTTTTAACTATAATTTTATTTTGATTAGGATTTTATTTTTATTTTTTAGAGAGATGTAGTTGTTAGGATTTTAGTGTTTTAATGCTGTATGGAGTCATTTTGTTATGAAGTGGACTGCAAATAAATTCACTAGACAGACAGACAGACTGACTGACGATCCTAGTCATGGAGATCAAAACTTTAGAGATTGGTCTCCTAAAAGTAGTGGCAATACTATAAATTACATCTACTTTAAAAACATTAAATACTAGACATTTCTAAATTCAGGGGAAAAAAACCTAAACTTTAATGTGTGCAATTTCCTAGAGTCCCTAATGTCCAGATGTTTTGGAAAAGGTTAACTTGCTAAATTTAACATGCCAGGCATGCATTCAATTCAGCTGCTTAACCACAATAAGATTTGAGCAAGAATGCCCCTTGATTTTGCAGCGAACCCAAGCATTAAGAACTGGCTAGGTATGTAGTACAAGATGAATATGAACTTCAGAATCATTACCACACAGGGCAAAAATGTCTGATAGCGCTCTTCAGGTTCCAATATCCACTTCATTAATCTTCACAGAATGAAATATTAATTAGATAGATAATTAGGATTCCCAACTAATAGCTGAGAATTGCAGCAAGAATTTTTGCAGTGCATTGTTCTATATAGGGCTTTGGCTAACCCATGCAGGAGTTACCTCTGGTTGCCTAAGGTTGGATTGGGAGAGATGGCCTCGGAGTTGGTCAATGTGTTGCCTCCAAATTCTACCGTCCTCAAGCTCCAAATTGTAAGACAGAGGTCTAGTGATTTCTGCAATTGTGGCAGGAATCCAGAGAGCCCCCCCCCCGCATAGTTTTAAGTGTAAACCTGATCCCCTATGCTAAGGGTAATCTTAGCCAGCGACCCTCAGAAGCTCGGCGGGGCATCTGCCAGTGGTTGCACTTGGAGTGATGTGCCGGTAAAGGAAGAATTGGGCTACCCGTGTTTGCCAATCTCCCGGCCCCATCCTGGATAGGGCTTCTTTTGCAGATCACACCATTCTCTCCACCTGTCCATTACTGGCCGGATGGAAGGGTGAGACCAGGGCATGTCTGATTCCCTGGGTAGCTAAATAAGTCTCAAACTGGAGGGCCGTGAATTGGGACCCGTTGTCCGAGATTAGGATGTCAGGCAGGCAATGGGTGGAGAAAAGTCTCTATAGCACTTTGATGACCACCTCTGCTGTGGTGACAGCCATGAGGACTACCTCTAACCACTTTGAGTAGGCGCCCACAACTACCATAAAGATGTAGCCATGAACTGGGCCGGCAAAGTCAATGTGCACCCTTGACCAGGGTGACTGAGGCCTTTCCCATTCCTTAGCAGGTGCCTCTGGCAGAGCTGGTCTGGACTCCTGGCAAGGTGTGCAGGTAGCCACCCACTCTTCTACTTCCCCATCCATGTTAGGCAGTGAGTTACATGTAACTCATTGCCAAACATTTCATATGAACAATTCCCAGTTGCTCTACGTGCATCTAATACTGCAACTCACAGTTTGGGTGGAACAATGACCCTGTGCCTCCACAGAAGATGACCCCGCAACAGAGATAATTTGTCTTTCTTATTTACAAACGATTTGAACTCAGACCCCACTGGTCCCTTGGGCCACCCCCTCCACATCCAGTTCAATACTTGAGAGATGATCTTGTTCCTCACTAAGTGGCCAGAGACCTCGCTGGATGACACCAGGTTGGCCTCGAGGCAGTCAGTGAGTAAAACCAGGATGTCAGGGGTTGGATCTTCCAAAAATTCAGGAAGCGGACACCTGCTGAGGGAGTCAGCATGTCCCAAATTTTCCCTGGCCTGTGAATAAGGTGGTAGCTGTAGGCCATGAGGAAAATAGTCCAGCGGTGACAGTGATGCCAGAGTCAGTTGGTCCCCAGCCAAGAGCCCCAGTAACGGTTTATGGTCCTTGATGACCTCAAAATCACGGCCATACAAATATTTGTGGAACCTCTTGACCCCAGCTACTGCAACCAGAGCCTCACAGTCCAGTTGGCTGTAGTTGCACTTGGCAGATGATAGGGTCCTAGAGTAGTAAACAATGGGGGCTTCAGTTCCATTGGGCCTGCAGTGGCTGAGGACCGCCCCAACACTGAAAGGAGAAGTTTCACAAGTCAGGATAAGTGGCAGAGTCTGGTTATATTGGACCAAGAATGTGTCCACTGTTTAACAGTGGCAAATGTGGTGGCCTCGGCTATGCCCCAGGTCCATCTGGCATTCTTGCCAAGGAGCCGATGCAAGGGCTCAGTGACAGCTGCTTTCTGCTTGAGGAACACACTGTAAAAATTGAGAAGTCTGAGGAATGCCTGCAGCTTGGTCTGATTGTGAGGTTCGGGGGCGTCCTGGATTGCTTTAAATTTCTTATTTGTTGGGTAAATTCTGGAGCCTTTGATCAAATACCCACGAAATTCAATCCTTGGTATGTTAATTTGGCATTTTTCTTTTTTCAAGTGGAGACCCTTTTCTCTAATTGTGTCCAAAACTGTTTGTAATCTTTTTAAAAAGTTGCTTCTTATTTGCAGCCAATACCAAGATATTATCAAAATAGAGGATGACTCCATGATGCTTTGGAACAGTCCAGGGGCGATATTAATTCCAAATTGCAGGCAGGTGCATTTAAATGCACCACTATGCATCAGAATGGTCTGGGTCTCCACTGTGGTGCCATCTAATTGCTGGTACACCTGCACCAGATCCAATTTAGCAAATACTTTTCCTTCAAGGGAGTGAAGTAAATACTGGACAATGGGCATCAGATTAGTGCTCTGTTGTAGGGCCTTATTGATGGTGCATTTGTAGTCCATGCAGATGCAGACAGACCCATCAGGCTTGATCAGGGTCATTATAGGGCTCTCCCAATGTGTGTGATCGACCAGCTCCAGAATCCCTTGGCCAATTAGCTTCGCTAATTCAAGGTCAATTTTTGGGTGGAGTGTGAAAGGGACCTTCCAACGCTTTAATCTAATGGGGGCAACATTGGAGTCCAAATTGAAAATTATTGGGGTCCCCACACACTTGCCTAGACTGGTGTCAAAGACATCATCAAACTCCTTCAGTAGTTCCTTGGTGCTGTCATCATGAACGGCGTTCATTCTGGTCATCCCCAAGCCCAGGGATTCGAACCAGTCTAAGCCTATAAGACTCTGCAAGGCTCTGCCGACTATTGTGACAGGAAGCAAGCTGTTAAAGTTTTTAAATTGCACCTGGAAGGTGCCCTGACCCAAAATGGGGATTTGGTTCCCTTGGTAGTCGCTGAGGCGCAGGTTTGGAACCCTCAGCTTGTGCTTCCTCACGTTAGGGATGGCTTTCTTAATCATGGCCCAGGACATGATGGTCAGCGATGGGCTGGTGTCAATCTCCATGCTGCATGGAGATTCTTCAAGTAGGATGGACATCCGCAGGGCTTCCGCAGGGTGCTTGCTTGCCTGATGGTTGTCTGGAATGTGTCGTTGGCGTCTGTTTTCTCCACTCTCTGCTGCGCCTTCCATGGTTCTCGCCAGGGTGGATGTGGCCTTGCGGTCTGCGCAGCCTGTGGTTTCAGAAGTTGCTGCTTGGAAAGATGGTTTTTAATGGTGGACAGGACCACATGGTTTGAGGTCCTGGGGAAAAAGGTGATCACATACTTCCAGTCATTGGGCGAAGAAGAAAAAGGGCCGAGATGCTGAAAGTCCCTGGTTTTATGCCCTCTCTGGCTTTGGATCTTGATCTTGTATTCTGATTGGTTGTCAGACTCCCATGGGGCCATACAGGGGCAACTCTGTAGGCTGTGCTTTGAGTCCAAGTTTGATTGCCTTTCTGGCTGATGTAATTTTCCCAGGTGCCTTGTGATGAGTTTCTGTAGAAGGCTAATCCTACCTTTGTTATGTAGACTAGACTGAGCCAGGCCTTTTAATGGCCCATTGAGAAAGGTGAGGGCGGCTGAGTTTCTTCCTCTCTTGAGTCTCTACTTCTTCTCTTTTTAGGGGAAATATTCTGTCTTTTTTAATATTTCCTAAAGTATTTCATTTCTCTAGGAGATGGATGGGTTTTAACTTCCAACACAAGTTCCACAAAATAAAATAAAAAGTAAGTGTGTGTGTGTGTGTGTGTGTGTGTGTGTGTGTGTGTGTGTGTGTGTAAGTGTAAATAGGACCAGTTTGGTATAGTGGTCAAGCACCATGAAAAACACCCAGAGTATGTGAAGTCCGGTCCTGCTTAGGCACAAAGGCAGCTAAGTGACTTTGAACCAGTCACTCTCCCTCATCCCTAGGAAGTAGACAATGGCAAGCAGGGACTAGTCCAGGCAGTCACTAGGAGTCGAATCTGACTTGAAGTTGTCTACAGCCATAGACAATTTTGTAAACCATCGCTCAAAATAATCTCATCAAATAATCTTAACAAAATAAGTAGAGGAAAAAAAACCTTACAGTGTCTGCCCAAGGATGGCTGCACATTTTCTGTTTTTGTTTGTTTGCTTGTTTTGTTTATTTTTAATGATTTCCTGACAATTTTGGAGTTATGGAATAGTGAGATTAATAGTATCTATTCTGGGTGTATAGTTGAGTTTCTGTGCAACAAAGATGAGAGAACCTTCAAAATGTTAAGATTTGGTGGTGGGCACACTCACACAATTGCCACTGGAGACTCAATTATTTAAAATGTGTCAACTTCCATCTCATGCTTGTGCTTCATATCCATTCAATATCAGCTGCCATGAAATCTAGGGGGCTGGATGGGAAGAGAGGATGGTTCAAGGAAAATGAAAGTTCACTGTAATTGTCCGAGATAGCCTCCAAGGTCAACTGGTTGTGAATGGAATGCTGATGCATACCAAACCACTCCCTGAAATGACTGTCCTAAAAACATTGTGTTTGAATTTGATTGAACATGGGGAGAGGGTGGCAGTGATGGGAGGCAAATAACGGGGGAAAACATTAGATTTGGAGATTTTGGCACATGATCTTCAGTTCCGACTATGCACCAGAGGTGGGTTCCTACCGGCTTGCCCGAGTAGGTAGCAACTCGGCCTGCCACGCCCCCGAACCACTTCTATCGGTGGTGGCGCAGGCACCACCATCTTATTTTTTGCTTCTGTGCTTGCACGGAAGCATTTTTTTACGACTGTGCATGTATGCATCAAGCACATGAAGCGCATGTATGTGAGCCTGTCCCTGAACGAACCGGCAGTAGTAGAAGCTGGAACCCACTCCTGCTATGCACTACTGTAATTCGCTTGACTTCTAGTCAACTACGCCTTTCTCAATAAATGGAATTAAGGATTGTTCTTACTTAGAGGTTCAAGCTGAGGCAGGTCTCACAAAATGACTCTTCTGATTGGCACAAAGCACCGTGTTAGGAGAAACCAAACCTAGCATCCTAGGGATTAACTCTGTTTCTCAATTTCCTTCACATAATTTAAAGCTACTGGGATTGCTCAGCATGATTCCAGAAATACAATGAGCATGGCATCACACTAGCAATCTGTATATTATATATAATAGTTCATTGGATTTGGCATTTTTATCCAGCAATCAAGTTCTTCTCAAGAACCTGGAATATGCAGATGTTTGATTATATTCAAGATATTGTTGCAAGATGTAAGCGGTTTGAAGTAAAGTTGCCGTTTGCAATTGACTGATAGTGTTTTTTTATCAACATAGAGTAATGCTGCATAAGTTTTGGAATCACACCCAAGGCACCTGTAACTATTGCTACTGTGTTTACTTTCCTGTGCATAGCTGTTGCTACTTTAAAAAAAAATAATGAAGATAAAGTTTTGATAATATACAGTGTTATCCTCCATATATAGTCTGAGTTGTATTATTGCTATTCCATTTATTTGTTTTAAAAGGAATATCTATTTGTATGCATTCAATTATACAGCTGTTCTGCCAAGGTCAACTCTCAGATGTGTGTATTAACAGGAAGCACTTATTTGAATGTTTTTATCATGGCATTTATTAACAAAGCTAAGGTTAGAAAAGCAAACCCTGGGGGGAAAATAATTTCTTTAATCCCAGTCATGAACTGCAGCCATTCGGAGAAACAAGGACTTGGAGTAAAGAAGAAAGGGACTTACTCACAGTGTTTGTTCTGTGGTGTGTTTTTGAACAATATTAAAGTACAGTTGGTTGTTTTATGACATACAGCCTTCTTGACACACAGTGTTGTGGTACGCCGGTGGCCTGCAGAGCTGGCAGCAGAGTCGTATAATAAGGAGGTTAAGGAGGAACATGGGCCAGTCCTGGCATCTGGGGAAGGCTCGGACAAGGGCTCTGTGTTGGAGGTAGAGACAAGTCCAAGGCCATCTGGGAGTTATGTGCTACCTCCGGAACCTCCAGAGTCGGACATCAGCGAGGCAAAGGAACAGAGGTAGCCTGTTCTCAGTGTGCCCATGTGCAGAGCTGCCAGAAGGCAAGAACAGTTAAGACAGAAAGTACGACTCTGGAGTAAGGCTTGGAGGTGATTAGCCCCTCCCATAAGATATAAAAGAGGAGCATGTGAACCTTTGCAGGAAGTAATTTTGTTCATGCTGGTTGGCTTACATTCTGAAGCTTCATTTTGACTCTTTGCTCCATGTGGCCTTGCCAAGCTTTATCTTCCTTGCCAATTAAGTCTTTGACAGTGTTTCAAGGAAGATAAAGGTGGCTGCTTATAAGCCTCATCCTGAAAGACTTTGGCAGCCTACTGTCGGACTCTTTACAAACTATTTGGGACTCATTACGGGCTGGGAATGAACATAATTCACATCCTTTAAAATAAAAAGATGGTTTTGGGGACTAAGTGACTGCTTTTTACTGTATCAGGAAGCCTAGGTCAGAACACACAGGTGAAAAATAATCACAAGTTGGACGATCCTCTATAAAGCACCACACATACTGCCTGAAAGAATGACAAGAAGAGATAATGTGACTCAAACCAAATGTCTCACATACTTGACAACTTCTTGTAAAGTGATTATGTCTGCCAACAGGTGATTACCATAAGGTACACACTGCTGAAATATGACAACTAATCTACCTATATTTAGAATTTTAATCAATTATACATTACTTGTTACAGGCCTATTCCAATATGATTAGTTCTGGAATAATTTCACTTAGGCCTATCTTTTCCAGCTGAAGACCAATTACATATGATGTAGCTTACTCTGCTGTGCCTGTGCAAAAGAGATATCACCGTTCAGAAGGAAAGTAAAATAATAGCTTTCAGGAAAACAGCATGATGCTTTCTGAAACTTCCCTGATTTGCATAGGAAAATGTTCCTTTCTTCTTACTGAACTTTTAAAAATTGTAATCAAGTAGGTAACCAGCTACTGAAGAGATTTCCATTTCATTAGTATTGAAAAGGAAGTAGGGGGAAAAGGTGAGCCAAAGAATAATTATAAATTACTAAAGGTACTTGAATTTTACCCCATGTTTTATATACTGTTTGCAAAACTTGCATTTACTTACAAAGGATATTACTGTCCAGTAATATCAACTGTTTACTGTTTTGCAGCAGAGAAACTTGATTCCCCTCTCCATTTCTGATGTCAAGTTTTTGACTTCCCTTGGAAATGTCTTTATCATCAGAATAGAATCCATCTCAACCTTGCTTTAAATTCTACTTTAGTGACAGTCTAGCTAGTAATAGTTTTGGAAAGAGCTACATAGACAATTCAGTGTACTGTTCACTACCACAAAAGTGATTGATAATTGAGGTGATCCTAAATTCACTTTATGGGTAATAGATTAATCAGAGCACAATGGCTTACATGGTTAGGACACTGGCTTGGAAGTTAGCAAGCCTGTGTTTGAGTCCTGAGTACTGCTATGGGGTGGGCTGAGCTTCTGTCCTTTGCTCCATCCTGCTGGGTGTCAAGGCACTGACTAATGAACTCCAGCAAATCAGAACCTGGAGTCTTGGCTCCTTCTCATAGGTCTTCTTTAATGAGGACATCATATTGGCACAGCTTCGCTGGAAAGCCAAATCTAAATCTTTCTCACGGTTTCAGTATAATTAAACTAGGAGATAACCCCATCTCCAAGTGTCACAGGTCACATTTGGCTAATTGGTGGGCTCTTCAGGTACTCCTTTCCCAACTTTATTTGTTGCCACTGGAGATGACCTTAGTTCTCATGAGAAAGCTCTTTGTTGTGTCTAGTAATTCATTTCAATCCCCCTTCCCTCTCTCTCTGAGGAGCAGAGAGATGGCTGCGGCCAGGTTCAGTTCAAAGTTGACAATGGGGACATGAAAGGAGTTCCCAACTGGGTACTCCCCAGGCAGCAGTGATGTCACTGGCTGTTGTTTTCAATCCAGAGCACCTTGGTGCTTCCACAAGTGCAATAAGATATGATAAGTCTATCCTAAGCAGTAACCAACAAAATCTACAGCAACTTTTGGATTGCTGGACACTAGAGATAAATAGGCCATCAACTTAATTCCTTGCTTTTAACCTTCTTGACTACCCCCAAAAAATCTCATGGATAAATAGAATTCTTTGCTAAAAATGGTAATTCTAGTTAATGTAACGAGAACAAGCTTGATACAGAGATTAAAAGTGCCAAGCCAGAAATGGAAGACTGTGAGTTCTAGTTCCACTTTAGGCTGAAAGTAAGAGGTAGCCTTGGGTTTGATACTGTCTCTCAATCTTAGGAACCACTTTTGAATTTTTTCTAAGAAAACTTCAAGGACTGATCCAGGCAATTGCCAGGAATTGACACTGTCAGAGTTTGTTGCAGAAAAATCAAATCCAGAAAGCACACATAGATGACTGATTCAGCTGGATTCATTAACTTCTTAATGAAAACAATTTCATCTCAGAGTTCAGAGCAGACAGAGTATTAGGTTTCTGTTTCAATTCTTTGCATAGACTCTGAAGGTTGCAGGCTAAACCAGGCCCTGGACCCCAGCTGTCTCAACTCCCATTGGCTGACTTAGTTGCTATGCCTATTCATTGGCTGACCTTTTTACCATGTCTCTCCCAGTCATGAATATTCTAACAAACACTGATTTGAAGCAAAAAAGTAAAGTAAAATAAAATAAAAAGCTAAATGAACTTAACTAATAATTTAATAAATAATTTAATTTAGCTCAATTTCAACTAATTTAATTTCACTTAACAGTAAATTAATGTAATATAACATCACATTTTTTTTTAAAAAATCCCTAACATGAAAGGTTTGCACATTATGCAAAAGAAAAATGATAGAGAAAAAAGCCACACATTTTTAAAGAAAAAGGAAACAATCCAGTTACATAATAGTATTCTTTCCCTGATCTTCAAAGGCCTTGAAATAGTTCTGCAGTATTGTTCCTATCTCAAACTGTCAGAATTCTAGATGACCACGACGATTCATAGTTGCTTGCAAGAATGCACTCTCACACTATATTTTAAAAGATTTTAAATCCAATATTAACAAATGAATTCCTGTCTTCCAGCCTAGGCTGATATATTTTCACATGTTATTTATCCCTAATCTTCATTTTTTTATCCCAGCTTTAACTCCTATAGCAATGCAACAGTAAATATCTCATCCAAAAAGGATAGAGATCATATTTAATCACTGATAGAACTCATTAATAGATCACAGGTATGAAAACTTAAAGAAAGAAATAAGAACTATCATCAAGTCTCTAGTGATTAAACTCAAGTTTCTTATATCCATTGAGTTAAAAACTGATAGAAAATAAGCAGGAATGATCCTGTGCAAATTTATCTTAGCAACATGCCAGAAAATTCTATAAAAAATATTTACTAAATATGAGCTACCCATAATGATTTGGAAATCTGCAATGCCATTTATACGGTGGCATTAAGAAAAATCCATAACCAATGTAATGAAGTACTGAAGCATACAGCGATAATGTATTCATATAATTAAAATGTCCCAGCGTATGTTCCCCAGCTGTAATTTTAGTAGCTTGCAGTTAGAAAATATCAGAACAAATGAAATCTGTGAACTATGTTTAAACTACCAGTTAAAATTCAGAATGAAAACAGATGGTAAGACTTGAAACTGAAAGCTAGCTGTGTTTTATCTGGACTGCACAAACGTTTTAATTTTATTGATTTTTTTTTCAAAACAAAGTTGCATATGACAAAAAAAAACCATTATTTTTATAGAGCTTTTCCAACTGTCACACAAACTACATTCTAAGAACATTTAATTAGATATCCCAAAGGTACTTTTTCAAGAGGCAACTGGACTTTCTGTTTTTTCTTTGAAGACATCCAAGAAGCTTCTTCAGCTCTGAAGCGAAATATCTTCAAACAAAAACTAGAAAGTCCCATTGTCTTTTGAAAAAGCACCTTTGTGACAACCATGACCTGACTCATTAGGCAGTTAATTAGCTATTAATACTTATCAATAGGGTTATTAGTATCAATATGAAAAAGCTGAAACATTTCAAACTGAACTTTCCCTAAATATGCTACTTTGATAAATATATAAAATTAGATATGAGTTGATTAAATAAAACTTGGCACATACACAGATTCAAGTTAGTAAAATTCTTCACATAAACATGTTATATTAGAATAAAAATATATGTTCAGGATTAGGATTGTCATCTAAACTGATTCAATAAGTAGGAACAAATAGAATGGTCTGTGAGAAAAAAAATGATATAGAAATAATGTAAGGCACTTTACCATGTGACACTGCAACATTTATTTGCTTTGTATGGCCCAAATGTTATGGAATCTCTGCTAAACTAGAACAAATTACATTTAATAAAGACTATGGAATATGGAAACAGATATGGATTACTTTACCTATCAGATTCATCCTAGATATATAATATGTATAAAATATGTACAGCCATGAAGTTAACAGAATAACAGAGTTGGAAGGGACCTTGGACCTTAAAAGATTTTCCCATGCAGAACAAGAATGGAATATGAAATGAAAAAGCATGCTGGAAATTTTTTATGAGCAATTTGCCCTTAGAGTTTTATTACTTCATAGTTGAAGGAAGTATTCATTTCAACATAAATAACAAAATAACAGAGTTGGAAGGGACCTTGGAGGTCTTCTAGTCCAACCCCCTACTCAAGCAAGAGACCCTATACCATTTCAGACAACTGGTTGTCCAGTATCTTCTTTAAAATCTCCAGTGCCGGAGCACCCAAATTTCTGGTGGCAAGTTGCTCCACTGATTAATTCTTCTAACTGGTATCAGGAAATTTCTCCTTAGTTCTACGTTGGTTCTCTTTCCCTAATTAATTTCCATCCATTGTTTTTTGTCCTGCCTTCAGGTGCTTTGGAAAATAGATTGACACAACCGCTCCCTTTGTTTGTGGCAGCAGCCCCTAAGACATTGGAACACTGCTACCATGTCACTCCTACTTATTATTTTCATTAAATGTACCCAATTCCTGCAATCATACTTTGTATGTATTTTTTTAAAAAAAATGCAATTGTTATTCAAATACAATTAAAATAAATAATATTTTAATTTTGCTATACACATACATTGTGTGTTTTTACCTGGAATAGAAAACATATGGCATTATCACCTACTATATATTTTCCCTACAGGCATAAAGGTAAGGGCTAAAATAGGGCTAATTTGGGAATATACCTTTAGCTCTATTATCAATCATGGGAAATCACTGGCTGAGCTTGGGCCTGTTATTCTCTCTTACTCCAATTATTTTACAGAGTGATTATTGTTGGGACAAAACTGGACAATTGAAGGAGAGGGCCACCTTGAACTCCTAAAGGGGAAATATAGATTAAACAAATGGCCAAACCAACAGATTTAATCCATCTGTACAATCTGACCCCAGTTCTAATGCCTTAAGAAAAAGCAACATTCTGGGTAGCTCTTGACTTATAACTGTAATTGAGCCCAGATTTACAATTGTTAGTTGGGATAGTTGTTAAGTGAGATAATTTTAACTTTTTTTTTGCAGCAGTCTATAAACAAATACGGCAGTCATTAAGCAAGTTCTTTGTACCCAATGGGTGTTTTTTGTTAGAATCTGGAAGTAATTACATGACTGTTGGGGCAGCCATTGAAACCTTGAAACCAGATCTGCATAGTTCTGGGGAAGTCCATCATAACTTTGAATAGTCACTAAGTGACCTGTCGGAAGTCAAGGATTGCCTCTATTCATGATCATAATCAGAAAGGCCTGAGAGATATATGTTTCACTCTTTCATCTAGAGACTGATGATGCAAGGGAGGATATAGCAGTTAGACTTATATACCGCTTCATAGGGCTTTCAGCCCTCTCTAAGCGGTTTACAGAGTCAGCCTATTGCCCCCAACAATCCGGGTCCTCATTTTACCCACCTTGGAAGGATGGAAGGCAGAGTCAGCCTTGAGCCGGTGAGATTTGAACAGCCGAACTGCAGAACTGCAATCAGCTGAAGTAGCCTGCAGTGCTGCATTTAACCACTGCGCCACCTCGGCTCATATGATAGAGTGAGATGCTCCCTGATTTTTGATCTTTGTTTTTTCCTCTTTCTTGGTTTGGTTTGGTTTATTAGATTTATATGCCGCCCCTCTCCCAAGGACTCAGGGCGGTGTACAACATTAAAAGAAACACATACCACAAAAGTTAAAAAAATAGAATATCCCAAACAAACCCAATTAGAATTAACAATAACATTTTTTAAAAAAATCGAATTAAAATTAACAATGATTCTTCCATTTTATACAATTATTTTTCAAGATAATATACACTCTGCTTTGACAACCTATTCCCAGATTGCTTTGAATAACAACAACAACAACAACAACAGACTTGACTGAAAAAGTCCCCAGTCTGAAATTTTAGAATTAACATTTTTGAAATGTTCTATATACAGCATCTTCTTTTTTTTAATCATGTTGTAGAAGCTTTGTCTTCTGGTAACAAATACTGCATCATACTGTATGACTCTAGAAAGAGTGCAGAGAAGACCAACAAAGATGATTAGGGGACTGGAGGCTAAAACATGTGAAGTACAGTTGCTAGAATTGGATATGTCTAGTTTCATGAAAAGAAGGACTATGGGTGACATGATAGCAGTGTTCCAATATCTAAGGGGCTGCCACAAAGAAGAAGGAGTCAAGCTATTCTCCAAAGCACCTGAGGGTAGGACAAGAAGCAGTGGGTGGAAACTAATCAAGGAGAGAAGTAACCTAGAACTAAGGAGAAATTTCCTCACAGTTAGAACAATTAATCAATGGAACAACTTGCTTCCACAAGCTGTGAATTCTGCAACACGAAGTTTTTAAGAAGAGATTGGACAACCATTTGTTTCCTGCCTAAGCAGGGAGTTGGACTAGAAGATCAAGGTCCCTTCCAACTCTGATATTCTATTCTATTCTATTCTATTCTATTCTATTCTATTCTATTCTATTCTGTATTTATTTGCTATAGAATATAGTAAGTTTATTTGCTCCAGGTTTCTGTTCGCTTACTTAATCCATTTTAATTGGGTCTTTTTCAATTGATTTTTTTTAAGGGCAATGAAACCTATGGATATAGTTATTTCATTTATGAGACACCAAGACTGCAAGGTCAAAATCTTTTTTCCTAGCCTTCAGAAAAGAAGACATCACATCAATCTTGTTGCTATTGTGCAATTAATCTCATAATCACAATGGACAATATAGTGATGGGTCTGTGCCCTTGGTAATGAATAAGTATTGAAATTAAAATATCTCTTCAGTGTTACTTTCTGAAAGTAAGTTGTTGGTTTTGGGAAGGTATAGAAGATGTTGTGCAGAATAGTTAAAACTAAATTAAAAAATGTATCAGCTTCACTATGGGTGGATTACTAATAGGTTTTAAAAGCATCAATGGCACTTTATGAGAGAGTCCTACAGCAAAGTTACCATTCATGGCATCATATCTGATTGGCACGAGTTGAAGGGAATATTATTAATCTGTGCATTTGGCTGCTTTCCACTAGAATTTTAGGCACTTTGTATTAAATATTTCAGCCAAATATTAACCTAGCTAAGCTGCTTATCTGAGATTCTCATGTAGCGGCTAAAATTGCCCAAGTATTATTGATCTTATTTCCAATATTTTCTCCTCTTTCTCACCCCAACAAAAAATTAAAGGGTGTTTTCTATCTTTTAAAATTTAATATCAGTAAGTAAAATTTAACTCAGTAATAGCAACTGGGCTAAGGAATAGCCCAAGGAATTAAGTATAGTGAACCAGATTATCTGTAGTTCTTCCCACTGCAGCAAGGCATTTACCATTGCATAATAAAGTTTATGAAATTAAAAATTCTATTTTACATTGTTAGTACTATTATCAAAGTACTAAATTACTAACCTAAAAGATAAAGGTTCCCCTTGCACATATGTGCTAGTAATTTTCAGCTCTAAGGGATGATGCTCATCTCTGTTTGAAAGCCGAAGAGCCAGCGCTGTCCGAAGAGATCTCCATGGTCATGTGGCCAGCAAGACTAAATGCCGAAGGCACCCCGAACGCTGTTACCCTTCCACCAAAGGTGGTTCCTGTTTTTCTACTTGTGTTTTTACATGCTTTTGAACTGCTAGGTTGGCAGAAGCTGGGACAAGTAACAAGAGCTCACTCTGTTATGCAGTGTCAGGGATTCAAATTGCCGAACCGCCGACCTTTCCATCGACAAGCTCAGTGTCTTAGCCACTGAGCCACCATGTCTCTAAATTATTAGGCTAGAGAGCATCAAAGTTCTGTTAATTTGCTTGTTTAACAACAGTTCTATACAACTATAACTGAGAGATGGTTTAGTTTAGTGTAGCAGTGGTTTAGTAATAGAAACCAGAAGGATTTTCTTAAAAATGTTTAGACTTTTCCTCCGAGAAACTTCTTCAGTTTTATCTGAGTGAAGATAAGAAGCAAAACATTTTCAAAGACAAAAATCAAGAAAGTTGCCTTTTGGAAAAGCAGCTTTGGAATAACCATGACCTAGATAATTGAAAACCCCCATGTATACTAATATTAATTATATATTAATTTACCACATTTAATTTGAATGCATGAGATTGTATGCAGGTGACAGCTTTTTAATATATATTAAAAAGCTTATATATGAAAATCTCAATTAAAAAATTCCATAAAAACTGTGACCAGTATACCATCTCATCCATTCAAATTAAATGTGGTAAATTAATATATCAGCTTATTGCTATATAACTTTTGGGGCTAGTGGTGGGGAATGAGCAGCTTTATTTTTAAATAAAGATTCTCCACACACAATGACTCAATAGTGATGGAATCACTGGCCAAAGGAGAGGAGACTACAAGGAGGGGATCAACAATAAGAAACTGCTTTGGCCCATGCATGAAGTTGTTCTGATTCCTTGCGCCGGACCATATTTATTTTGTGAAAATCCCAGTTTTTTAAAAAAAAATCCTGGATAAATGTGACCCGCATAAGAACTTGGAAATCATTGTTAATTAGCAGAGTTAATAGAGAGACAGAAGATTTTAGCTGTTGGTCTGTTGTGGCATTATGCTTGTGTAAATTGCTCTTCCACTCAATTTACTCCTTGTGCATAATACTACAGTTTATGTGACAGGGCAGCAACATAAGATGCTGTTCTTTGAATTATGCTAATCCTCTCTGCACCAGGAGACCAATGGAAGCGGAGAACAAAAGCTTCAGGCAACATTGTGCTTTGGAATATGCAAATTCTGCAATATTGGTGCTGCTTTATTCTTCAGTTTTTGGTGGCGTTTTCTCATCCCCACCTTTGGAAAGGAATTTATCAGCAAAGAAGGTTCCTTTCTGATGTTTCTTATAACATTGTCAAGCTCCTTGGTGCTTACTCATGAGATTGTAATACTAAGGTGCTGAGCATCAAAAATCATTATGGAACCTTTTATACTCACTGTGCCTTCTGAATGATCTGTCTGCAGAAAATCCAGATTGTGTTGTCACTTCCCCCTAATGCAATATGACAAATGTTGATAATATAACAAAAACTTTTTTTAAAAAAAATTACACATAAGACTCTTCTCAAGATTTTCGACATCTGTGTGTATACATCTTTAATTGCAATTTGAGACCAATCTTTATAAAATTTGATATTTGAAAAGATAACTTCATCATATTTTATAACTGCCTTCTTTGATACAATTAAAAAAAATGATTGGGACACTTATTTCTGAAGTATTTTCCAAATGAGACTTGCTGAACTATGATGTCTTTATACCATTGTTTCAATTGAGTGAATTGGTTATATCCATTAATTCCATACTTGATTTAGTGAGCCCAAATAGCTTGCAAGAAAATTTCACAGTTGATTCTTTAGGCATTTACTTTAATTAACCCTCTAATATTGTCTTTGTATGCATTGTACTGTTTCTGAACTTGAAAGCACTACACTTAGTACTTGACTTACAATTGGTTTTGTTTTATGGCTGATTTTTCGTAACAACACAGTTGTTGTCTTCTTCAGGAATTGATTTTTAAGTTTCTATTCTAAACTACAATCAGAACGAGGTTTGTCCCCAGACTCCAACATAATGATGAAAAATCATAATTCTATTCAAACATCACAATTATTATAAATAATAGGTGATGATTGAAAAAAACTGAAGAAACATACAAGTGAACAATGAGGAACTTATATTGGGAGGTAACTAGAATTGCATGACGTTCCCCTTGCTCTAACACAGGTTTTCTCATTTTAACAGTATATGCTATATTCACTGGTTGAATTTCATCCAAATCTTAATCCTTAAACATTATTTCAACACATTTGAAACAAAGTATATTAGGGAAGTTATAGGACAATGATGTTATTGCTGTATTGTTCTGAATAGGGCATTTAAACACTCAAAATCATTATTTTTCTAGTTAAATTATGTTTCACCTAACTAGATATATACTTGTAGGCAACTGACCACAATCTTTCGATTTTCTTTTTCTTTTTTTTTTTTGTCTTTCTTTTGCAAGATTGATGGCAGAATTTGTTAGCTATCTTCTCATTAGTCAGAAACACTAAATTCTTAGTGTGATATATTTTGTTGCCAACAACCAAATGCTCAAATAATGCATGACCCTGAGAGGGCAAGGCCATTAGACAGAATTCTGAAGCGAATCAAAGAGTCAATTTCATGGCTTAGACCATAATAGTCTCCCGAGCCATTAGCTTATAAATGACAACATAATAGATCTACTGTGTTTGTGGCTGTACACAAACAAACAGAATGAAAGCTGAATCATCTGTATGCATCTAATGGAAATATACATCTTTAAGTTTAGATGGAATACTCATTTAATGCAAATCCCATCCTTACAGCAGAGTTTGTACTGCAAACTCAGACCATTTGAAAGAGAATATTGGTAGCTCAGGATTGAAATGAGGGCTCTTTGAAGCACTCTGATCTTCTAGTTAAGTAACATCTCGTTAAGTAAGTATCAGTATCAATCACTAATAATCTGTGCATAACCACTAGCACTGATGATGTTACCTGGTTTGGGTAATGAGATTTCTGCAAGAAAACCAAATTTAGAAAACATCAAGGACCCTCAGACTAGGGATGTCAAACTCAATGCCCGCGGGCTGGATCCAGCCTGTGGGGTGCTTATATATGGCATGTGGGGCCAGCCTGGAAACAGCAAAGGACCAGCCTGTGGTGCCTCTGCCAGCAAACACAGGGTTTGGGCGACTGCATGCGGCCCATCTGCACCTTGTTTTTGGCTATGATGGCCTCCTGCATCCCTCTGTAAGTGAAAACAGGTTGGGGGATACACACAGCCCTCCTGAGCTCCTTTCTCCCTGGCAGAGGGCTATCAAAACAAACTAAAAATAAAGCAAAAGCAGAAATGGTTCCCATTTTGCATTTGAGCATGCAAGATGGGAAGGAAAGGAAAGAGAAAAGACAAAGAAAAAGAAAGGAAGATGGGAAGAGACCAAGAAAGGAAAAATAAGGAAAGAGGTGAAGGAAGATGGGAAAATGAAGAGGGAAGGAAAAGGAAGGAAGGAAGGAAGGAAGGAAGGAAGGAAGGAAGGAAGGAAGGAAGGAAGGAAGGAAGGAAGGAAAGAAGGAAGGAAGGAAGGATATTATAATGAGAGTGAGTGAGTGTCTCAGGGAAATCATGCTTTGGCACTTGTACACCACATGTGCCTCTGACATAAATGACATTGAGCTGGCCATGCCTAACATGCCCATGTCCCATGGCCCTCTGAGGTCAAACACAACCTTGATGTGGCCCTCAATAAAATTGAGATTGACACCCCTGCCTCAGACCATTTAAGACATCAGCCATGGCAAATAAAAGTGCAAAGCTCATTTTAAAAAAAACAAAACAAAAAACTAACATGCATTGGTTTAGCCATGTATAAAATACCATTCAGCATATGAAAGTTAGTAGGGTTTACCAGTTCAGAATTTCACATCATATGTGTAGTTTAATGCATGGCCCAATTCATAGATTTAGTAGCTTTTACACATCCTACATACACATAGAAACACACTTCTTTTATATGTAATTATTGGATTTTGGACACAATTACTCCTTGAGTTAGGAAATCAGGGAGAAGGACAATCCCCCTTTTCAAATAATTTAGTCATTTAATCTGCCTGTTGCATATTATAATGTGTTAATTATGCATTTTTATTAACTTTGAGATATAAGAATGTATAATTTTCATCTTTTCTAATTTAGCAAAAGTAGTATTTTAGCCATTACATAGGGAAATAAGTGTTTGAAAACAACCCCTTTTTATAGACTTTTTTTTTATTTAAAAAAACCTTTTCCTTGGCAGCTGCAAAATAGCATCTGTGATTCTATCAAAAATCCAAATGACTTTTTAAAGCAAATGCTTACAAAATCAGGCTGGATTCTTTTCAAGATTGTTTCTTCCCTTCCCACACAAAGACATAACATTTTTACAGTCCTCAGTCCTTTTTTTTTTGTTTTGGAAAAAATCTTTAATGTAAGAGTAAGAAAATATTTTCTGAAACTTCAGGTCATATATAGATTTGAAAGCAAGTTTTTGATTGCTTAATTGGTTGGGGTTCTTCTTTCAGGGAAAGGGATAGGAGCAGTTGCTACTGTTAACTCAACCAATAATAAATAGGAAACTGCTACAGCATCAGCCAAACCCCAAATCCCTTCATGATAGCCAGAATGTAGAGATGAACTTAAGAAGGAAAGATTTAATAAGTTCTCTCCACTGGAACATCTTTCTTGGACCCAAAAGCAGTTGCATGTGCTGGAACCCACTTAAACTCACCCTAACTCTAAATGTCTGTCATACTATTTCAATATAATATACTACATTTCAGGGCTGTCAAACACGTGGCCCGTGATCCAGATGTGTCACGTACCGGCCATGCCCAGTTTAGTGAAGGGGGCAGAAGTCACTATATGTCACGTGTCGCCACCATGACAACACAAGTTTGACACCCCTGCTACATTTCATTCGTGTATCCAAGAAGTCTATGAATGATCGTGATTTGATATAATTAAATGCCCATTCTGCAAATCTAATTAGCATTACCAAAGATAATGATATTTGAGATCTGCATTTCTGCTGAATGTGAAGCTGTGACTACAATGAACAAGTATTTGTGGCTTGAAGTCAATTACTCTCCTTTCCATCATATCAGTCCACACATATGCGCTTTATTTAAATTCTGGTAAATTACAAATTAGGAATAGATATGTCTGTTTAACGTAGGTAATATCACGTATGTTAGAAAGAAAATCAAATTAAATTTCTGAAGCACTGCTTTTTCTGAAAAGGAAATTATAGTTTCTTGAAACTGATACATTGATTTCCATAATGTACAGAAATACATAACTTATATTTAATGCATGAATTTAAGATATCTGCTCCAAGTAATTGAGATTTAATTTATTATTCTAGTTTACAATTCTTATGGAGGCTTACATATTACTTCAAAGGCATGATCCTATAACATATTTTCTTATAAACTAAATTAAACCAAACCAAATTAAACTGCAAAAAAATATCATCTTCTGAAAAGACCAGATTCCTATTATTTTTTTTCATAAATCTTCAGTTGAATTGGGTATTAAAATACCCATGTGTCAAGAGGAGGCAGGGAAGGAAAACTCAAAATGGCATGTAGTTTTATGCATAAGAAAAATGCTCTGTTACTGCATCCATGCTGCCTTCCATTTTCTTTTGTTGGTATTTTCATGGTTAAATGAGGATAAATAAATATACTTCATGATTTTTATTGCACCTTGGATTTGATATTTAAAAGCATTTACAAATAAGAGGGAGGTTTCACTCCCTGCTCCCTTTTTTAAAATTTCCAGATATAAAAAAGTCAAAGGTCTGGTATCTGGAAGCAACATGATCATTTCATTTATTTATTTATTTACTAAATTTATGTGGCCACCCGTCTCACCTGAAGTGATTCTGAGCAGCATACAATAAAAAATATTTTTGGATCATTGGCCCTCTCTGAGCTAGGTTGTTACCCATCTAAGTAACATCATCAGGATTAGAAAGGAGTGGGTTTTTGCTCTCTATTTATATACCAGTGTTGGTTGCCAGTGTTGATGGGAGTGTTCTTGCTGCCTCCTTGATTAGGCTGTTGTTTATAGTTTGAGGTGGTAGTTCCTCGATTGTGACATTGTTTACTGCTTGATTGTTGGCCAAGTATTAATCTTGGTAAAATATTTTGCAAACCCATTAAAATCTTTTTCTGGATACAGAATGCTTAAATATTTACTTTAAAAGTCATCATATAGAAAAAAAACTATTCAGATTCTTGGTATGTATATTAGAAGAATGGTATAGAATGGAATAGAATCAGAGGTGGGTTTCAAAATTTTTTAGAACCTCTTCTGTAGGTGTGGCCTGCTTTGTGGGAGTGGTTTGCGGGCCATGTGACTGGGTGGGCATGGCCAACTTGTAAAATTGGTGAAACTCACTGAACAACACTCTTGCTTAGCAACCAAAATGTTGGTTCAGAAACTCTGGCTTTGAAGCACGCAAATCTTAAAGCTGTCAAGTTACAAGTCTCTTGCACCCCTAACACTTTAAAAAAAAAAACAGGGGTATTCAAACTTGACAGCTTTAAGACTTGTGGATTTCAACTCTCAGAATTCCTCCTCTCTTTCATCTTAATGATGTGTGGATGGGCGGGGGGAGGGAGCTGGAACCGGTTCTAAATGGCACTGTAGATTTGTGGAACCTCTTATATAGAAGAGGTTAGAACTGGCAGGAACCCACCCTTGAATAGAATAGAATAGAACAGAATTTGTTGGATAGAAATATGGAATTTGGAAAAGCCACAAAAAATAACACTACAGAAATACTAACTAGTACCTAAGATTTTCTAAAGGCAAAAAAAAATGTGATTTTAATTGTGAATCATTAAATCCTAGCGCTGCAGAATCATTTAATTTTTTCCCCCACCCAAGTCTACACTTAATAACAAAAGTGCAGGAGACATATATTTTCGCTGCATCTAATTTAGCAGTAGACAGCTCAGTACACCCACTTTCAAAGATATAATAATAATCAAATTCAATATTGTATGGTTGATAAACAAAACAGAACTAAAGTATGAAAATATGCGATTATATAATGCACCACCAGATGGCATTTTTTTTTTAAAAAAATGATCTGGTTAAGTTAATTCAAGGATGTTTTAAAAGCTCCTGTTTCCCAATTGTTTGCATTATAATTTAGTCATTGTTTTGATATCCAGCTTACAGGACTATTTTGATTTTGAACACTCTATTTTCACACTTCAATTATTATATAGCCAAGATGATAATTATTATATAGCCAAGATGATAAAACAGAAAGGAACAATAGATCCTAAATCTTTCTAGAAATTCAGGGTCAATAGAGGGTTTAAAGTGGTGATGGCAAACCTTTTTCTTACAGTGTGCCAAAATTGTGCATGTGCGTGCCCCCTTAATCTCCCCAACCCAACCGCATGCACATGCAATCCCCCCCCTCATGCAGCCCTCCCGACCCCCTCCGGAAGCTGGAAATGCTGGCCTTTTGGGGGCTTTTTTTTGCCCTCTGGAGGCTTTCCTGAAGCCTGGGGAGGGCGAAAATGGTCTCCCCTGGAACTCCAGAAATGTGAAAAATCAGCTGGTCGGTATGCATATGAAGGCATGATGGCTGGCGTGCCACCAAATATGGCTCTGCGTGCCACCTGTGGCATGCGTGCCATAAGTTCACCATCATGGGTTTAAAGGATGCTTGGCAATTCAAATTACTTCCTTTCCTCTTATATGTTAGCAGTTTGTGTTTTTGCCTTTCTGCCATATGTCTTTCTCTAAATTCATTTATTTTTAATTCTTTTCCTCATTCTGTCTTTCTCTACTTTTCTTGCTTTTCGTTTCTTTCCCTCCCTGCCCCCTCCCCTTTTGAGGTTGTGAATAGCACATGGAGAGAAAGATTAGCAATAGCACTTAGACTATATACCACTTCACAGTGCTTTTATAGCCCTCTCTAAGCAAATTTAGAGTCAGCATATCAGCCCCAGAAATCTGTTTCCTCATTTTACCCACCTTGGAAGGATGGAATTTGAGCTTAGTCTTTGCTCAGCTATCACTGCATTTCATTGTTGTACAGAAGGAACATTAAGTGAGGTAGCAAGGCAGGAAAAAAAATCTTCCTGCATTAACCACATTGTACGTGGATAAAAGGAGTTCTTTGCTTTATATGTAGCACAAAGAAAAGTGAACTAACAATAAAGGAAGAAAGCTTACTAACATAAAGAGATAACTTGTAGCTCTGCGTTGCACTGTCGGAATTCTTGATGGACACTGAGCGTGGTTGTTTCCTTGTAGATGTTTCATTATCTTAGTAGGGCAATGTAACATCTGCAAGAAAACAAAAAAAGTTCAAGAATACCAAGGATTTCACAGAAAACTTAACTTTTTGTGTAAACTCACCTGAGTCACCTTTCTGCATTTCATGTAGTTTCCCACAATTAATTTCTTCCTCTTATCTGATGTGATTATCCAGTCCATAGGAAGGGGTTTTTTTTTTCCCTGATGGAGAAACCCAAGAAGAAAAAATAGGCCTTAAGAAGATGAATCTGGGCCAAATGGAAAGACTCAGAACCCCTTAGAATGAAAATATTTCTCCTACTGAATGGCTACTTTTTTCATACAATATTTCCTATGTCCAAATTTTACACTGATGTAAATAAGAATTAAGGTACCTTGCAGGTTATTTTTGCAGACAAAAGAATTATATGGAGATGAATGGAACTAATTAGAACCAAAAGTAGTAATAAAATCCACTTTTGCCACAGTTAGCAATATGTGATTATGCTTGTGCCGGAATACAGTATCCTGCCAAAAAAGACAAGAAAAAATTAAAGAGACTGCTACCTTCTTACCTAGAATAGTGAAATACTGGAATTCACCCTGATGAGTCTTTAATATACTAATTGAAATGATGATGCTCTAAAGAGGCATTCATGGGTAAATTGTTTGAAGATAAACACTTAAAAGCAACATCTATCAACACAAAAGAAGAAGTGCCCATGTAATCAACTTTTCAATGTTTATTGATGCATTGCCTAGATTTATTGTGCAGGTAGATTTGCTACAGCCATTGTTTACTGTTTCATAGTACTCTTTCTACAAACATAGTTAAGTATGCACTGTATTTGCTCAATGCTAATGAGGATTAGATTGCTTATCTGTAGGCTATGAAACTGGAAAATTCAAAAATCTCCTGTTTGCATTAATTACTGGTATCTTTACTTAGCCCAAGCAAATAGAACTTCTGAAATCAGCTCGTGTGAAAATTCAGAGGTTTATTTTCTCCTGAAAACGCAAACATAATATATTCGCCATGTGAGATAACCACAAGGAAGATAATTTCAACACCTTCCAAAGCACACAATACATCTGGCTTTCTGCTTAAGGGCTAGAAACCAAGAGTCATGGTCTCTTGGTTCTAGCCCATATATATGAAAAATTCTTCAATAAGCAGAATGATGAACCACAAAGTGTAGGGACCAACACATCAAAGGGTTCAAATCTTCTGAGGACAAACAATAATGTAGATGAAAAAAATATCCTGCTTAAACAAATGAGAACAAATGATTTTATTTTTATTTTTAAGTATTTATTATAAATGAATGCTGTGGGAATTGAATTACAAGCAGTAATAAAACCTTAAGTGGGAAATGAAGAAGCTTTGGACGCAAATAATTCTGTTCTCCACCTCCCACTAATGCTCGCAACAGAATACCTTATGCCACAAGACTTGAAATTTTGGGCTTGGACAACTTAGAACTACTCCACCTTGGGTCTGATCTAAGCGTAGTACATAAAATTATCTACTACAATGTTCTACCTGTCAATGACTACTTCAGCTTCAACCACAACAATACACAAAACAGACCATAGATACAAGCTGTAAGGTAAAACCGCTCCAAACTCGATTGCAGAAAATACGACTTCAGCAACAGAGGGTCAATGCCTGGAATGTGTTACCCTGACTCTGTGGTTTCTTCCCCCAAATCCCCCTACAACTTTAACCTTAGACTGTCTACTTTCGACCTCACCCCATTACCTAAGAGGTCTGTAAGGGATGTGCATAAGCGCACCAGCATGCCTACCGTGCCTGTTTCTAACAACCCATTTGTTGTATCATTCATGTATTAATATCTTGTTATATACTTATATCTATTATCTATACACACTTGACTAAATAAATAACTAAATAAATCAATAAATCAATACATAAATAATAAAATAAATAAATAAATAAATAAATAATGTTTAAGTAATGGAAATGGAATCATTAACATAGATTGCGATTTTCTGCAATCCCCCCGGAATCTATGCATTCATGTGACTTTGAATAATTATTGTCTCCTGATGACTACCTGTACAACTTCATGTAGTTTTCTTAACAATACTTTTTGGAAGTTGCTTGCCATTGCTTTTTTCTAAACTCTGAAAGAGAATGACTGGCTCAAAGTTATTCAGCTGCCTTTGGATCTTAGGCATGGTTTCTTGGTTTCTAGCCCTGTGCCTTTAAATATTGCCCCCAAATGACTCTCAGATTATTGCTATACCTGAAATATAAGGGACTTTTAAATATGGATGAGCGTTATTTCACATATTTATTTATTTATTTATTTATTATTTATTTATTATTTATTTATTATTTATTTATTTAGTCAAGTGTGTATAAGATAATAGATATAAGTATATACAAGATTATTAATACATCAAAGAGTGCTATAGAGGCATAGTCTACGGGGAGAAAATATAATACACAAAAGTGTACTAAAACACCATCAACACATGGTAGTAAGGAGACAATAAACCATGATATCTCCAACATCTGTAGAACCAAAAGAAGGATTTAGACATTTTAATACAGGAAAGCAGAATGGGATTAGAATCAGAAACCGAATGTAGAATTCAAAGAATATTGATGGTTAAAATGAAATTAAAGTAGAAAACGGAGAGACAGAGAAATTTATATATAAAATGGCATACACCCATGAAGAAATCCCTGGAAGACTTGCTGAAAGTGTCAAATTATTTCAATGCGCCACAAAAGTAATACTATCACAAAAATACACTATTAGCTACTTGTTTAGGTAGAAACTGTGAACAGTGGCTTAATCCATTCACTAAATTCTCTATAGGGCAGGCTAATCTCTGCTTGAAAAACCAATCCAAGTAGGTGTGGATAATTCAACAATTTTTTATTTCACTTGGTAGAGAAGCAAGGGCAAGAGCAGCAACCTTGGATTTAATACCAATCCTCAAAGGGAGTTGGCCAATGGATTAAGACACCTTCAGAAAAAGTGATAGTGTCATGATGTCAACATAATTAGCAATAGCAATAGCACTTAGATTTATTTACCGCTTTACAGTGTCTTACAGTCCTTTCTAAGTGGGTTTACAGAGTCAGCATATTGCCCCCAACAATTGGATCCTCATTTTACCCACCACGGAAGGATGGAAGGCTTAATCACCTTGAGCCTGGTGAGATTTGAACTGCCAACTTGGTCAGCAGTCAGCAGAAGTAGCCTGTAGTACTGCACTCTAACCACTGCGCCACCATGGCTCGTCAAAGGAGGAAAGCTGAAGAAGTCAAGAAATGGAAGGCATATTAATATAATACAGGGATATGTCTGAAATGAATATTACATCTATGTTCTGTCAGAGAAGGAAGACAAATTACAGGATTATTTTTTTTAAAAAAAGAGAAAAATCTTTTGGTTTGAGTCTCCTGGTCAAATAAATAATTTGCAAAGAGCAGAAAGATCTCAATTTAAAACTTCTTGTAGACATCTATTTTGTCTTCAGTTCTCATCTTCAGGTTGAGTTATGTTGGGTTGTGTGAAAATATCAAAAAGAGAACCATGTTTTCTATAGGGATATACAACATTCAGTCTCTTGATTTTTCAAAATCACTGCGTGAGTGTGTTATCTAGGAGTCAAGTTCCTGTCATTCGGTAATGCGAGCTAGGAAAAATTATAGTAGATGAATCACAGAAGACAGGTATATATATATATATATATATATATATATATATATATATATATTATATATATATATATATATATATATATATACATATATACATACATACATACATACATTACAGATCATACACACACACCACACATACTACATACATATACTACACACTCACACGTGTGTGTGTGTGTTTTGCAATTATGCTGATAATAAATATTATTTATCAGCACAATTGCAACACAAATGTAACAAGGCAACATGAAAAATGGCTATATTATTTTATTTATTATTTACATATAAAATTGCATAGGCTTTTAGCTTCAAGAAACACCTGAAAGACCTCTCTAGATCCATTATGGCTTCAAGACTTGTGACTCAGAGCTGTACGTTTACAGTTTGTGCTGAAGGATACAAAGGGTGATGACTTACAAGGTTTCTTACATGAAGAAGTATGGCTTGGGGAATGAAATGTTTTCTTTATAGCCATCAGCTCAAGATAGGATGTGGTTTCTTTTGCTTCCTCTAACTGGATAAACTTAGTCTGTATAAACTGAATCCAATGAGTGGCTTTAGTTAATGCCATTTATACAGGCCTTATTTCTTATTTGATATTCCCTGCTGCGACTTTCTTTTCTGGTCACAAGAACATTGCAAATGTGGGGGCTGATATAGTCATACTGGTTCTGAATACAAGTCTTTGCTACTATAATCAACTGGTGGACCTCGATTTAGATAATTGGAACAATTATCAATACTTGATTTTGCATATAATGGAGTGTTATTAAAATAAATCTATATAGTCTTCATCTGATACAGAGACTTTTCTTTTTATATTTTAAAACTATTTCTTTCTTTGGTTTGTCCCCCCTGTATTGAAACTAAGTACATTCTCTTGTTTGGTCTTTATATTAACAGCTTGAAAATGGCAAGCCATGTAAAGGTTTATTACCGTATTTTTCGGGAGTATAAATGCACCTTTTGCCCTCAAAAAGAGGTTGAAAATCTGGGTACGTCTTATATACTGGATACAGTTTTTTGCCTCCCAAAACCCAGCTTTCTTCACCAAATGGCCATGCATAGCCTTTCGGAGCCTTGCAGAATGCTCCGGGGGGCTGGGGAGGGCAGAAATGAGTAAAAAAATGGGCCATTTTTGGCTCATTGTTGACAAAAAATGAGCCCATTTTGCCAAAAAAAACTTGGGCGTTTTGTGGAGGTCTGCAGAGTGCAAAACCTTTTTTTTAATTTGCCATCTCAAACCTTGGTGCGTCTTATACTCCAGTATGTCTTATACTCTGAAAAATATGGTACATCACCATTTTGCTCACATTTATTATGTACTTGTAAAAATTGATATTTTGCTATTTATAGCTAAATTAGCTATAAATATATTGACTATTATACTTCATACTTTACTTATACTTTTCCATATTTCTCTGCTAGCATTTACATATTTCATTTTTTGAATATTTTTTTACATCAATTGTTGGAATATGTAGGACTCATTACTCTACATTTACAATATGGTGACTACTCTCATTTCTTATTTTTTCTATATTTCTTTTGGGAAAGATATTGTTAACAATGAAATGTAATTATAAGAGGTAATAGGTTGGTTTATACCAATATTCTTGAACTCTCCCACCTTCTACTACTGTGTAGATGATGAGCTGAAAATAAATTATGTCCATAATAGCAGTTATAGCAATAGCAGTTAGACTTATATACCGCTTCATAGGGCTTCAGCCCTCTCTAAGCGGTTTACAGAGTCAGCATATCGCACAGTCGGGGTCCTCATTTCACCCACTCGAACGATGGAAGGCTGAGGTCAACCCTGAGCCGGTTGAGATTTGACTGCTGAACTGCAGATAGCATCAGCTGAAGTGGCCTGCAGTACTGCACCCTAAACCACTGCGCCACCTCGGCTCATAAGAAAAGATCATGTACAGATGCATAACTCCCAAATGCCTTATCTTGCAAAAGTTAAGGGTATGTGCTTCCTTTCAAGCTTATATTTAATGTTTTTAATCAGGCCTCTAATATATTTAGTAGAAGATGGTCATGGAAGACTTGAAATTCCCTCACTGCCAGAGATATTTCCTGAAAGTGACAGAAAAATCAAGACAACAGGCTACCTTCTGTGGTCTGTTTAAAGAAAGCATTAGACAGCTTGTAGTATAAAAAATATTTTGTATAGACTAGTCCTTGATTTACAGCTATGTGTTGGTGGCTGTTGAAAGTTATAGCAGCACTGATAGAAATGACTTGTGGCCATTCCTTGCACTATGACCAGGGGTTGGTTGCTATCAGCATTACTGCATCTAATGCAACATCTCGAGGTCTGTGATTGCCATTTGTGACTTTCCCTGTCAGTTTCTGATAAACACATGTCAGTGGAAAGAAGTCAGACCCAGATTGTTGGGGGAAAATATGCTGACTCTGTAAACCACTTAGAGACGGCTGCAAAGCACTATGAGCGATATATGAGTCTTAGCGTCAGGCCTGTAGCCATATCCTTTGGATCTTTGACCTGCCACACTTTCTATTATTCTACCATGCCCTTGGTATTGTGGGAAAATGGGAGGGGAGTGGTAGGAGTTAAATGCTATGTAGACAAAAATAAAATTCCTTTCTAGAATCCAAAGTCATCCTTTGTCCTTTGCACCTCTGCACCTGACCAGAAGTGGATGGGTGGAACTGCCAGCAAGGCTGTGGAAAATGGACCATGTGATTGACTTGTGGGTGTGGGGGCAAGTTTACGAACTTTTAACTGGGTGGAGGAAACCAGGAAGCTTTCAGATCGGGTTTTCCCAGATGTGCCAATATGGATCTCTTAATAAATTGGAACTTTGAGCAATACTTTGCCTTGAACTCTGATTTAATTTTGGATGCTATCTGGAACCCTGACATTTAGTGCTACTGATATTGCTAAAATAAAAGGTTTAAAATAAAATGAAAATATTCCCAAACCAACATTTTTCACTTAGAAGTTGTTATAATTTTTTTTAAGAAACACTGATTTGGAGTCATAAATGGTTAGTATTGCTTATGCAGTGAAGTTTGGAAAGAATCTAAAACATCCTCAGTCAATTCCCTTCTATATAACTGGAAATAAGGGAGATGGATGGCGGACATTTGGTATATAAAGCAGAATAACAGTTTGCTACTGAACCATGGCTTGTTCTTTGATACTTCACATTTACACAATAGGAAAGAATTTTTTTTTTAATCTTTTCTATTTCTTGTCTTTTATCTCACCTAAGCACTTCTTTTTCATGTTGGCTCTTTTTGTTTTTCCTGGAAGAAAACCAAGTAACCTGTGTGTGTCTGATCTGATGTTTTTGTGTATGAAAGAGATATTGGCGATATCTTTTTTCACACACCAAAACCTCTGAATCAGTGATCATAATTGATCTCTGAATGAATTCTGAATCCCATGGAAAAGAATATTTAATTTGTTTGATGGAGAATTTCAGGAAATACCGGAGTGCTTCAGAATTGTGAACAGGTCACAATAGGGCAATTTGAGTTGCCTCTTTTATATTGCAGGAAGGTTTCTCTAACATCTCTCCCCAAGCACTGCTGAACTGCTTCTAGACTGACTAAATTGGAGATTAACCACAATGGGGGTCAAAGCTGCCCGCTGAAAAAAATTCACACAATCCAGAACCATGTAGGACTAAACACCGTTAGCCAGTGCGGAAAGGTTTCTGTCACCTTGTTCTTATCCCAAGAAATATATAGAGGAAATGTTGAGATGGTGTCAAAAACTGAGCAAGGTGAAGGTTGGATAGTTGAAGCTTCATTTGAGGACTTGAGGAATCATTTTAACAGCCCTAACATATAGGAGATTTTACCTTGCACTATATTTTAACTCTAGGGATACAGTAGCTCAATCAGAAAGGTCGACAGTTTGATGGTTCAAATCCTTAACACCGCATAATGGAGTAACCTCCCGGTACTTATCCCAGCTTCTGCCAACCTAGCAGTTTGAAAACATGTAAAAATGCAAGTAGAAAAATAGGAACCACCTTTTGTGGGAAGGTAACAGCATTCCATGTGCTTTTGTCATTTAGTCATGCCGGCCACATTACCACAGATACATCTTTGGACATCGCTGGCTCTTTGGCTTTGAAACTGAGATGAGCACCCCCCCCCTTAGAGTCAGGAACGACTAGCACATATGTGTGAGGGGAACCTTTACCTTATATTTTAACTCAAAGTTATTGATTCAGCCATATCTATGTTTACATGGCTTTGTCCATTTTTCTGGATTGTGACTTTTGTCAAAGAAGGCTCTGACTCTATGTACCTGTAGACACATACTGTAGAGACATACTGCAGAGACATTCATATATGCAAATTATTACATGTATTTATTGGGCAAGAAAATAAGAAATTACAAGATTAGTTTTAATTGGAGTTGGAAAATTTAGGTTCACATAGAATCCCAATTGTACTGCCAATTTTTATATTTATTATTATTACAATTATTATTGTATCCCTTGTTTCTCATTTTAAAATTTTGGGCCATCATCTAAGCTTGGTCCTTAACCAATTTAATCCATAAGTGAACTATAACTTATTGCACAGTTTAAGCTCTGAATGATGTGCTGATAATTAGTGATAAATGTTCATGAGTAAGTAACACTTCTGATGGTTGCTAACTTTGTCTTGCCTTTGTCTTACTTTGTACTCATTGATTTGCCAAAAACTCAATTTATGGCATAATTTGAAAACATATATGACTTCGGTTCAATCACATCAGAGGTGTGCATAATTGTGTGTGTGTGTGTGTGGTGTATGTTATGTATGTGTATATGTGTATATGTGTATATGTGTATATATATAGTTTATACAGTTGCCCATCTCAACAAAAGTGACTCTCGGCCATGCACATCAATCAGATAAATATAATATAATGTTTTGCTATTAGCTTACAAAAGATTGTAAGAGAAGAGCTATTATTGCATGTAGCTAAATATCAGGATTCTCAAGGCACTTTTGGTAACAAGTAACAAATTTAGTTAAAATCATAGACTTCTATGAGTTAACTCCAGGAACATGGAATGGCTAAAGAATGCAAGGCAGTTTACATTAACATGGAAAGAACTTCCTTCAAACATTTTACTTGCTTTAGCGGGTTATTGATAAAATGTGGTGCAGAATAATGTGCTAATGATGCTTATTCTTTCAATGTTGCCTTCCTAACTCAGGAAGAAGTTATCACCTATAATTTAACAGATTACAATTCTCCAGATTTTTACTAATAAATAAACCCCTAAGTTATTATTTCTGAGTACACACCTTTAGGATGGTACTGCCAGTAGATATTGTTTGTCTATGTATCCATTTCTCTCCTCCCTTCTAGCTAACTTTCTTATTGATTATGCCTGGTCTTTCTCATTTAGGATAGTGATCTATGAATAGTTAAGTACTTAAGTTTCACCATGCACAAGGGAGACATAGGGGCTTTATAATTAAAACAGAAGCATTATCAGTAGTTAAGTTCAATTAAAAAGCAATATATTTTAATAGCTTATAGTGAATGGCAATAATGGGTGAAGATCTATAAAGGATATCTTTTCATTCATTATTTAAATAATGATTCCTTCTAAAAAGTGGAGAAAAGCTGCTAAGGTTACTGGCTACTTTGGTCCTTAAAAGAGTTGGGATTTAGTAGCATCTATGTAAGTATATGGAAACAGAAAAGAAAGGAAAAATAAATAGATTTATAGGGCAAATTAATGCTGAGCGGTGTGGGGCCTGTCAGGAGTCTGAGTAATGCATCCTCCAAAAGCAAAACTTGGAGGCAGGTAGATTACCCAAAGAACATGTTTGTTGAATACATCATATCGGCACAGCTAATGAAAACCAACTCTAAATGTTCCCATGGTTTTCTCCCTAATTAAAAGAGAAAATATTTCCATCCCCAGATATCACCAATCTCATTGTCCAGTGAAAGTAGCTGGGACTCCTCTCAGTCCTCTCCTCCTTCTCTTGTCACCTGTTGGGTTGACCTTGGTTCCCACAAGAAAACTTTTTAGTCTATCTATTTCCCCCTTCCCTTCCCCCATTCAAAGTTTGTGGCAGGAAAAGATGGTGTCAATAGGTTCGCTTCAGAGTTGATGGAGATAGAGCTCTCACCACACAATCAGGAGGTCGCAATCAGGATCCTACTTAGCGGCAGATATTTCTCTCTCTGGGCACAAAGAGAAAATATCTGCTGTAAATTCTGCATAGGCATCATGAAGGCATCCAGCCAGTAAACGGTCACCTCCTCCATTCTGCCACCTTGACTCCACCCCAATGCAAGGGATTACAGGGTCATTTAAAAAAAATAGGGCAAATAAATGCTGATTTGAATTATGCTATATGATATAAATTGTGGATTATTAACTTTGTGGGAACTATTTTATACATTTGTATAGTATTATGGACAATTTTATAGATACATAATTCATCCTCAATGTAATGTAAATGTAAATGTAAATGTAAGAAACCTCTGAAATGCTATACAATGGAAATCTACTATATAATTCCAGTTCTTTAGGAAAAACCTGAACAGTTAGCGTGGGTGATGTTCAAACTTCTTTAATGCTGAAGCTGGCATTCAGCAGGGAGCATAAGGCATTATTTTCATTATAAATAAAGTTGCTACATATTTTGCA
The DNA here is from genome assembly GCF_009769535.1 of Thamnophis elegans. Taxonomy (NCBI): domain Eukaryota; kingdom Metazoa; phylum Chordata; class Lepidosauria; order Squamata; family Natricidae; genus Thamnophis; species Thamnophis elegans. Next base: position 61,494,053 of record NC_045548.1, on the reverse strand, counting down.
AACACAGAGGGACAATATAACCATTATAATCCTGTTCTCTAAAATAAAAGCGTCAGCAATGTGATCCTGTGGAATTATTTTAATGTACTAAACCTACTTAAAAGAAATCTTCCTTTTTTTTTCTTACTCACAAGCATCCATGAACAGCTATACACCTAGTTCCTTAGGGTATTTGTCTGAAAAGACATCTTGGTTATTTTTTTAGAGATCAGAAGGGGGGGAAGAGACACATTATAGAGGGGAAAATATTATAGCCAACCATACATGCTTAAACTATATGTACTATGGAATACCAGCAACCAGTAAAATTCTATGTTTAGTTCTTTTTTCCCCATCTGATTATTATTAATGGAAAGTTTATAAAAATTGTTCTGATCAATATTGTTCATAATTTAATCCCCTATCAATGTATCCTGATTTTAGTAAATATATTTCTACAGTATCTGATTTTAGCTTGTATATAAAAGCATCAGCATAGCATCTGCTTGATTGCTCAAAGGTACATTTTTATACAGATTTTTCCACCCTCACAGTGGCAATACTTGAAGAGCATTCGGAGACTTCAGCTTGTCCAGAATGCAGCCACGCGAGCGATTGTGAGTGCACCTCGGTACACCCACGTTACACCTATCCTCCGCGAGATGCACTGGCTGCCTATTGGTCTTCGGATACGCTTCAAGACGCTAGTCGTCACTTATAAAGCCCTTCATGGTATTGGACCTGGGTACTTGAGAGACCGCCTGCTGCCAATTACCTCCACTAGACCGATTAGATCCCACAGATTAGGCCTCCTCCGAATTCCATCCACTGGCCAATGCCGACTGGCGACTACCCAGAGGAGGGCCTTCTCTATGGCTGCTCCGGCCCTCTGGAACGAGCTCCCCGTGGAGATTCGGACCCTCACCACCCTCCAGGCTTTCCGCAAAGCCCTTAAAACCTGGCTGTTCTGTCAGACCTGGGGCTGATGAGTTCCTGTCCCCGCTCGAATGGTGTCCCTGTTGAGTTGTTTTTTAAAATTGTGGTATTGTTTGTCTATGTCTTTTTTTTCCTTATTTGTATCCCCTATCCTCTCCCCCTGACTTGGGTTGTGAGCCGCCCTGAGTCCCTTCTGGGAAAAGGGCGGCATAGAAATATAATAAATTCAGTTCAATTCAAATTCAATACTGTTGTTCCAAATTATGCATACTTTGTTGCAAAGGTGGTATTCAGCAAGTTCCAACCAGTTCTGGAGAAATGGTAGCAGAAATTTTGAGTAGTTCGGAGAACTGGTAAATAACACCTCTGACTGGCCCTGCTCCCATCTATTCTCTGTCTCCTGAGTCCCAGCTGATCAGGACGGAATGGGGATTTTGCAATAAGCTTACCCTGGAGTGGGGAAGGATTGGGGACTTTACAGTATCCTTCTCCTGGAAGGGGTGGTGGTGGACATTTTGCAGTATCCTTCCCCTGCCACGCTCACAGAACCAGTAGTAAAAAAAAAAATTGAATCCCACCATTGCTTTGTTGTCTTCCATGATTACAGGACTACTTTTGAACTATTGTAAGATTCAGTGCTGTTTTATTTCTGATACTATTTTTTTTTTCATGTAAAGAAGAGAAATTTGCTGTCCACATATATGGTTTCCATTCATAACAATAAAATATTTACTTGGGTCGGATTTTTAATCAAAATGTCCCAAAGTAAAAAAAAAAATGTTCCTCTTCATAGGTTGTTTCTATCAAAATATTATGAATTGTGAGAAGCTTAATTTGAATGGTTTTAATTAATACTTACAAATAGTGGAATTTTGTTAATTAAATAGTCTCAAAACATTTCCCATTTCTGCTAAGGAGAACTCTCCAGAGCATATTTTTCTCTAAGTTTTAGTGCACAAAACTCCTATTAACATTAGAAAGGTTTTTCCATGCAGAACAAGAATGGAATATGAAATGAAAAAGCTTGCTGGAAATATTTTATGAGCAATTTGCCCTTAGAGTTTTATTACTTCATAGTTGATTTCAGAAGTATGATTTCAACATAAATAACAAAATAACAGAGTTAGAAGGGACTTTGGAGGTCTTTCTGCCTAACCCCTTACTCAATCAGGAGACCCAATACCATTCCAGACAAGTGTCTGTCCAGTCTCTTCTTAAAAGCCTCCAGTGATGGAGTACCCACAACTTCTGAAGGCAAGGTGTTCCACTGGCTGATTGTTCTCTGTTAGGAAATTTCTCCTTAGTTCTAGGTTGCTTTCTCTCCTTGATTTGTTTCCATCCATTGTTACTTGTCTTGCCTTGTCTTGCCATTCTTGACTTTATTTGAAATGATGAGGGGATCCTGATCTAATCCAGATTAAACTTAATTATGGGGAATCTTCTCATTTTAAGAGAATTAAAGAGAATCAGTCTTCAGATTTAAGTGATCAATTTTCAATTCAACCTCTTATAAAAAGTAGATTGAAAGACACAAAGCCTCAGCCATATCTTAGAAAACCAGGAAACTCATTGAACTCACCTCACTCAAAAATAAGCACATAGTACTGTAAATGACATTTATTTTTATATAGGTAAAAAGTAAAGGTAAAGGTTCCCCTCGCACATATGTGCTAGTTGTTTCCAAGTCTAGGGGGTGGTGCTCATCTCCATTTCAAAGCCAAAGAGCCAGCACTATCTGAAGATGTCTTGGTGGTCATTTGGGTGGCATGACTAAACACCAAATGCTGTCACCTTCCCACCAAAGGTGGTTTCTATTTTTCTACTTGCAATTTTACATGCTTTCAAACTGCTAATTTTGCAGAAGATGGGACAAGTAATGGGTGCTCACTCCGTTATGCGGTGCTAGGGATTCGAATCGCTGAACTGCCAACCTTTCTGATCGACAAGCTCAGGCGTCTTAGCCATTAAGTCACCGCATCCCCTTATTTTTATATAAGTATTCTTAAATAAATACTGCAGTTTCTAGGAAAACTGCTTCAAACATTATCATGAGAATGGCTCTTAACCTGAAAAAAATCCTTCAGTTTGTGATAGAACTTTTAATCTATGTTCTTAAATTCCTAGGGAAAACTTTAGATTTTGTGCTTCTTTTTTTAAAGTGTGAAAGAGAAAAATGAAATATCTTCCTGGTTTAAAGTTTCCCAGCACATTAAAGTTAAGATCTTGGTAAAATAATCTTTAAAAGATTATTTATTTCTGGTGAAATAATATAAATGACTGGCACATTTTTTTTTAAAAAAAAGAACATAGTGATAAAATATTAACAGCCATAAATATTTAGGATTCTTGAGAAGATAACATAACCCTAGTTTGGTAGCCTTCCTCCATCACATGAGTTTAAAATGAAGGTATACATATATTTGGTCATCACAATATAAACAGATGTTGAGACTCTGGAAGAGTGCAGAAAGAGCAACAAAAATGATTAGGGGGCTGGAGGTTAAAACACATGAAAATAGTTTCTGGAAATGAGTATATCTAGTTTAATAAAAGAAGGACTGGGGTGACATGGTAGCAGTGGTTCTAATATCTGAGAGGCAGCCACAAAGATGAGGAACAAAAACTTTTTTCCAAAGCACCAGAAGGTAAGAGAAGAAATAATGTATGAAGCTATTCACAGAGGGAGAAGCAACCTTGAACTAAGGAGAAACTTCCTAAACAATGAAAACCATTAACTAGTGGAACAGCTTGCCTTTAGAGGTTTGTGGGTGCCCCCTCACTGCAGGTTTTTAAGAAGAGATTGTATAGCTGAATTGAGATGGGGTTGGACTAGAAGAACTCCAGGAACCCTTCCAACGTTTTATTCTATTAGGTTATTTGACAATAACAACAAAATCCTTACTATTGAAAAGGAAAATAATATTTCTGGGTGACATAAAAATGTTGGATGACACTTAGAGAACCTGTGCATTGACAAAATTTCCATCTGTCAAATGCAAAAAGCCATATTGCTTGGATCTGCACATATACTATGCCAATGCATTGTGATAGCTTCATTTTTTTTGGAAAGAACTGATGTGTATAAAGGCCCCACTAGCTACAACAGGCAACTGTGATTTCATAGTGCTGTGTATATAAATAATTCAGCAGCTTAAATGAAAACACTTAGGAGTTTATTTGCATTATACACAATTGGACTGCCCTGCAGATTTTCCTAAAGGACAGCTTTTCTGCAGCATTTATTAAAAGGTAAATATTTATTTACTGGAAGGAACAAAAAGTTATTCTTTCAAGGGTTAGTCATGGCTTTAACTGCTCATAGTGTCTAATGAAGTAAAAGGATGGATTGATAGTTTGGGTGGGATAATACTACAATTGCTAGATGCAATTACAATTTATAGTACGTTCAAACTCTCTTGGCAAATAGCTTTAATTAATGGATTGGGTCCTAAGTTATTTGTGCCTGTGGCCTAGAATTGCATCTAAGGTGAAAAATAATGGTTGAAAGTAGAATCTGGTTAATGTTCTTCAATTGTAATTAGTTGTGGGAATTCATATTTTAAGACACACGCAGTTGCTTAAGCAAGATAAATTTTTGTATGGTTGGGTCGGTTTAACACTTATCTAATTCAACTCCATGTTCTCTCCTTTGTCATGTTATCAATGGACGTGTAAATTAATAAAACATGGGAAAATCTGTTTTGAACTGTACTCAGAAATCTCATAAAACATATTTTCTTCACAAAAAAAGACTTGAGAAGTATAAGTACAATCATATCAAGTTTTTCTTTTAAATGAATTTAAGTTTTAGATCCTAAAGGGAAAAAAATACCTAGGTATGACTTTTTTTTTAGGACTTAGAAATGTTAATCATTGTGCATTATTTCTATACTCTACAACCATTTTCCATCAAAGTTAATATCTCTAACATTTTGGCTGGCTTTAACTGACTTGATCTTTGATTAAATAGCATGAATTCCATTTTTAAATAGAAGTATACATTTTAATGTGGTAGCTTGTCTTATTCGTATGTTAATCCACCCTTCACATTTTGGAACAGTCCTTATTATAACCATATACTATAGAATTGACTATTCCTGGTATTTGTGATGATTTTTAAACTGCTTTTCATTAAGAGGGGGAAAAAAAGCATCATTCACAATGGCAAGACTGGGTAATAAGCTTAAATATTCAAATACTATGCAATATATTGCTCTTGTTGTTGAACATGCAAATCTGACATCGTCTCTGGAATCATTTTCCTCTCTTCCAAGTTTTAAAACAGAGATGTTAACTTAAAAGATTAATTGAATTAAAAGGAGAGTTTTATGAGAAGAACTTTAAATCAATAAGACCATGAGCTAAATATCAGGCTTTGCTCAAATGATTTATTTTTATTGGGAGAAAATGACAGAGCTGTAAGAGGAAGTATTGTGTAGTGGGCTTCAGTAGGCAGAACCAGACCAGCTTAGCTGCAACAACTTTTTTTGCCTTAAAATGGGACTAAGGAACTGCAGGCAAATGCCTGGTGATTATACTCTAGGCCCCTGATGGCGAACCTATGACATGCGTGCCACAGGTGGCAAACATAGCCCTCTCTGTGGGCACATAAGCCATTGCCCAGCTCAGCTCCACCATGCATGTATGTGCACCTCCCACCTGCCAGCTCATTTGTATGGTCTTTGCCATACATTCAGGGCATTGCACATGCATGCACATGGAGTGGGGGGACCAAGGGAACTGCAGTGTGCTCCCCTGCACCCCATTTTTGTTTCAGGAGGCTCCAGGGAAGCCTGCTAAAACCCAAAATGGGTTGTGGGGGGTCATGCACAGGCACAGGGGGAGGCATGGTGGTGCAACATAAAGTATGCAAGGGGGATTGAGGATCCTGGGGGGAGTTCATGTGCACATGCAAAGGAGGGCAGGACACATTGCCTTTATGGATATGGGGGCACATATGTGGCTATCATGTGCATTGCACATGTGTGCATTCAATCATGTGAGGAGAAAAGAGTTATCCATCACTGGCTCGAGGCCCACAGGGCCTTAACCAATCAGAGAACTAGAAAAAAGGCCGTCCAAATAATAAATGTTCTATATTTCCCATCCAAAAACAGTTGGGGCCATCTAAAGATTAGTTTCACTTAGCACAGTTAACCAACTATATCCATTCAATACATAACAGAAAGATATAGGGTCTCGCTGCTTGAGCTAGAGATTGGGCTTAGAACTCTACTTAATGTTCTACGTAATTCTCAGGAGTATTCCAATGACTGTTGTTTCTAGAGGGCAAATTCAATAGTGTGTCTCAAATTCTTTTTCCAGTCATAATTTCATGTAAGAATGTGTGCTTTTTAAAAAGGTGCACATCTGTTAAAGCTGAATACTGAATAAAATATACTGAATACAATATACACTGAAAACAAGGAAAAATTCAGTTTATAATTTAGAAAATTACTGATAATGTAATACATAATTATAAAAAAATAAATTATTTTTTATAACTAAATATAAATAAATTTGGATCTTTAAGGAAACACAAACTGCAGCACTATATGGAATGCAAGCTAATGGAAACACAACAGAAAGGAATAGTATGTAATATCTTGAAAAAAGAGATAATTGGTGGTACATACGAGCACTTTAATAGCAGTGCTAATTTGTGAATTATGATCTCTTGTAATTCTTTTCTTTCTTTTGTTTCATAGAATTACAGAGCAGTTCTTGTGGAAATCCTGGAACGCCATCCAAAGGCATTTTATCTGGAACACGTTTTGATGTTGGCGACAAAATCCGATATAACTGTGTGACGGGCTACATACTGGATGGTCATCCCCAACTTACCTGTTAGCCAGTTCAGTAAATACAGCATCCTGGGACTTTTCCAGTTCCTATCTGTAGAGGTAAGTTGAACATCCAATGAAAACTAATATAAAACCAAAATTCACTATAAAAATACTGATATTACATGTTTTAAAGTTTAATTTGTGAAACATTTATTAGAACTACCTTGTTTTCCTGAAAAATAAGATCTCCCTGGATAATAAGCTCAATTGGGCTTTTGTGCGCATGCGCTAAAATATGCCCTCCCCTGAAAATAAGCCCTACCCAAAATATTGCAACACAGCCAGCAGTCATGAGGTGACCACAGTCTCCGCCTCCTGCACCTCAAAATAATTAGACCCTCCCAGAAAATAAGGCCAACTACTTATTTTGGGGGTCAAAAGAAAATAAGACATTGTTTTACTTTCTGGGAAACACAGTAGAAAGGTGGGCTTTACGGTACTGGTATTTATTAAAGATGCAGCTGCTGATATGACTGTAATGCATGTTTGACTTATAACCTGGATGACAAATAACATAGACCTGAATTAAGGTAAATATGTTATTTCTAAAGTCATAATTTTGAAGGAAGTGACAGGTCTTTCTATTCTGGAAGGGAATACTCTTCTAAATATATCTCCCAAAAGGAGCTCTAATATTAAGCCTATCTAAAAGATTTGGATTCAAGTTGTTTGAAATATATTTTTCTGGATGATCCTTCTCTTTGCAGATTTAAGTTGTTTGAGGAGATTCATCTACAAATACAACAATCTCATAATAATTCTGAGCAATAGCTAAGAATTAAAATTCTTCTATAGTTATCATGATTTCTAGAAGGTACAAATTTTTTAAAAAAGAAACTTTGGCATTTAGTTGGATGATTTTTGCTGAGAGTAAGCCACACTATACCTGAAGGGATTATTTCTAAGTAGATTCACATTAGATTATACGGTTAATCATTGCTATATCATTAGATCTCGCATAGATATGCTAGTGCATTAATTATGCAAAAGATAAACTGGAAACTAAATTGCAAAAGAAGAGATCATATTTGGGGAAAGAAGAACACATACCATTGGGAGGTATAATACTTAAAAAAACTTACTATATGAACTCCTCATAGAGGAAGAAAGTTGAAGAATATTGATTAGCAAATTCTGAGTTACATAACCACTGCATGTAAGCGATTATATAACTCTTCCTGTTAGGTTTTTTTGGTTCTCCTTGTTGCTTTTGAAACTATGTCCTGCATTGGTTTTCCCAGGAAAAGAGTCCTGAACACACAATAGAGCTTAAATAATGCATAGAACAAGCTTTGGCTACAAGTAATCTATTTATGTTATTTTAAATACTGGTGAAATAGTGGTTGCCCTTGAAGTGTCTTCATACAGCCACAATTTATTGGCAATTCCAATTTTCCTTTACATGGCAACCTGTGGGAAAACGTGCCTCTTCAGAGTATCCAAGTGAAGCAGTGAAAGCAACTGCTAAAGACCTGTGTATGAAACAAAGTTTAGTTCAAAGTACTGCAGAGTTTTGTTTGAAGTACAATCCCAAGATGGGTTTTTTTTCTTCAGTATTTTGTATTATTCTTTACTGGGAATTGATTTTCTTGAACAAAGGGGAGACAGAAGGGACAGTAAGAGTTTACACTGATGGAAATCTAATGAAAGGAAGCTGGAGTCTAAAAATTATTCTCATTGCCTGATCACATTGCCTGTATACTGTATTAATATTTCCTGCTTACATTCATGTGCAATAAAAGAAAAGCATCCAGTGATAGAATTCAATGGTGGATTCAATTTTTTTTACTACTGGTTCTGTGGGCGTGGCTTGATGGGCGTGGCAGGTGAAGAATACTGTAAAATCTCCATTCCCACCCCTCTCCAGGGAAAGGTTCCTGCAAAATCCCCATTTCCTCCCGATCAGCTGGGACTTGGGAGGCAGAGAATAGATGTGGGCAGGGCCAGTCAGAGGAGGTATTACCAGTTCTGTGAACTACTCAAAACTTCCACTCCTGTTTCTCCAGAATTGGTCAGAACCTGCTGAATACCACCTCTGATTTAATTGTCTTAAATTCAATTATCATCAGAAATAAAATTTTCTGTGAAATTGAACTTTAAGGGCTGGATTTGAGGGCCTAACAGCTTCTGTGGTGCAATTCCACTACCTGAATATACACGTCTACTATAGATACCAAATTCCTCTTCCTATTAAGATCTGTAAAGAAAACAAAACCTTGAATCATAGATGCACAAAACTTCAGAAGTTAGCTTTTTTCTTTTCTTTTCCCAATATTTTTCCTGATATTGCACTTTGTGAAAAGGTAGGCACAATCCAACCAATTCATTTAAACCCTGATATAATGCTGTAAACATAAAACCTTAGTTTAAGTCTATGAGTTATCCATTTGGTATGTGCTTGTTTAGGTCCAGCTTGATGTATTCTGCTTTCCTACTGAAACTTATGCTTGATTAATTTTTCATTTGTTGTGACTAACATGGAAGTTATGCAGTGGTGGAATTCAAATTTTTATTACATGTGCGTGGCTTGGTAGGCATGGTATGTCTTGGTGGGTGTGGCAGGGGAAGAATACTGCAAAATCTCCATTCCCACCCCATTTCAGGGGAAGGTTACCTCAAAATCCCCATTTCATCCTGATCAGCTAGCAGGCAGAAAATAGATGGATGGGAGCAAGGCCAGTCAGAGGTGATATTTACCGGTTTTCCAAACTACTCAAAATTTCTGCTACTGGTTCTCCAGAACTGGTCAGAACCTGCTGAATATCACCTCTGAAACTATGACTTCCATTCCAGAAGTGTAGAACAAATTGCAGGAGTGAGCATGGGGGTGTTCCTGAACTACATTTACACCAGTGGTGAAATTCAAAATTTTTACTACCGGTACTGTAGCATGGCAAGGGATGGATACTGCAAAATCCCCATTGCCATCCCACTCCGGGGCCAGCCAGAGGTGGTATTTGCCAGTTCTCCAAATTACTCAAAATTTATGTTACCGGTTCTCCCAAACCTGTCATAATCTGCTAAATTTCATCCCTGATTTATACCGTCTTCTGGCATTAACAAAAAAAAAAAAGCAGCATTATTGGGAAACCTTCCAGGGTTTTTTTTCTCCTCTTTGCTGCAGAGACCAAGCAGAAACTTTCCATTCAATTTGCTATCATATTGTTTATTGAGGAATGGGATTCTGAATTGCCTTGTACTTTCCAACATTGAAATGTCTGTTGCATTTTGATCATTCTGTGACTCTTTTAAGCAGCCAAGATTCAGAGATGAAAAACATTTGTTGCCATAAAGCCTTCCTGGACAAACAGTCTATTCTAGATACTTGACAGACCTGGATGATTTTTTAAAAAAATAAGTTTATTGTGACTGACAGCAATCACATAGAATATCTGGCCAATGAGTGGGACAAAAAATATATATAACATAGTTACGTGATACTATTATTCTTAAGTGCCTTCTTCCATGTAGTAGAGCTCAAACTGTTTATGAGAAAACTGAGAACAACAGAAGATAAGTAGCGGGTTGGAGTGTGATTGGAGAACTTTTGCAATGAATCAGATTGAACACAGAATGGGCCCTTTGTCCGATCCATTTGCAGCCCCAGTACTGTTAAAGCCTGAGTAAGTCCTCGGACTTACGAATGACAGCTCGGCAACAGCCAGGCGCGTTTTAGCCAATCAGGCACACCTTGCAAGTTGCCGGGCTGTCATACGTGCAGCTATTGGTCCTCCTGTCTGACAGCTCTATATAAAAAGCTGTCAGACAGAGGAAGGGTGCCGGTCTACTTTTGTTCTTTGTTCTTGCCTGCAATAAAAGTTGTTGACTTACGGTTACCTCAGACGCCTCCCTGGTTCTTTCTGCGGATCTAACAAGTACACAGCAGTAAATGCAGCTACGTTTGTGCAGAATGAACCAATGATATTTTTCCATACTGTGTGACATCTGTTCCATATGCAATGTTGTGGGAACATAGCTGGAACAATTGTAAGCTTGCTGTGAACAATTGGTATCATCCTTTACAGACAAGGTAATTGGATTCAATTATTTCTGGGTATCACTGTTGGGACGGGTCATAGGGAGATGACCTTGGCAACTGCTTGACAGGTTCCTGGCTATTGTTTTTAGCTTTTAGGTCTCAGACATAGATAAGGTATGTCAAGAGATGATGCTGTCTGTGACTTGTGTTATTCTTTCCATTTCTGTCTGACGAAATTGACCAGGTTGGGCTAAACCCACAAGTGAAGCAGGTGAGTAGTGCTTTCTTGAGTTTAAGTTGAGTTACTTTCCGCAGATTTTTAAAATTATAACTCAGTTTCAGATACAGGTAGTCCTCAACTTACAACCACAATGGAGCCCATTGTGTAACTTTGAGTAACTTTGAACAGTCACCAAATGAACTGTGGTAGGGTCGAGGACTACTTTTACTCAATTCTTGGGTAGCATGAGTAAGAATGACTTAAATTTCAGATGAATACTTTTTTCTTCAGATAAGTAGAAAAATCAGTGGTAAAAACTTGGAACAAATAATAAAAGAGAAGATTATCAATTTATCTAGTTATCAAACCACTAGTAAATCTGTGTTTCAGTACTGCTGTCCTGGGTGGGGTGGGGCATAATGATGAACATAATGACAAATAAACAACTACTTTATATTATTATTGTCTATATCCAAAGCCATGTGTTTAGTCACCATTAATAGGTGATACATCATTTATAGTCAATAGTATAGCAAACTGATATAAATATATATGTTTAGCATCAATGTCCATTTAAATTATTCCAGTCTGAACTCATGAGAAATGCATATAAAGCAGTGGTGGGATTCCAATAATTTAACAACCGGTTCTCTGCCCTAATGATTTCTTCCAACAACCAGTTCACCAAACTGCTTAGAAGTTACCAACCGGTGCGAACTGGCTGAATCCCACCACTGATATAAAGGTAGTTCTTGTTTATCAGCTACCTCATTTAACAAACAGTCCCCTGCCATTTATGACCTTTGCCAGAGAGAAAATCTGAAATAGAGCATCAGCACAATCGGGGATTTGCTTAGCAATTGTGTTGCATAACAACTGAGTAGCTATTCTCAATTGTGGTTACTAAATAGGTACTACCTGTACAGACAGGCAAAGTTTAAATGGAGATAGGGCAATTTTGATTTATTGTATTATGAAGTGTCAATTACTGTGTGCATAGCCCATGACCAGTTTTTAATTAAGTTCCCCCTCTGCTGACATTATTATTTGATTGGGGATTTTAAATGATGATAACCTGACAATAGTCTCATCCCAGCACCTTCTACTTTTCAGACAGGGTAGGAATTATAGACTGCCACGTATTGTGGATTGGTAAGAATGATTCACCAAAGCTAATAAATAAGGTCATGGTAATATAATATAGTCACTCTGTAAAGGTTATATTAATTAGGAGGTTTGATAATCGGGATAATATCTCTTATATTTTTGAAAGGTTGTTCTATTTATAGGTAAAGTCACAGCTAGCTTATAACACTTGTTGCCTCTTTTAGAGCTGTGGTTAACTGTTGCATATTGAAAGAAACTGTTTTTATTTCATTTTATTGCTTTGATATGACAGGCAAAAAAGAAAATATTTAAAAAAAATAGCAAAAAAGGTGAAAATAAATAAATAAATCGCAATCTTCAATCACAGGTAGTCCTCAACTTATAACAATTTACATTTTTAAGCAATTAGTTGCTAAGCGAGTTGCACAACAATTTTGTGATCCTCTTTGCTCTTGTTGTGAGTGAATCACTGCAGTTGTTAAATAAATTATGTGGTCAAGTAAGCAAATCTGTTCTTCCCCATTAACTTTGATTGTCAGAAACCAACTGGGAAAATACAAATGGTGACACATTGACCCCTGGATATGGTAACCATCGTAAATACAAGTCGGTTGCCAAGCACACAATTTTGATCACATGACTGGGGGGATGCTACAACGTTGTGTTAGGACCTTTTCTAAGTTACTTTTCCCCAGTGTTGTTGTAACAAATCATTGTAAGTTGAGGGCTCCCTGTTTATGTAGTTATAAAAAGCACAGGTAGTCCTTACAACAGTTTGATTAGTTGTTTATGTTGTGTTATGTTTATTTAATTTGTATGCCGCCCCACTTCCGAGGGACTCGGGGCGGCTAACAACCAAAGGAAGGGGGGGATACAAATAAGACAAAAGACAGACAGAGTAAAAACAACAACAGTCATAACGATTCAAGTGGGGCTGGAAATTCATCAGCCCCAGCCTGCCAGAACAACCAGGTCTTCGTGGCTTTGTGGAAGCCTAGAGGGTGGTGAGGGTCTGGATCTCCACGGGGAGATCGTTCCAGAGGGCCGGAGCAGCCACAGAGAAGGCCCTCCCCCGGGGATTAGCCAGTCGGCAGTGGCTGGCGGATGGAATTCGGAGGAGGCCTAATCTGTGGGATCTGATCGGTCGTAGGGAGGTAATTGGCAAGAGACGGTCTCCTCAAGTACCCATGTCCAATACCATGTAGGGCTTTAAAAAGTACGACTAGCACCTTGAAGCGTATCCGGAGCCCAATAGGCAGCCAGTGCAGCTCGCGGAGGATAGGTATACGTGGGTGTACCGAGGTGCACCCACAATCCGCTCGTGCGGCTGCATTCTGGACCAGCTGAAGTCTCCGAATACTCTTCAAGGGCAGCCCCATGTAGAGCGTGTCACAGTAGTAAGATTAGTGACTGTAGATTAGTGACTGTTCAGTAGATTAGTGACTGTTCAAAGTTGTAACGGCACTGAAAAAAAATGATTTATGGCCTTTTTCACACTTAAAACTGTTGCAGCATCTCTTTAGGTCATGTGATTTACATTTGGATGGCTGACAACTGATTCATAGTTATGACAGTTGCAATGTCCTTTGGTCACCTGATCTCTCACACACACACATCTCCTAAATGTTAATGTTGAGTTGCTGATTCTCCGATATAGAACAACTGCTAATGACTCCAGGTGTTTGAAAAAAGAATCTTATTTAAGATCAGCAGAAGCATTTTTAATTAAAAAAAACACCTAAGATCACTAATTTGGGAAATCCAGTCTATGTTCCAACTTTTTAAATGCAATTTATATCATTTTTATAAAGCTCTTCAGGATAGTTGGGAATAGTTAAATGAGTTGATTTTAGCTTATAAAATCTCTGTTCATACAAATAAATCATTGGAGTTGTGGAAGGCAGCCAATCAGTCAATTCCAAGGAGAAAACTTGTTTAATTGCCTTGATTGCTATTCACTGCATTAAAGGCAATCTACACTCTCTCTGTAACCCCCTTAAAACCCTTAAAAATATCATTAACAAATAACAAAACTCGTCTAGGGTATTAAAACATTTCAGCCCAACTTTTCCTGAAAAAAGTAGTGCGACAAACATTTTTAAATAGGGATTATTCCAAAGAGCTAATCTCTCAGGAGAATAAGAGTCAAATTTGCATTTCTTTCCCAATAGTATCCAAATATGTCTGGCTTATCTTCCTTGAATATGGGAAATAATATGAGGTTATTGACTATAATTAGGACTGAGTGCTTGCAAGAAATTATTTGTTTTCTAAAATAAATACAGAATTGAGCTTTTTATTAAAATTGCCCATATCAATATGTATTTTACAGTACTTAACAATCGTTAAGCTTGTTCACCCATACAATACTATATGAACATACATACTGTATATGGGTGAAATCAATGGTGGATTCAATTTTTTTTACTACCAGTTCTGTGGGCGTGGCTTGGTGGGTGTGGTATGGGCTTGGTGAGTGTGGCAGGGGAAGGATACTGTAAAAATCTCCATTCCCCCCCACTCCAGGGGGAAGGCATACTGTAAAATCCTCAGCTGGGACTTGGGAGGCAGAGAATAGATGTGGACAGGGCCAGTCAGAGGAGGTTATTTACCAGTTCTCTGAACTACTCAAAACTTCCACTACCGGTTCCCCAGAACTGGTCAGAACCTGCTGAATACCACCTCTATGGGGAAAATGGATTTTGTATGTAGCCAATCAAATTTATAGCAATAGCAGTAGACTTATATACCGCTTCATAGGGCTTTCAGCCATCTCTAAGCGGTTTACAGAGAGTCAGCATATTGCCCCCCAACAATCTGGGTCCTCATTTACCCACCTCGGAAGGATGGAAGGCTGAGTCAACCCTGAGCCGGTGAGATTTGAACGCTGAACTGCTGATCTAGCAGTAGTGCTGCAGTGGCTGCATTTAACCACTGCGCCACCTTGGCTCTTTATTTATCGACCAAAATTAGGGGGGGGGGAGGTTAAAAGCACAATGATTATATATTTATACTTTTCTGTTATATCATTTTTTTACTAAAAAGGAACAGAAAAATTATATATTATATATATTATATATATATATGTGTGTGTGTGTGTGTGTGTGTGTGTGTGTGTGTGTGTGTGTGTGTGTAAACTACTCCTGGAAACACCAAACCTGAAGTAGTCAGCAGCAGCCTGAAGATGACGAATGTGACTTCGTCGAAACGTCGCCAAGACATCTCCAATTCTACACGGGAGAAAAACCCGAACACTAGAGACCTACACACACACACACACACACACACACACACACATATATATATACATACATACATACATAAATACATACATACATATATATATATATATATATATATTATATATATATACATACATACATACATACATACACATACATACATATATATACCATCAACATAAAATGGAGCTTGCTCAAAAGCTGCAAATGCATCAAGTAAATGAGATGAAGATTGGGGAAGTAGAGGAGAAGGTAAGAGAAGAAGCGTAGGAATAGGAGAGAGGGCAATGGGAGAGAGAGGAGGAGAGAAATGAGGAATGGTAAGGGGAAAGGAGGAGAGAAGGAGAGAGGAAGGGGAAGTTGAGAAGGAAAGGATGACAGAGGAAGAAATGAGGTAGGGAGGAGGAGGAAGAGAGAGAGAGAAAGTGATGGATAAAGTACAAATATGGTATATGGAGAGCAGAAGAGCCAATAATTGGTTTCTGGGAGTTATTGATAAGATTAATTGATGTAAACTTTTAATAATACAATATGATGTTGGTTAGTAATAGTATACATGTGATTATATGTTATGAAAATGAACAAAAAAAAAACTTTAATAAAAAAAATTATGTGGCAATGTCCGTCATATGTGTATACCTTAAGAGAGATACTCTGCAAAGCATGTTTGGACCAATGGAGTCACTTCTCTTGAAGCATAAAAGCAGCCATATCATTTGTGAAAGTTGCATGACTACAGTTGAAAGTTTTTCTTGTTGAGTGCAAAAGCTACTCAGTATTCTGACAGTCCCAACAGAAGTGTCATCTGCCTTGGAAAAGTAATTGTGGTGAGAAAAGTGCATAACGATTTCTTGGTCCACCTGCCATCAGTTCTTCTTGTTGGGTGACCAGCCCATTTCCATCTCAATTCTTTACTCTCTTAATGATATCTTATTCTTTTGTTTGTTCTCCAATCCATGTGCAGCTTTTTCTATCATGTCTTGTAATGCTAAGCATGTAGCTTTCCATGGCTTCTTCGTGCCACTCGTAGCTTTTGTATTGATTGTGAGGTTAAGTGTCCATATTCCCCCCACCCCCGGCCAAGGCAGTCATAGAATGGATCCAGTGGTGGGTTCCAGATCCCGTCGCAACCTGTATCCTGCGACGGGACCAGGCATTCTTGTCTGACTGCGCACGCATGCCAATGCCACCACCCAGCACACTCAGCTGCTCGGCGGAGTTGTGCAGACACCGCACGCTGTGTGTGTGTGTGTGTGCAATTGGCCCATTTGTATCAAAAAGTGATAAGGCATGTGGGCAGGCTGGTGGGCCAAATGAGCCATTGTTCCGGTATAGTGGCCGCTGCTCCCAGCTACCACCAATACAACCCATACCGGGCCATACTGGCCAGAATCCACCACTGAATGGATCCCACTTGATAAAAAGCATCCATGAAAGAGACCTAAACAAGATGGATTGACAACAAGTATCAGCAAGTATTGTGGGACCAATTGGCAAAAGAAGGCTCAGGATTGTATTCGTTGGAATATGGGGAAGAGGCCTTCATCCTGCAGTAGATAAATAGACAATGGCTAAGATGATGATGATGATGATGATGATGATGATGATGATGATGATGATGATGATGATCATGATGATGATGATGATGATGATCATCATCATCATCATCATCATCATCATCATCATATTTTAGTCAGGTACTGTCTCCTTAGTGGTACCATGACTGCATTTAGTTTTAGTCTTTGCTTTCAAGCTGGGTAGAAATCTGTCATAGCTCATTAAAATAGTTGCATTCCAGTTTGCAAATGATGGACAATTGTATTCTTACTAGGATATCCTATAGTTAATCTTCTCATCCACTGAGATTTCTTTGAGGCTTATATCTGACCTCTAGATCTGCAAGTTGGAATCACTGGCCATGCATCTTATCCTGCGTAGTTTCAGACAGATGACAGCAACTGGAAATTCATCATACTTCTCATCAGCTCTTAGATTGGGATATAATTCTTAGGCTTCAAATAACTCAAAGGATTGTGGTCTGGTGTGGTTATTTATAAGGCGGTAATGATGCAAGAGGTTATCTAACTGAGTTTTATCAACCTTTGATTCAGGTTTGATCAAAAATTTAATATAGTACAAGGAGCAGACTCCACTTTTGATAAATCAAATATTATTATACTTTGGGTTATTCCAAATGTTACCAATCCAAAAGAATATTTTAAAAAAACACTGGAGTTTTTAAGAAGAGATTGGATAGCCATTTGTCTGAAGTGGTGTAGGATTTCCTGCCTAAGCAGGGGGTTGGACCAGAAGACCTCCAAGGTCCCTTCTACTTTGTTATTCTATTCTATTCTATTCTAATCTGCATTTAAATTCTTTTCTTTTTACTCACAAGTTGTCTTAAAAATTCCTACCCAAATTACTTTGTTTCCATGTTTCCTTCAATGAGAAACATTTTCTTTATGATGCATAATTTCCTGGCAATGTATTATTTAACATCTGGGATTAATTTATTTTTCACGAACTACATGTGCGTGCACGCACACACACAAAGACTATTTACTTGCTGTTTGTGACTGACATTTTAAAAACTATAATACAATGAGTTTTAAATCAGTCAACCGAGATAGCACAAAGAAAAACTATATTCGCCTTCATGCGTTTCTATCCCAGAAATACATATCATTGTCAGGCACAATCTTCACATGTGAAGATTCAAATAAACTGTTTTATTGCTAAAAGCCAATGCACAAGAATCTTCTCAACTAATGTCCAGCACCTATTTAGAGTTAGAGTCAATGACACTCAAGTGGAGTTGGACTAAGTTTGCTTGTGGCTATGTAAGGTATTCACTGATTGTCATTTCTTTCTGCCAATGTAAGAACAGATTATCTCCAATGGTGACATTGGCAGTCTCTTGTCTTAAGATCTGATTGGAAAACCCACGATTTCTCAAAAGTTTGAGGCATATCTAAAAAAAACCTGAAAAATATGTAATATGTAGGGGAATTTCCAATGTGTGAAAAAAATCTCACCTAGATATTGCCAACAGATGTTGCCCAATTATTGTTTAACTTTATTTCCAGTAATATTTAAGAACTAGGGCACTGAATGTGGGATGCAGTAATTATGGCCTCTGCGTGAACATTAAATATTCATCTCTTTTAAAGCTTTTTTTTCTCCATTTGACAAGGCATTTTATTCTTGTATGAAATTATCTATCATTTGTCTGTCAGTCCATTCTATATCCTCTATCAACAACCTAGACATATACAGTAGTCTTACAAACTTTCTCTCTCTCCTAATCTATTGTGATAGAATCTTCTTTAAAAACCCTATTAGATCTGATAAGCAGATATTTTTTATCTTTAATGTCAATTTTTCTTTAAAAAAATCCCATTGATTATAGATTCCTTGAGCTTAACGAGGTCAAAAGGGTGTAAATTATATTTGCGAGTTTGAATTTTAACATATTTCAGTCATTAGAATTGGATGATAATACAGAGAGTTCAAAATCATCGCAGCTGTGGGTCAGACCCTTCTTCCCTCTCTCATTTTTGAAATTGCTCTGTTCTGAGCTTTCTGTTGCCATAACTATACTATATTATTTTGAGTTTCATTTTTAATATTTAATGTTTTTAGTGCTTGGATATTTCTGACCTCATGATTCTTCTGATCCATTTTACTAAATCCGACATTGTAATGCAAAATCCAACCATTTGATAATTTTCCCTAATTACATTCAATTATAGCCCTCTGTCCTTCTATTAGAAATAACAGCAGGATTATGTACATTAGTTGGCTGGGCACCAAGGGAAGCAAAGCATTTCTCTTAATTTCACAAGAAGAAGCCAGCATGAAGGTTAGCTGCCACCCTCCCCATTTTGGCCCACATCCATCTGGAGCTGACTTCAAAATAATCTGGTCCCATCAGAAGTGTTTGTCCTTAGTTTGCCATATGTCAGCTTAGTTCCATTTAACTTTCCATCTTCTCATGCGCTCTTTCTCAGAACATAAACAGCATTGTCAAAGTAAATAATGCCTGTCAAATCTTTCTTTTTGGAAAGTTTTTGCTCTGGAGTAAAGTCATCTAGTGTTGGTCCATTGATTGAAGGTTTTGCTAATGAAACTGAAAGTGGAATCATTATATTTGTCTTTTGCTTCCCTCTCTAAATTTGTCTAGAGAGGAATCATTGAAATCTGATTTGGAAGAAGCACAGGGAGTTGTCAGGAGGATAAAATTTCCATTAAGCAAGGAAACTAAACAAGGTGGATGGATTCAGTTACAGTAGTGATGAGTGAACCACCGGAAGACTTGAAAAGTAAAGTTAGCAACAGGTTGTTATGGGAAAAATCTATGTATGTAGTGGTTAAGAATCAACCCTGACTTCAAGGCACATAACCAATCAACTTAATAAAAAGGAAATTGGGTTTGGTTGCATTTTATTCCCACTATCTTGATCTGGAATTAATTTCAAGCAAAGTAAAGGTACAAATAAAATTGGGGAAAGCAAACACAGATCTTTTTTTCCCATTGGGTGAGAGAAAGGCTAAACTCGATGTGATTTGAGGGGGTGAAAAAAATTAAGTCCAAGAACAGCAATTAGACCAGAAAGTCAGAGGCAGAAAGGTAATCCAATACAGGCAAGAAACAAAGACAGCAAAAGCCAAAAGTGAAATATTATGCGCAAGGGTATCTTCCCCATTGGTCTTAATGAGTTGAGGCTGGTAGAAAATGGAATCAAACAATATGAGAAGGGCTGAAACTTTCCTGTTATACCTTTAATACAGATAGTCTTTGGCATAGAAATGCAATTGTTCCTTCTGTTGCTAAGTGGTGTGATCATCAAGTGAGTCATGCCCAATTTTACATCCTTTTCTGCCAAATCAGGTAGCTGTTAAGAAAACCTGGCTTCTCCCATTTTTTTAAGCCCCCCTCCCCTGGAAAGGTCATAAATGACAATCATGTAACCTTAGATGCAGTAACTGTCATAAGTACATGTCAGTTGCCAAGCACTTGAATTTTTATCATGTGACCATGGGGAAGCTACAGTGGCCATAATCACAAGGGACCAGTTGTAAATCACTTTTTCCAACACCGTCATAGATTCAAATAATCATTAAATGAATGGTTGTAAGTCCTATAATACACATTCCATGGTAGGAACATGTTATCTGTTTAGAATATGTGGATCAACTATCCAATGAGTTTCTATTCACTTTCCCTCATGCTAAATGGCACCTGTTGCAAAATAATCGTGGTCAGCCTAAGATTTCCTGATGCCTGAGAACTGGCCACAAAGCAAAAATATTGTGGCCCACCAGCAGCCAGCAGAGCTGGCAGCATAGTTGGACAATGAGGATATTGGGGAGAAATATGGGCCAGTCCTGGGGGCTGAGGAAAGCTCAGGCAATGGCTCTATGTCAGAGGCAGAGAGGGAGCTAGGCAGCAGTAAGGCAGAGAAACCAGTTGGAGCTTGTTCCCAGTGTGCGCATGCACAGAGCTGCCAGAAGACAAGAACAACTAAGAAAGCAGGGTCAACTTAGGAGTAAAGTCACATCTTGGAGGTGATTGGGCCCTTCCAATCAGAAACAAAAGAGGAGCAAATGGGGAGTGGACCTTTCCAGGAAAAAAAATTCATTCAGTCATTTCAAGAGTGGAAAGTTTTGTTTGTGACTATAAGAGACACTGTGCCAAGTTTTGCCTTGCCCTGCATTTGGAAACTAGTTGTTTGGCTCTCCAAATGAGATAAGGTTCGTGTTGATAAATATTCCTCTGAAAGACTGTTTGCTAAGCCTTGCTGACTGTGAATGAAAGGAAGTCACAGTCATATACATAAAAGGGGTTTTGCCAGGAGCAAGACTCCGCTTCTTGCTTTTTAAAGGAAGCCTGGGTCAGAACAAAAGGTTCTGATCCCAGTAGCTATTGCTTTGGATTCTTGTCACCTGACAGAATTGTTTTGTAAGCTATCAGAAATGTTCTATAGGCAGGGGATGCATTTTATTTCAACACAGGTCGCCTGCATATGATTTTTATTTTTTTACTGCCTCTTTTTTGCACTGTGAGCAGACTGGAAGGTCTGCATCTTTTTATTGATCCATAACTCACACTAATTTATAAGAGGTATTGGCTGAAGTGCAGAGTGTAAATACATTAAATAATAATAATAGAATGGTCGACAAAAGGAGATATTAGTTCCAATCAGCAATCTGTATCAATTTATAGTATTCTGGAACTAGACTGGTTCCTCCCAAGTACAATTTGTGCCAATTAAGGTATTTTGGGCTGTAAGAACTAATATTTTGTCCTTTGCTTTTCAAGGTTTCCAAACTGAGCATCTGGAACAGCTATCTCTCTCTCACACACACAAGTGTAGGCAAATATGTGTATCCCAGAATAATTTTGAAGAATCCAATGTGAGTGGGTCATCAGGACCAGAGTTTTCATCTTCCCTGCTTTTAGACTCATGCTGGAGCCCATCATAGGGAAGTTCTTTCTCTCCAGGCTGTTCCTCAGAAAGAGAAATATGTTCCCTGAGGATGGGCTCCTGCACAAGTCTGAAAAGTTGGAACTCTGGTCCTAGTGACTAACTCAGATTACATCCATCCCTTTCTATCTCCCTCCACTCCCTCTTCTTTTCTCTTCCCCTTTCTTCACATCCCTTTGAACCCATTCTCCTAGTTACCATATGTATGTATGTATGCATGTATGTATATAATCCTCGGGGTGTGTGTTCTGTTAACATACAGCATGTTGCGCCGTAAAATGGCTTCTACTGTACTGCCGTAAAATGGCTTCTATTGTGCACTGCAGTGGACAGTACTTCAGCTTTCACAGTACTCCAAAAGGGGGAAAAACCAACATTAGAAATTACGTTTGGTCTGGACATTTTTCATACATACATACATACATACATACATACATACATACATACATACATACATACATACCCAGGCAATGCTGGGTTATCAGCTAGTTCATGTTAAATAAGAAAAATTCTAATTCATGTAGATCCAAAGTCACATTATCTTCAATACCATATGAAAAATGGAAATAAAAATATATTAACAATTATAATACTACATTAATGGTCTTTCAAATGACTGATAAAAGTTAAAGTCACATCTTTTGATGTTAGCTGTTCAAAAGTCAGGGGGGAAAACATTCATTGTTTTTTATAGCTCTGCTAGCCAAATGACAGTGAGCTTACATCTTATTACTGTTGTTACATTTGTGACAGGATTTCCTTTAGAATATATTATCAGAAATAAGGCCAGGAGACAGAGACAGCAATATTTATAGCCATGCTAGTAAGTGAGGCACAATGAAAATAAGCTAATATCAGGATGCAGTAACAAAATAATTATAACAGAGTTGATTTTGCAGTAGAAGACATTCTTGTACAGTCAAAACTTTGTTCTGTGTGATCACCGACATTAAATAATGACATGCTAATGATAAACAGCTGGCATCTTAGCTAAAATAGTTATCTCTGCAGCTTTCAAAGATTTTATGTGCTGAGTTAACCTTTTAGCTCAACAAAGAAAAAAAATCTTCAACAGATGAAGACAAATGAAGCGATTAAAGTCACAGCTGCTTCCAGTAGGTAACAAAAAGATAAATATTAACCTTCACAGTTCACAATATACCGATGAAGAGCTTGTATGACTTTAATGTCACTTAAAAAAGGGGGACAAATTGAACATTAATGCTCCAGCATTAATTAATTAATTCAGTCCATCCTTTAAACTTGACACACTATTTAATAGTGATAATTATAATAATTATAATTTCTATTCAGTCTAGAAGCTATTTCAACTGTGTCAAAGAAACAACAACATTGACAACAAAGGAATAGTGAAGTTTCCAAGAGTTGGCCTAATTAATTTACGAGCCTTCAGACAAAGTTCAAAGAAAACACATTCATTTATTAGACTAACATGTTGGCACGGACTTCTGTGGAGCCGAAACTAAATCCCACTTAATGGCGTCTGAATTTTACCCCTGTGTCCCCTCCCCTCTGGTTGAGGTCATTAATCACATTCTCCAACAGGACGTTATGGCAAGGTTCAGGACATGCACATTCACATCCCAATACAGAAATATAAGACTTTTACTCTGGCCAAAAGTATGCATGGCATTCCCCCCCCCCCTTAAGTTGATAGTAGTCATGGAAATGCTTTAGACGTTGACATCTGGCTCCCCTCACTTCCTGAAAGAGACCTGTGTAAACAAAGCAATTTGAGTACAGGTGTATAACTTAGGGATGTGTCCCTCCCCCAGGCTTGCTTGGATTTTCTGCATGGAATTTTGCTATAAGGCAATCAGCCTGGATATTTCTACTTTTCACCCAAGATGCCTCTGATAAGGGGTAGCCCTTCCACTTGATTAAGTATTGGAGTTGTCTCCTGTGCCACCTTGAATCAAGGATACGCTGAACTTCATAATGGGTTTGGCCCCTTATGACCAGAGGGCCTGGGGGCTCCTGGGGTAGTGGTCTCAGAGTAGACCCAATCATGGGTTTTAAGAGGCTGCTATGAAATGCTGGGTGTATCTTCCCCAACAATCGAGGCAGTTTCAATTGCACTGTGACTGGGTTGATGATCTTTACTATGGGAAATGGTCCCATAAATTTCAGCTCCAGTTTCTTGCTAGGCAGTTTTAATCTCAAATATTTTGTGGAGAGGTAAATCTTCTATCCCACCCAGAATGGCCGTTGCGGAGCTCGATGTTTGTCTGCCTGTTTCTTATAGGTGTGTCCCTTTTTGACATTTTCCCAGGTCGCTTTCAGCATCGACATCCAGTCAGCCAAGCTGACTGACGAGGGGGGATCCCTTGGATACTCAGGCATTGGGATGAAGTCCATACCGCTCACTATTTTGAAAGGTGTGAGTCCTGTGCTACTGTAAACAGCATTATTGTACGCCACCTTAGCAAAAGATAAAAGGTCTGCCCAATTGGACTGCTGATAGTTCATGTAGCACCTCCGGTACTGTTCCACCATGGCATTCAGTCTCTCTGCTGTCCCATTGGTGCTCGGATGAAAAGCTGAACTAAGACCCTGAGACGATCCAATGGACCGCAGGAACTCCCTCCAGAACCTAGCCATGAACTGGACCCCTCTGTCTGAGATAATTCTTTGAGGTACTCCATGCAGTCGGTAGATATGCTTCACGAACAGTTTAGCCAGCTTGTGAGACGAGGGTAGTCTGCTGCAGGCACTGGTGGGTCTCAAAATTTTTTGGAACCTACTCTGTGGGTGTGGCCTCCTTTGTGGGAGTGGCTTGCCGGCCATGTGTTTTCTTTCTTTCTTTCTTTCTCTCTCTCGCTCTCTTTCCTTTTGTCTCTCTGTCCCTTTTTTTCTTTTTTTCTTTCATCTCTCTCTCTCACTCTTTTTCTTTCTTTTTTCTTTCTTTCTTCCTTTCTTTCTCTTTCTCTCTCTCTGTGTGTCATTCTGTCTCTCTGTCTCTCTGTCTCTCTGTCTCTCTGTCTCTCTGTCTCTCTCTGTCTCTCTCTCTCTCTTTCTCTCTCTCTCTCTGTGTGTGGCAGTATGGGTTTCAAAAATTTTTGGAACCTCTTCTGTAGGTGTGGCCTGCTTTCCGGGTCCACTGGTGGAACCTCTTCTAACCGGTTCGGTAGATTTGACGAACCAGTTCTACCAAATAGGTGCGAACTGGTAGGAACCCACCTCTGGCTGCAGGGTATGAAGTGTGCCTGTTTGGAGAACAGGTCTATTACAGTCCAAATCACCGTGTTTCCCCCACTTTTTGGCAACTCTACTATAAAGTTCATTGCAATCTCCTCCCACGGCCTCATTGGCTCTGCTACTGTTTGCAATAGTCCAGGGGGTTTTCCTGGTTGTGTCTTCATTGTGGTGCAGATGGTACAACTTTTCACGTAACTATCTACATCTTTCTTCATGCCAGGCCACCAGAATTTTCTCCGGGCTAAGTGTAAAGTCTTTAGGAACCCAAAGTGGCTTGCTGGTTTGGCATCATGACTCCTCTGGAGAATTAGGGTACGTAGAGATTCTGGGATGTAGAGTTTTGTCCCCTTCCATGCAAGGTCATCTCTCTTGTCAGAATGTGTTGGTTGTTTTGGAACCAGGGGCTGCTAACAGTTCAGTTTTGAGCCTCATGATTAGGTCGCTTGCAAGTTGGTCTTGCCGGTCACGGTGGTGCCGTCTGGTGGTCATTTGGGCAGCAGTTTGGGTAGAGGGAATGATGGCATTCACTACGTGCTCCCGTTCACATTTATACTGAGGCATGCGCTAGAAAGTTTCTTCTCCTGGAATGTGCTTTAAAACAAAATCAAAACAGTTGAAGTATTGAGCCCATTGGACTTGTTTGGGTGATAGCTTCCGTGGGGTCCTAAGCGCCTCTATATTGTGGTCGGTCCAGACTTCAAATAGTTTCTGGCCCCCTTCCAACAGGTGTCTCCAAGTCAGCAGTGTCCATCCCACTGCGAAAGCCTCCTTCTTTCTAGCTGTCTCCATCCTTCAACTTTGCCTGCCATTATATTGAAGGCGCTTCTGCATGCTCCATCCTTTTGGAAGACTTCGAGATAGTATTCTGCTACCAAAGCTCTGATAATCATAGTCTATGATTTAAAAAACAAACATGTTGATGCTCTTTTTTTGATAATGAAAGCCGAGCAATTCCATATTCTATGGAAATGGCCGAGTGGTGGAATTCAATTTTTTTTTCTAATGGTTCTGTGTGTGTGGCTTTGTGGGCATGACAGGGGAAAGATACTGCAAAATTCCCATTCCCTCTCTACTCCTGGGGGAAGGTTACTGCAAAATCCCTATTTCCTCTCCACCCCACTAACCTGCTTTCCAGCTCCGTTCTCCTGTTCAGGGCAACAAAAGATCATCTGGGAGGCAGTAGGGGTAGGGCCAGCCTATTTGCCAATTCTCTGAACTACTCAAAATTTCCGCCACCGGTTCTCCAGAACCAGTTAGAACTGGCTTAATACCACCTCTGAAATGGCAATTCTTTATACTCAGCTGAAAATCAAAATAATGATTTTCTTTTCAAGTTTTTTTCTGTAGAGCCTCTGTTCAAGTATTGCTCATCTCCATATGCTAGAAAATCCTACCTTGTGTGCATTTTAACATCACAGTCATTCAAATCATGCCTCAATTCAAATTCCTAGGTCTAGAATATCTAAAATCAAATGTTGGCCTTTGCCACATGGCCTGTAGGATGCAATTCTCTGCTCCCTCCTCCTGGGAGCAGACCTTCTATTTCTTAATAGAACGTATAGGCCAATGTTCAAACAGCAAAATAGTACTGGTGGGATCCATATTGCAGTGCTTTGTAAGAATGGACATTTTGTAAGAATAGAGAAAACATTTCAGATCTTCACTGGCAATTAATTAGCTTCTCGGGGATATCTACAAGCAGCTCTCAAGACTCCAAATTAATCCCAGCTCTATAGCGGATGGACTTTGGCATCATTGATATATAAAGCATATGTTCTACAAGTGAACTTCAGAAAACCAACTGTGAAAATGTGTTGTATATCAAAAGAAATGTGTTATTCTCTAAAGCACACTTATTGACTTACCCTTTTTAAGGTCATTTGTTCATCTTCAGTGGAACCATGATTTTTTTTGTTAAAAGGGAGGGAGAGATCAGTCATCAGGGACTGACTAATACATTTTAATAGGAATGATACACCATGCATTGTTTAACTGTAGATTATGAGTATGCCTTCAATTGATTACATTCATACCATGGTTAGATTCACATAATACACCAACCCTAAACATATATTCATTATACACAGAAAGTAACATAAATTCCACACCTTAAGATGAATTCCAACATTCCTTCTGTAATTTGACAAACACTTTCAGGATGATTTGTGCACAGATGATTGCCATTTTTGTGTGGCATTTGTGCATAGAAGAGAATATCAATTTTGATTCATGCAATTAAAACCCTTTCCTAGCATCCAGAGGGGATTCATTTTAATCCATTTTCAAGGTACTAAAATAGATATGCAAACCTGGGGCACTGCAGTTTTCTGTAGTGTGCAGTTTGCATTTATTAGTATAACATTATTTTACTTGTGGGGAAAATGGAACAACTGCAAAAAGAAGGACACCAAGTACCAATTTTCCATATTTCAACTGCATCTGCAGAGTTTTCTGTCTTGGCTACTGTGGTATGAAGAGCTGCAATAGTGTCAAGTCCCCAAAGACAGATTTTTCAAAAGAGACAACAGGGGAAAAAATCTAGCTGCATGGAACAGACACTTCTTCCTGAACACTTAATATTGAATTTTGATAAACTATAGATAAATGTTGTTTCCTTTAATTCCTTCATGTTTGCAGTCCTGGGCATTGGAGAGTTCTGGGCATTGGAAAGTTCATACATCTTAGTGATGTTAGCATTGATAAATGTTGATTTAGAGCAGGAGTGTCAAACTCGATTTCATTGAGGGCCACATCAGAATTGTGTTTGATCTCAGGGGAATGGAGTGTGGGCATAACCATGGTGGGCATGATCAGCTCAACATCACTGGTGTCAGGGGAGCCTGTGGTGGTTTGAGTGCTCTGCCAGAGAAAATGAACTCCTGAGCTCCGTTTTTGGTTGTGATTGCCTCCTGCAACACCCTGCCAGCAAAAATAGAGCTTTTGTGTGGGTCTTCCACATTTACAAAGGTTTCCTGCAACCCTCCACACTTGTGGTGGGTTCCGAATCCTGTTCCAACCGGTTCCAACGCTTGGAACAGGCCCGGCGGCATCCACATGGATGCGTGCAGAGCACATACACATGCGTGCAGCACGCACATATGTTTTAGTGCCTCTGTGAGCCTCCGTGATGCTCCAGCTGCTCAGAGGAATGTCACACAGGTGCTGTATGCTCCATGCATGTGGGCAGAACCACCAAAAACTTAAAAGACTGGTAAGAAGTTTGGGTGGGTGGTGAGCAATCTTGAGCACCGTACCGGAATGGTATCCAGTGCTCCAGCCAGGCTCTGGTACACCCGTATCAGGGAGTACCGCCCGCAACCCACCACTGCTCCACACACAGTCCTCCCCAGCTCTGTTTTTGCTGGCAGAGGCCCCGCAGGCCAATCCTTCACTGTTTCCACAGCCAGATCTAAGCACCCCATGGGCCGGATCTGGCCCCTGGGCCTTGAGTTTGACACCCCTGATTTAGAGGATTATCACCTTAAACCAATACAACATCATGATGCAAATGTTTTTGCAGGCAGCAATTCTTAATTTACAACATTATGAAAATCCAACAGAGATTCTTCTTTTTTCTTTTCCTTTTTTAATTTATTTTTATTTTTGATGACACAAAGTACAGGATTTGTAAATGATCTGTCAATTCAAAATAATGTAGGTTTGGTGTTTACTAGCTAAATGCTAATAGAGAAGCAAATTGTTGGACATAGTATGGTTATTTTCTGTTTAAATTTACAGGGACATGCCCAAAATGGGAAATAAGGTGTGTTTTATATCATTCTAAGGCGCAATCAATTCTGTTCCATATGTTATACAATTCCAAGGCTGGATCAATTTATTTGTTCTGGGTTCAGACAAACCAGAATGCATAAAAAGTTGTAGATATTCTGCCATGGGAAATTGGAATTCAGGACAAATCTCTTGAGTACAAAAAAAATGTGTAGAACCACTCGATTT
The DNA here is from genome assembly GCF_009769535.1 of Thamnophis elegans. NCBI lineage: Eukaryota > Metazoa > Chordata > Lepidosauria > Squamata > Natricidae > Thamnophis > Thamnophis elegans. The sequence continues at coordinate 61,465,080 of NC_045548.1, read as the reverse complement.
CATAAAAAAAAAATTACAGACTTTGTTACTACCCTTTACTGCCATATAGTGTGATGATTTTTGTAGCCTCAACCTTATTCAACTTAGCTGTAGTATTCTAATGAAAAATGTGAGGAAAGATGGGTGGCTCCATGGTTTTGGTCCATCATCTGTTTTGTTGGCTTGCTTTGGTTCAATTGACTTTTTTCTGATTTAATTTGAAAAGCAAAGAGTACCTGTGTAGCAGACAAACCAAACTATGAAAGAGTGGTATGAGGGTTTTTTTCCCCATTTACTTCACTTGAGTCTATCTGCTTTTCTTTTCACTTTGAAGGAGACACACATTAACTCAACTGCATGAAATCCATCATTATCTTACCTTCCAGGGAGTTGGATAATGGAGTGATAATGGAGAAGAAAAAAATAGTTCTCTTTTTCTCATACTGGCCTAAGCATCTGCAACTCTGTAATATGAGGTCATGTCGCTTCAGAACGAGGATAAACTTTGTCTGGACTAGTTTGGCCAGCGACTGGAGTCCAGCAATGTTATCATTGATCAGATATGAAGAACAATGGAATATGACTTTGGGATTCTAGAAGGGCGAGGGAATAAATGATAGATATATTCAATACAATTCTCATAGCATAGAGAGAAAGGAAACCCACGTAATATCTTTTAATGTGAGCTACATTCCTTAGTTCTGCTCTGAAAGTCTCATCCAAGGAGCCATAAAGTTCAGTGTGAACTTTATTTAGTGGTGATTCTGAAGACACTCATCCTGTGTTCATTTCTCATGGTGGCAGATAAAGAGCCATGAGAGTATGATTTTCTCAAGTTACATGAATTACTAGCTTATAGAGTGTCTCAGTTGAGTTACAATTAGCAGGGCAACATTTTGGGAGTGGGCAGAAATCTGAAAACATTAAGGAACTAACCTTATGTCTTCCTCCATTGGAAGTTCAACGAAATCCAGCAGAGAGAGGTTTATTTTAACCATAAAGGGAAGTCATTCCAAAAATTAAGTGTCCAAATGTATCAATTGAGGTTTATCCAGCTTTATTTACAATGGATAACAAAAAATTACTTTGGATGTGTTTTGTTGGGCAAGAGATATATTGTTGGATAACCATTGCCAAGAGTGACTGACATTGATGTCAGTTGCTCAAAACCCGTGCTGACACTTTCCTTTAACTTTTCATGACTAACTCAAAAGGCCCAGAATGGAGAATATTGTTAGCATTACTATGACCCTATATCAGGGGTGGGTTGCTAATCCCGTTCCAACCGGTTCGGTTGGAACGGGGCCGGCGGCATCCTCGTGCACACACGCAGTTCACGCATGCGTCTTAGTGCCTGCACAATGCTCCAGCTGCTCGCGGAGACTCACGCAGGCGCTGTATGTGCCATCCAGCTGCTCACGGAGAATCACACAGGCGCTGTATGTGTCATGCGCCTGCGTGGAAGCGCAGAAGCCTTCAAAGACCGGTAAGGAGGGCAGGTGGGCGGGTGGGGCCTTTGTCGTTCCCGGAAGTTACTTACTTCCGGGTTCGCCAACCAACCGGTTCGCGGGGACCACCGCGAACCGGTTGAAACCCACCCCTGCCCTATATATTCTGTGTTCTCCTTAAATATCTGATGCTTCACACTAGGATTCCATTCAAATAATCCTATTCATCCAAGCATTCTTAACTCTATTGGATTAGATGTCTATAAAAATTATCCAAAAAGGTTCCACACCCATTTCCTCCCTTCAGGTGACCCTGAAGGCACAGACAAACCTCCAAGTGGCCTCAACAACTCTCAGAAAGAGTGCTAACAGTCAGATGACTATAAGGAATATAAATCTTCCATCTTCCACCATTCAGTCAGAAGAAGCTTCTTGGATGAAAAGCAAAACATCTTCAAGGAAAAAAACAAAGTCCAATTCCCTTTTGAAAAAGCACCTTTGGGTCTATTGGGTTAAATAGGAGAATTCAACAACACAATTGCAAGGTAAACAATAATGTCCAATCAGAGCAATAAAAAACAACATTCAAAGTACATTAAAATATGTCAGATATGAAACATCTGAAAATCATGGTTTGTTTCTGGAATAGGCTCCTATGCAGATGTGTATATACAAGCATATACACATACAGGTGAAACTCGAAAAATTAGAATATCGTGCAAAAGTTCATTTATTTCAGTAATGCAACTTAAAAGGTGAAACTAATATATCAGATAGACTCATTACATGCAAAGCAAGATAGTTCAAGCCATAATTTGTCATAATTGTGATGATTATGGCTTACAGATCATGAAAACCCCAAATCCACAAACTCAGAAAATTAAATTATTACATGCAATCAATAAAACAAGGATTGTACATAGAACAATATCGGACCTCTGAAAAGTATAAGCCTGAATATGTACTCAGTACTTGGTTTGGGCCCCTTTTGCAGCAGTTACTACCTCAGTGTGGTGTGGCATGGAAGCTATCAGCCTGTGGCACTGCTGAGGTGTTGTGGAAGATCAGGATGCTTCAATAGTGGCCTTCAGCTCTTCTGCATTGTTCGGTCTCATGTCTCTTATTTTTCTCTTGGCAATGCCCCATAGATTCTCTATGGGGTCAGGTCAGGCGAGTTTGCTGGCCAATCAAGTACAGTAATTGAACCAGGTTTTGGTGCTTTTGGCAGTGTGGGCATGTGCCACATCCTGCTGGAAAATGAAGTCAGTATCCCCATAAAGCTCGTCTGCAGAAGGAAGAATGAAGTGCTCCAAAATTTCCTGGTTAGACGGTTGTGTTGACCCTGGACTTAATGAAGCACAGTGGACCAGCAGATGACATGGCTCCCCAAATCAACACAGACTGTGGAGACTTCACACTGGACTTCAAGCATCTTGCAGTGCATGCCTCTCCATTCTTCCTCCATACTCTGGGTCCTTGGTTTCCAAATGAGATGCAAAAGTTGCTCTCATCAGGAAAGAGGACTTTGGACCACTGAGCAACAGACCAGGTCTGTTTTTCTTTAGCCCAGGTAAGATGCTTCTGACGTTTGTTGTTCAGGAGCAGCTTGACAAGAGGAATACGACATTTGAAGCCTATGTTCAGGGTCCGTCTGTGTGTGGTGACTCTTGATGCACTGACTCCAGCCTCAGTCCATTCCTTGTGAAAGTCCCCAACACTTTTGAATGGCCTTTTCCTGACAATCCTCTCCAGGCTGCGGTCATCCCTGCTGCTTGTGCACCTTTTTCTTCCACATTTTCCCCTTCCACATAACTTTCTATTAATGTGCTTTGATACAGCACTTTGGGAACATCCAACTTCTTTTGCAATTACCTTTGAGGCTTTCCCTCTTTATGGAGGGTATCAATGATGGTTTTCTGCACAACTGTCAGGTCAGCAGTCTTTCCCATGATTGTGATTCCTACTGAACCAGAGTGAGAGACCATTGAAAGACTCAGGAACCCTTTGCAGGTGTTATGGCTTAATTAGCTGATTAGAGTGGGACACTTTGAGCCTAGAATATTGCACCTTTTCACAATATTCTAATTTTCTGAGATTGTGGATTTGGGGTTTTCATGAGCTGTAAGCCATAATCATCACAATTATGACAAATCACAGCTTGAACTATCTTGCTTTGCATGTAATGAGTCTATCTCATACATTAGTTTCACCTTTTAAGTTGCATTACTGAAATAAATGAACTTTTGCACGATATTCTAATTTTTCGAGTTTCACCTGTACATAGACCTATGTCTAGTCTTCTAGATAGCATATCTACCTTTTTATGTTTCTCATAATTGCCTACATTCATTCATTCATTTTGGCAAAGGAGGTTTTTTTCCTTTGTAAATTCTGATATACTGTATTTCACTCACTCCCTTATTTCTAAATTGTCAGTATAGTAAAGAATCCATATTTTTTTTAATGAAAAAGCTTCCCACAATGTTATTATTAGTAGCTGGCACAGAAAGAATGTGAAGGATAAGCTAGCTTACTAAGAATGGAAAATTGTCAGTTTGGGAACTGTTTTCATTTTTGAGAAATGTTTTGCCTAGCTCTGATTTCATTATGTGCCCTTTAAAATCACTGTCAGAAATTACATTTTTTCATTAATTACCAGGTGTGGACTGCTACGGGTTCGCCTGGGTTTGGGAGAACCCGTAGCTAACATTATGGTCAGTTTGCAGAACCTCCAAATCCCATCCCTGGCTGCCCACCCCCCACCCCCACCCCCCTCCCCTCCCCTCCCAGGAGTCTCCATGTGGCCCATTATGAATGTGAGGTAAGTTCAGGGCCTGTGTAGAGGCTCAGGGAGGGGAAAAACAGGCTTCCCTGAAATTCTGGGAGGCCAGAAATGGGCCAATTTCCGGCCTCTGGGGGAGGGCCTCTGGAGCCCAGGGGAGGAGGTTTTTGCCCTCCCAGAGGCTTAAGGAAAGCCTCCAGAGTCTGGGGAAGGTGAAAATAGCACCCCACCATGGTGCAGGAGGCCAACTAGGCCACGTCCACCATGATCACGCCCACCCACCAACTGGACCGAGAACCCGTTGGTGAAATTTTTGAAGCCCACCCCTATTAATTACCAGATCTAACTTTCAGCAAGGAATCATTACAACAGTTTAATCAATCTGTATGTTAAAGAAGCAAATATGATAGCAATAGGGCTTACACATATATATTGCTTTATAGTGCTTTACACCCTCTCTATATATTTTACAGAGTCAATATATTTCCTCCAACAATTTGGATCATCATTTTACCGAACTGGGAAGGATGGAAAACTGAGTCGATTTTGAACTGGTCAGGATCGAACTGCTGGCAGTGACCAGAGTTATCCTGATGTTTGTAGACACCAGTTTAAAATGGTGACTCAATGCAGCAACCATGGCAATGTTTCCTTGAAGTCTGTAAGATCTACTGATTCATTTGATTTGCGTTTTCCAAAGGGTCATTCCCTTATTTGTTTTTAGTTGTAGAATTCTATAAAAGGATCAACTTCATTTATTATTGATTAATATCAATAACAGATACCAATAAATAAAAGTAACTACCGTATTTATCGGCGTATAACACGCAGTTTTAAAACTAAAATTCCAAGCTTAAACCCTGCCTGCGTGTTATACGCCGATACTCCGGGTGGCAGAAGCCCGGGACCCAGTCAAATTCGCTGCGCAAGGTGAAACGGCCGGCAGCAGCCCTGCTCTCCTGCTGCGGCTTCTGTTTCAATAGGGAAGAAAACTTCCTTTCGCTTCCCGGGCTTCTGCCGCCCGGCAGAAGCCCCGGGACCCAGTCAAATTCGGGAAGCGAAAGGAAGTTTTCTTCCCTACTGAAACAGAAGCCGCAGCAGGAGAGCGAGGCCAGCGTCCGTTTCAGTCGCTTCCCTTCTCCGTCTTGATTGCTGGAAGCAGTAACAAACGGCGCGTCCGCTCCGCATCGCCCTGACAACCACCCCAGCCGGCAGCTGCCAGGCCTCGCTGGAGTCAATTGCAAAGCTGCGTTCAGCGCTTTGAGGACCTGAGGCATCTTGGGAAATGTAGTTCCCTATCAGAAAGAATGGAGTAGCTGCGAATTTGTAACAACATAATATAACTTGGTGCTTCGCAGGTTACGAAAATCTCGTTTGATTTGCACACTGTTTTTTAAAAGTTAGATAAAGAAATTATGCTGTGAAAGCGACTAGATAGCCCCCCTCCCCTTCCTGTGTGTGAGAAAGGGAAGGAGAGGAAGGAAGGAGGGAGGGGGGAGGAAAAGAAGAAGGGAGGGGGGGAGAAGATGGAAGGAGAAAAGATGGATGGAAGGAGAAAGAATGGAAGGAGAAGGAGGAAGATGGAAGAAGAAAGGAAGAAAAAGAAGAAGGGAGGGAGAAGGAAGGAGGTAGGAAGAAAAGGGGAAGAGAGGGAAAGAGCAGAAAGACAAAGAGGATGAAGTTGATAGGCAAGAGGAAGGGGGAAGGAAGGGAAAAAAGAGGGAGAGAGTGAAGATGAGGAAGAGGTTTTTGGTTTTCCAAAAAGCAGTGATTCTGATTAAGTTTTTTTGCTCAAAGAGGTGTTTTTTCATTTCATATTTGCCTTTTAAGAGGAGTTAATGTTATAATTCATGTTCTAATGTTATAAATTTTAATCCAACATTAAGTTCCGAGCTTCCAAGTCATTTATTTTTAATGAAAAAAATTTTTACTCAAATTTTTGTGTTAAAATGGGGGGTGCGTGTTATACGCCGGTGCGTGTTATACGCCGATAAATACGGTATAATGGTACATGAGAATGACCTTGGGAGATAGGAGGAATGCCCCCATCCTGGTCAATTGTCTGGTAAGAGGCAGCTTGGTTTACAGGTGGGGAAAAACATGTTTTGGTCGCCATGATGTAAAAAAGATGTGGAGAAAGAGTGCAGAGAAGAGCAATAAAGATAATTAGGGGACTGGAGGCTAGAACATATGAAGAATGGTTTCAGGAATTGGGTATGCCTAGCTTAATGAAAAGAAGGACTAGGGGAGACATGTTAGCAGTGTTCCAATATCCCAGGGGTTGCCACAAAGAAGAAGGAGTCAAACTATTCTCCAAGGCACCTGAGGGTAGAACAAGAAGCAATGGGTGGAAACTAATCAAGGAGAGAAGCAACTTAGAACTGAGGATAAATTTCCTGACAGTTATAAAAATTAATCAGTGGGACAGCTTGCCTCCAGAAGTTGTGAATGCCCCAACACTGGAAGTCTTTAAGAAGATGTTGGATAACCATTTGTCTGAAGTGGTGTAGGATTTCCTGCCTAGGGAGGGGATTGGACTAGAAGACCTCCAAGGTCCCTTCCAACTCTGTTATTCTATTCTATTCTATGTATCTGCCCTGTCTCAGTCAAGGTCATCTTCCTTACTTCGTAGGATACCAAGCATAAACTATCATTTATAGTACTCAGATTCTTGCAAATTTCCAGATCATATGCATTCTTTGAATCTCTAATGCATTGTTGTACTATATATTTACTACATCATTTGTAATATATGTCATTGCATCATTTCAAATCAAATGAAAGGTTGATTCTCTAGGACCAGACATAGGTAAACTGGAAAAAAAGAGTCTAGCCATGTATTCCCAAAGAGTTGACACTGACGTGATCGTCCTTGCTCAATCAATCAGTGTGTACATTAATGGTGGCAATTCATTTATCTTCCCAGTTTGGGAAAGCTTAATTGTAGCTTGTTCCATTTATCAGTTTCATGCTGTTCAATCTTAAGAGAAATGAAACCTTTGTATAAAACGGGGGCTGCTGGAGTCAGTCTTCTCTGAGCAGACTAACAATGTCTTGCCCAGGAAGAAGCACTATAAAGACCGATGTTCATCCTTGACAACAACAACAAACATATCTGCCTTTTAGGTCAGAATTTCTTTGTTGCCTCTGTCAATGGCAAAGGCAACTGAGCTCCTGCCAAAGTTAAACTTGGTAGTTTCATAAAGTGGCCTCATATAATTATTTTTCTAGGTTCACCAACAAAAGGGCGCCTGACAAAAGCGTGCCCGACAAAACCGTGGTGACAAAACCGCAAGTTCTAAACTGCACCGACGAATGAGCGCTGAAGCGCGCCGACAACAGCACGCCGACAGAAGCGCGCTCTAAACCTAACCCTGAACCTGAACCTGACCCTAACCCTAACCCTATCCCTAACCCTAACCCTAACCCTAAACCTGACCCTGACCCTAACCCTAACCCTAACCCTTACCTTAACTTAAATCGCGCTTCTGTCGGTGTGCTGTTGTCGGCGTGTTGATGACATTGCGGTTTTCACGCCACAGTTTTGTTGCCGTGATTTTGTCGTGCGCACATTTCTCGGGTCATGATTTTTCTATGCTTTCATATAAAATACCTTTTCAAAATAATGTTGGTGGAAATGAGAATGTTGTATTAGCATACACATCAGTAACATAAAGGTAAAGGTTCCCCTCGCACATATGTGCTAGTCATTTCTGACTCTAGGGGGCGGTGCTCATCTCCATTTCAAAGCCAAGGAACCAGTGCTGTCCAAAGATGTCTCTGTGATCATGTGGCCGGTGTTGCTAAATGCCAAAGGCGCACAGAATGCTGTTACTTTCCCACCAAAAGTGGTTCCTATTTTTCTACTTGCATTTTTTTATATGCTTTCGAACTGTTAGGTTGGCAGAAGCTGGGACAAATAATGGGAGCTCACTCTTTTATGCGTTGCTAGGGAGTCAAACCACCAAACTGCCGACCTTTCTGATCAACAAGCTCAGCGTCTTTGCCGCTGAGCCACCGCGTCAGTGACACAGTAAATGAGAATTCTATATTAACGTATGGATTAATGGCATTGCATGCATTCATGTTTTGGTCCATTAAAAATGCATGTTTCATCCCTCCCATGATTAAGACTTTTAAAAATTAAAGTGTCCTAAATTCCAGGAGATCCCCAAATGTCAGATTTTACTAATTTTGTCAGGCTCTCTATGAGTGTATCAAAATATTGTATGAAGACTCTCACTGGATTTCAAATAACTTTCTCACAAGTCATGTTTTGCTTTTTTGGGGAAAGGTGAAACGTGTACAGTGACCAATCTCTGAATCTGAGGCATTTTCTTACTTACTTGGGAGATTCATCAGCCATATTAAGAACATAAATCAATGAAAAGGAAGCTGGAAAAGTTATGCAACCTGCTGATTTTCTATGTAGATTGTGTTTGTGATTTATTCATTTACACTTATGAACCTTTGTATTTGTAAACGAAGATTTATTTCAGCTCTGTTCTTAGGGATTCTATGACTGATGGGGTGGGGGTGGGGACTCAAGATACCCACATTTATCCACTAAGACGAATATGTACATGAAGTGATTGATGCTTATTCTTGCATAGAAGGACTTTTAAAATTCTTTTTGTGTAATACATTAATCTGGACCATGGGAAGAGCTCACACAAGTTATGAATATATGAATATTTAATGTATTCAGTAATAGAGTAATTATTTGAAGTGTTAAACTCAAATTATTAGAGTGACCAAAATTGTAAAACCTTGTCTCTGCTCAAATTTGGGTTTATATGTATAATCTGCAAATGACAGATTATAATTGCTCTCAGTGATTAAAACTTTAAAGCTTTATAC